>NC_137698.1:67762249-68362249 GCF_964034855.1 Anser brachyrhynchus
ACGGGAAGAAGGAAAGCCATCTTCTGGTTCCCACTGCAACACACACACTTTGGCAGTTAGTAAACAATACACCATGCAGAACCAAAATGAAATTAAAACATTAGTAAGATTTTTGACCATAGCAAGCCCTCTGCATTTAGCAAGCATAGGCTTATTGCTCACACTTGAAGCTAACTACTTAGTAAGGTGGGAGAAGGCACAGTGTGGAAAGGAAGCATTGCATTACATGGTTTATAGCCTTTGCATTTCAAACAGAATGAGCAAGCCAGTGCTATCCTAGCACTCTCCCTGTTCACATAGTGTACCATCAGTTTTTAATCTCTAACACTGAGAGGGCACAAGGAGACTGTGTTAACACAAGGAGAATGTGTTAACAAGGGATACTCATGGGCTGTACATCTGGTACATAAGTTGGTAAAAGTAATAATGCCTAACAGCTAGCTGAAGCTAAGAATTGTTGGCTTTTTTTTCCTTTTTTTTTTTTGTTTTTTTTCTTCAGGTTTTATGTCTTTCCAGTGAATACCAGCTGCTGGAATGTTAGTATTACATTTTCTTTGCTGGAGGATCATTATTCTGAGCTAACTATCTAAAATAGCTACAGGCCATTTGGCCATTTCCTTTTTTTTTTTTCTTCAGAAAATGAAAAGCTCAACAACAATACTCCAGTGATTCATTCAATTAATCTTGAAAGAAACCAAAGGCCTGGTTGCCAAATATCCTTCCTTAATCCATCCTGGCTGTGGCAGTATGCTACTCATACAAAGGCTTAAGCACATCCAAGAACTACACACTCACCCCCCATGCTGTTGCGTGCAGTTCCCAACAGGGTTTTTTTCCTACCATCTTTCTGACATTACTCAGACATGATGGACGCCTGTACTTGCAGTCCGCTTAGCACTTTGAAGCAATGAATTCTTCTGAGCTCAGCCTTAGTGGGGACCTTTATGAAGCAGCCCAACTTAAGGGCTTCCATATCTTGCCTGTAAATTTTCTTGAGGACCACATATTACTTTGGGTTAATATCCATTATGTGTTAAGTGCTATTACACAGCTGCCTATGATCAGCTCTGCAAGTTAGAAGGATGGAAGTGAACCCTGTGGCTCTCCTTTGGGATCTGCAGTACCTGCTGTCATGAGGAACACAGCCCCAAGGATGGAAAAGGGTTCTGTTTTTTTGTTTGTTTGTTTTCAATTGAGACCAACAAATGCCTGGTGTAACTGAGTACTCAATTTTGCCAGGTCCAGTGTGATTGAAAAATACCCTCTTAAGACGGTACTGTATTCAAGGACTTGGCAACAAATCGTCAACAGGCAACTGCTTTCTAAATGCACGTTGGCTCACATGCAGGTTAATGTAAGCAATATGTCCCACGCCCCTAATACCCTATAGGTGTGAGAGAAGTTTGCAGTCCCCAGTCAAAAAAATAGGACTTCATTTGGAAACTGCCCAGTGGGCCTTTTTAGATAATATAATTTTCAGATGTCCATGCATTCAACACATGCAAACCATTTGTTCTGTGTAAATTCAATTCTTACCGATCCATTTATGCAGGGAACATCATCATAATGAAGTGCCATTCCACTCGGACATGCGTAGCCATTGGCAGTGCTTCCCCGGTACGGATTTGTGGATATAACTCGCCTGTTCATAAAACTGAAAAAAAGCGAAATAAAAATAATAAAAAACAGCACTTGAACCGAGTCTAAATGATGATTCAGTGGTATGTTCCCTGTATCTGATTTTGTAGTCTGGAAGCACATATCTTCTCTCCTTCTGCAGGAAAGCTGAGGACAGTTTTCCCTTTGCTACTCACATGTTACTGCTAGCAGCCAATATTACACCATATGTTTCTGTACTGTATTCTTACAGCGGGGATAAGGCTGTGTGAAAGCCAGGATGGCAACAGCTGTAACTGCTCAGTGGCATGTTTACATGGGAACCTGCTGATCTATGTTATAAACCAGCTTGCCAGTGTCACATAAATGTTCCCTTGTTGTCTGCATGGGGGAGAAGCAGGTGTTTCTGAGTGCACGCATGTCTGGGGGGATGAGAATTTGGAATCCGGAGGAACAATAATTAAATCCAGCAAAAAAAAAAAATGAAAAAAGAAGTGGAACTTGGATAAGATCTGAGTCAACACATCCATCAAAATTTGCAGAATAATTTATTCCCCAAATTCTGGGGATTTTTCATGTCCACGTCAGAACTTTTGGCTAGGTAAAGTTTGCACAATGGCACTATGCTTCCCAGCTCTCTGGGTAACTGCACGCAAATATTCCATATTCTCATTATTGCTATGTTTCACACAGTGGATGTGAGCCCTCTGAATGCTTCAAAAGGGATATATATTTTTCCTTTTGTTTTCTCTTCCCAAACTCTACCTTGTAGCTTGTGTTACTGGAATTCTGAAGAATATCACAGACTACAGTGGGCTTTGTGTTGGGAGCAAAGATCTAACAATGCAGAGACTGACAGAATCAGGCCCAATAGCAATAATGACCTCAAGAGTTAGTTGTCCTTTCTAGCAACCTCTGAAATTGAATGAGGTATCAAGTGAGATCCCAAATAATTCCTACAGATTCGGGTATATGTGAATGGGAAAACAAAGCTTTCCATCTCAAACAATGGGACCATTCAGGCTCTGTGGTGATATTCATAAAATATGACAAAGCCCTACTAAACCTGAGAGGGTCTTCTGTAGTGCTGGCTGGAGCTCAAAAGTTCTGTGGTTTCAACATTCGCTTTCTTTTGGCTTTGGAATAACATATAGTTCACTGAATTTGTTATTCAGAGAGAGACAGACCTCATCCAGCTATGGCTCACCTGAGCCATGGGAGAGCCAGGTTCACAGGAGGGATGAACCTGCCTGGTTGAGTGCGAGCCTCTTAGGTCTGCCACAGCCCCAGTGAATGCACAGGCAGTGCATGGGTGGAATAATCATTAGCCACAAGCTTTTCTTGTTAAAACAAACAAACAGTAAAGAGCCTAAGATAAATGCCATGATAAAAGTGTTTATCATATCTCATACTTCATTAGACATTATTAAAGGGCTGCATTTGTTTACTGCTCCTCTTAATGAAGAACATTACTCAAGTGTTTCTGGTTAGTCTAAAGGACTGCATTTGGAGCTGTTATTGTAGCTTCATTTATTTATTTATTTAAGTATCTTCATTGAGAGTAATGCATAATAGCCAAGTCTGAAAACTGGGATATTCATTAACAACATCTGATGCACCTGCACTAACTGTTTCCACCACCACAGTAAGCTAACATTTATATAAGTATCTGCAAACACTTCATAAGCATTATTTCACTAAGCCTTTCTAAACCAGTTTACAGATATATCCATGTAAATTAATTGTATTCTGAAACTGCTAGATGGGAAAGCCAATGGAAAAAAAAAATTTGGAAACAACTTTTATTCAGCCTTTCCTATATGCCTAATGATTTACATACATGAAATTGATGGGATTATTAATGAAGAGCCGATCACTCAGCACAGTAACAGCCTCAGGAAAAGAATAACCAATAAATTGAAGTGACTGAATGATAACCAATGCTGTAATGATAACTGTTGTTAATTTGGAATATTGATATTTGTCCTATAAAGAGTGGCAATAATATTTTGTTTACACAAGCATCATTGTCATTTCTCCTTATTTTCTAGGAGTAGTTGAAGATCAGCAGATGGCTACTCTACTTGCTTATTGACAAGCTCTTACAGTCTTTTTAAGACACCCAATGAATTTTAACTAATTCTTAATAGGGGAATTCTGCTATTTTGCAAGTTGTTTGACATTCCTTTCTAACATGTGGTTTAGTTGCATATGTTTTTTCACTTGGCTCCAATTAATATCACATTTGTTCAGAAAAGGAAAGCCAAGCAGTATTCAAGGGGAAAAGGTTTCCATTCTGTTTCTTTCTTAAATGTGGTTATTGCGAGATGCTGACCGAAGCAAAAATACATGTCAACATAGGATAAACTTTTTGAACCCTATAAACTTCAAATATTAATATAAGTCTATAAGCGAAGTGCATTTTGATTCTATCAAAATTATCTGTTTTTTTGCAAAACTGGGATTATGGTAACATTGAGTCATTTCCTATCAAAAGAAGTTCAAGCTAGATCCTGAATGAAACTGCATTTTCCCTTGCTGAAGCTCTTTTAACACCTAGCTAATGGAAGAAGAGCCTTCTTTTGGAAAACTCTGAAGCTTTTGCCTTTTTTTTTTTCATATTCAGTCTGTTTAAAGTTATGACAGGCAGATGGGTGTGATTCTCTAACGTATTGTCACGAGAATTCCATATTTGTGGAATTTGAAGGAAGTCTCATTTGGCAGAGATGAGGGATGACGCCTCTGCAAACTGTCTTGCCAGGCCACCCCTCTTGTGACCCCAGCAAACCACAGAGTACATCTGCAGCAGGAGATGTCGTGTGTCCCACTAGTTCCTTCGTTCCCATTTCTAAACAATCTTATCTAGCCAAGGAAAAATGACAGTCTCATCCCACTGGAGACTGCTTTAATGCCAAAATTAATTAATTAATTTACTTTGAACATGTAAATCACTCTATATGCTAAGTATGCATTACTTTTTTCAACACAGGATTGGTGATGGGGAATTCACTGGAGTGATTTGCATTTTAAACAGAATTTCTGGGCTGTACCCAAGACTCCCTCCCAATTTCCACCTCCTAAATTAAAAACTAGAAATAAATTGAACTGGAGCTTGACTAAGTTTTTAATTAATCAAAAAAGAACTTAAGAAGGAAACACCGAGAAGGTGACTACTCAAGATGTAAATCTGCTGCACATTTTTAGTGGTTCTGTTCAGATACAAATATTAATATAGCCAAGAAGTAAATAATTTTAAACTGCATAGATGCATAGTTATTTACTTTTCAGCATTTGTCCTCTTCTAGTGATAACTCCAAGGCTTCAATCAAAATAAAATATTAAAATATAGCATTTAATAAGGAGACACTTAAAAAAAATGAAAAATGAGTCAAGATTTGAGTAAAGTTGGATTGTGTCCGCATTTTTACAGAACTTTAGCAGGATGCCAACAAGATAATCTTAAACACATCTATCATGCTGTGATGCTGGGACACTTAAGGATTTCAAAATCTGGTAAAGGGCTGGGGGGATTTGATAAGCTCTGTTGGCACCAGAGTTAACGTGCAGATATAAATTCTCACAGTACTGAAAACACGCGGGCAGCTGAATGCCTCTCACCAGAAGGTCTGTTTTGCAGCCTGGATGACGCTTGCTGTCATTTCCACGTCGATGTAGTCATAGTGCAGAGCTCCAGGGTCTGTTGAAGATCCTGTTTCTGCCAGCAACATCCCTATCCATCTGCCCATGTCTTCAGAGGAGGATGCCTGCAAGGAGAAGCATACATAAGGTCTTTAGTCAGCCACTAAATTGGGGTTGTCACAGAATTATTTCAAAATGTTGCATTCTTCTTGGCTGACAAATTGCTACCATATTATATGAGAATCTCTGGCTTTCTTCTGCTGAAGTTAGAAAACCCAGGATTTCTCACTAAATCTGCTTTGCTAGAAGTGCACTTTAAGTAAGCCATGTGCTCATCAGTTATGATGTAATACAAAGTGGGCAATCTCCATAAATGAAGAAAAAATAATCACTTACGGCTAGTTGATTTAAATTCAAGTCATGCTTATATTAGACCTCAGAAAATTGAAAACTGTAACAGAATTATTTTCCTAGGATAGGCTGGGGGATTTTAGTTAGGATGAATCCTGAGAATAAAGTATTATTGCCAAGTAGAAACAAGGAAAGAAAATAATGAAACAGTAGAAGAAGTTTTAGCTTTGTTTTTTGAAAAAATTCCACTTGCATTTGTCTAGCTGATGGCATTTATTTTCCTAGTGGCACAAGTAAAAACAAATACTGTTAAAATATATTTTTTTAAAATCATATTTTACTTCAAGTCACCAATCGCAAAGTTAAAGAGCAGCAAAATAAATAATTGAAAAAAGGGTGGGAAAAAAGAAAGTGTGTGGTTTCTAAATTATTATTATTAATTTTTTTTTTTAACGTTTCGTGGCCTTTCATAGCTTCTTCAGCTGCTTTCTAGTTTTTCAAATTCTCTGAACTGCTCACATGCAATAGGACTTTTTGCAAGGACATGAGAATAGTATGACCTGCAGTGGGAAAACCAAAGTGGTCAAAGTGCCTGTTGTGCCAATGAAAACAAAAGGTTGCCTCCTGCTAAATCTTCACTCTGCTTCACTTTAAGTGGCTTTGCATTTCAGCTTTCAAAATATAATGAATACAGCCCCCTGCAAAAATCACTTTTCAAAGTTCAGTTTTGACAAGATCTGAAAACAAGATCTGACATAGTTGTTTAACTTAATGTTGGCTTTTCAATCACATCTTGCACTTGAATTTGTGGCAGAGATGTTAAATGCTCTAAATAAGACTAGACATAGCCACTGAAGGCAATTTTCTAGATCAGATGGGTTTCCTATACCAGTTTGCCAGTCATCAGCAGTTGCCTACTGTTTTAGAACTGGGATCTCATCAGCCTGGATCCTTCCCCAGGTCAGATCAGCAGTTGTCCAGGCTGCAAGGACTACCACTGAGCTCTTCTCTGCTCCCATCCATCCAGGCACATCATTACTGTGCAGCTAACACGGGTGAAGGTATGACTTCTGTGGTGCTAGAAGTACGTCACTGAATACACATGCAGTGTATAAAGAGACTCACCAAGTTGCTGGCATAATGTCTTTTCTTACTGTAGAGCTACATTAACTGGAATTCAGGCTGAACAAAAGTAGTTCATGTAAGTAACAGACAAATGAGGGTTAAGATCTTGCGAGTTCCCATCAACAGTGGTCCATTATTTAATTATTAATAAGTTATTTACCCAAAGTGATTGTAACTCTGATACAAAAGTGTGCCTAGAGAAGGATCACAGAGATTTTAGTACCAAGTCAATGGAACACCAATGCAGGGAAAAAAATCTGACAGAGATTTCTGAACTGCATTATGCAACTTGGCCCTAAATCTCAGTTCCCCCTTTGCCTATAATTTTTTTTTTTTTTTTCCTCCCTCCAGTATTTGTTATCCATCTCAGTAATAATATTACTCCAAAGATTTTTCAAACAGCCAGTTAGTATGGAAGTGATTCTCTAATTTAGCTTGTGGTAGTCCCTACAAGTCATAGCCATTAGCAGCCACGGCACCTCAAGCACAGCAACCTCCTGCCCGTTCCGAAGCAGCCGGAAGGTCAGGGGATGCTTTGAATCCAGTCCTGGGATGACTTCACAGCCACGGAGAGGGATAGAAACAATGTGCGTCTTCAGATCTGTCCTGTCCTTGTGGAAAATGAGTTTATTATCTTTCACTCGGCACCAGCGTTCACGCCAACGGTTATTTGAGAGCACATTGAGATATCCTGCAATGAAATGAAATGTGAGATGTTTTACTCCTGACTTTTTTTTTGGGAAAAAAAAAAAAAAAAAGAACACTACAACTTACTTTTCAGTGTAATGCTAGAACTTAACTTATTGCTCTTACAATAGAAAGGCCAGATGGATTTTATGAAGACAAGTAAATGACCTTGCCCCGCAAAAAGCACATGAAGATGTGATCCTGCTCACCTGCAAATGGTTTTCTGTGTCAGTCACTGCAGTGGCTGGGTGAGCAGGAGCTCACCAAACCCCAAGACTTTAGTAAGAAGGGAAGAGGGAGAGTAGTAACAAGTACATACACAGCTGATGTGCTCACACAGCTTTTTCATAAAAGAACCACTTCCTTAGTGTATAATGGTTTTGATAACTGTGACTGCCCAAATTTTCTGGGAAAACCACAGTTGCTATTATATAATTAGGTGGTGAGCTGGCTTCTGTAACATCCACAGTCAGAGTCCCAAAGACCTACTAAGCTCCTTCCACTCAACGACGGTTCACTCTGCTTTGCCAGAAGGAACAATTAGCACAGTTAACTGTACACCATGATGTTACCTGTTCTGATTTCATTTAGAAAGAAGAATGCAACACTTCTAAAGAAGAATTTAAAGGGTCACTACTGATGCCAACAGAAATAAAATTAATATTGGCTTAAAAATCAAGAAATAAATACATATAAAATTTAACTACAGTTTACACAAGCTTTTTTTTTCTTCTCCCTTTTTTTTTTTCCCCCAAGGATACTACAATACCCTTAGAACAAATAAAAATTTCATGACTAAATTGCATTTTAAATAAACTCTGCTTTTCATATCATGCTCTGTAACAGATGCAGACAGTATCTAGGCATATAGAGTCAGAAAATGGGGAGTGTCTTTCCTTCCCTGTCCCATAGCGACAATCATTCCAGACTCAGATGTTAAAATCAGGAAAATGAACGTCCAATATTGCTGTCTTGTTTTACTTGTAAATAGAAAAAAAAAAAAAAGGCAAACAAAAAAATCCTCCAACTATCTTTTGCTTCCAAATTACAGTTATTTGAATACAGCATGTACAGAGACAAATAATACCTTGCACAGGCCAGAATTTATTTTAAAAAAATTCTTCTTTCTCAGGTCTGATTTTCATTTAAGCACTTAATCTTATTGGATAACTATCTCTTTGGTTTTCATTAAAACTATGACTTATCATTATTTTTTCTGGATTTCCCTTCCAACATTATGATTCCAATGTCAAAACTTGATCCAACAGGATATAGCAGATCAGAATTGCGCACATCTTGGAAGGTGCCATAAAAAAGGAGGATGTGCACAATCCTGTGATTTTGGCTCCTTGTGATGATCACACTCCAACTCTCCTTCCTCCTCCTGTAACAAAAACCTGTATAGCTGTGCATTATAATAGAATCCCCAGAAATGGAAAACCCTTCATGTGCAATCCAGCTGGCTTGTTTTGAAGAGAGTCCTTTTTTCAGACAGTACTTTTCCCCCACCTCTGCTCCCAGTGCAGCTCTAAAAGAAAACTCTTCCAAACTCTCATACTTCACTTAAATAATCAGGACTGCATATTTGTCCTCCACAATATCCCTACTTAAAGCTTCAGAGCTTGACATAACCAAAATGCCTTGAGTGTGTTTCCAGTTGGGGCATTATCACTTCATCTTAGTCCAGGTGGCCAAAGACCAGTGATACTGTAGGGAAGAACTTTGCCATGAGTCCCAAGTTCAGGCGGGTTTCCATTTCCACTCTAGCTGGGTGTCCACTGCAGCCCCGCTGCACTTTTCCCTTTGTTCATGGTAGACAGCCTTCTAAAGTGTAAAAGCCTTCAACTATGGAGCAACCTCCCAGAGGGTATTGCACTCAGCCAAATTTCTGGTGGTGAGAAACTCCTTTTGCAAAGACTTCCTGCAATGACCAAAGCCTAGACACTTACAATATATTTTTCTATAAAATTTGCAAGTGGTGTAGAGTAGAGCCAAATGCAGACAATAGTAATGGCTGTATTTATGTCCATTTCTGAAATAATGATAGAAGTACTAGGAATTATTGCACAGCTGTGGTTAACATATCACATAATATGAAATAATCAACAGACTATGAGACCCAGGAAGTTAGAGGTTTTATGGAAGCCAGATGCTTCGGACAATGCATCTGGCTGGACACAGCTTTTACCAGCTGTTCTTTTGCTTGATAAATCACATCTGTACTTAGATGATGTATGGACATATATGCATACACTTATTTAATCACAGATTGCTTATGGGAATGATTCCCAAAGTGTGGCTTGAGAGCCACCTGCCATCTATGAAGTTCTTGCTGGTGGTCTACGGATCTGCTTCTTTCACACTGGGTAAGCATCCATCACACTTTGTGCACCAAGGAGTTCTGCCAGCTGCTGCCTAATCACAGATTTCTGTGTTTCCCGGAGTTTTCCTAATCAATTAAAGGGGAACAGGCAAATCCAAATTCAAAATCCAGTGCAACTGATTCACAACTATCTTGCTATGGAACTTTTTTGGAGAAGGCTGGAAGAAGAGTGGGATCAACTTTATTCAAATAAATAGGTGTTACTTAATATTGGAGAACAGGAGAATGTAAATATATTGCGTTGTTTGAAAATAGCAGAGCTGTGATGACATCAGCTAAATGCATTACACAAAGTCCTAAGTGGTAAGCAAACATTAACGGCTCAGATACATAACATAGGCATTTTCTGGATGTTTTTTTTTAAATATACTTTATCGGTGTTGCCAAGCAGTACAGTTGTCATTAGGAATAGTCAACATTATCAGTGAAAACAGCTTACTCTAAATTTGTTACTTCATTCAAGTTTTGCCACTAAGTACCACTTTGGGAACCACAACTACAGTCAAATCACTTTAGCTGAGGCCAGTTGACTGCTCTCATGACTGCCATCGCATATAACCTCATCAAAAAAAGACCTGGTGCCTTCCCAAGAACCTTATTCTAAATCCTAGTGTAAATTTAGTTTATAATCTAGTCTATATTCATTTTATACCAGTTTGTTTGAAAACAGCTCATTTCCCTCAGAGCCTGTGCTACCATTTTATTAAAAAAGTCAAGCACTTCTAGTTTCTTTTCAAGTGATAAGCTCTTGATCACTCTCCTCCTCTTTCATGAGGTGCATCCTTCTGATGTGGGGGTAAGAATTACAGCAGTTAAAGTAAACTTCATAGGAATTTCTAGCTTAGAATTTTATAAGATTTTAGTCACAAGCTGCATTTCAGACTTAAATAGAAAAATCACTTACCACATGTTGGAACATCTTCTTCAGCTGATGAGGTCTGTTCATCTGTTGATGGCTTTTTCTTTCCTAAACCTATGATCTTCGTTATCTTTTTCCCTGTTACTTTTGTCACAGTGCCCTTGGCTTCTGATTTTGAACTTTTTTTCCTCTTCACTATGAAGAAAGCAAAAGTGTGTATTTTAGTGGGTTTAAATTATCCAATCAACAGAGGGAACCTGACTAAAAATAGTAGTCCAGATATCCAGAAAAACAAAAATCAAGCTTCTAATTCAATTTAATTTAATCAAGCTTAAAGTTTCTTTCCAAAACAGTCATCATCTAACTTATCAATATGAATGAACTACTTACCTCATATACACAAGAATAAAAATCCAGCCAGATGATCAGTTACCGTTCTAAACATTTACCTCAAAATATTTCAACAGTTAAGTATTTAACAAAGACAGAATATGCTTGCCTAGCAAAAGTGGCCCTGCCGTTAAGGAATATAAACACAATGGGCCTTTTAGAAAGACAAGACTTAAAAAGTAGCAATTAACAATTAAATTAGTGGGATCAGTATAAGCATTCAATGATTAAAAGTTCACACTTTTTGCTATCTTGCAGGCTTACAAGAAAAAGCTTGCTGAAAGGAGGGATTTTTGTCAACTGCCACTCTATGCTTCCATTAACATGTTACTAGTAAAATTACAGCTGTATGCATTGAACCATGGTGAGCTACTGAAGGTAACACGGCAAAGACAACGGGTATCATTTTAAGAAGTGCCTACCTGACTAAAACCCTAACTAACTAGTTGAAAAATAAGGAAAAAAGTTTCTAAAGCCAAAAAGAATTAAAAAAGAAGAAAAAAAATCTTTTATTTGCAAAACAGAATCCCCCCAAAAGAAATCGTCTTCATTTCAGAAACGATTTTCAGTGGATTTGAATTCCATCAACAGAGCAAAAGTTACTTTGTTAACTGTCAGGGTAGCAAATTTACCCATGAACTTGCACTGATTTATGATTTTGATATATTTAAAATAGTTACTGATTGAGCTGCTCTAAGTTTATCCTTGACCTACCAACTCCCTTTGCTACTTCCCCAAAACAGAACATTTAGTGGTTATGGACTTGTGTAAGCCGAAGAGAAATAGGACAAAATGTTCACATGAAAAATAATTATGAACTGATGAACTGGGAAGAAGAATGCACGGAAAACAGAGTAGCAGTTTGGGACTCACAATGGCACAATTTATCATGTTTAGTTTAATTGTTAGCAAACATGGAAAACAATTTAGAAATTGTATCTGTAGCCAAGACTGTACAAATAAATCTGCCACCTGCTATGTGCAGTGCTGAGGGGGAAAAGGTGCTTTTGGGGAGTGGATAGCTTTTGCTCCAGCAAACATCAGTGCAGTGTGTGCAAGCAAAGGTCCAATTCTCTCTTCCTAAGGAAAGGCTGTTTACAACTTACCTAGAGCTTTCCAAACATGAAACAAACTCCCATGGTTGAGGGAGCTATTTTATTCTGCTGTAGAACTGAGAGGCAGCAGAAACAAGGCCTTCATGGCTTTATGTTTTAGAGTCTCAGGGATATACTGATTGCATGACTGCAAGTGATTTTTGTCACAAAAGCCTTTTCTTCTCTTCTCCTTCCCACAGCAAAACAAGAAGCTGGTTAAGAGTGGCAGAAAGGCTGGTCTATGGGTGATGTACAGCAAAGCAAGCTCACTTCAGTATTTCCTTTCCATTGTTTAAAACCAATTAAAAATATTGCAACTTCACCCAGAACCACTTAAAATATTTTAATCTCTTTGTAGTCACTAATGCCTGTTAATATTATTACTACACAGTTGAAGGTCATAATTTTCAAAGCAAATGGTATTTTTAATTACCCCTCTTGAGAAATCTTGAGGTGTGCTGGCTTTCTAGCAGCGCATGCTCCAACAGCATGCTTCCTGCAGCCCACCTGAGCTACCAGCCACTTTTGGACATCTTGGACAACACCCATTCAGCTTGTGTATCACTGAGGTGCTCAGCAGGCTCCAGAGGTTAAAACAGTACTGAGCTTTTTGAAAGCTAAGTGGAAGACTTCATGCTGTGGAATCTGACCATGTGCTGCAACTTCTACAAACCACCATAGCTGGCATTGTGCCATACTGTTGGGTATGTAAGAAATATTTTTGGTCAGGAAATGTTGGAAAACGACACAGGAAGAAGACAGTGAGAGAGTCAAAAGGCGAGACAGGGCTGGCACCAAAGCCAGTATTGACACATTGTGTTCTCTGCGGCTCACATTACCCTCATCTTCACAGCTGTAGAAAAATGTCAGTTTTGTGTATCTAAATGATACCATTGCTACACAGCAAGCTAAGGAAGTCACAGAGGTTTCTTTGTTTTGGGGAGGAGGGTGAGATGTGGGGATGGAAGTATAGGGGTTGAGTTTTTTACATATAACTCAGACAAAATTCCCTCTGGGTTTGGGATGTGCCTTTGTCAGATTATAAGGAATACAAAATATACACAGCTCCAAAGTAGCATGTGTAAAATTATATTATTATATAAACCCACTGATATTACATGATTAGGTATATTTTAATATGTTAATATATATAATCATACATAGTACTCATTTTTACATGTGTATAAATACATGCATATAGACTGACATATATGTCTATACATACATACATATATAATATGCACAATTCTGTCTTTCTAGTATTCAGTGATAGCTTTTTTTTGCTTAAAATCTACATTCACTATTCATGTTGCTGCTGTATACAATTACCACAAGCAACTGTTAGATGCTTATAGTGGTTGCGCTTGTCCTGAAAAAAATGTACTTTTGAATACACAAAAAGGCCAAGTTGAAATTTCTGTATTCTATTTACTTGTACTAATTATATTGATTTTACCCGCACAATAACAATTCAAAAGCATTACTACCTATTTAAAAAAAATAAAAATCAATACCTATTTTACTACTCTCTGTATTTGCAGACACTCTTTACAGCAAGCATCCAACATTTGAGACTTACCTTGTTCTTTTCCATTGCACACTGTAGTGATGCCGTTTTCCACAGCACCCTCCCCATCTGAACTTGGCCTCTCAGATGACAACTTCTGCAAGGACAAAGAAAGCTGCCATATAATGTCACCTTCATCAAATTAAGTGTCATGAGTCAAAGTAAAAGTATGCTTGCTATGAAGTAAAACACTTTCTAAGCACCAATCCACTTGAAGACAAACTTAAGTTTGTAAAAAGTTTTGTTTGTTTTGTTTGTTTGTTTGTTTGTTTTTAGTACTACCATATAGGCTTTAGAATAGCACAGAAACTACAAATGAACTCCATATTTGAAAGTACAGTAAAAAGATTTTCCTTCCCAGGAAATTGGTGATAAAGCCTTTGTCAGTAGGACTTTTAAGTAGGGCCTACAGAGGCATTTGCTCATGTGGATGCCTTAACACAGGAGGGGCTTAATCAGTGCTGGTAAAGTACTGACCATTCACTGCAGAGTTGTTCTCCTTCCTAATTCTTGCTCAAATATCTTGCTGAGTAAAGGAAGCAGAGACAACTACTTGTGGTAGCTTCTTACAAGTTTTTGTGTTAAGGCACAAATGCTTGAAATGGTCTGCTGAAACTGACAGCATGCCTAGGGAGATCTTTAAGAACTAAATTCTCAAAAAGAAAAGACTTCCCCTCAAAACTCCTCTATCATCTTCGGCTATTCTTCCCTGAGTGTTACAGCCTTGCTTGCACTTTGCACTATACAGAGTGTCTCTGCAATGCAGCTCACACAGCACAGCTACTTGGTCTGCACCATTTAGCAGCTCAAGAGAAGCTGATATTGGACACAAGACAGTCTGTTGGTTGTTCATGACCAAATGAATAGACAGGGCAGAATTTTTAACTGTAGGATATACACACATATCCAAATAAATTAAGAGAATGCAGGGGGTAGTATTTTAAAACAGCAACACAAATCAGCAAATATTTATCTATAACCTCCCTAGAATATGGTATAACAAGAAGAAGTTTGATCCAGAAACAAATCCAGAAACTAAATCCAATTTCAGTTTTTGTGGAAGTTAGCATTATCGGTTTGATAACTTTACCTTTTCCAGTTCTGTCTTGTGTACTGGAGAACTAGACAACGGCCCATCGGAGTCTACAGTGCCTGTACAGTTGCTGCACACATCTTTTATAACCTTAGGAGACAAAAAAAAAATATAAAAAAAATTCATTAGCTACTAAATACAAATCAGAGAAATTATGTATGAATGTGAAGAGGAAATAGGAAGGAGAATCACACAGCCATTTAGTAGGCTGGCAGGTTAGCAAAGCATCAATGTGAAAATCTCCCTGTCCACAGCAATGTGTTAGGCAGGCTGCCACTATATGAAGCTCTCCATGCTGCCTCCCTAAGTCATTTCATGTGTGACCTGGAGGAGACATAATGTCTAGAGGTGGAAGGTTTCAGTTTCTAGGCAAGTTAAGCTCCGAGGCTCTCCTGAGTAAAGAAACCAACAGTGCTAGTGATTTCTATGTGCTAGTTTTGCAATATGAACTCAGCTGACACCACCAAATTACTTGTACTATGATGACAAGGAGAACAGTTTTGCATAGCATATTACCCAGCTGTTTTTGGTGGTGGTGGTGTCTTTTTTTTTTTGGTTTTGTTTTGGTTTTGCTCTTGAAGATCTAAGGAAGTGCCAATGAATACCTTGGAGTGGTATTTTGTGATATTTTCATTTTATACTTTCATACAGACATAAAGGTATAGGTCAAAGTAATTGTAAATGTGTTTTCAGAAATGGGAATGGCGTTAAGCCTGTTTTTAAAATGTTAAATAAAAATCCAGAACCTAGAAATCACTGAGATTTTGATAGAAATTGAAGAAGTTCAAAACCTGAAACTAAATAAATGTAAAAATATGCAATGAGCAAAGACATTTGTTGATTCCCTATGGACATCACTACTTTTTTTTTTTTTTTTTTTCCCTCTAGTAAGGTTCCCACCTGACCATTATCAGTCTGAAATTGCTAGCGCTGACGAGGAAAGATCTTGAATCTTCACGTCGATTAATGTGGAGAATGATTACACTTTTTTTGTCACACATGCTACTCATTACTCTTTTTTTTGTCAACTTACCTTCTGACTGTGATGACATACAGGCTTAAGGTCTACCTGAGCAGTCAGAAAAAGTGGGCTAGGGAAAGCAGCAGTAAGCACTACTATCATTTTTAAAGCTTTTCAGATGCACATGAAATAAAAATTTTAAGTAGATATTTGGACAGATAAATTAGAAAGCAGCAGACAGAGAAATTAGAACACACCCTTTGTGTGTGGGGAGAGCTCTTCAGTGTTCAGCATATCTAATCAGTGTTTACCACATCTTATCATTTATGAAAAGCAGGTCCTGACTGACTAACCTGATCTCCTTCTATGATAAGATGACCTGCTGCGTGCATGAGGAACAGGCTGTGGATGTTGTTTACTTAGACTTTAGCAAAACATTTGATGTTGTTTCCCACAGCCCTCTCCTGGAGAAACTGGCTGCTCATGGCTTGGCCAGACATACTGCCAGCTGGATTAAAACCTGTCTGAGTGGCCAGGCCCAAAGGGTCACAGTGAATGGAGTCAAATCCAGTTGGCAGCCAGCCAGAAGTGGTGCTCCCCAGGGCTCTGTACTGGGGGCAGTTTTGTTTAACATTTTTAACAACAAACTTGATGAGGGGATTGAGTGCACCCTCAGTAAGTCTACAGGCAACACCAAGTTGGGTGGGAAGCTGATCTGCTTGAGGGTTGGAAGGCTCAGCAGAGGAATCTGGACAGGCTGGATCAATGGGCTGTTTCCAGTTGTATGGCATTCAATAAGTCTTGAGTGCTACATTTCAGTCATAATAATGCCATGCAGTGGTATAGGCTCAGGGAAGAGTGCCTGCAAAGTTGCCTGGCAGAAAAGGACCTGAGGGTGCTGTGCGGGTTGGGAGCCAAATGAACGTGAGTCAGCAGTGTGCCCAGTTGGCCAAGAAAGCCAATGCCATCCTGGCCTGCATCAGAAATCAAGTAATCAGCAGGCCTAAGGAAGTGATTGTCCCTCAGTACTTGCCACTAGTGAGACTACACCTTGAGAACTGTGTTTAGTTTTGAGCCCCATGCTACAAGTAGGACATTGAGTCGTGAAATGTGTTCAGAGAAGAGCAACAAAGCTGGTGAAAGGACTAGAAAACAAGACATATGAGGAGTGACTCGGGGAACTGGGCCTGTTGTAGTCTAGGGAAAAGGAGGCCGAGGGGAGACCTGATCACTCTACAACTATAGAACCATAGAATATCCCAAGTTGGAAGGGACCCACAAGGATCATCGAGTCCAACTCCTGGCTCCACCCAAAAATTCAGACCATATGGCTGAGAGCACAGTCCAAACGCTTCTTAAACTCTGACAGGCTCGGTGCCACGACTATGTCCCTGGGGAGCCTGTTCCAGTGCGTGACAACCCTCTTGGTGAAGAACCTCTTCCTGATGTCCAGCCTGAACCTCCCCTGTCGCAGCTTGACACCATTCCCTCAGGTCCTATCGCTGGTCGCTAAAGAGAATAGATTGACGCCTGCCCCCTCCACTCCCCCTTGTGAGGAAGCTGTAGACAGCGATGAGGCCTCCCCTCAGCCTCCTCTTTTCCAGGTTGAACAGGCCAAGTAACCTCAGCCACTCCTCGTATGTCTACCCCTCTAGGCCCTTCACCGTCTTTGTAGCCCTTCTCTGGACACTCTCCAACAGTTTCACGTCCTTTTTGTACTGGGGTGTCCAGAACTGCACACAGTACTTGAGGTGAGGCCGCACCAGTGCAGAGCAGAGCGGGACAATCCCTTGTCTTCCCTTGATCAACTAGATGGGTGATCTTATCATAAAAGGAAATCAAATTCATTAAACAGGACCTACCCCCCATGAACCTATGTTGGCTGGGACCTATGACTGCATTGTCCCCCAGGTGTGCTTCGATAACTCCCAGGATAACTTTCTCCATAATTTAACCAGGCACTGATGTGAGACTGACAGGCCTGTAGTTACCAGGGTCTTCTTTCTTGCCCTTCTTGAAAATTGGCACAACATTTGCCAGCTTCCAGTCAGCTGGGACCTCTCCAGATTCCCAAGACCATTGAAAAATAATTGTGAGAGGTCCTGCGAATAGGGAATACAAGGTTGTGATAGACTTTCACTGGGCACTCCTGCATGCAGGATGCTCAACATTGCCATTGAGAATAAAATAGCTTCACAGAAGATCCTGTCTGAAAAAATTATTTTTCCTCACAGGCAGGCATGGGAGGAACGAGCATCCCGCAGCGCAGGGCACCTTCCCTCCCACACAGCCTTGTCCCCGTTCAGAAATGTCTCCTCCGAATCACTGAGCTGGCACAGCAGGCACACAGATTTGGCCAGGGAGAGGCCCCATCCCACCACCTGCATGGCCACCAGAACCCAGCTGCCACTGCCACGAAGGCACCGAGGCCAGCACCAAGGGAGCCGACCCGTCTCACCAGGTGGCACATGAGGAGCACAGCATCCACAGGCTCCATCACCCAAATTTCTTTCCATAGACGGCCCTGGGGGCTCCCACAGGCCGTGCAAAGGGAGCTCAAGGAGCTCCGACACTCAGGCTATGCCAGGGCCTGTGTGGGGACTGGAGCTGGGCACCGAAGGGGAGACATTGGCGAGGAACTCCTGCCTCCGCGTGGAGCTGCAGTGCACGTGCACACGGGAGCGGCTGCTGGGGGACATGCTGTGCTTCCTCCACCGTCCTGAGGACGAGCTGAAAAATCAGGACCCAAACCTCCTGGACACCCTCTGCAGTGGCTCCTACTTGGATGTACAGAAAATGGCAAAGT
Organism: Anser brachyrhynchus; assembly: GCF_964034855.1. Classification (NCBI taxonomy): domain Eukaryota; kingdom Metazoa; phylum Chordata; class Aves; order Anseriformes; family Anatidae; genus Anser; species Anser brachyrhynchus. The sequence goes on from NC_137698.1 coordinate 67,780,822, forward strand.
GGTTCTAGGAGCTGGTGACAGAAGCCTGCGTGGTTATGCCTCAGTCATCCCAACTGCAGCTAATGGTGCTGCCCTCCACCCGCTTCTGCAAGCTCAGGCTCACCAACGCCTCCAAGGAAACCCTCTCCATCGAGATCATGCTTGGGGTAAAGCAACACAACTCAGACACCTTCCTGACCTTCGAGTAGGCAGAGGCCATTGTTAGCAGCACCACGAGGTGGCCACAGAGCTGCGCTGTGCCAGAGATTCTTCAGGAAACACCTAGGCATGCTTGGCACACCTTCCACCTCAGACATCTGCAGCTCTGTGTTTGTATCCTGTTAAGCACCAGTTTTGCCACCCATGCCTTGAAGACAGCTGTCACGCACCTCCTGACCACCATCGCTGTGGCAAGCATGCACAGGAGGGATTTCCAGCCCCACACCAGCGATGATTATGGTGGCTACAAAGATGACTGAGTGACACCCTGCTTGCCACATGCCCCAGAGCTGAGCATGCTGCCCATGGAGAGGATGCTGCTCAGTGGGCAGTGGGAATTGCTCCTCTGTGTCCTCTCCACAGCAAAACCACCCCTGGGAGAGGCACACCCCATGCAGCTGAAGAGACTGCTGCAGGGAGGCTTGAAGCAGAGACTCCTCTTTCCAGCTGGACAGTGACCACCTGGCCTCCTGGGGAGTGTCCATTCGCTCCGTGAGCTTTGACCTCTGCAAAAACTACAATATATATTCTTTACTTGAACAAATGCTTTGTCTGTGAGTGTCTGTACTACACTTGGTCAGGAAATGCGGGCATGAGGTGCTGACAGCTTGGCTGCCACAGCATCGGGGAGGACTTTGCTGAGGAGCTGATTCCGTGGGCTCCAACTGCGCTCATCGCTCATTCTGGAGCTACAGCTCTGCTGCCTGTCCTTGCTCCTCCAGCAGGGCAAAGAGAATAGCTCAGAACCCTCCACAGTGCCGCATGTTGCCAGTGTACTGTATGAATCTGAGTATGAACCATGCCCTGGGAGCCCAACAGAATTGCCCAGGATGACTGCGGGGAGGCAGAGGTCAAGCTCTCCATGTGGGGAGCCCCCTGCACAGGGGTGAGTGCCATCAGGGAACACCAGGACTTTGCCTGTGCTGACTGCTGCACCAGCACGAGCCTCAGGGACAAGCCAACGCAGAGCAGCGGCTCCAGGAGCTGGAGGTACCAGCAGAGGAGTCCTACAGCCCTACGGGATGGGAGCAGCGTTCGGCAGAACATCACACCCCGTTGACCATTTGGGCCCAGTTCAGACTTATCTAACCACTGCTAACGCTGCAAATTAAAGGCATCCCAGAACGGATGTAAGAAGGAAATGAATAACCATTTTGGATGCTCTGTGGGCAGGTGGGAGATGCAGCAGCCAGGCTCCCAGCCCTGCTCACCACCAAGCAAGGTCACTCACCAGTTTTAGGGAGTTTAAAACTGGCTGGGGCTGCCCAGGACACTGAGCCCATTTAACAGCACTGGCCCAGCAGGCTGGCTGCAGTGAGGAGAGTGAAAAGGTGAAAGGTGACTGGTCACAAGAAAATGGCCTCAAGTTGCACCAGAGGTTGTTTAGATTGGATATCAGGAAGAATTTATTCACAGAAAGGGTGGTTAGGCTGCCCAGGGAGGTGGTGGAGTCCCTATCCCTGGAGGTATTTAAAAGACGTTTGTATGTAGCGCTGAGGGACATGGTTTGGTGGTGGACTTGGTAGTGTTTGATGATTGGACTTCGTGATCTTAAGGGTCTTTTCCAACCTAAGTGATTCTGTGATTCTATTCTATATACACTACTCTTTACACTCACATAGCCACACAAGGACAGCAGAGACAGGCTAGCTGAGAAAGAAAGGCATTCTATCCTGCCAGAAGCTTTCCTGCTAGACATGCAAAATTTCCCCTTTAAATTCACATGGCTCCTCCTTTAGCCCTGTTTATAGCAAGTCTGTGTAGCAGTGAGGAGGACCTGGCCTGAGAACTTCCAGTTCCAGGGAAAACAGCAATTAGCTTACTGTCAAAATCCAAATTTCTTTAAATAGGGAGGAGAAGAAAAACAACAAACAACCTCTTTCCAGTTTTGAACTGAACAGCTTTGATGTGGAAACCATTAAAGAGATGAAGACATTACCGAACACAGTTTTAAAGTTCCTTTCGCAGCACTGAAATTCTATTTAAGGGTAAAGCTAAACAAAACAAAACAAACAAACAAAAAATGTTTATGGGCTTACAGAGACCCTAATGATACAACTCATGTGCACATCATGAATTAAAGGCACTATATCCCATAAAGACAGGAAGAAAACCAACCCTGTTTTACAGATGGAGAACTTGGGAATGAAAGAAAGATTAAATCACTCACTCAATGTCACATAAAAAAATCTAAGCAGAGGAGGGAAATGAACCTACATTTTTATTTCTGAGCGAGTATCTTAAAATTTTTCAGTATTCTTTCTTGGCTGTCTGAATTTCTCTGTATCTTTTCTCAGAAATGTAAGCACAGTACTATCAAATTCATGGCACTTGGCATGCTTTGTAACAGAAAATTTAGATGTGTCTGGTCCAGAATATTTGCATCTTGGAGTTAAACTTAGCCCTAAGTTTCTCCCAAAATACATTAGAAATTGTTTCTGTATATTGCTTTCCTTTCAATTGCTGGTCTTCAGTTTGGTGTAAACTTGCTGTTTTCCTCGAGAAATGGGACCATACAGTTTCTGGGAACATTCATTTCTGTCTCCTGCATGACCCTGATTCAATGGCTCATGTTTTCAGCATCTGCTCACACCACACAGTTAGTTAATTTTGGCAAAGGCAGATAGTAATTGGAGTTACAGACAGAACAGAGGGAAATGATTTGGCAGCACTAACTGAATAGTATGTGCAAAGTCATGCACTCAAGTAAATACGGTTCTTATCATACCTCACATATTTAAGGAGAAGCTAAAGTGTTTAATTGGGTTGTAATTAAATTTTGATTAAAAAAAATGACACTCTCAAATAGAAGTTCACATCAAGATATGAAGAAAATGCACATCTAAGGATTCCACACTTCATTTCGGCTCAAGGGGTTTGCTGGCAAAGACTTGCTTATCACCTTCTATAGGCAGTATAATTGAGTTTTATGCACAGCGTAAAACTCATACTTTCAGAGCTCACCAGGATGAAATGTCTTTAATATATAATGGTTGCCTGGATGCACTCTCTATAATTACGTTTGCAGACAGCTGCCATTATAAATGCGGTTTTCACATGCTTATAGCTTTAACTCAAAATTTTAGGGATAAAACATTCCACCAGTGCTGCCAACTTGCATAATTTCAATCACAAGACTCAGAGTCCTTGTCAATTTTTTCTATGATGTTCCATCTCCTGGAGTCATATGAAAACAAAACGCTATTTTCATTAAAAAATACTTGTGAGCAGGAGTGGGGAGAGGAGGTCAGAAAACTTTTATCTGCTGCAATGAAACATATGAATATATGGGCAAATATCTCAATGGATCAAAAACTAGAAAGCAAATAAAAGGAATCCCCAAATGTGTGATTTTTAATAAAATGACACAAACTGGAAGGCTGTTCTGAGAATACTTTGTAATGGAGCATGCTCCATTAATAGTTTAAATTTTCCCACACATAAGAAAAGGGAAATCATTCTCTTTCTTACCACAAATGCATTGTATTTTACGTACACACACACATTCATGCACAGGATCTGCCAGGAAAACACACTATGTATTGAAATATTTAAAATATATGAGAAAATATAATCAGAAAACAGAAGACCTTTCATATCTTTGGATAGCTTCAAAACTAAATGCATTTAAAATAATCTGTTATTCCATCACAAGAATTTTAAATATGACAATTGCTGTTACAATAGTACAGTCAGTAGACTTCAGAACTGCCTCTTTCAAATGCAGATACGGAAAAAGCTTGTGCAGCCTGAACTGTATTGCAATTACTTATTTATCTTATAGGAAGGTCTTGAATCCCCCACTGGTTTAGGATATAGAAGTGAATTGCTTTGACTTTGTTGACATGAGGAACAGAAGGGAAATATTTTCAGGTACGCAGCTGGAAAGATTCCCTGCCCGAGTCAGCTGACAATGAAGGGTGAAGTCAGTGGAATTTTTGCCATGTGGTGCGTCTGGAATATTTCTTTGTTTTAAAAGATCTTACTACAAAAGCAGTAGAGTTTACTATAAAACCTTCATACCTGCGTTCACCTACAAATTTATATAATTATTGTTTTTTATTTTAAATGACACACTATGACTGCATGCAAAATAACTTACCCTACTTTCATTCTTTTTACTTGCAAAATCAGATTAATCAAATTTGATTTTTCAAGCTACCTTCAAACACCATGTCACCAGATAAAAAAAACATGAGCTATGCAGTAAAACCAAAAGAGTCAGCTGCTTGCTAACCATACTCTCCCACAAAGACCAGCAAATTCTGAGTAAAAGTACTAAGTTTGCAGCTGGGTTGTTGTGGTTAATCTCTCTGGTACCTGATAAGGAATAAGACTGAAAGCCCCGCCTTGTGTTTGAGGAGCTTGTGAACCTCTGTCCTGGTGGATACCATTGGATGAGTTCAGGCACAGATTGTGCTTACCACAGGGGTGTGATCATATAGCATCTCTTGTCCACCCAGTACCTGTTTTCATGAAACTCACAGGAATTTAATGACTGCCACTGTCTCCCATGCCAGGCAAAGAAAGGAGTAACATCGCAAGTAAGTTCAGAAGTAATTAGGGAGAAAACTGATAGTTTTGCTTCATTTCTTGAAGTACATTTGCTTAATTTCATTACGCACTACATATGTTAGTGTTAATCTTATCCTCTTTAACAGAGCACCAAAGCTCTAATAGCACTTTACAGAGAAGTAGAAGAGACGCCCCATGGAGTTTACCATGAAATTTGTAATTTAGAAATTACAGGAATTAGAGGAAAAGCGGAAATTTTTCACCTTACCCGTGCTGTAAGTCCTTAAAAGAAATGTCCTTTACCTTGTATACTGGAAAACATCCTCAAGCCTGAAAAGATTCATCTTTCTGTCTTATTGCCATTTGAGTAAATTGGGGATGAGATTCCAGCAAACTAGTAGTCAGCAAGCCTTTAGTGTCTGTATATCCCCTTAAAAATATTTTTCTGGCATGTTTGAACAAAACGAACCCTGTATCCTTTCTTCTACATCACTACCACAAAGACTGGCCATATAATGGCCCCTGGACGAGACAGGGCAGGAGGCATCGCTGCTGCATGGGGAGCATTGCCCCTGCAAGGTGGCACAGAGATGCAGGCTGCATTTTAGGCCATAAATCTGAGCTGGGTATGGTTTAAATAATTTACCATCCCAAGCTGCAAGTAGGAGAGATAAGGAATACTGTCTAGTGGTGAAAGCAGGGGAACATGTCACAGCCCTCACAGATTCTGCTCTGAGATCTGCAACAGCTTGTATTTGAGATCTTACCCAGGAATGTAAAGAAAATTTATCTCTGAGAAAACAAGCAAATAGGATGTTTGTAGTTCCTTTTTTTTTTTTTTTTTTTTTTTAAAGTAACATTGTTTTTCAAGGTGCCAGTCATACAAACACACTGGTTCACGGGGTCACTGGCCACCCCCTGCAAAGCCAGGGTATTCCTGCTGTCCAAGTGTACAAGTAATCCTGCAGGCTGGCCACAGCTCTGACATGCAGTTCAGCCCTCTGAACCTCCAGGTGATGCCTCCATTGCTGGCGGTGATGTGTGGTGCAGAATGAGCCCAGCCTGACAGCGTGAGTTCCTGAAGTTACTTGTAAACCAAGAAGCACTGTATGGAAATCAGTTGTACTGAGCACGCATCCCCTAACACTTCTATCCAGTCACTCTAAAGGCACTTGACTTTACTCAGCTACGCCACACAGATAATAACCCCTTTGGGGAACATTACTTAAGCCAAGAAAGTAATGTTTGAAGTCTTTTGAGATCTTCGGCTGGAAATTCCCCCAGAAAGTAAAAGCAAGCATACAATGTTTACAGTCACAAGCCCAGTTTTGTGCCAATTTAAACTGGTAAACAAAGAGCTGTGACAGTAGTTTATGCTTCAGTAAAACTCAGTCCGCATTAAGACTGGAGCCCAGAAGTTACTTGGCTCCCTCACTAAGCTCCGTGTAGTGAAAAAAGATTTTTTTCAAAGACTTTTACTGGAGATGACATACAATTATCTGAGATGGAAGTTGGGTAGGTCAACCTGGATAACTGTCCTGAAGAGTGTTGCAGGGTCTATGAACGACACAATCTTGATTTTTTTCTTTCTTACAAACCCTAAAATGAAGAGATGATGCAAAATGGCTGCACACCATAAACAAGAAAAATTAGCCAAGGGTGCATAATGTTAGGAAAAAAAAGAAAATCAAGGCCAGGATTCCAAATGATAGATTACCTCTGATGCACAATAGATAAACGATGAATGATAAATCAGAAATACATTTTTTGCAGGAGGCATTGCTAGGAGGAAGGGAAGGCCTTGGGGTTGGACACCATGACCATTTCCTTCTTCCGCTGGTCTTCTACAAGAAGCTGCTTCAGAACTTAATTTCTTTGGCATCCACGTATTTTTAATACTAAGAGCAGTTTTCTGTGGCCTTGTCTGAAGGTCCTGCACACAGAACACATTCATCTGGATGAATGAAGCCACTAAACAAGCATCTTCTTGTAATCTTCTTAGTAGTCCTTTTATTTTTAATGTAGCATGTCCCAGGGATCCTGACAAATAAGTGTGTAGTTTCCATGGGTCTGTTGGATGTGCTGAGACAAACAGGAAGATTTAAGACCTCACTTGACCACAAATGCACAAAAGTGCACACAGATGCCCATATACTCAAGCGCACATGGAAAAAGCTTATGTTTGGGTCAGAGTGTGTAACTGCATACATTTTTTCATGTACATTTTTGTGGGAACATTTTAGGACTCAAGTTTGGAAAATTCCACCGCTTTATGTTGCACACTGTATTACTGCTATGATCTCAGCTCTAGGCTGGATTTTATACTAGTTACACTCGATGCTCTGAAATCTTGACAGGCTCTTTGGTGACATCAGCTATCTTTTTCTTCATCAAGCATTTGTTAGCTGGTAAACCTGAAACTCCCTTTGTGGTTTCCAGTCTAGACTTCAATTTGCAGTAGCTTTATCAGCTGTTTTCTTGGTGTCATCTTTAAAAAAAAGGTCTAAAATATTCTGCATTTACTTCAGTTCTACTTCTTCTAATATCTCTTGTCTTCCAAACGATATTTTTAAATTATTTGCTTAAGCAAATGTATTTTATACTGATTACATCTGACTTTAAAAAGATCTTCTGTTTTAGCTTTCATGGGAAAGTCTAGCCTCCAAATCCATTTTGAGCTTTTCAGGCTCAAGAGTAAAGCTTTAATTTGTTACTTACATACAAATTTATTCATGAGAACCTGTTGTTGCCAAGTGATAGCATGGCTCCACTGGCATGTATTGGCACAGTATCTTTGACAGAGGTGTGTTAGGATTAAAAAATATGGATGCAGAGACCCTTCTCATCATTAGTCTCTGAATCTGTCCATTTTATTACCTACAGAAATCACGCATAGATGACAGAGAGCTGGGGGGACAGAGAGCTCATGCCCTATTGAATGACAGGCAGAAGCAGCTCATACCACTTCTTCAAAGACAAAACAGTGATCTCTTGCTTGGTATAAGAAATTACTACATAAATCTACACATGAGTTTCAGAAGCTCATTTTAAGTAAGAGATGCATGAAGAAAAAAAAGATATATTCGAAATTAAAAAGAAAAAAAAAGTTTTCTTAAATTTTTAAAAACACAGAATGAATGCTTCTTGTTTTCTGAAGAGCCATATTTCTTGAAAACCCTGGTGCTGTTGCAAGAGCTCCGCAAACCGTTTTTGGTTAGCTGCTGGGTTGGCAATTTAATTTGTACTGTACAGAATGCAGCAGCACTGAGGACTTGGAAGTTGAGCATACAGTAGCATTGCCATGTAGTTGAGAGAGGCTTATTAATAGAGAGCTTTGCAGCATGAAGAAACTACATAAAGTGTTGTCAGACTGTCTCCACGTGCTTTGCAGATAAGCATACTTTCCAGCCATTCACTTCTGGCACACACAATTGTGCTAACATGCAATGTGCAAAACCTTTTTTTTTTTTTTAAATAGCAAGAGTGCATCTGGGATATAGAAAAACCTAGCACTGCTCTGCCTGTGTGAAGAATGCTTTAAAGACAAAGTAAAACAAAACAAAACAAAACAAAAACACAATTTTTATGAAATAAAGTCTGATAAGTGCCAATGTATTCAGCTCTACTAAACTCAAGTTTAGAACAAGACAGGAAATAATGGTGGAGTTAGTATGATCTAACTGAAGTGGAATTCCCTTGGAAAAGAATATGACTGATGAATTTCTTTTCATCTCAGTCAGTATTTCTCAAACTCCAGGTGAGTTAATAGGACACTTGGATGCTACTATATTTTACAACTTAAAACAAGATACTGGAGTTAGAAGAAGCCTAACAAATACAGATTAGTTTCCACTAAAATGACAACGCAAAGTGCATTTTTAAGATAAGATACAAACTCCCAGTCAAAACCAAAAGCAGACATACTGCAAACCCCCCAAAGGTATATTCAAATATTGCAAAATAGGAAATTACAGATTAATTTTCCACTTGGTCAATTAGCACACAGCAGAAGTCATACCTCCTAAGCTGCATTTTATGTCTTCCCACTTCTACAGAAAAAAACTGTCATCAGGAAATTCCTACGTGATTAATTCAATTGTGTTTGGAAAAATACAATTTATTCTTAGCACATAAGTACCATATAAGGTTAGATCAGAGCACAGCATGGAGAATGCCTGATGAGTCTTATGCATTCAGATTTTTAATATGCATTTAAAAGGCTGGATTTAAAGGTCTTAAAACAAGCCACTAAAAATGTAGTGATAGTTTCCCACACTACTTAATTCACTGACCTCTATATCTGAAACTGGCAAACTCCAGTATAAATACTAGTAATCTGGTTGGGATGTAAAACTGCAGCCCTTGCACCAGGATTTTCCACATTTTCAGACACTGAACAGAAAAGGGTTGAAGATGACAAAATCCTATTTCTCAGAATTCTGCCTTCCCAGAACAAACCATAACAGATGATATGTTGCTCAATGAGAGTCAGCCAACTTTAATTGACTTCTAGAATTTGAATAATTTTTCTCCCTCCAGAACAATTCAGACAGGTATCTCCTCAAGGTTAGCTTGTTTAAAAAATGATGGCTGTGACGGTGGTATGTTGAATTTTTGCAAGACAGCCTTGTCAGCAATGCTTATGCACCACTCCAAAAAGCAAGCTGGGTGCCAGGTCCCTTCATATTAGGGAATCTGAGTCACCAAAGCTTTCCAGATAATGAGCTGGAGATGTAAATGGAAGGGAATTGCCACCTCCCTTCTTGGTGCCAGACTATTGTGCAATTAGCAGTGAAAAACATATGCACCCACAGCGGCTGTGTAGTGATGAGCTTACTGTTGCCCAAAGATCTGCTTCAAGGCCTGAGCATTAAGTCTGGATTTCTGCAGTCCCAGACTGGATGGGATTTAAGTGGTCTAGATTACCTGAAAACTACTGTCTGTATCTCCGATTTAACAGCAAATGAGCAGGCAATAGAAGTGCTTTGTTGGTGGGAAAGCTCTTGGTCAGAAGTCACTCCTTACCTTTAGCCACTGTTCCGCCTGCTCTTTGCTCTGTACTGCCAGAACCAGTGCATCTGCTCCTTGGTGCGAGATTTTCAGCTCGTGCTTCTTCTTTTTGCTGTCTTTGGGGATGTACGTGATGCTGCAGTCATTCAGGAGCAGCTCCATCTGGGGCTGCTGGTCCTTGGAACTTTTGTAACACTGCAAAATGCAAAGGTCAAAAGTTAAATCTCACCTTTCTGAACTTTAGGGAAAAGCTGTTATTATATAGAAATGCTATTTTTAATATTTTCCACACATCTCTTTACCACATACCCCAGAGTTCAGCCAATGCTAACTTTGCATTTCTCTTCATCCTCTTTGTAAAGCAAAATTGCTTCCAGACTGACATTAATAGAGATCTTTTATTGTAGGTACAACATATGGAGGGCATTAAGCTTCTCTGTGTTATCTTTATGACTCAACCTTGACCTTCATCAGGTAGGAAGAGGGCGATTTTGGATATCTGTTCACATGTACCAGCAGAATACACTTGTACAGTTTATGACTTTCAAACCCAGATGCTTACCCTGCCCTCCAGCATATCAAGGCAAACCTACACCAGTGCTCACAAGCTGCCCTCACAAAGGAGCAGGCAGATGCCTTGTTGAGATAAGTAACAAAATTTGTTGCAGTCTGGAGAAGAGGGAAAATCACAGGAGTGTAGTTTTTCAACTAATTTGGTTTAATCTGTCACTGCACAAAATCACATAAATGTTGGCTTACCCTTTAAGGTCCTGCCTAAAACTATGTGAATTGTCCAGTGTTTTTCCCTCAGTAGCAAGTGCTGCCAATGAACAGTCATTTCATGCTGTATCACTGATGACTTGCTGTATGTTTGAATTGGTGATTTGAAGATGCAGGGTTTCACATTGCATCACTTGTCCTGTTGAACTAGTCCCTATTTCCTCTAACACATCAGTATAGATGAGTTTTGTAAAGCTGTCACAGACTGCCAGACTACAGAGCAAGGTTTAACTGTGTGGATGAATGTCCAGTAATTTTATATACTAATGTAAATTGGGCTTTTACTCATACAAATAAGCATGAAAGCTAAAACGGTATCTGATATTAAGCACTGATTAGTACATGCATACATAGAATAGTTGAGTATGAATGTGAACGGAAAAACACATACAGATTTTACATGTCTGAGGCAGTGTTCATGCCATGATGCAACTGTCAGGAGTACAGTAACTGTTAGAGGTTATAAACACTTCAACTTAGGCTGAACAAATAGAGCCACTCTCTGCAAACCATTCATGATCCTCCCTTCCTCTCCAAGGCCAATTAACTCAAAATTTCTCCAGATTGGTCACAGATTTTAATTTTGCAACATTAAAAAACTTAAGTTTTCAAGCTATGAAACCTTGAAAACATATAGCATTAGTCTCTTCAAGAAGCAATCAATAGCATATGTTTTCCTTTACATTAAATTAGAAATTTTATTTATAATTACTAAAACTTAAGTATTTATGTATAAGTGACTTTACATGAAAAACAATTCCCTACTAAGTGTTATTCTTAATGTCTAATTCAAATTAAAATATTTTATGATGACAGCTGCATGATTATGCAGGCAACTTCTAATCCCTAAGAACATTTATTTGTTTTACTTGCATATCTCATAAGTTATATCTCCTTCAAACAATAAACCAATCTTGTGTAATTTAGTCATTAGACTCCTATGGGGATTTTTATTTTCTTAATCCCCATTACAGAATTACTGGAAGACACTCTCTATAAAGAGAAAAAAGCTTTTCAGAGCACACATGTGGCTAAAGGAAATGAAAAGAGAAAAAGATAGCATATTTCTATATAGAACAACAAACATAATTCTATAAGAAATACTGTGTGACTTCTGAGAAAATGTTTCTTTCCCTTTTTCTTCTTTCTTCTCTTCAAGCTGTTATTTGATGGTCCTGAAATCTGACATGATTCTGTTATATGCTGATAAAAATGTGGGCTAAGGATAATGGCATTACAACAATATAATACAAACTAAATCATATTCAACATTCCTTTTATCAATTAAATAGAGCTGGATGCAAAAATTAAATCCTCTGTAACCATGGGAAACTAGAAATGAATTCCAACTATATCTTCAGAAACTTCTTACCCAGATATTGCTATTTCATATCCTGTTATTTCCTACACAGCCATAAGCATAAATGTACTTGTAAACAAACACACCTAAGCTGTCTTGTACTAGTATGGAATAATGAGGTTCTAGAGAAAATGTTCTATCCTCTGTTAATCAGCTTTTAATACTTGGGATATTACAGTAAATACCAGTTACATAAACAGCTATAACTGTTGCAGGCACCAGATAGGAAGACAGGGAGTGTCTAAGACTCCAAATGATTTATTATGGTACGCCTTAGGTTGCTTTTAATGTCAAAGAAATGAATGTCTCCATTAATTAGACTCTTTTCAAAAAACAAAAAGACTTCTATGAGCAGATAATTTACTAACTTTCAGAATCTTTTACTGGTGCCTGCCATTAGAAAGAAACATAACAGATTTGCTTAAGAGAATACATCCACTTGTTTCTTTCCTTTCTATAATGCAGCTGTGCATCATGTGAATACTGCATCTGTAATTACTGCAGAACAGATGGTGTAGGTTTAGTTTAAAGTGTATACATTACAACAGCACATGCTGCCAAGTGAGTTCTCAGTCTAACAAGGGACTTTTCTCTCCAGCAGTCTGATCCAACAGTTCATACACAAAGCTCCCTATGAGATTTTTGGTCCACAGGGAATGAAAGATTGGATTTACAGTTTCAGCATTTTTTTTTTCAAATGAAATATAGTAGACGCTAATAGGGTAGACTTTCTTTCCTGTATCAGGGTACTGACTGGGCTTAAGTGCAATAAAAATCTAAGTTCTAAGTGGCTACATGATACACTTATAATTATAGTGGTTCTCTGATTCTTGGGTAAATCATAACCGAACTCTTTGGTAAGGTTACTGTAGACTTGGCCACTGTTTGCAGAACATATTCCAAAACCTAAATTCCTATAAAAATAAATACATCATCTAAAAGGTAGAAAGAAAATACAGCCAGATAAAAATAAAAATTACCAGTAGTTTGTTTTCTTTGATAACACACAGTAGTTTGGTCCATTGCCCAAATCGTTTCTTTCTAAGCAGGAAGGCACAGATTTTGGCATCCTTCACCAGATCCATAGAGGCCTCCTCAGAAGGCCACTGATGTCTCATTTTCTTCCCCTTTCCATCTTCTTCCTCTTCATCATAGGATTCGTAAGAGCTGCTCATGGCATCCGAGTCATAATCTTTAAGAAAAGGATTTTTAAGCATAAAAGTGTCAAGTTAAAACATTTAGCCATGAAGTATACTGAAATAACTGAAAAACTCAACAGGGTTCCTTTTGAGTTAAGGCTTTTGTATGTCAGCCACCAACAAACTACTGTTTCAGTGCTTAGTAATATCACTACATTAAGTTAATTGAATAAAAGATGCAGTTCCATTATGAAGTTTTACAGAAGACCTGTGCTGACGCCTTGGGAATTTTAACTGAAAGAATGAGCTTGGAATAAATAGCTAGAATTTTAGGTGGTGCTTCTCCATTCTCATGGAGAAGAAACAATTGGAATATTTTCAATAGCTGAAATTTCATCCAAATATTTCAAGGAAGAAAATCTCTCATTTGCTTTAGCTAGGTATTGAGGACACAATTCGGGACGCAAGAGGGAAACCTGCAGCAACTAGGAAGGGAACAAGAGATCAAATGGCTGGAGAGCTCATTCTGAAACAGTCCCCACCTATGTGCAGAGTCACAATGGGTTATACCCAGATTATCTACAACTCCAAATCAAGCTTAAATATTCTGATATGTTTTGTAGTTTCACAAAGCTTATATAGAACACTATATCTTCATTTCAAAGAGAAAATAATATATATATTTCAAGCTCATGAAACTTTTTTTGACAATGAATTGTTGTCTTCTGGTCAATTCTACTATTGAGGATTTGGTTTGGGGCAGCTCCATATGGGAAAGTGGTAAATGCCACAGATGATTATCAATGGGAAAACACAACATTTTTTTCACCTATTTTAGAAAAATCAAGAGACAGATGGAAAAATGTAGATTAGATGTTTAAAATGACAGATTTGAAAACATTTATTCCAGAGCATTTATTTTTTTCATATTCGTTTAAAAGAATGTGTAAGATTTGGTAGAAGTCACCAGACTCTTCTCTTTAACTTTCTACCCATAAAGCAGAAAAAAAATCCTAAACAAAAACAAACAAAAGAAAACAAAACCAAAAAAAAAAAAAAGGAAAGAAACACGCAAACCAGAACCAAACCAAAATGTTCTCCCTCTGACCTCCTTTTGGAGTGGCTATCCACAAACATTCACACAGAAACATCAGGAAATGCTTGGCAGTTCATCGGCCAAACTCAAACATAGAGTAGAATGCCAACCTGTTTGGACTAGAGGAAGAATTCTTCATGTGGTATTACCAAATATGAAGATGTAAGATCTAGTCACTAAATCAGCATCTTCAAGAAGGCCGTCTTTCAAAGGCATGAATGGGCTAACAGGCAAACCTAGAGTTGCTGTCCCTCTGGGAACTGGTAGTCTTTCACATAAAGCATTTCATCTTTAACTTCACCCTCCCCCTTTCCAAGAAAAATAATACTTAGGTGTCCAAACATAACTTCCTCGTCCCTTTTTCAGATTTACTAGTGAGCTGTTGTTGCAGCCACACCACTGTCATAATGTTCATTTAATGTTTGCTCCCTTTCTACAACCATCTTTTACCTCACTTGTGATATTGTTCCACTTTTGGCAATAAGATCATTCTTAAACTTCAAAATTTATACGGGCTGACAAGAAGCAGAGCAAGTTACTACTTGTATACGGAGATATGTTAATACTGTTCAGATAATACTCTGCCAATATTGTACTACCAATTAAATGAAAAAATGCCACCAGAGTAGTATTACCATATCTCACTACATAAGATATTGTCACCATATGTGATATCATACAGGTACTTCCCAAGTGGCTCACAAGCAGCTCAAGTGCAGACTTCATGATAGGAATAAGTTGTATGATCAGCAGTGGAACTCTGCTGGCACAGCAGCTGCAGGTTCATTCAAATCTCTGTTTATAGGAGAATGAAAGCCAACAGGTACTTCCGAGGCTGACACTTCTGGACTCCCGTCCTCAGAGAGAAAAAGAGGATCTCTGGGGACCTGTTGCCATATCCTGCCCAGAAAATGCTCATGTTTCTGTTCTGGGTCTCAGGACTCTTGGCTAGATGAAGAGGTTTTTGTGTGACTCACACCAAGAAGGTTGTCCACTGTGAAGTACTCATTTAGTCTGGGCTGAAGCCTTTGCTGCTCTTTGCCACATCCCACTTCTATTCTTTGCTTCTCTAAACATTGAAATGATAACCAAAACAAAGCTTTTAGGCTCTGAGACACAAACTATCTTCCTTTCACATGGTAAAGTGACTATTTTAACATAAATAGCATAGGCATTCTACTACTCATACATAATACATCTAGCAGACATTCAGAAAGTTATCCAGAAAAATCCAGCATGTATGTATAATTGCAAAGGGCAAAATTCCTTTTAAATATGCTAAATTGTGTTAAACCGCGTAAAGGCTACTAGTGACTAAATCCTGTTGTCTCTTATTGCCTGATCACAACAGCTAAGGGAATAGACTGACTAGAAATTACAGTTAAGATCTGAAAACGTCTTGTGTATATGTTCAAGTAAACACACTCTTTGGGTCTTGGAGTGGAGGTGGTGGTGAGAAAGGAGAGACTTTGTAGGAAAAAAATGAAAAGGGTCTGTCCAAAATGAAGCAGTTTTGTCAAATCAATAAAGTCTGATTGACTTTAACCATTTATAGGTATTATATTATAGTACGGAAGCCTCCTTGTTATTAATGATATTACAAAAAGACTCAGTGGGAATATTTACTAAAGATAATTATATCTATCACTACAGTTACTTAACAGTTTATTATTGCAGTTCTTATACTTTTAACATTTCTTTGATACGGTCTTTATCTCAATCAGTCTGATAAACTACAGGTTAATATAGTTATAATCTTTGGTTAATATAGTACTTTGTTGGGTTATTTTAATTACCACACACACTCGATTCAGTGGAAGTTTTGCTTGAATGAAGATAAATATTGAATTTAAAAGCAACTTTATTATGGATAAAGAAAAATAGATAACTTTTAATACGAATTTTAAAAGGTGATGAATTCAG
Source organism: Anser brachyrhynchus (assembly GCF_964034855.1). Lineage (NCBI taxonomy): Eukaryota > Metazoa > Chordata > Aves > Anseriformes > Anatidae > Anser > Anser brachyrhynchus. The sequence continues at coordinate 67,796,843 of NC_137698.1, forward strand.
GACATAAGAATATACAACAAAATCACAGCAGGGCAGATGATAAGTTACAACAGAAAAAAGCATTAGATATCTGGGTATATATATACATTTATATTACAGAATTACTAATGAACTTTTAAGACTGATATCCTAAATATTTTTATGGGTTTGGATTGTTAAGTACAATAAGATATCAGTTTCATACTGTGCCGTATTTTTTCCTAGGCAATCCTTTAGCAGTGCTATTAATTTTTGTGCTACTAATGTTTTTCTGCCTGAGCGTGGCTCTTGTTTAATGACAAAACACAAGTCAGCAGTTCACAGGGTATATAGCAGGACCACCCATCATGTCCACCCACCAAGGGAAGACATGAGGAGAGGAGTGATTCTGCTGCCCTGCTAAGTTCCTGTAATTACTTTGCGTTATATAAAATTCTTTCTTACCTTCAATTTCCTAGGTAAATTAAGAGCTGCCAACTACCCTGGTTTGTTTATCATGTTTAGAGCTAATGCACAATGACAAATTTCCCTGCCACACAGTGTACAAATGAATAATTAATGTTCCAAGGTGACTCGTATGCAAGTGTTTTAAGGACAGAGATGTTATTTTGTTCATTTGCTCTGGTTAAAATAATAAAAACAGCTATAAAATGGGGGCTGATATCCCTTTAATATTTGGGCCACAAAAAAATAACTGTTAGTGATAAATCAGCCATACACAAGTAAGAAATTACCCCAGCCAATAAAAAAGAGCAGCAAAAGGAAAATCTTTTCAATTTGTTAGTACATAATGACAGCTAACTGGGTTGACTGACCCTGTGTACATTCTCACAGCAGTCATTTCATCGTTTCATCAGTGTTCTCATCCTGTCTCCTCTTAAGTGCAATCAGTCTTTGGACAAGTACCGGAATTTGGTAAAGAGTGTTTGTGTTGCAGAAGGAAGTTCTGGTGGTCAGCTGGGAGACAACCCTATGCTTTTTGCACTAAACGAGCAGTCATAGAATCATAGAACCATTCAGGCTGGAAAAGACCTCTAAGATCATCTACTCCAACCTTTAACCTAGTACTGGCAAGTCCACCACTAAATCATGCTTCTAAGTTCTATATTTAGTCACTGAAATAGTGACATGTTCATCAAGCATGGCTTATGGGAGCCAGTATGAATGATTTACCCCTAACCACAGTACATCATCAGAAATGCTGCAGATCACATCCTTTCAATAGTTACTTTAGAAAAGGTGGTTTTTATTTTCTTTGTCTACTTAGGCAAGTAATTCAGTGCAATAGGAACATACCAGGAGATCTGCAGACCAGCACCAAGTTCTGAGGCATCTACATTTGCACTATTGGTAGGTTAGAGGGGTTTACTCCGGACAATACTTAACTCTGGATCCCTAGTAAAAATGTCCCCATCACATTCATGCTTCAAATATGTCCAAAGGATTAATGGCTAAATTGGACTCTGTCTCCAATAGCAGTCAAAACACATGTGCACCTAACTTGGAGCTGCAGGTTTAGTTTCCTCTAAAACGAGCCTTGTTTGTGCACACCAAAACAGTTGTGCACACCAAAACAGCCTATGACAGTGAGGACAATTAAACCACGCATATGACACATTACCATGGCACTAAAAGAGATGTAGCTGTTGAATCCTAAAAAAAGCCGAAGGACACTAGAATTACCATTTGCTCTGAAACTGATCTGGTTATACACTACTCACTGGAAGTGATGTACTCAGGAGCCTTCCCAGGACTAAGTGGCACTGCCTCTTCATAATAGCCTTCAGGAAGGGAAGATGTTGGTAATGGTGGAGGCCCATTATCTGGTGGCTAAAGGAAGGAAAAAGGAAAACAAAAAAAAAAAAAAAGAGAAAGCAATTAAAGGTGTTAAAATAAACATCGTTGGAACGTCTGCTCATTATCAGTTTACAAGTAACACATATATACATATAGTCAGGACTAGCTGCTGGGTTTATATATATATAACTATGTAACTATATCTTAACTATCTCTAAAGGCAAATCTCTGGAGGAGTGAATTAGATGTTGTCCTTTGAATAAGACATGCAGGGTAGCAGCATTTAGAAGGAAAAAAAAATCTAAATCTCAAGCTCCTTTTATGATGCTATAATTAAAAAATAATACGTAGAGGTTGAGATTTGAAGACATGAAGTGACTTATTTATGCTTCAAAACATAATGATACACTTCACAACCTATCATTATTGCCAATCCCTTTACCTCCATTCATGGAAAGGAAGCAGAACCTTCTTGCATGTACTCCAACTGAGTCCTTCAGGGATATAAATACTATACGATCTAACATGTTGAAAAGATATACTTCTTTATTTAAGGACTAAAAAAGTAAAGGATCTATGCACCAAAGTGATTTATGTACATAGGACTTTTTATAGTGTTTAGGTTTATTTATTAGTATTCTACATCTAAAATAATTCATATTACAGTAGCAAGCATCGCTTTGGTTGCACAGTTTAGAAAAGTTAAATAGCCTGGTCTGGCAGAGATCAAGGATAGATAATCTAGATCGTGTTTTAACGATGCATTCTGTTTTTCAATGGCAAATCAATTCTTAATACAGATATTCATTTTTAAAAAGTACCTCTACTTGGTGAAAACTGAGCTACACAAACGATGAATAGTTTGGAACATCAAGAAACTATTATATGATAAAATAAATATTTCAAATACCAGGTCAAATTCTGAAATGCTTCTTTTCTAAATATAAGCCTGTTTTAAATTTAAAACTGACCAACTGCTGGTATGCTGATATAGTAACAAAGTAAATTTAGTACTCTATGACTTCTTCCATATGACTTTACTGTTTTATTTCTTTAGCAAGGACCAAAACAACTGCATTTTATAGAACTCATTCATATTTGCCATAAGTTTTTAGATCCATATTTTCATATTGGAGGAAATACTTCAGTCTTTTTCCAATATGAGTGGTTTATTGCATTATTACAAAAACGTAACTTGTAAGCAGAGTCTCATTTCTGCAGTAACTGTTTTTGAATACATCTTTCTCTTTGTCATGTAATGAAATAGATGTAACGGCGTTTGTCTTCATTGGACTGATCCACTCAACATCAGGAAATCAACAGAGATATCTAAGTAAGAAATTAGTCATGTGGGCTTTGCTGATGGACAAACATTTCTAGAGCACAGTTCAGATCTCAGGTGGGCTGAATAGTCTAGGAGAGGCATAAAGCCTTTTTCCACATAACGTAGGTGAAGCCGCTGTAACTGTGTTCCTCTTTGGCTATAGGCCTAAAATTACCTGAGAGGAACGTGAGCATTAATAACATGTGACATTGACTGTTTTGAAATTAGTTCCTTGGCACTTTCAGGGCTGGATTCATCTTTCCACATTTCATAGCCAGACACCTCCACATCGACTAAACAACTGTGCCAGACACCTAATTCTCAGCTACTCAGCAAGATGAGTCTTAGAGCACTCTGTAGTTACATTTATATGCAGTAGGCTATTCCGCCTCACAGGTACATGCTTATGAATTCCCAGTTTGCACAAAGGCAAGGAATAAATCTGTACTTCAGACGATCGAGCAGCAACTTGCCATCGCACACCAAGCTGCCCAGTAAAATCAAAAATTTCCGTGTGACTAATGAACTGATTTGTACCTAAACACAAACATTCTTGGCCGGATTGACATTTACACTAATATTATTTCTATATCAAATGATGTAGCAAACTTAGTATGTCACAGTCAATTACAGTTCAGAGACAGCAATTACTGTTATCTACAGTGTGAACCAAATGAGTTTTCATCACAGACCAGTTTTGCTAGAGAAGTTATCCACTGAATAAGCAAAATGATGAAAAAATACAACTTTTACTGTAGTTTCCTTGTGATTCTGCTGAAAAACACAAATTGCAAATCTGCACATCATCACAAAATAAATGAGCCTTTCAAGGTTACCTGCTGCTGTGCAACAGACATAAGGGACATTACATAATATTACATGTTAGTTAACATTGGAAAATTGACAGCACATTGTGAATTTTACCCTACACACCTGCACAAGTCTGGTCTGTGTGGCCTGAATTTTTGGGTACAATAGGGAGAACTTCCTCAAAAGAGTATGCATTTTCTTCTTTCAGGCAGGTGGGCAGAGCCTTGCTCAAGTGAGTCAGGGTCAAGGCTTGTTCCTGGGGCAGTGCAGATTCATACTACCCCTTTCATAAGACAGATATATTAATATTTTGGTCTAGCCTTAAACTATTTTCCCTGCCAGGTGTGTAGATGATATATGAAATTCCTATCATTATTAAACCTAATTCACCCAGGAAATACCCATCCTGAGAGTCATTCCAATTTTGACTTGACATAGCAACAAGGTATCAAAGCTATCTTTTATCCAGAAATAAATAAGAGGTTCCAATAAAGATCAGGAAAAAAAATACTTGTTTTTAGACAAAATGTTATTCAGAAAGAAAGAAAAAAGGAAATGAAACACAAATGGTGCTTGTCTGAATTCGACCCTGCTGGAGCACCAGTTACTTCATGCAGCTGGGGCGGGCTGGGCTGTGCAGCCAATGTCAACACAGATGGAATCCATTGCTGAATTAACCGGCCCTTGATTTTGAAATGCATTTTGCAGTGCTTGCCATAACAAAGTTGAAAACAATTATAAAAAGATTTCATTTTCACAAAAAAAAATATATATATATATATTAGGAGAAACAGAAACATCCAACATTGAATACTTTCTGATTAAAGCAGGCTGATTTAATCCTGAAAGAAAATCCAACAGATTAAATACAAAACAAAAATACCTTGTTCAAATTTGTATCATAAACAACTACATCTTTGGGGAGCTATGGAATACGTATATCTTTGAGCATCCAGAAATATAAAAAATACATGTGAGCATTTTGATATTACTTACTAATATTTACAGTGCTTTACTTTTTTTTTTTTTTTAATATTGTTAGTTGTACTGCTTAATGTTTTTAACCTGGCAACCTGGCAGTTTTTCAGTGGAAGACCTGTGGTGAGGTTATGAATTATGAACTGGAATAATTCTTGATTGAATAATTTTTCATTAGTTTATCTGAAAATAAAAAGTCCATAAAAACACTAAAGTATTTACGTATTATATAAAAGGATTAAGTCTCAGAAATAAAAAAAAAAACAACCATAGAACATGTGTAGTTTGAGTGGTATCAGGAGGAAAGACCTGGCAACCTGCAAAGAAAGCATTAGCGCAAATTTCTGCTTTTATTTTTTTACAGCGGACCACAGGGAAGAAAACGAGAGAATGCTGCCTTTCAAGACAAATAATCTTGTTCAATCACAGGAATAAGAACTGAGTTAGAAAAAAATTACCATTATTTTTATATCACTGAAGGAAAAGGGACAAAAATGAGTGAGACATTGTTGCCCACAATAACACCAGTGACACTGAAAAAACAGATAAAGATGTTTGACAGGAGCTGGGTCTGAGACAAAATGAGAGATGGTTTATTTGAAATGAAGAATCGTAAGGGGTGATAATTATATTACAGAACTGAGATCTCTGAAGACACTGAAGATCGGGTTGTCCATGGGATGCCCAAAAACAATTTACAGGAGGGATTGCTCAAAGAAAGGAAAAAAATATCTCCAAATAAGCAATACTTACCTAGATATAAAAACTCACTATTCTACTGGATACTATGAAGCAGACTAGTGGAGACATTAATTTTATGGTCTGTTATGGTCTACCTCTCCACCTGCCCCTCTGTGTTCCACGGACCACAAATGCACTCTTTCTTTCTTTATCCTAGGATACAAAATACTTCATTTCCCTCTTCTGTCCAGGGGTTACCAAGGTAGGTAATTATTTATTTATTTATTTATTTATTTATTTATTTATTTTAGGGATGGTCTATCTGATACCTGCTGAAGATATGCTAGCATATAATGTGAAAAGTAGTATAAAAGGCAGAGGAAAAGAAATGTCATCCTCCAGAGTTTGAGGTTATAAAATCACTTTACACCCCAATGAAGCCTTACACTATGTAGGAAATAGAAAGAAACACCTCTGTTTATGCAATGATTTAGGATGTGAAAGTTTACTGTGAAAAGCATTGACTTTACCAGAGGAAAAGACTGTCAGTACACCCATGCTGGAGCCAAGGGCTGCCAGCAATTCCACAGCCGTGCTCACACGTGTTATTAGATCAGCCACCAGTTCAGATCCAGCTGGACTGTGGAGCCAGCTGCTATGTTACCCCTCAATGCTGCAAAGCAGCAACATGAGACTGGAAGAGTGGTCACACACTGGTGATGCATAATAAAGCTATTCAGAAGCCAGCAGGCAAATGTGGGCTTTCAAGAAGAGACCTTGACACATGCATGTGCCATTTGTGCCAGAGCAAGCTTTGAGCTGACCTCCGTACAGCCCTGTGGCATCCTCAGTCTGGGAGGGGGAAGAGTGCTCGTGCAATTATGATCGCACTCCCCAGATGTAAAAAAAGTGAATGTCCAGAAGGCAAAATGAATTGAGAAATTGAGCACCAATACAATTGGCAAAATTCCTGACGGTACATTTCAACGAGGCTTCATCACACCGCAGTAAAGGCTGGAAATTGGGCATGAGTACTCACCACACACTTGGACTTGGTATGAAAGTCTTTAGAAAAACTCAAAATCACTAAGGCACTAAAAATAAATTGCTGTTTATTGCCAGCAGTTGAGGACGTGGATGGACCATGGATTTTTCAGGTCAAAAACGCTGACTACACGGGATATTAAGAGCATGTTGCGCTGTGCAGGAGTGAAATATTAGCCTGAGTGCAGAGATGCAGAAGACAAGGAGAATTCTTCATGCGACCACAGCTTTGTATTCCAAGGTTTCAGTTTTCAGGGTTGACAATTTCTCAGGTTGTCATCTGGACCCTAAGAAACTGGGAGCCAAATAACATGAAAAAAAGTCTAACAATTCCACTTTTCAGACTCTGAGCACATCTGACAAAGGACAGCAAACCAGACAGGCAGATAACAAACAAGTATGGCTCACAGGACTAGTAAGGAGTAGTAAGAGGCTCTTATAGTTGTCTCCAAGATGGAATAAGGCTTTTACTACTGCAAAACTATCAGCCAACAGCATTTGGTAGTCTGGTGTTTGCAGATACAGAAAAGAGATGGATGTGCTCGGAGAAGCAGTCAGGTGCAGGATTGCCTACTAGTGGAAGTGACCACCAGGCAGAGGATGAACATAAGCACAAGCAAAACTTGTGTTCAGGATGATTCTGAACAGTGGAAGGTTTAAGATGAACAGCAAGGTACAGGCTTTGCACACTGCTCCTGAGAATGGAAATATGTCTGAGACTGTCTAGGAGTGTGCCTGCTGACGCAGGAGTGAATATCTAATTAAAGGTATCCCTGGAAAAGTGATTGGTATTTACAGTGACTACAGATTCCAGCCTCAGAAACCACAACCTGATGATGGGGAAAGGATCTGAACAGACTTAGTCACAGTTAAAGAATGACTCAAGGCGTCCTATGGCTCCACAATTTGATCTGAAGACTGTCTGGAGAGTACTTACACAGGAATCACACCAGGACCAGAGTTACTTAATTAATTTGCATTTAATTCATTGATATTTAAGATATTAAATAAAACTGAGAAAACTGCAGCACAGGATGCACCATAGAAAGAGTTTCATCCCAAATCTATGGAAGGCAGAAGTGAAAATAAACAGCAGACCCCATGTAAGTAACAGAAGATCTAAGGAAATAACTCAAAAAAAATGCAAAAAAGAATGAGGCAGAAACACAAACAGGGTATTTCTGTTTCGTTCAGATTCTGTAATAAAAGATTATTACACAACTATTTGGAAGTGTCACTCAGACTAAACAAAAGTTGTTTCATATCGAGCAAAGGGTCTGGGTGTAGCAAGAAATGGTCTTTAATTAATTCTGAGAAACATTTTCATGTGTATTACATGAGAAAGAAGAATCTGAATTTAAGCAGCACAGAGCCCTCAATCAGAGGTTGTTATTCTAGCTCAAAGAAGTGCCTTTATTCCCCAGTCACCTTCCTACTCCAGGAGTTTATAAGCTCATCCAGGTACTTGTGCAGACAAGACAAGCAGCACTGTGAATAAAGAAACACCATTTCCTCTGGAGCAATATTCTCTAAGGGCCTGAACTGCATCAAACAAAAACGAGAGACTTTGGTACTTACTGGCCTAACTCCTTTCCCGTGTATTTGTGCACAGCGCACTAATGAGCAGGTTTAGGAAAGCAAATAGGCTGCTTCCTAACTATCAGCATAGGGAGGGTGTTTTTATGGACAGGTATAACATAGAAAGAAGAAACCAAAAACCTAAGACTACAATTGTGAACATGTTATGGAAAATGGTGGGATAATATCCTACCAAATCTGTAGCATTGGTAATTTCATAGCTTCCTTTTACAAAGGTCAAAGACCATGAGCAACTAGTAAAGACAGAGAAGAGGTCATATAGCTTCACAATGATCATAGGAAGAATCTGAAGTAAAAAAGTTCCATCCCACTCTAAGCCCAAAGAGCTCATCCAGTTTAAATGCAAATTCTGGGTAAAGGTTGTTGGGAACAGTCATTTTGTCAGCTTAGACATCAAGAAAGCTTTGAAATATTGTGATGGTCACTGTTATAAAGGAATATTAAAAATTAAATAAGAAGGAAATTGTTGTAACTAAAACTTTTCGGTGATACCGTTTGCAAATGTGAAATAAATAATCAACAATAATACACCAACCCTACCCAGAGAAAATGTGAACGGCAAATGTGGTGTCCTGCAAGAGAAGATCAACACACACACAAAAACAACCAAAACAAACAAAAAAAGACCAAACAAACAAACAAACAAACCCAGTGGCTGTAAATGTTTATTCGTCCTTATTCCTTATTCAATCACATATAAACACTGGAAATATTCCACAATGAAATCATGCCCTGAGGACGGCTCTTCTGGTCACTTCTGGTCAAACTAGAATATGAAACTAGAGCGTAGGAGAAATACAGATAATGGAAACTAGTTCAACAGGATCAAACTATACTTCAAAACTGAAACTAACAGAGCCTGTCTTACATGCAATGTATAGAAATGAAACCTGAGAAGAATATGACTGTGATTTCAAATGACAAAGGATTTACCAAAGTGAGGAAAAAAAACTACTTAGACATAAGGACAAAGGCTGACAATGAACATGGTGGAACAGCCTTTTAAATTGAAATAGTGGTTTAAAGAAACCTAAAATGGTAAGAAATAGATTTTAAGTTTCTGAAAGAGCTTGTATTTTAATTGCCCGCAGTAAGAGCAACTGGACTCAATAATCAAAAAGGACCTTCTAGTTGTTCCTTCATTACTGAAGGACTTGTTCATTCAGATTGAAGCTACTAGCCAGCTCTGAGAGAAACAATTGAGTTTCTTGTTGAATTGTTTATTTTTGCTTCTAAAAATTTTTCACGAGGAAAAAAACTCCAAAGCCAACCCTATTTTAAGATTATTTTTTAAGAAGTACTAACAACTGATTTCCAGTATCAGAAGAAAAAAACAAGATGAAACAGATTCCTAAGTACCCACCGGGTACACAAACCCCTTGCTTTTGCTGTCACAAGACTAACTGCACATTTGAGATAATCTTGAATACTGGCATTTTTTGTTTGATTGTTTGAAGAATGATTAATACAATTGATAATATATCACCTTAAAATCCTTTTGATTTCAGGATGATTTTTTCTTCTCCAAGGACGCTATTTCCTCTCAGCATTTTCTAATAAATATCTGAGAGTATACCTGACAGGCAGCCAGATAAAGGGGGGCTGTCATATCACTTCTCCTCAATAGGAAGCCCATTTATATGAAACACTCCTACGGTGTGACTGTATATGTTGCAAGAAAGGGTTGGAGGAAGATGACCTATGCTTTTGATTTACATCTACAGGGGTTCTGGCATCTTGCTGGACACTTGTTGCGGTTAAATAATCATTAAATTGACAATATTCCAGGAAAAACAAAACATATATCCAATTTTACAGTGAAAATCATGCAAAAGAGCTAAGTGTGCTGTTCGTATTTGATTTTCTTGGACTGCACAATGTGCTGAAATCACTTAATGTCAGATGTACTAAGACAACCAAATGCTTGGAGGCTAGAAGTATTCTGTCACTGTCATGCTGTGGATAATTTATGCCAGTATTCCTCCGGCACATCAGAGCAGCAGGACATACCGGATATTATTCTGTTGCCTCAGTGTAAAATGGACTTCAAGGCAACTTGGTGATAGCGCAGTGATGGGATCTCAGTTATTAAACCCCGGCAGCACTGTGAGGGCTACACACAGAGTATTGGCTTTCTTATTGCTCCAAACCCCTCATCTAGCACTGCTGCCTGTCCTTTCAGTGCAAGGATATATCATAAAAGTGGGTGCTGATTTGGAGAGGAAGAAAGCAGGCTAAAAGAATGGAGAAGCATCTCAACTTTATTTCAAAAGATGATCTCCTTCTCTCTCATATCTAAGGAAGAGTTGAGTTCTGCAGCAGGACTCGGACATGCCTCTCATGCTCATGTTCTTTATCTGAAGCTTTTACTTTGCTGGCCATCTGAAGGAGCTGTCTGCATGGGCTAAAGCATGGGAAGATTTGTGCTTTCTAAGCCTGACAGAAAGTCTGCTAGACCAGATGTGGGCAAGGGAATGTATACAGACAAAGAATTTCTAAGAGATCATGTGATTTATTCAAGTACATGTAAGGTCCAATTTTGTCCCTGGATTTTAAGACCTGGTCCAAAGCCCACTGAGTCCAGGAAAATTCTCTGGGCTTTAACACATTTTAATAACTGGAGACTTCACTTTAAATATTAACAGCATGTCTCTAAATAAAATGAATTTTATGATCTTTGTTCACAGGCTGATGAATAATAACAAAACTGATATAAGATTTGGCCTGAGCAAATATGCAGGTCTATTTACAGATCTGAAAAGGAAACCTCGCACAGCACCTGCCCACACATAATTCTGGCTCCTGGCACTACTTTAAGGAGGATTGAATTCCTTCCCACCCACACATCTTTACATAAGTAAAAGCTTAAACATCAATTCAGACTAAACATTTTTGAATGCACAATCCCTTGAGTGCCATAAAAAGAAACAGTGGTGTAAATGAAACTTTAATTTCCAGCATGCTCAATAACTGATGTGCTAAAAACTTAGATTTTAAACAGTGCATAGCTTATTTAAAGTTATTGATTCCCACTTCCAGTAAATTGCTGTGTTCCAGCAGCACATTGTGTTTCTACCGGAGGCTGAGACCAACTGGAAGAACTTGGTCTCTGTGCTGAATAGTTGACAAAAGGAGGTGACATATAATATGACTTCTAACTTGCAATGGGAAGAAGGGCACCTTGGAGCAGAATTTCCTATCCTCAGGTGAGCCCAATGGTTTTCTTTCTCTGGGCTGTGAAAGCATGATCTATGAAAAGTCTCTATGAAAGGCAGCACATTGGTGTCACTGAGCAATGTAATTATGTACAATTTCTATAGAGATTGACAACATCATCTACCCATTTTTAGGAGCCCGCTGGTTAAGAGGAGATTGAAAATCACTACGCAGGAGCTTTAATGGAAGGGAAAAATAGATCTTAGCCACTATCACTGATGTCCAGCCTGGTGTACAAAGAAAGATGATGCAACGGTCTCTGGTCACAAAATCACAGAATCACAGAATCGTCTAGGTTGGAAGAGACCTCCAAGATCATCTAGTCCAACCTCTGTCCTAACACTAACAAGTCCTACACTAAACCATATCACTAAGGTCTACATCTAAACGTCTTTTAAAGACCTCCAGGGATGGCGACTCAACCACCTCCCTGGGCAGCCCATTCCAATGCCTAACAACCCTTTCAGTAAAGACGTTCTTCCTAACATCCAACCTAAACCTCCCCTGGCGCAACTTTAGCCCATTCCCCCTCATCCTGTCACCAGGCACGTGGGAGAATAGACCAACCCCCACCTCTCTACAGCCTCCTTTAAGGTACCTATAGAGAGCGATGAGGTCTCCCCTGAGCCTCCTCTTCTCGAGGCTAAACAACCCCAGCTCCCTCAGCCCCTCCTCGTAAGCCTTGTTCTCCAGACCCCTCACCAGCTTCGTTGCCCTTCTCTGGACTCTCTCAAGCACCTCCATGTCCTTCTTGTAGCGAGGGGCCCAAAACTGAACACAGTACTCGAGGTGCGGCCTCACCAGAGCCGAGTACAGGGGGACAATCACCTCCCTAGACCTGCTGGCCACACTGCTTCTTTTGCAAGCCCGGATGCTGTTGGCCTTCTTGGCCACCTGGGCACACTGCTGGCTCATATTCAGCTGCCTATCAACCAGTACTCCCAGGTCCTTCTCTGCCAGGCAGCTTTCCAGCCACTCATCTCCCAGCCTGTAGCGCTGCTTGGGGTTGTTATGCCCCAGATGCAGGACCTGGCACTTGGCCTTGTTGAACTTCATGCAGTTGACCTCAGCCCATCACTCCAGCCTATCCAGATCCTCCTGCAGAGCCTTCCTTCCCTCGAGCAGATAAATCTGCTCATATCTAATGATAATGAGAGTCTACCAAAGAAGCCTCTAGCAGAGAAAGGTTTCCAAAAAAAAAAAAAAAAGATCAATTCCATTGTCTCATTGACTGTTATTTTTTTTAACAGTCAAATTGGGGTTTGAGCTTGCATCAGTGTTCAAAAGTCAAAAAGCTAATAGTTTTGCCCTTCACTTCTGGCTCCACCTGATCTTTTGCAGGACATCAGCAGTCTGTCATCTCTTTCTCAAATTATGATCTGTTAGTGTCTTAAAATAACACCACTTGTAGCCTGTATTTGGACAACAGAAGACAAAAAGAAGCCTGGAACATTTTCCAGCTGATCTCAAAGTGACACCAACGCCAGAAATGGAGGCATGGACCACCACTGCCTGACAGCATCAATAGAATTACAGGAAAAGTGGCCAAAATGAGCTTCCACCGCTACAGAAAAAAAACAGCTCAGCTTCATAACTTCACCGAGATGGAAGTGCCTGCAGTGTTACTCTCAGGTCAGAGGGGAAGGCCATGTCCAAACTCCACTTTGCCAGACTCTGTGTAGCAAGCACATGCCCCAGATCAACCAGCTCTAATTGTGTCAACTTCCACATTAATTCTCACTGTATCTCAGAGAAATATTTTTTGTTACTTTGAAATCCAAACTGAATACAACTCCTGCAAAACAGTGGTGACCTACTGGACCAAATTCATACTTCACAACATTTTGTTCAGTGCAGCTGCACCAACTTTAAGGGAATTTTCACATTAGTATATGAGAAAGGAAATGCAGGTCAGTTGTCTTTAAAACAACTTGACTCTTCGTAGGCAATTTATTAAACTGAACCTACACAAATGTGAAAGAATAAGAAACTCAACTGGCTTCAGTTTATGAAGCTCGCACCTACAGTCTACATTTCAAAGTCATGTATATTTTGCATAATTTTCCTCCCTGTCATCAACAACTTGCCTTGTAATTTATGCTACGTGCATCTTGAATTAAAGAAAAAAAATCATTTTCAGGCACTGTTAACCATGAAATGGATTCTCTAGGTTTCACTGCATATTAATAAGACCACTTTTGCATCCACTCAAATCTGTGCATAATGATTTTCTAACATTCATTTTACTTGAATTATGCTACAATATGTATGGCTCTCAACATGGATGTTTCTAGCACAAACATTCCCTTCCTATAATGGTTTGAGAATACTTCTTTACTTTACATAGGATTGAAATTTAAAAAAAAAGAAATCTTGTTCCAGGTCACAAATCAGCAGCTGGCAGCACTTAGAAACAAACTATGGTTAAGATATTTTATATAATATCCTTTTTTATTTTTAATTTGTTCAGCAGTATCTAGTATTATTCACTTTCAAAAGGATGGCCAAGATTTTGATCTGATAAGTTAGTACTTATCTTCATAAGTTGTTATTGGCTTATGAAATAGGGAAGCTGCTTAAACATCTGGGCAGAGATGCAAAAACAGAGTAACACATTAAAATGAAGAATGCTTTCCATTTTTTGGAGTCTTCTGCCTCCACCATGAGAAGACAGACTGCTAATCCGTAAGCTGCACATGTACTTCATGCCTCAGACCAATGAATGAAGGCCTCCTCGGTACAGCTTTAGATTGTCCTTATCAATACATAAAATTTTCCACAAATTAATAAAAAGATGGATAATTCATCAATATTAAGGCTAAGACTATGTTCACCTTTCAACAGGATAGACCATTATTTGCATATGCTTCTCTAAAAAAAAAGTTGCAAATGTTTTCTTCAAATCTAAAGTAGTAACACAGCAGTAATAGAGGAGAATTAAAACTTGTTTATAGTTTACTGCTTAATAAGACAGCTGCTCTCAACTGCAGGAATTGAATTTGCAGCCAGTAAACATATAAACATCACCAAGAACTTAAACTGCTGCTTGTTCTGCAGGGAATTTCCTACCAAGGGACCAAGCACAGAAGGGCACCAAGGACTTTATGAAAAAAAAGCAGCATTCTTTCTGGACTTTAAAACTCTACACTTCATTATTCATGAGTGTTCTCATACGACTTGCTACAGGAAAAGCTGGTCCTTAAAATCATAAGAAACTGGCTAGGACCCATGGGCTCAGCTAGGCCAACGATCTCCACAAGGCAGGTCAATCTCTGAAGACAGCATTAAGTTGCTTGGGCTTTTGCTGCTCTAATCCTGAAAACTGCCAAGGACTGCAATTCCACAGCACTTGCAGGTGACCTATTCCTGGGCTTATTTCACCACAGGGGATTTTTTGCCTTCTCTTCTGCAAGTTGATCCCAATTTCCTCAACCAGGGTGGAGCTGAGAGGAATAATCATTTCCTTGGACACACAGGCTCCTTCCCCTTGTAAGCATTTCTGCTAGTGCTTACCACTAAAATATTCTCTCATATATATTTATGTACTTAAATTAACACTCACCAGCCACTGCTGAGGTATTTCTGGCAGAGGCATTTGAGGAGGTGCTGGCAAACTGTTGGCAACTTCTGGTTTCTGCACATGTTCTTTTATTTCAAAACCTGTGGAAGAGCAACACATGTCACTTAATGCTTTGGTGGAGGCAAATGGGACATTTTTTTCTACACGTGGACACTACCATCACATAGTGGAATCTGACATGCAGTCCTGCTCACAACCTACCTCCCAAGCCTGTTTACTGAGGAAGAACTGGAAGAATGCTGGGAATTCAGGAATTTAATCAAGCAGAACAAACACATACCTACTATATATGATAATGACATATATGATATTTGGATTAACAAATACCAGACAGAGAAAAAATTTACAGGAAATCATGCTGAACTGCCTACCCATCTGGCACTGAAAGACCTAAAATTCAAACAATTTGCCTGGCATCTATCACAGAGATAAAACCATTGATGAGGGGAAGACAGCACACTTGTGAATGTCCGAATGGCAACATGGAGCAAATTAAACAGGGTTCCCTCAATCCCTGGGCAAAAAGGAGTGACACACTACCTCTGCGTTTTCTTGGCATAATCATTTAAATCCCAGTCGAACACAATTCATGGTATTGTTTATTTTTCTAAAAATCAAAAGCAAGATTAGGGTGCATCTCAATGCTCTGACAAGAAAAATCAGTCAATGGGATGTACCCTGTGCACCCCTAGACTGAATTTAGCTCCTCATGTTTAGTTAAGTTGGTCAAGATCATGTAGTTTTCCAAAATGTAATCAGTGATGAAATGTTTCTGGTCATAATAACCCAATCCCACTGGCTGTGAAGTCCTGGATTGAAAATCATCACTGATAAAATAAACTGTCTCTAAGGGCTAAGGGCCATAGAATCTTCTTTCTTCCTACAAAAGAAGAGGTGATCAGTCTTAAGAAACATTCTTTTTTTTTTTTTTAATATAACTTTCATTTGTTATTCTTTATGTAGGATGAATCCATACTATGACTCTATCCATATCCAAGTCCCCCATGCAACCAAAAGTCAAATATGAAGTACATTTTACTGGGAAAAAAAATTAAAATTGTTTTCTAAGTGGGTTCTATTTCCTCTGTAAATCTAGTTTCCCCCCAAAACTATGTCTGGTGAAGCACGGACCTGCTCTTTAATATTTGTATTCTTCTACCAAACTACACAACAAAGTCAGCATTATAGATTTATGACATCAAGACCCTTTAAGGAAAACAGGCAACACTGATGGTCATAATAAATGACTGAATCAATTAACAGTTCTTACTCCAAAATAAACTGTGTCTTTGCCTTTTAGAAGTCTAAGTTTCAGAAGGAAATGCCAAGTGTTTTGTCCAGGCCTACAATACATTGGGCATACCAAGATTCAGGAAGAAAGAAAAAAGTTCATGGTTTTGCCAGCTCATCAGAGTAACCACTGATTTGGACATGGTGCAGGCTGAGGCCAGGCAACTACAACCTGAAGAATATATCTGACTGGCCCAGTACGCTCTGGTTGGTGGACACAAAGTGAAGATAACGGTGTGCATTTAGGAGATATAAGAACACAAGGCAAAAGATTTCTGAAGAATTCCACAACTAAGAACTTACTGAAAAGAAAGCTGCAGTTTAAAGTGTTTTACCAAAATTCAACTTTATAATAATTTCCACACCTTTACAAAGAAAAACTTAATTGTTGACTTCCAGATGTTAGAAAGAATCCGGGCAGTTCCCAGCTGCACTGATCCTTCATTACCTTTCCCTGTTGTTCTTCAATGGTTTGCTTCAGCAATCAAAATACACTGTTGGATTCAGGCAGTTGATTTTTGCAAATGCCTATAAAGAGTCTGAACTCAGCACAGACCTCGGGCCTGTGAAACCATGCCAGCGATCTGAGAGCTCTCATGGAGTTATGTGGGTGGAGTAAAGCAACATCTTGAAAAACAGACTCAGAATGACAGTTCAGCTCAGTTACAGAGTACTGAGGGTTTATGTGCCTTTTACTGCTTTTAATTTTAATGAAGAGATGAATAGTTTCAAAGGAATGGGAGTACTGAATGTTACAGCTGATAAAAAAGCAGCAGGGTCATCTCCATTAATGTGCATTACTCCCTCTGTAGTTTCACACACACTTTAAGCCGGAATGAGATGGCCGAGCTCCCAAGGAGGCAGTACAGCTCCTTCCCTGCCTTGTTCCTGTCCCTGCACCAACCTCTCCTTTGTGCCAGCATAAGCATGTGTGTGGCCTCAGGTTGAACCAGAGCAGTGAACTGACACTGGTTAGGAACAAACCAGCAAAAAAAAAAAAAAAAAAAAAAAAAAAAGGGCAAAATAATGCTTGTGCTAGCAGAAAGGAAGCTACAGTACACGATGAGCAAGAATGAGTAGCCTGGGGAGAGAAACAAGATGCTGTTTTTAGAGGCCATGCTGGCTTAAACTCTATTTAAACTATAGCTCCATAAACTAGAGTTTATAGGCATATAACGTACAATCCTATGACCTCTTGCTTAACTGAGCTATAGGACTTCCTTGAATTAATTCTTTTTTTGAACTAGAGCATATCTTTTAGCAAAATATTCCATCTTGATAAAATGCCAGCAATGGCATGCAGACCTTACTAAGTTCTTCCATTAGTTCATATCGTCAATGCTCAAAACATGTGCTTTATTTCCACTTTGAAATAAACATCCAGCAACTGCACACTGCTTTTTTTGTTGTGTAAGTTTAAGAGCTCATTCTCAGTCATCCCTTTTCTACATCAAGATTAATTATGATACCTCCTTTAAGGACAATTTGAACGCATATTTCTGGACCTTCTATCACTTTTATGACTTCCTTTTGACATGTCTAAATTGTGTCTCCTTGAATACAGGCACTGGATGTGGGTATAAAGTTCCAGTAACAACTGCATTGAACCAAGCTCTGCCACTTAATATACGGATCTTATATGGATCTTGTTAATGGATTGTTCCTGTATTATAACATGTAATGGATCTTGTCACAGATTCTGAAATAGGCTCTAAAACGTAAGATGTAGGTGCTGAAAGGTGGAAAACTATGGGCCTTGGATCTTTTTATCATCACCCACATCTATAGTCATAAATTAAACATGTCTGGGAAGATGCTCTGATACAGAGAAAGCCATATCCATACGTTTAAAATCTCTCACCCTCAAAACCAGGGTGGATGGTGACAATTTTGAACTGCTTGCTAGGCACAGATCTTTGCCTGTGATAACTCCCACATCACACCTAAGAACTGATACAGAAAACGAGTCAGTGCAGGCCAAACCCATGCCAAGTACCACTCCATAATTTCACAGTGTCAATGCTTGACTTGCAGGGTCCAAAAATGTACCCAGCACTGTTTAATTTCCTACAACAGCTGTAGTTTTATGTCCTGAAAAACCACACACAATCCAGAACGAAAGGATACGACAATCTTTCTTTTCTGTGTTTGCACATTCACATTCTGTGAATGCTGTCTGACTTTTTGAGAAAGTCAAAATTTTTTTTAATAAATCTAGTTGAAAAGATTAAAAGAAAAACATACACTGTCAGGTCAGTATTGTAGAAGGTATTTTGAACTCCTTTAAAACATATCAAATTGCAAGTTCTCACCTACAGTTTTTTGTTTTGACACGTGCAGGTTATTTTGATCAGCTTTTGGAGCACAAAGCCTCCTTCCACAACATGTGAAATTGTTACCTGCCTCCTTCTGCTATTAGTAAAGTAAAAAATAATGATGGGTCCTTAAGAATGTGAAAACAGAAGGAAGGACAATGATCATTTTACAGCTCTTAGACAGGTGCTCTTAGAATCATTATGGCTGGAAAAGACCTCCAAAAGATCACCTGGTCCAACTGTTTCCCTATCACCAAATATTACTCACAAAACCATGTTCCTAAGTGCCACATCCAGGCTGATCTCCTTGAACTTGAATCCTGTAGCAGGTGTGATTTGTTTACATTTATTCACTGCATCAAAAAACACCATATCTTTTTTAGCACTGCAGAAGAAAGCTAAGAAATGCAGCTACTCGCAAAGTGGCATTTTTCTTCAAAACACTCTAGTATTTTTAAAAATCTAAACAACGGGGGTTTACAGTGACAGCATTTCTGTCAAATGTTGGGGAGACACAGAGGTCTCATAGTCCTGATGCCTCTTTATAAAAAATGAAATTTTGTAAGGAAATATAAAAGTACTGTTAGGAAAAATAGTGAGGAACATTCTTTGTAAAAGCTCTGCTGAAAGGCTGATGTATACAGCCAATCATTCATGCTGCATTCAGTTCCATAATCTTGCTGGAGATAAAAGCGATTGTGCAATCAAAATGTTTTTAGGAAGACAAAGGGAAAGTGAATATTACTCTACTTGCAAAATGCAAACCAAACACGTTGACAGCCATTTCCTAGCTCTGCCTTGGCACTCCTGTATCAGTCACACACTGGAGTCCACATCGAAATCAAGCTCTTTGATTTGGGTCATATGGCAGAGATGTAGCATGTAGCACCATGCACAGTGCTGTAGCCAGTACTCCTTTACTTTTGCATCAAAACTCACAAATAAAATTGCTGCCACAAATAAAATGAAGTAACTGCTATATCAACAGAGGTGAAAACACTCATCTATCACGTTATTTTATGGCTGAATTCACCCATGTGCAATGAAATTACTTCCTTTATGTCTTTTGCTATATTTTACTGTTGACTGTGAAGGAAAGCATTCAGGAAAATTCCATTTTGGATTCACCCTGTCTTTCTGTTTTTCTTCAATTTAGGGCTTGTCTTTACCCCTTAAAACAATTTCACTGAGCACAGACTTATTCTGTGCATTCTGCAATCAAGAAAACACACCCGACACTGACCTTTTGATGACTGTATCCTCAGGAGAATGTTAGTTATTACTGCCTTCTTCTCCCTGACAGTCGAAGTTAGATATTCATGGTCCAGAAGTTCAAGAAACAGGCGCAGCTCAACTATTAACTCTTCCATGGCTGAAAGACAATAAGAAAATTACTTTTTTCTGAGAAATCCCATTAGAAAAAAAGACAGAGTTAACTGTAATTTATTCATATTCATAGTTATTTTCTAGCAATTCTTAAAAGTGTACATTCTTCCCTGCTGGAAATAGACTGCATTAATTGGCAAAACCAACAGACTAATTCATTAGTGAGCACTACTAGTGTATCTAGCAATTACCTCAAAATTAGTGAAGAAAAGACACTATTCTTTCACATACCACGTCATCAAGCCAGTCCTGCACAAAAGTGCGGGAGTGGTAGCAATAAGTTTTTCTAGCAGTGCCCCTCTGGTTCCTCTCTTTTAACAAACAATTTCTAACTGTGCAACAAAATTAAAGCTTGATAAAACTTCCAGACACATTGATATTTTCCAAAAACTGTAGTGAAAGTCTCTACTTCCCTCACCTTATTTCTTCTGTTTGCAGTGGGAAAGTCATTTTTTACAGTGACTCATATTCCTACCATTTTTCAAACTCAAGCTCCCAACCTGTCACATAATTTCTTATTATTCCCTAGATTCACTGAAAATATGCACTTCTTATTTCACCCTACTTCTGCTATTCCAGATCTCAAGGCTTTCCAATTCTTTGTACAAAAAAATCACATTCCTTCTCCATATTCACAATTTTTCTCATTTTTGTTATCAACAAACTTTATGAGTAAATTTTCACTTCCTTCCTTTAAAATTACCCCTGAAGACTTGCATTGACTTGATAGGTGTAGCAGCTCAGACCATATACCTAAACACATTCTTTACAGCTTAATCATATGATACCTATTCAGCAGATTTATGAGAAGTCTATAGTATTTGGGCCCTAATATATAGTATTATAGTATGTGCGTATTGGAACCACATTTTCATGCTTCATTTCACTCATAACTCTGAGATTCCTTGGTCCCTTCACTTAAGTGGATTGTCTATTTTTATTTATGGTTTCAGCTTGGATGGAATAGTTCACATTTCCATACTTTTTGTATCTGAGGACGTTATCCTCATTAAAAGATGAGGGGAAACATTCATTTCATTTCAGGGCCGCACCTAGGATTAATCTCAGTTCTAACCTCATTCCAAAATGCCTCTACTTAAGTTTTTCTCTGCTTACTCACTTTTGTTTTTATAGTCTTTTCAGGGCCTAACAGGGAGACTGCTGCTAAGTCTCTTCAGACTTCTAAAAAGCACATTCTTTGCTGCTGACTCCCTTACCAGCTCTTCCCTACTCTTAAAGCCTTCTCTGATATGGTTGTTTACCCAAGTGAACCTGGAATCTATTTCTTCCATTTCTGACAACATTTGGGTTTTTAAATGGTCCTTGGTCTTGATACATTAGTTTTATCTGATTCTCGAAAATAGGACAGTGCAGGGAAACCTGCAGATGTCTACTATACACCTGCAAGAGGCTGTTGCTTCTTCTTGTCACACATGAATGCAGATGACACTTTTTATTGACAGATGATTGTACCTCAGCATACACTGGCAAAATCAACACACTCTTAGAAGGCACCAGAAGACATGGTAGTTGGCAATACTAAGGCATGATAATGTTTTAACAACAACAACCAAAAAATCACTTACAAATGTGCACTTGGGCAAATCTTTTCTGAAACACACTGTTAATTTACACATACATATCCATCCTGATCAAGTTTTCTCTTGGTGAATATGTTTTTCTACTAAACTGACTACTATCACTGCCATTATGTAAACAGTACACATTTACATGAAGTACATTTCTCAAAGTTTTTTACAAAGCCTTTTACATATAGACTAAAAAGAGTATCCAAAATGATGACAGTAAACCTGTTTACATCACTTGACAAAGTAGCTCATTAAAAAATTTTTTTTTTTTTTTTTTTTTTACAATCATACTTGAAGCTGACTAGGGGTCTGTTAGAAATCCAAAGATATTTCAGGACTACTACATTACTTCTAGCTGTTCACATTACAGATGAACATATAGCTTTTGAAGGCAAAATGAAGAGATTCAGAGCGATGATTTAAATCTGATTTGCAGACCAGTAAGCAAGATCACAGACTCAAGGAAAACAAATAAAGAAGACCTACAACTTCAAAAAAAAACCAAAACAAACAAAAAAAAACAACCAAGCAACCACCACCACCACGAAATACAAGTAATCAACTCTGTGTTGTGTTTTTTTGTTTGTTTGTTTGGTGGTTTTTTTTTGTTTTTTTTTTGTTTTTTTTAGAAATAAGATGTATATTCTATTACTGGTATACCAATATGTAAATGAGTCTGATTATGGTTGTCTTTTGCTTTTAGGTCTACTTTGATTATAAGATTACTTTAAACTATCATGGAATATATGAATCTTTTAATATTTACTTATGTGATATTAATTTCAAAAGTAATCATTACCACAGAACCTAGGCAATCATTGTGAAATCTAATCAGTATACAGTACTAGAAGTGTACTTTTTCAACTACTTTTATAGCCATATCAATTACTGTCAGTACATACTAGAATATATGTTCTTAAAAAAGGCATCAAGCATAGAAAATAGGGCAGTTTCAATTGCATGTATTCAATCAAATTTACTTGAACTGGCATCTTTTCTGGATTCTTTAAGGCAAGAGACTGTAAATAACCTGAAAGGGAGCTCTCCTTTTTCCTCTTTCCCAGTGAATATAATGTACAAGAGGAATACCATTTCTTTGCCTAGAACCTTGGCTTCTGGAAAGGAGGAACAAACAAGAGCAAATGCCAGTGTGCAGTGTGTGTAACTTTCTTCAGTTATTAAAAATTATCAG
Source organism: Anser brachyrhynchus (assembly GCF_964034855.1). Taxonomy (NCBI): domain Eukaryota; kingdom Metazoa; phylum Chordata; class Aves; order Anseriformes; family Anatidae; genus Anser; species Anser brachyrhynchus. Next base: position 67,819,623 of record NC_137698.1, read on the forward strand.
ACCCTTGTAGTCGAGAGCTTATTATGCAATAGATAGATAGCAAAATGAGAAGTGAAAACAGGCCAAGATGGAGTTACAAGGCAAAGACAAAAAGAAGCAAAAGAAGAGGAAAGAGGAAACTGCTGCTGGAGAGACTACTGGGAGCTGGTATTAGCTCAATAGAATAGGCATAGAATAGAAATACTATCATGAAGTACATTAAGTGCATTTAAAATAAGAAGGATCTGCAAAATCTTAAGATACACAAATAAATAAATAAATAAATAAATAAATAAATAAATAAATGTAGTTGGGAAAAAACATGTTTATCTGTTTTCAACCCTTGGCTTGTTTTCTGTATTAAAGAATCTTCTCTTCTTCTTCCTAGAAATGTAATGATGTGCTCACAAAAAGTAATGGAACTGAATAATAGAAAATCCACATTATGCATATTTTCAGTAAGCAATCATTACTTCTGAAATGGAGACTAAAAATGAGAGGGTGATGCAAGTCCCAAAGAAAAACATACTACTCTAGTGAGAGATTACCCTTGGAAATCTGACATCACCACAAAATAAGAATAATAATCAGAAGGTTCTCCAAAAGGGGCAAATTTATTTGACAGTTCTGGCTGAATTCTCATTGTCAAAGGAATTACTTGTAAATGGCAGGTGGTGAAAGGCGGGGTGGAGCCCAGGGATGGTAATCACAACAGTAAGCAGATTTTATCTCGACTGAGGAGCAAAATCACATTCCATATTAAATGATGAGAAGTCCATTCTATGCTCAATAGGAGTAATAGGCCCCCAATGTGCTGATATAATTGGGATGTACAAATAAAAAGCAATGATACATCCAGAAGGGTTTCCAGGTCTGGCTCTCAAGAGTTTTAAAGTTTTTCAAATGACAGCACATAAAAACTATACACACAAGCCAGCAGAAGAATACACCAAGGTAAAAATAATCATAGAGAGGCAATTACATCACGCTGCAATTTTTGTTCCAAACCAAAATGAAAACCAACTGGAATTGAAACAGCATTATGATGCAATTATTCCAAATCTGCATTTAAGGGCACTAGTTTATATCTTTTTTTTTTTTAAAGAATATAAAATATTTTACTCAACTGATTAAAACATCTTTAGGAACAGTACAATACAAACCTGAAACAAAGTAAATTCATTTTCATGCTCACATCTATTGTAAATGCAAGTATTCAAATTTATCAGTAAACAAAACTATAACAGAAGTAGGAATTAAAATTGAGTTTAATTTTTATAGAAAACGCTCTTAATCACTTCCTTGCACATTGCTGAATAAAAGTTCTTTGGGTTTAAATCTTTCATTCTCCATTTAGTTTGTGATTTCCAAATGCTTAAGACCAGAACAGACCATCTAATTAAGATCTTCTAGAAGAGATCATCTAATCTGATCTTCTATACAATTCAGGCTAGAGAATTTCATCTAGCTAATCCTCTGTTAGCACAGAAACTTATATTTAAAAACACGTCTTCCAGAAAAGCCAAAAAACATGTGCCACCATTTTGAGCTCTACTTTGCTGGGGGGTGTGGAGTGGGAGATCCCATTTAACTTCCTGAAAAAAAGTTCGATTGGATTTACGTATCATCTTGAGGCCAACCTTTAAGCTACATGCAAAAATCAGTTACAGAGAATAGGTGTGCTTCAACCCAAATACAACTCCATACAATCGTGCACATACACACACACTACATTGGGTAACCATTAAGAGGTTTTCAAAATGGATATCCCAGGCTGGAGGAGAAGTAGAGCAGCAGTCAGTGGTTTGCCCATGAAGCCGGGGGCCACCTGCTGGGCTACATTAGCAAGAAAAAAGCCAGTAGATGGAGGGGAGTGATCGTTCCCCTCTAAGCAGCACCAGAGAGACCACACATGGAGTAGTGTGCCCAATTCTGGCCTTCCTGGTACAAAGCAGATATTGACAAAGCTGAGTGAAGGCTACTGAGATGACTAAAGCCTATGACAAATGACAAGGTGCTGAATCCCTGATATTTTACACATGAAAAACAAAGGCACAGAGACTGCATGACTACATTACATTAGCCCAAGATCACATAAGAAGGCTGGATGGGATAGAAAGTGCATCCCTGGGGCTTGTTATATCCTTACCATAAGACGATGTTTCCTGTAGAGGAAAGGGTAATTACAGACAGATAGCAGACACACCATTTATAGGCAATGAATACAGTACTTGTGAAAAGTGAATTCTTGTTCCTTATACTCTGTATTCACTGTAAAATCTGCAGAGCGAGATAGTAGGAGAGAAAGATTTAGTGGACCCAAATTCTTTTTTGCATTACTATCAAAGAGAAAAAGAAAGCAAATAGAATCAACTGGTATGGTCTTAAACGTTAAGATAAACAACACTACGGTGCCTGGTCTGCCTGGAGACAGTTTCTCTTGCTACTGAGGGCATCCTTTCATTGCATCCCAGCCCTCAGCTCCTGCTCCTCATAGTTGACTTCTTTGTTAAATACCCAGTCTCTCTGAAAAGGGATCTGTGATATAGAAAGGAAGGGGGAGGAAGAGTGAGAAGATGAGACTTTTCACTAGGACAGTTTTCTCACACAGTCCCTTCTGTGCTGCTCTCTTGACTATAGTATATGAGGTGTGATGTATCCTGTTAAGTATACTAAAAACCTGCTCTATAAACTAGAGAAGACCATTTTGGGTGTGCATGGTATTTCAAGAAACAATGGCAAAGGGGCATGAAAAAGGGTTGAACCCTAAATAACAAATGAAGCCCTAAAAATTAAGAATTAACAAGGAGCAAGTAAAACATATACAAGGAATGTCATTAGGGTGTTTTAACATAAAAATAATTGTATTTGAGCCTCTCTAAAAAATCATAACAATGATCTTTTGTTTAAAATTTGGAGCTCTCCAGACTGTCACAGACTCTTTCCAGACAGCTTAGGGCAAGAGAAGCAACACACAGCTACTAAAAACTCCTCCTGTCTCATGCATATTTATGATCAGCCTCAACGAGTGTCAAGGGATCGTTTCAGCCACAACCCACATGTATTCCTCTTTCTCTTTCTTCCTTCTTCTTCAGTTTCTGAGGAATTGGCTTTTACAAAACTAGCTTTCCGTAAAAGCTATCAGAGCTCCAAATACTGCTGTTGCAGTGCTTGGGTGATAAAACAAGAGGTAGGAAAGCATTAGGGAATGTTTGGACAAGAAACAAGCTGCCAAAAATCCTACTCAATCAGCTAAAGCCATGCAATGAGTGACAGCAATGCAGGAGTGTAATCCATTAGGATGAGGTAGATGGATAAAGAGTTTATTTTTTGAAGTCCAGACCAGTGTTTAAGCACTGCTACAGACCTCGGAAAGGAATGCCTCCTTTTAAGCAAGTTCATAGACTCACAAGAAAAAAAAAAAGAAAGAATTTAGTATTACAGGCATTTGTTTCTGTTTAAGGATTAATTATCTACATTGAACTCAAGATGTTAGCCAGAAAAAGAAAATACTGATAACTAACTAAACAGAAACTTACAGTCAATTTTTTCAAGTTGCTGAAGGCTTTCTCTAAAAGTATATTTTCCACATCAGATTCCTTTTGTTCCCAAAATAAACTTTGTAAAGCGAAAGAACATGGATTTCACTCCTTCTGCATGCTCAGCAGCCCAGGCAAGTCTCACCCTCCTGCATCTGTGCTCAAAGAGAGCATTCAGTTTCAGTTTCCTTTTCAGACCCTCATTACCCTACTAGGGCAGAAAATGGAGATTTTTATTTTTTTTCCATTTAATCATCTCCAAATGTATCAGGTGACATCATCTTGTCAGGAAAAGGCATCCCAGGTCTTGCTTGCTGGCTCCGGCATTAATTCAACTCCTCCATTACTCCAAACCACAAAAGATAGGCAGCCACGACAGACAGTATTAATAAACAGACTCCAATTCCAAACAAGCAACAGTCTCCTCATAATGCAAAAAAGAGACAGAAAATCTGTGGCAGGAGGTGAAAGTCTGCTCCAGACTCCAGGTCCCAAGAGCAGATGAGGCTCAGCTAAGGCTGAGACACACAGAAATAGATAACTCAAGTTAGTAAAAAGAAAGAAAAGCATTGCGGGACACCTTTTAAGTCCTCTTCCACTGAGATCCTCAGCTGTGCACAGATCTGTTTGTAGGTTAGAATTTCTTTCAAAGTTATGGATAATATACCTGGACTCTGCTGGATACATAGCCAGAAGAAATGTAATAGAGTAAACTGTTGAAGTTAATGGAATGGAAAAAACAGAGTAGTGAACCAATGACAGAGAAATACAAATATGGCAATTGTATGTGGTAACTGCACAGCTGCATCTGGTATTCCTTTTATTCATCAATACAATTTTTATTATACATATTGAATACCAAACTTAAAAATGGTTCAAAAAGTCTTGAGTATGATCATGGATCTGGTGTTAAAGACTTCTAGTTTGCAGCTAATTTAAAGCCAGAAATGAGATAATATTGTATTTTATAAGAACAGATCCAGAAGTCCTCACAATTTAATGTGAAGATGAAAAAAAATATATATTTTTTTTGTATTCTGTAACACTTTTTTATAGCACAGTTCTCACTGCAGGGTCCATTATGCAATGAGTAACTTCTATACATAGCTTATTGTATGGAGAGAAGCATGTTCTGATTTTTTTTAGGGTTTTTAAAAAAATCTTTAAATAGATGTACACACTGATACTGCCTTCTGTTAAGAAAATAAGATCAAAGAAACATTATTTACACAAATAGAGAATAGAATGGTCAGAAATGTGATACTCCTTCATGTGGAAAATTCCCAACCTTCCAGCAGTGTCCTAAGAAATTTGTCTAATTTACTGCCACCTTTTATTCTTATTTTTTGAGAATTTCATTATGAGACAGATTATTGTCAACAGAAAAAAAAATAGATCTTGAGGTAGCTTTGAAACTCAAGATCCATAGGTGAAGAATCATGGAAAAAAACGTGTTATTTTTTGTTGTTGTTGTTGTTTTGTTTGTTTGTTTTTTAAATCTGTAAAGAAGGTGCACAAGCAATGTTGTACTTGCACTCTGTATTAATACTACTTGCAACATGTACTGCTGCACTTCAAAAGACGATTGCATAGCTTATATACAGAATGATAAGCAAATTAAATGCCAGGGAAAAGCAAAACCAAAAATCTGGCAAACAAAGTCTGTAAGTCTTTCCTATTTCCAGTTTCCTGTCTTCTCTTACACTTCATGAACACTACATTATCAGAGTTATCAGATCGCAGCAGGAATCCCCAACAGAACCCATCCTGACATACCTAGTAATGCTCCATGAGGTTTCAGCAAATCCTTCATAGCAAAAAATGCTCAAACACTTAGAATATTAAAGATATAGCAGTCATATACTTGGGTAGATAATGACAGGACAAAGTGGTGGTGGTGGGCAGGGGGGTCATAAACTAAAAGAGGATAGATTTAGACTAGACATTAGGAGGAAATTCTTCACTGTAGGGGTAGCGAGGCACTGGAACAGGTTGCCCAGAGAAGCTGTGGCTGCCCCATCCCTGGAGGTGTTCAAGGCCAGGCTGGATGGGGTCTTGGCCAACCTGATCTAGTGGGTGGCATCCCTGCCTATGGCAGGAGGGTTGGAACTAGAAGTTCTTTAAGGTCCCTTCCAACCCGAGCCATGCCATGATATGATTCTCTGATTGTTCCCTCTGTTCCTTATCCAAGAGTATCTCTGGTTCTTAGGGACTTCATACTCTCTTAGGTGTTACTTGGAATGCAGAAACATTAGTTTTCTTGTGACCTTTTCTATGGTATTCACCCTTACAGTATCCAAGTGATTTGCAAAATAAGTTTGCTACAAAGCACAATTTCACAGGAAATATTTTCTCATTTTAGATATGGAACTAGAATAAGGAAAGAGTGAAAAGAGAAAGAGAGAAAAGGAGCTGCTGGTTCTGGATCCCGTTTGAAATAACTGATTTTTCAAAATACTTGGAACCATGCAGAACTTGTCTCATTCCTGCACACCTTTCCTAATCACTTGTTTAGGACTGCTCTGCACTTCTATCAGGTAGGTCATAGGACTTTGACTTCTATGTGGGCAGAATGCCAAAAACCTGGTCTCTGGCAGCCTCCTGGGAAGTCAGGTCTAAAATACTTGGCTTCTCATACAACTCTGGAGACACAGAGGATCCAGGCAGTGGATCCATTCCATTGCTCTAAGGCAATGTTAGACTGCCAGAAAAATTAGTTATCCTTTCTCTGCTGCAATTCTTTGCCTCCTTTGAAAACTTATAGGACACATAAACAAGTGCCCTAAAGTCAATCCCTTCTCCCACTACACAAGTTGACTCATCTTAGATCTCTGCTCTATGAAACATGTTTCATAAAATCCCACTATCGTGATAATATCACCGAAGATTCCTTGTTAATTAGTCTGTACCCTTACCCATTTTTTCCAAGCCAGAAAGAAAGTGAGCTTTGCTGCATCACTATCATAGACTTTCAGAGACCAAAGTGGGAAGCAGTTCCAAATGTAAGAGACCTTAAGGGAGAATACCTAGCAGGAAGCATCGTCTTACGTAACAGTGGGCCTCTCTCTCAAGCACCTATCTAAACTATAATTTCAACAGCTTTTCCCAGTCAGACGCTCAAAGAGGAACAATTTGTAGGTTTATAGAGAGATGAAAATCAGTATGTTGCAAACATCTCACAAACCAAGACCCAGTCAAGACGATAACAGTAAATGAAGTGTTCACGAAGAAGCACACATAATGTAATAATGACGATGGTGATGATGATTATAATATATGGCTCAGCATGTAGCCCCTCACACTGGAATTGTGTGGTACCCATGGAGAATATTTTTGGTATCAAAGCTGACACCAGTCTGCAGTGGAAGATAAGACAGCAGGATCTGCAGCACCAGCTAGGTAATGAAAGTGAGGACATACTATTCGGTGACATAGAGGTAAGGCTGGTGGCAGACCCTGTATGCTAAGCAAATCCATCAATGGGTGGCATGGAACAGCTCTCCTCCTAAGCTATGACTTCTAAGCTTTTTTTCCAGCATGCACATACACAACATACATCACTTTGCTACAGTTCACTTGGACCTCTGATATACCCAATTCATAAATGTAACCATGAAGCATATTCCCAACTGAAAATAATAATAAATGCATTTCAACAGTGGACTCAGCTAGCTCTGACAAAATAGAAAATTTTGATTATCTAACAGGGAATTTCAATTCCCTTTGTTACTTGTAGCCCTTGAGTTAATTCACTGAAATGGATTAATGTCTCCCTGGTTTTGCCTTCTCTTTCTGATTTTCCTTCATGATTACTACACAGACAGTGAAAGCAAATCAACTTTCAATTATATAGTTTCTTTCAAAAAATAAAAATAAAAATTGTATATATATATATATATCAAGTCACGCTCAGCTACCCAGAGCCAAATTACTCCTCTCAGTTCCTTCCTTCAGTGCATGCTATACAGCATGCCCAACAAGACCGACCAAACATTCCTGATGTAACTCATCAGTGCCGACTGCACAGTGAGTGCCGGTAGCCTGGATTTGGTCCAGCTGCCTTGGGCTTGGGCAGACACTGCTCAAAGAAGAGCCACAGCAAATGCACTAACTAGACATGAGGGATGAGCCAAAAGTGGAATTCACACTTGCTAATGGAGCTCCAACGACCAAACTTCAAGGCCCCTTTTTTTTCAGCTCCATAAATGTGTTTATAAGTGAAGGTTAGTCTTTCACTCTAAAAGAAGATAAGTTTAGCAAGTACAGTTTAAAAAAAAAAAAAACCATGAAAATGTGGGTCCAAGAAACTAAATTATGATATGCTTCCTTAGAAAGAAGAAGTCAAAAAAGTGCATTTTTTCATATTGACTAGAAAAGAGGTGCTAAAACTGCACCAATGATAAGCTGGCTCAGTAAGTCAACAGAAATTTTGCCAGTTGAGCTGAGGATTTTGTGAGAATTCAAAAATGCTATTTTATCACAAAAACTCATACTGCCAGCTTTAAAAATATGCCGGAACACTTCCTCAATTAAATAGTCTAAGACAACGCTTGGAGGTGCCTATGATAGTTTTAAAGAAAAGCAGCTGTATGCATGTGAAGTTCACTTCCTTGGCAAAACACTGTCAGACAATATTATTGTGAGAGGGCCTGAGACTAATATGTGTGAGCATGTTGCAAAGAAAGGATCACAAACACTCCAGAACAATTTTCATGAATGGGTTTAGACCCCACAACTCTGATGTGAGAAGTTGTGACACTACTATGTTACCAACAATGAGACAGGACATAAATTAATTGTAAAGCTATATACTGTCAATAGTCTGAGTACTGATACATGTTGTATTTTATCTCCAGCACTGATAAAGCAGAAAACAAAATATCAGAACATTAGATTTCAAAAGACTTTAGCAGGTCATGACATAAAATTAAAACCACGAACTCCTTTTTAAAAGTCCTGAAGTTGTATGTTGTTTTAATCACTGAACGTACAGTGTGGATCTCTGTGAGGTGGTTCAAATGACTGTAATTGGTAAAGTTTATGCACAAGCAGATCCCTGAAACATTAAACCCTGGATGCTACATTGTCCTTTAAAGGAAATCTCATCTTTCTCATCCTAACTTCAGTTACTCTGAAGACTCGTGTTGAGCTGTATGAGCAGAAAGATGAGGTGCTAGGTCAGACACCAAAGTGATCTACAGCACTCTTAGTTCTGTTTGCTGGGATGTTTCTTTAGAGAACGATAATCTAGGAACAACTTTTGCTTGAAAAAATGCAGATTCTTACAAATTTATTTAGCTACTGTTGGGTTTATATGTGATCTGCCTGTATACAAAACTTGGGCTTAAAACTGAACTTCCCTCACCAGACTAAACAAACATAAATCTATATTTATATTCTAAGGTTACCTAGTGAAATAAGTAAATGAGCTAATTCCACTATCAAAAAAAAAAAAAAGAAAAAAAAAAGGAAGGGGAGTCAGAGAGAAGAAAAAGAAAAATACACAATTAAAAACTTGGGTCCTTAGCTGGTGTAGTTCTCTTAGTTTCTGTGATGCACTAATTCATTGCAACCTAGGACATATATCTAATACTCGTGTATTGTAGAGATTTCATTTTAATGACAGATGTGTTTTGAATTTATTGTGAAAACAGAAAACGAATGTTTAACAAACACTATTAAACTGCTGCCTTTCTTGGGCTGCTGTAGACACCTTTCCTCTTCACTCTGATCATGATCCTCATGCCCCTTGTCCCTCTTTGTGATAGGGGGTTTGTAAGACAGCTTACCTACAGGTCTTAGGCAAAATTTACCTCTGTGGTTTTCACTCCCCTTGGCCGCTTTCTGCTTTCTGCACATTATCCATTTCTTCTGCATCTGGTTACACTGCCCCATATGTCTGGATCAGCCTCCCTTCTCCCTGCCAAGCAGCCTCCTCACTCCCATGAAATCCCTCTTTCTTTCAGCAGTCCCTTCAACAATAATCCTCACATTCTCCCTCACCGAGCGGTTGGGCCGTGTCTCGTCATGCATCTGGTTTCTTTATCTACCTTTAGGCCAGACCTTGCTCACACTTTCCCATGGTAAAAAAAAGTCCCCATTCTTCTGATCGGTTCCACTAACCTCAACAAGATGAGTTGCAGAGAAAAAAAACATATCTGTGTTTTAGTTATTAACAGCTAAAAAGCAGTAATTTCACTTCTGCACAACGGGAGCAAAATACACAAACAGTTGGATGCCTGTTTGCCTTGCCAAAAGCGGGAGGATGTAGTAACGAGCAGGAGAGAACAGGTCGGCGGCCGGGAAGCACTGCCCTCGGCAGTGATGCCCAGGCCCTGCCCTGCGGCTCCATCCTCCTGCACAGAGCTGGTCCCTAATGGCAGTAAAGGCACATGAAAAAACATCTTATTCTCCCATTGTACAGAAGCATTGCAAAGCTCTGAGGGTCTATGTCCAAAATGCTAGCATTACCAGGGGTATACAGTAGTGATGGCTGTGGCTGAAGAAGCCAAGGCAGCAAAGTCCAGGGCAAAAAATCATTCCAGGAGAACTGTAACGGATGTCGGCCTGGACTCTTACTCACTATGAGTCTGGGGGCATTTTTTAAGGTTAATGAGCTAATCTACCATTTGTAAAATGTGCTGCCACCGAACCGAGCAACATGACAAACACCAGTTTCTCACCGTTACAGCACCCAGAAACTTCATTTTTGGCTACATTATACATATCCTCAGCATATTTTCCTCATGACTGCCTGCTTCTATCAGCTGATGTATACCGTGAAGATAAAAATGGACCATTGAGTCCAGAGCAAAACCCTCCATTCAAATTATGCAACTACTTCTGACCAGACTTCAGTGGTATTACTCAGGAAGGGAAGCCACATTTTGTGATTAGGAGGTTGTGGCTCCGCTTCTCATCAGACTTCTGTCATGGCTGAGGAAACATCCTGATCAATATGAGCTTCTCCAAGAGCTCGGTAAGCCATCCAACACATGCCTTATGTTCCTGGATATGTTCCCAAATGGCTTGTTTAACAATATTTGTCAAAAGGTGCTTCCTGGTTCTTCCTGTATTCCTAAGTAACAAAGAAGATGCACTGCCAAATATCCTCCCACTGAGATCTCAAAAGCAAAAAGCCAGCACCCTCCCCCAAGAACAAAAAAAAGCAGGATTTTAGTTTATAGCAAGTTTGCATATTTTCTTGGGTTTATGCACATTGCTTTTCACAGACTCATAACCTAACTAGGAAACCGCAGACTGCTGCATCTTTTGGTCTCAGTATTATCAAAAATGTGCTGACACTATATAAATGTTATCCCATTGCATCAGAGCACAAACACCACGTGTCGCGCCTGCCACCATGCACACACCAGTGTGCAGCAGCCCCCCGCAGCCAGGCTGGGCAGGGAGCAGCTGGTGCGACCGGGGCACCCATCAGCCCAGCTTCAGCCACATCCACGACACAAAGGTAAAAGCTATCGATGGCCAGCATTTGAATGCTTCCCTCATCTCACCATCTGCTTCTGCTGCTGCTCACTTGAAAATTAATACGGATGTTGCTTGAATCAGGAGTTAATGCTACATCTGTCTTCCTTAACATTACAGATAATTATTAGACTATGCATACAACCCTTTTTGCAACTCAAATGGGGAGACAATGGCCTCTGATTTGACAGGTTCCTTCCTTCATAAGGAGAGACCAAAATGCTTCATTTGTAATTGCAGACCCTGAAACAAATTGAAGTGAATCTTCCTACTACTACTCTTTGCTCCCTTTTTCCCCTTCTTTTTCTTCTTCCCCTATGTACTTTGGTCAGAGTTAAATAGTAAATGAATAAAGTGTAAATCTCTTTCAAAGAACACAAAAAGGTCTTTCATAAGCAAATGTATGGAAAATTCAGGGCTGGTCTTGCTTGTATAAATAACATCTCCCAGCCCAATTTCTAGGGGCTGTTTGCCAGTCTTGGACAGTAAGAAAACAATTGAAATTTCACTTTATCCTCTTGTTCATTTATTCCTAATAGTTTCCTATTTGCATCTGATTTGCACTGCAAAAGGGAAAATGTGAGAAGAATCGAGTGTATATTGTCATAAAAGTCCTTAAGCTTAGCATACTCATACGAATCCCAATTCTGTAGCCTTTAATCTGAAGAAAGTCTCAAAGAGGTATTCCCTAGATATAAATTACAACATCCTGGTTTTACATAAGGACTAATTTCACAAAATTCAGGGGAAAAACTCTGAGATAGAAATCTTTTACCTTCGTTCCCATGTAAGTCACACTGGAAAATGCTTATAGGAACATTAGCAAACTACGTATTTTTAAACAGCCTCTTAGTAAGAACATTTTAACCCTATAACATGTATTCGTCATCATTCACAGCCTCTTCTTATGAGTTAGAAATCATTTACAATAAGAAAGAAAGCAGCCAAATCCACTTTCTTAGATTTTAGAGGAATTTCAGAAAAATGTATATATAAACAAAACAGCACTACCTCCTGTTTGAAGTTATAAAATGCAGTGAAGAAACCTTCTAAGAATAAAGTTGCCAATAATTTTTTTAAACTATACTTTGAGCACCATGGTTATAGTGAATAAGGTGCTAAAACCAACAAAATTGTAAGAAAGGATAAAATGCTCCATTGTGTCCTAGTCCTCTCCAGTTCTGTCCCCCTGTTTGCAGAGGCTCATGACGTGCATACACATTAGCAGAAAAATAATGCGAGATGATCTCCATTACCCGCCCACCAGCAAACCAATGACAGACAGCTGGCAAAAGGCAGAAAAGGCCAGGGAAAATGGAAACTATTTAAATAAGCCTTTGTTTTAGACCATTTGAGAGTGGCAGAAAGGTGCTTCAAAAAGGCCAGGTGATCCCATAGTAAGAGAAGCAAAAGAAGAGAGAGATGGGACAACCAGCATCCATGAACCTTAACGGTATTCCTTCAAGAAAAACAAAAAGGTTTATCTCAGTACAATGTTTTGTCTATAGGAATGTTACAAACATGCATTTGTGCTAAGTACGTTTTCTCTTCTGTGCTGTTTTAATCTCTTTTCTTGTGATTATGCTTCCTCCCCCCCAACAACTAATTTTTCTTAAAAGACATACTAAAAAAAAAAAAAAAAGCATATTATCCTTTCTTTTCATTCCAAATGGCAAACTGGTGAAAAGCCAAATCAAGAAACAAATTAGCATGGATTCTAAAAAAAGCCTTTGAAATTTTTCAGGTGAGAGGAGGAGAGCAAATAATTCATCACTTAACTTTTAGAAAGCAATTTATGCTCTCAAGGTACCGTAGACACATTAAGTATCTCATTTTTCTTGCCACTCTTTTGGGCTGCAGAGCACCACTCTCTAGTTTACAGCTGGGAAACTGGCAGGCTCAATGCCACCAAGAGGAGCAGCCACATGTGCCGTTCCCATGCCTAGGCTGTTCTTCCCACCTCTTCTTTGTGCTGGCATATCTACTTGATGGCTGGAGCAGGGGAATGATGACGGTTTGAGGTGCAACGCCTAGCTACGCTAGAATAACTTCATGGTGGAACAGCAGCATACAGACTACATTTATCTTATGTTGATGCTCTGTGGAACCTCATGGGACTGCAGTCCCAAATTCAGGCTGCTTAGAAATCGCTTTTATTCTGGTATCAGGCAACAGCAGGAAATTTGTGCCTGTAAGAATCATGCGGTTTCTCCGTCCGGGGATGGACAGGACAGGCATGCAGCCAGTGTCCCATCCACACTGCACGTGGGGCCAGTTTTGTGCGTATCCTAAAGCAGGAGAACTTCATGTTCCCTCCTAGGAACACCAGCAATGAAGGGGTAAACTGCGTGTTCTGCAGCTCTCCAAATGTACAAACTTGGTGACACCACCACTGCTGCACTATAGCTCCCAATTAGCCCTACAGACCCAACTGTATCCATCTTGAGTGTGTACCATCCTCTGTTTGAGACAAAATTTCAGAGCTGCTCAGCATTTGTCTAACCATTCCCATTAAAGGCAAAGTTCTCCCAGTGCCAACGGCTGCTGAGATAATCTCCAACCCTCAGCACATCTGAAAATCCAAATCATACTGTGGCCCTCCCCGGCTATCTGACTAACTCTATCCATTTTTGACAATGTTGGCTATTTTTGTCTCTGGCTTTTGTAACTAAAATGTGGATCTGAGTCACGTGACCTGGATGTGGTGGGAAGGCCTTAAGGATTTTTTTTTTTTTAAAGCCATAAACTTTCGCTGAACCTGAAAACAAACAAACAAAACAAACTATACATTTTACGAAATGGTTAGGTATTTGCATTAGAGAATTAGATAAAAATATTTAAAATGCACAGAACATCCTATTACGCTATTAATATATTTAATAGCATTTAATTTCATTAATAAACGTCTATACCACTTGGCAGGTTTCCCTGGTGCTGCAGGGCTCTCCCAGAACCACAGCCCTGTGGATCAGGGCAGGACCTGGCTCCGTGCATGCTGCAGCACGGCTTGACCAGATGTACAGCTGCCTAATAAATAATAGTAATGACGATGCTGATGGCAGAACCATGTAAGCATTCACGACTTTCTCCTTTCCAGCCTCTCCCCGCTCTCCAGCGCCAAGCTGCCTCACGCCGCTGGCGAGAAGTCAGACGCTGACAGCCGTCCTGGCAGCGCTTGCAGCCCCCGGGGCCCCTCACCGAATTATCCTGACACGGAGCAGGAGGCTGCAGTGCCGCAGGCTCGGGGAGACACCCAGTTTCACCACACAGTGACCACACTGACTCCAAGAAGGCCAGCCCGGCAGGACCGTCATGGCCACATTCGGTCCCCAGAACTACCTTCCTGGCTTGCACTAGCCTGCAGACAAATTGCTCACCTAGGTCCAAGAGTGGTGAGGAATAGGATAGGGTTTCAAGCCAAGCCAGTCATAATTTGCAGCATGGATTAATTAAAATTACTTGGATTTCATTTTTTACCCTCTTGCACTGAGAAAGAATAAATGTTTTGGAATGAAAACGCTAAGCCATGCCAACACATCTTCCCTCTTCCACTACCCCCCAGCTGCTTGCTGCACGTGCCAGCGTGCAGCCTGCACACATGGGGCTGGCATAATTCTCAGCAATGATGACACTTAGAAAATTATTTCACAGTATACAGTGAAGCTGTATCCCACTCCTATCAGTTCAGCCTACAACAATGAAACAAGAACATGGAGGAGTAAAATGAGAGGTGAAAATCATCATCATAAACAAGCAAACCACATGCACAACTCCAAAATGTTCATTATAAAATTCCAAGGCATGCCCTCAGTTCTGCGGCACAGACAGAATTAATTTTAAATAATGAAAGAAGAAGGATAGAAAGGGGCTTGAAATAAAAGCCAGCAGGTGTGATTACTATTTGGAAAATTTTTATGCACTTATTCTTCAGAGTACTGCATGAATATTCATTAAACCTCCCAGCTTAGGAGGTTTCAGATTGGAGTGTTGATATCTTCACTTTACAGAAGGAAAAAGCAAGGCATAAAAATGCAGCTTCAGACAGCTAAGTGGAACTTGAGGATTGCAGTTACTCCAAAGCCTCATCAGTACTTTTGCCAATTATCATCTTTCTTTAAGGAAAAAAGAGCAACAGCTAAGTGACTGTGGAGAAAAGCAACTACCTAAGACCACTACAAAAATAAATGGCAAAGCCAGAAATGAATGCAGATTACTGAAAACTCACTCCAGTACCCTGGTCCTTTGGGAGCACTACTTAACCGTAGCAAATCATGAGCTAATGTCGCACTGTTGAGCTCTGGTGGCAGTTTCCAAAAGTGTGCTCTGTAAGGCCACAGTGCAATGATCCATGCAGCTGATCAATGAAGCAGTGCTGTCAACAGAGCTTCAAATTAAAAGGGAAGAGAACAGGGTTCACTGGGATCCTGTCATAAATTTTAGGTTCAGCAACAGTACCTTAAAAACGTTGTTCTCTGGCAATTATCACAATCAGATGGCATTTTTTCAGAAAATATCTCAAGCTTGGAAAGCAGTATTTTGTCAGGTAGTGTCATGCAAGCCCCGTATATACTGATTTTTAGCTGAGGACAAAACACTTCCCCAGGTGCGACTGCTTTCTTTAACCGTAAGATAGAGAATCCATCCAAACACTGGGGCAATCAGTTTTGCTTCAATAACTTCTCAAATACCTGTTCTGAGAAGAAAAAATCCTGGCTGCAGTCTATGTGGAAAGCCTAGAAAGTAATCAAATGGTGTGCTGTGCTCCAACACCTTAGTTCTCCTGAAAGGAGAGGACTAAAAGGAAGATACTGGAGGACTCAGTAGATCAGCTGCAGCTTTTTCATGTGAGATGCACTGAAGAGAGTGGTATCTCCTCTCTACCCTCTAGGTCCCCCCATCACTGGAAATAATTATTTTAATCCCTTTTGTTATCAGCCTTGATATCTACTAAAGAAAGACACCACATTAGAGTAAACACCATTATACTGTTTTGTTTTGTTTTGCTTTGTTTTTTAAACCAGGCACACGAAAACAACATAAGAATTCTTGTATATGCAAATTTACAGTTTAATGACTTCTCAACCACACAAATATGAAATTATGGCAATAAGAAAAAGTGCTGCAAACATAGGTGACCAGAGTATGATCCCAAAGTTCTGCCAGCAAGCAACCAAATGTATGTTACTCCCTCAGTCCTTTCTAACTTTCCCTGCTTTAGAAGAAAAAAGATGCTATTTAACCCCACTTGCAATCTATTCCTTTGAGTAAATGACACAGAAGAGGTCATAGGTACCCTGAGAGGATTTAAACTTCTAGGTGGTCTAAGCAATGGTGAGGTCTCTCAGAATGAACAAATAAATACATATCTTCAAGCCTTTCCCACTTGAAAGTAAACAATATGAAGCTAAGTAATCTAAGAACTTTAAGTAGAGTAAAAATAAATCAATGAAAAAGGGCTGTGAGGCAATGCAGATGGTAGAAACCTTAAAAATGCTGTCTGTGAAGGGGAAAATTGGAAGGAAGTATATAAAAAAGAAGCTCGGAAAAGCTGTTTTTTACATGCGGGGTGCCTTAGCTGTGGGTTTGTCTGATGCTGCTGGGAAAGGTTGTTCATGTCTACCCACGAGCAACCACAAAATGCCCATTCTGACAAGATCTTCTGGGCTGAGGGCTCCTGCCTTGTTCCCTCCTGCTCTTCCTCAGCATGTCTCTAAGTGGAAGAGCCAGGAGGAGAGCAAGCCATGGCAAATGGTTTTTGAACTCCAGCAGGCTTGATGCTGTGACCACTGCCCTGGGGAGCCTGTCCCAGTGCCCAACCAGCCTCTGGGTGCAGAACCTCTTCCTAACACCCAGCCTGACCTTCCCCTGTCCCAGCTCCATGTCATTCCCTCAAGTCCAAACTCCATCCCAACAGACAAAAGGGTAAATTCAGTGAACATGTCTATTTCACGTACCACATTCAGCAACAGAACAGGGAATGTAAACGATGGAACAGAAAAAAACACTGATTTTTATAATGCTACATGCTGCTCACAGCACCCACATACAGATGATTAAAATGCTTAAAAGACCAGGTAAACTTGCTTCAGAGAAAATATCAAAAACATAAGCTGTTTGTTTTAGGAAAGGCAAAAGTGTAATGATAATGATGTAAAACACAACATTGGTATGCTCCTATTTACTTGTCTGAATAATTGAAGAGCAAGGAGATAATAAAACTGAAAGTCAACAGACAAAAGGAATTTTTGTTTAAGACTGCATCAAATTTTCATGTGAAATTTATGAATAGTAAAAAGTCAGCAAAGATGCAGAGAATATACATTTTGCTAATAATTCTGGGTAGGACAAAGACCAAATAGGGCTCTCCGTTTATCAGTAGGTGAAGAAGAAACTTCCTGAAGGGGGGGCTATGACAAGATCACCACAGACTGAGGCATGCTGTTTTGTGCATTTTGTTAGATGAGGTGGATCTCTGGCAACAATGCACTCAGAAAAGGGTAGATATGAGGAAAGCTTTGCATTTGCTTTGGCATCATATTGATGGTGTTTGATTCCTACTGTCTCTATTTCTGCCTTCATTTTCTTGGGCTCCTACATTGGGAGCATGTCTTGGTGCCAGGGAATCAGCAGAGAGGACAGCAGAGATGACAAGGGAGAAAGCTGACTGCAGTTAATTGTCTGGGCCTTGGTTTATTTATTTATTTATTTTGTCTTTCACTGAATTCTATTAAATTCTGTGCATGTTTTCTCAGAGCATTGTACTTTTGTGTCTTCTTATGAATTCTGCACCTATTTATGAGACTTGTTGCTGCCTTTTGGTTTTGGACAGGCTTCACCCTTATCTCTCTCTGCAAAGCGTTATTTATTCTCTTTGCAAAACCTTATTTATTGTTGGCCACTGATAGTGAGATCAGCCTCCTCGAGCACAAGTGTGGATACAGTCCAAACCCCTGTAGAGTTTACAATCCAAACATCCACTCAGCAGAAAAATCTTCGTTAGCTCTGTTTCATCCCTCTTTCCTACCCTTTATTTATTTTGGCATTGGGAAAGAATATGCTCTGCTCATGAAAACAGAAGTCTCCTCTACAGTAAGACCTAGGTACATTAAAGCAGGTAAACTGTAATTTTGACAGGCATTTAGGTAGTAGCCTGGTGTGAGTGCACACATTCAGCTACACCCTTTGCTTGAAAGATATCCTGAATTGCATGTGATAGCCACCAACTTCCCCCTGGCAGCAAATGGGATGGATGAAAGGAACCAGATGCATCAGTACAAGGTTTCCCTATTTGTAACATCGTATTCCTGTTAATCAAGCTGTTGTGAGACCCTCCAGTATAAGACAGTTGTATATAAACACATACGTATATCACAGCAAAGGGTCCTTAAGAGCTTCAGACTCATTTGAATTCAGCCTCACAGCCCCTTCTGCTGAAGGTTGTGAAGGGTTAGATGATCATTTCCTCAGCAGGACTTGAATGCCATGATGAGGAGTAGGTTATCTGCTCTGCTTCCTATCCTTCCATCATTCCGTCCTTCCACACCGAGATTACAACATACCAAACACAGCAGGATCACACAAAGTGGTGAGAGGCCACCAACACCGTGCCAGTCACATGGTCCGTCTGGACAGAAAGCTGGAAAGCACCGAGCATGGGCAGCAGGCACCTGGGGATGCCCACAGAGTGCCACCAGCCTGGGGACAGGCTTGTTCAGCTCCGGCACGTGTAGGAGGTGGATGGGGCACATCTTCTCCTTGCTCCCATTTCCTCCATTCCAGGTCAGTACACTGACAAAAGCATTTTTATGAAAACCTTTGAGAACCAAAGACCAGTTCAAAAGTCTTTTATCAAGCCAAAACATAAGACTCCACCAACCTGAGCTACTGAGATAGAGTCAGAAGGTTTCCTCATTTATAGTCTGTGTTTCAGAGCTATTTCTTCATGCCTTCAAGGCACAACACTTTATTTCACCTCAGAATGATACAGTATTAAATATTAGAAAAAGATGCTCTGGAAACCTCATGTGTGTTTTACTAGCAAATATCTGCTTCTTGCCAGCTTCTTGTCTTTGAAGAAGTCTTTTATTTAGTTTTTAAAAATAAAAGATTTTTTTCATTAAATAAACACACACATTATTACTCATATCCAGAAGGAAGTGTGACTTTTCAGGAACTTTCTGCCCTGGCAGTCTCCAGTAAGACTCCAGAAGAATGAGTATGCTACGAGTCAGATTCATTAAAAGTATATTAAAATCATCTGCCGTAAGATAAACTCCATTTTTCCTCCTCTAAACTTTTGTTCTAAAGCAGAAATTAATTTCAATTGTATCTCAAAATAAATTACATAAAGTTTTTTTCAACTTGCACTATCTTCCTAACTGTAGTGTTTATACTGAAGTTATTTATTTATGGAGGGGGAAAAAAAAAAAAGAACATTTTGGTATTATTTTTGGCTGGTTTGTACCTTTTTAACAATAATATATATATATATTTTTTAATGCCTATTAATTTTTGGTATTACAACACCTTTGGATAATTTTGGAAATAGAATGATACTGAAGTCTGTATCTTTACATCAGTATTTACATTTTTGTTTGTTTGTTTGTTTTTTTAATGAATCACATTGATTCATTTTGAAATTCCCCAGAAGATCAAAGTTTTCAGCACTTTTGAGAATTGGCCCTTAATATCAGTTAAAATATCATTATATATTATTAGTATGTTTGGAAACCAGAGCCTATCCACTTAATCATAAACACTATGCCTAAAGTCTGACCCAACTAATCTGCCAAATGCTGTGTAGGACCTGGTGCCAGTTAGGAAGATAATCTAATTCCCTCTGTTCCCAGAGCTGGGCTGCATCCAGGGAACAGTTTTTTCTTTGGGTTATATTTCTTATAAGCTAATTTGGGGCATTTTGCCTTTGGCTTGGAACATTTTTAAAATAAAATAAAAATATTAATTTGGACATAGTCTTAGAGCAAATACGACAATGTACTCCTTTTATATGGTTTAACATTCAAAAAAATCCCCGTTACATGAGAGAGACAATTGTAGTAAAACAAAGAGTTCTAAAAAGACTTCTCTTTCTTTCAGACATGGGAAACGTTTCTCTGAACAGATCTGTAGAACCTGTAGCAAACCCCAAAGTTAACCTGAATTGTCCTCCTATGACACATTTACCTAAAAATGCAATTTCTTGTTGCTCTTCCTGCATTGTATTTGTGGACTTCTGGGAAAGAGTGGAGCTGCCCTGATCCCACTTTCTACTCTCAATTTCTGCCTTTTCCCCTATAAAAAGATCTAGACTGAATAGTTGCAGAGTGCCTCAGTTCAGTGCAAATGGAAGGATTCATTTTCCTTGAATAAGAACCAACTCACCATACAGCTGCACAATTGTAAGATCTGGTGCATCCATCACAAATCCAACAAAGTCACTGGGAAAGCAGTCCAGTCAGGTGCTGTAATCTTCAGGACTTCTGACTTTAATTTTACAATGACGCTGCAGCTACTAAATTTCCAACTTCTTTTTGTTCTGCTTGCTAATGTCTTACTCTGAAGTCAAGAATTCAATCTCTCGATAATCAGGTTTAATCACAAAACCCATGTATATTTAAAAAGTGCATTCTTCCAATATTTGTTCAATTGTACCACCCTGAATTTCTTTTAATAAATTACAAAAGAGGGTAGAGTTAAATTCTGTATGATAAGCAGTTCAGCAGGTCATCATTATTTTAAGAGAATGTTTTGTTAAGACAGAGATAATTATGAGCTGTCTTCATGGAACAGATTCTTAAGCTTTTATTAAATACTTCCTGCTAGCTATTCAGTCACTGTCTGTTGGAAACTACAGATTTGATCCTGGTCAAGTTGCATCTCATGAGGCACTGAACAACTTCTGCTGGGGACTGAGAATGTGTCCTACAGATCTTCAAGTGCTTTCTTTTGTTTGGTTGGTTTTGTTTTTGTTTTGTTTTGTTTTTCAACCTATCACTCATGCTCCAGAAAAAGGGAGCATCTTTCTCCACAGTCCCAGCACTGCTCCTGCTCAGTCAAGACAAAGAGGCAGTGCGCTCCCTGTCTCTTCTTAGTCTCACTGGTTGAAAACTACTGCAAGTCTCTTTCATGTGGTTCAGTCCTCCCGTCCAATGCCAAAGACTGTCTTCAGGCTAAAAATGTCTCTGTAAGTTAACTGAGGGACATGTCTAATTTGCAAATAATTTTTTCCCTCTACTATCTATGGTTGTAAAAGATCACATCCCATTAACAAGTCTAAACTTCAACACATTTAGTTCTACAATTTTGCAACTACAATGTTATATATATATATATTTTATTTTTTTTCAGCTTAATCTGTTTCAATTCATTTATCTGAATGCCAATGCCTGGACTGTGAAGTACACACAGAGATCTTTGTGCAGTAGTCTCATGCCATCAGAACAAGCCTTTTGATGAACAGCCACAGGGCTCAGTAGCATTTGCTGACAGTTATAGCACATTGACAATACTTACATTATTTTCATTATGATAATTCCCCCAAAATTACAAAATGGGCTGAAATGAAGTGAGGTTATTTTATTGCTAAGAATACATTACCATCACTTGAAGGATTGGATGTTAAGTTGGTTTCTCTGCATGTTGTCATGTTTGCCTTCCATACTTATTTTAGTGTAGAAAGAATCAGTTCTTACATCCTTTCCATTCTGAATCAAAGTTATATTCATCTCAAGGTTACTTTCAAGCATGGAGACAGTAATTATAGTGAGGTTAGTCTACTATGTCTAAAATGTACCTCAGTCTTGAAAACTGATGACTTCTTTTTAGAAGCCCAACAGGAATATCATGATAACATAATGGAAAACTTCAGAGGATGCTGCACTAACAGACCTCAAATGTGATTTGGAGAAAAAATAAAATAAAATCTAGGTAAAAAAAATTTCTCACATTCTAGGAAGTTGCATTATTTTGTTATTCATGTATTTAATTACACCAACTAGAAATACATTTTCTACACCAGTTGCAGCATGACTGTTGTAGATGCCTATTAATAGCTGCATGAGACTTCCAGCTCATTTCGCAGTAGCTACTAACAGCCTCAACCATGTTAATAGCTTTGAAGCTGGCTGGATTTCAACTAATAACCCAAAGATGAACAATACAGTGTATCCTATTACTAATTGCGTCCCTTCAAATGGGCATTAAATGAATACTCATCTTTATATTCAGAGAGAAAACAGGAAAAAATCTTAGCTGAGCTGGCAGAAACCATTTCTTTTATTTCAAAACTGAACTTAGTAATAGATTTATTGGTTTAAGGAATTATTTAAAAATAATAATAATAAAAAAAGAATTGCCACAAAGTCAAATCCACATAAAATTCTAATCTTATTCCAAATTTTGACTATAATCTTTCTAATGACATGCCTGACTCAAGTTTCAGGTCTTAAAAGTTCAGGGAAGGTTTGGTGACCGATCAAAAAGATATTCAATAAGAGCATGTTATAATATAAAATAATAATCAGAACAGTTCCCGAGGATGATTGTGTGGTCCAGCTTTCTTATCTCATTCTTGAGCATCTAATGAAACCACACCCAATTTCACATTTTGTTTTGATATAAGTAAATAATTTATGAATAAACCAAAACTGTTTGAAGAAAATGAGTATTTGGTAAATATAAATTGCAAGAACAGAAAACCTGTAGAGATTGTTTATGATGTGAGTGCTAGTTAAAATTACTTCAGATTATATGTCACCAAAAAGAGAGTAATCAAAACTAAAAATATAACAAAAACAAAGAGGGAACTGTATGATGATCTACTATTATATATTTTAAATGACAGGCTTTGAGGTAAATACAGCTTTCTTTAAACACTAAAGGTTAGTCTAAGTCTGCTCTTTCTTCTGCTTTCCCTAACTTCTTTGTTTCTAACTTCTGAAAGTCTGTTGCTGTTATTGGACCTAATTCCTTCTTAATGCTCCAGCAGTAATGTGCTTCATATCCTGCAAATAAACATGCTCACAGAAACTAACAGCTGATAAAGAAAAAAAAGAGGGTAAAAAAAGTGATAAATTAATCACCTAGAATAACAACTGGAATAAAGGACTTACCAATTTCAGACAAAATACTAATATGCTGAACAAACATTAGTTTTCCCTAAAGTGCTGTTAACTCTCAAAAATATGAAGGAGAAAGCACTCTTCCTTTCTGAGTAGTTGCATTTATGCATATCGGTTGCTTATGAAACACAATGCCCAGGCAACCTGGAAGTCTGGTCTGCACACCAGATCACAAGCATATTTTAATCCTGATAGTATAAAGAAAGGAAGGGATACGAAACCCAAAAGAGAGCTGGCATGTGTCTCAGCGGCATACATGTCTGACAGATACCAGATAATGAGGAGGTCAAAGCCTCAAGGCTACTCACAGATTATTGTTGAGTCACAAGGTCTATAAGAACAAAAAATGGATAGTTTCACTACTAGCCAAGAAGTAACCTTTTGGGTGGGTACAAGAAGAGTTCAGTGTAACTCCAGCTCTACTTAAGCTAATGTAAAAATGGAATAATGCTGCTTGTGTTCCTGGTTGTTTTCAAGATTTATTCCTCTAAAAATCAGGAACCAGTAGTTTCAATGATCATGTAGGGGAGGCTGGAGATTTAGATTGCAGCATTTTAGTCCCAGGTTCCTCATGGTCTTTCAGTACAGCCCATGTTTATACAATTTAACATCTCTGAAAACATTAACACATTGCCATCTTATTTTCACAAGTGCTACAATGAGTTGAAGTCCTCTAATTAAAGTGCCAGAAGTGCTCACACTGCCGACATGCCTCTTCAAGCCATCACATCAAACTCTTCATCTTTTCAAATATAGACACTAAATACACCTACTGGATAATATAAATACTACAGGTATGAACACAAAGTAAATAGGTTGTAATGTGTCAAATTAGCTGATATCATGGAGTAAGTAAACTAACACTTTTTACACAGCAACTTCAAACACATACAATTCTGCTAACATTGATGAATTTACTCCCTGCTCTACTCTCATCTAAGGAAGATCCAGATGTATTCCTAAAATTTTAAGCACAATACAGTGGCAGTGAGAAATCAGTTCCTTGTCCTCTTCCATTTTTGTTGCTTCATTTCTCATCTCAGCACTTCTGGAAAAGTGCACAATCAGTGACTGATTCTGCTTGTTGGGAATCATTAATACTTACAGCCAAAAAACACACATACCCGAAGAAAGCTAAGGAGCAAATTTAATAGAAAAAAACACCCTGTTATTTATGCCAAACATGTCAGCAACGTTCAATGTTTGGACATGGTTGTTCACAGTCACTTTTATGTATTGAAGGAAGAGTGGTGAGACTTTTTTGATGTTATGACAATCCCACAATTTCCAGAGAGGTCAGAAAAAGCACTATGCACCTTCTTGACCCTTATATTAAAAATACAAACTCTATCCTATACTCTCTTGCAGTTACACCCCAGAAAAACTTAGTTCAAGATTAGAAAACCAGTATACACTTATCATTATTTTTTGCTAATTTTTACAAGTAAGGAGGCCAAAAATTTTTGCGATTATTTCTAAACAAGCTTTTCTGAACAAAGACACTAACAAAACAGTCCAAATCATCCATCTCAATTTAAATGTCAAAAAAAGGTAAGAAATCTCCCATGGACTCCTGAAATATTATCCGTACAGAGTATCTATCATTTTAAATGCAAGAAAAAAAAGACAGGAATCTCCTAGAGAGTGAATAGCCTCTAAATACTCAAAAATTAAAAAGAACCCTACTTTTGCAACACATAAAAGCTTGTTACTGTTACCTCATTATTACTAAGACATTAGAAGAGATTTTGCAAAACAGTCCAGTGGCCTTCCAACCTGCAAAACATGCCAAATTCTTTGACTCAGTTGCCATAAAACTCTTTTAAATTGCTGGAACCAGATCCAAATTTTGTTTTATGAAAGTATAAAAAGGATATGAGTAAAACCTTGGGTTGATTCACTATGAATGCAACATATGTTAAAGGGTTTCCGGGTCCTGTTACTCATTATGAGAGAATAGCAATCCAGATACGCAGATATATTATGGTGGCTCCACAGATTTAGACTCATCCTATTGTTTTTGGTAGCTTTCCCTTTCATCTAATCATCTGCATCTGGATCTTCCCTAAGTAAATCCATGTCTTCCAAAACCAGGCAAACTAAAGTAGTGCCATCAATAAAAAGTGTGTACTTTCTCTAGTAATAACAACCACACATGTTCCTCTTCATCAACAGAGCAAATTGGATCACAGGGAAAATAACCCTCTGGAATACTCAAATATTGAACTATATTGCTATGAAATTTGGAATATTTTCATCCATTAAGGAAATAATAACACAACTTACAATTGAATTGATACCCAGGTCATAAAAACAGCTAGAAAGGATCCTGAAGTATTATTCAATTCTTGCTCAGAACGTTTCAGTGAAATTTGCTATGAATTTTACAGTTTAAACAAATTCTTAGAGGCTGTTCAGTAGTTAATGCCTTTCTTATAATCAACCAACTAAGACATGATCTTCATGGAACTCTTACTTAAATCTCCTAAAACATATCTTCTGCTCTAAGAACATCTGATCTACTGCTAGATGGACTAACCTGTTTCAGGTGTGGGATATACCTGCCTACCAGGTATAAGATAACCCTTGCCTTTCCAGGTGGGTTTTGGAGGGATGCTGGGAGCATAACTCTATAGGCACACCATGTTCTTTCAGGCAAATATAGGAAATTATGGGAATGCAGAAGAAAAGTAACTACTCTTCCACATCACAGTCACACAACAGTGTCAATCAACTTATCAGTTCAGTTTATCTGTTCATACCAACCTGCTTGCTTGTACTAAAAGCAGCACCAAATTCAGGTCAGAACTTTTCAAGTGTGCTTGGGAAGTGCATTAGACAAGTTCATACCCAGGTAACTGTTGGAGAGATGCCTTCAGTAGAAGCAGCACCTAAAGAGCTTGTCCTTCAGTCCTTCTTGGAGTCTGAGTACCCCCAGAACTACAACTAATTGGGAGGTAACACAATGCTTAATATTACTGTTTGGTGCAGTAGTTTTTTTGTTTTTGTTTTTTGTCTAAACTAAAGGCTGGAATTACAAAGACAAATGCAAAGCAAGTTAAATTCTTGTTACAGCTTGTGATGTTCATGTAATATGCAACTGGGTTTTCTGAATTTCAGGAAGCATTTTTTAGTGAGTTCAAGTTTGGGCAATGCTGGGGGAGTGATGAGGCTGTTTTGACCTCTGTTGTAAGAAAAAAACACTTCCATGCTTTTAGTGTCAGTTTTCAAAGAGCAGAGGTGGATTTTTGTGTCTGTGTTTGTTTTGTTTTCCTTCTTTGGGATAATTTTTTTAACTTTCAAACAAGCACTAAAATGACCCAGTACTTTGGAGGATTGTGTGGGAGGTGCTTTAACATCTGAAGATCCTTTTTAAAAATAAAAACTGTAATATTTTCTGTCTCTCTCCTTTTTTTCTCTTTCTCTCCTTTTTTTCTCTTTCTCTCCTTTTTTTCTCTTTCTCTCCTTTTTTTCTCTTTCTCTCCTTTTTTTCTCTTTCTCTCCTTTTTTTCTCTTTCTCTCCTTTTTTTCTCTTTCTCTCCTTTTTTTCTCTTTCTCTCCTTTTTTTCTCTTTCTCTCCTTTTTTTCTCTTTCTCTCCTTTTTTTCTCTTTCTCTCCTTTTTTTCTCTTTCTCTCCTTTTTTTCTCTTTCTCTCCTTTTTTTCTCTTTCTCTCCTTTTTTTCTCTTTCTCTCCTTTTTTTCTCTTTCTCTCCTTTTTTTCTCTTTCTCTCCTTTTTTTCTCTTTCTCTCCTTTTTTTCTCTTTCTCTCCTTTTTTTCTCTTTCTCTCCTTTTTTTCTCTTTCTCTCCTTTTTTTCTCTTTCTCTCCTTTTTTTCTCTTTCTCTCCTTTTTTTCTCTTTCTCTCCTTTTTTTCTCTTTCTCTCCTTTTTTTCTCTTTCTCTCCTTTTTTTCTCTTTCTCTCCTTTTTTTCTCTTTCTCTCCTTTTTTTCTCTTTCTCTCCTTTTTTTTCTCTTTCTCTCCTTTTTTTTTCTCTTTCTCTCCTTTTTTTTCTCTTTCTCTCCTTTTTTTTTCTCTTTCTCTCCTTTTTTTTTCTCTTTCTCTCCTTTTTTTTCTCTTTCTCTCCTTTTTTTTCTCTTTCTCTCCTCTTTTTTTCTCTTTCTCTCCTTTTTTTTCTCTTTCTCTCCTTTTTTTTCTCTTTCTCTCCTTTTTTTTCTCTTTCTCTCCTTTTTTTTCTCTTTCTCTCCTTTTTTTTCTCTTTCTCTCCTTTTTTTTCTCTTTCTCTCCTTTTTTTTCTCTTTCTCTCCTTTTTTTTCTCTTTCTCTCCTTTTTTTTTCTCTTTCTCTCCTTTTTTTCTCTTTTCCCAGCACACTGATTTTTTTTTTGTTAAACTCTTTTTTTAATTTCCTTTTTTCTTATTTCACTCATACCATAGAATAAACATTTACAGACAAACATCAAAATAAAGCAAAAGTACTCTTTGGATAGTTTTGCTGATTGTGTCCCTTCCACATTTTCAGTGTTCTATGCTTGCCAGTCATCAAGCTGCTTCTAGGCAGCAGCTCAAGGAAAGCCAGGATTTCAATTAATATTCAATATTCCTTTCCCTATGGAGTGGTGGTGTCATATTTCAGGTTTTGCTTTATATTTCCTGTTGTCATGTGTCTCTGTGTTTAAGATGTGATTTAGGCAGACTCTGTTTCTGTGGATTTTAGAGTAGAAAAAAATGTACTTTAGCGGAGAGAAAGCAGATAACAATAGGAAAAGATGCAAGAGGTGAAAAACTTAATGGGGAAAATACTTGTGAGCAGGGTGTGATCGCTACTCCAAACCCTTGTTTTCAGCCCAAAGTGTTTATAAAAAAATTGGAATCTTAATCTTCATCATTATATCTGTTTTCTGTTTTTGTAGCTAAGTGATTATATTTAACACAGCTTGAAGCCAGTCCTGTTTATACAAGTGTGTGGGTCTAACGTGGAGAACCAATGTCTGCCAAAAGTAACTGCATCATAAATGTCACTGACAGTTTTCAAGTTATACCAGAGTGGGAAAAACACAGATATCGCTGCTATACTGTAACAAGATAACTGGATGTGCAAAAGGAAGAGAAAGCTAGGTATTCATAAAATCACGGAATGGTTTGGGTTGGAAAGGACCTTAAAGAACATCTAGTTCCAACCCCCTGTCATAGGCAGGGACACCTCCCACTAGACCAGGTTGCTCAAAGCCCCATCCAGCCTGATCTTTAGCACTTCCAGGGATGGGGCATCCACAACTTCTCTCAGCAAAATTTGTTTACCATGTTTTCTTAGAAATGGTATCTTCACAATACTTCTACTAAAGCTGCTTCTAAAGCAACAGCAATCACAGAAAGCAGGAAGAGACAACATATGCAGAGGGAAGCAAGGACACCCCAAAGCACTAGAATGAGATGTGCCCTCAGTCAAATCCTTCTCAACATTCACTCCTTTAAAAGCTCAATTGGATATTTTCTTCCAAAAAAACAAGTTTTAATAATCTCAATTACTCTGTGGGGACTGTCTTTTGCAAATAACATCCCTCAGTGGTTGCATCTCACAGGGATAAGCACAGTAGTGGGTTGACCCCAATGAGCTCCTTTCATCAGGGAATGAGAAATGCCATCCCCTAAAAACTGGAAGAAGTGAACAGTAAGCATGTCCCAGTAGGCCACTGGCCTTGTCTTTGAACTGACACCAGCTCCATTTCAGACACAAATAGGGGGGAGAGAAAAGAAAGTGCTGCTGGACAGAAGAGGTAACAAAGCAATTAGTCCTGCAGCTGTTATCAAAGTTAAAAATAAAAAAAATCTATCAGTTTTGCTAAGAATTGCAGAATTCAATTTCAACACAAAAAAAAAAAAAAAGAAAGAAAAAGAATAGTATTTCCAAATATAAAGTTATATGGAAAAGCTGGAGGCCAGTATCATTATGTAATATATGTAATATATTTCCTAACCTGGCTTTACTCTGGGTTGAGACACCCCTTCCCACATGCCCAGAATTTGGAGAAGACTCCTTCACAGTGTTATAGAAGTCAGTTTTATGAGCAGCATAATGATGAAAAGAGGTGGGACTGCATGGTAAAATAGATAATACGGGTGCTTAGGAGTCCAAGAACAGCCTTCATCCTGGACTTGTATTGAGGATCCTTGCTATGTTTCTGCTTACAGAATGTTTGAAGAGTAATGGGGTCAGCACTGGGGGAAATAATATTATATAATCTATCGCCTCCTGGTATTGTTTTAATCATTTTAATCAGAGGAGCAGCGTGCATCTCTCTGAAGTATTAACAGTGGTAATATATACATAACACAACTAACCTTATCTGTTCATCATAAAAAAAGGTTATGATGAGGAAATATTGATGTGCTATTGTGACAGATTAATAGGTTGCAAATAAGTGGACACTGGACAAAGCCTTATTATAACATGGAGATAATAGGTTATAGGCTCCTTTCAGTCTGTCCTGAATTGTTCCAAAAGTTCAAGCAAGAAGGGAAAGATGCAGAATATTTATAGGATGCAATCCTATACATGCCATTCAAAATCAGCTCGGCTCGAAAGAATGACATGGGTCTGTCAGGGCTTGAACATACCTTGGTACAGTTGCCAGGAATACTGTTGTCCCTCTTCCTCATATTTGGAAGCTCTACCAGGTCTTATTTCAGCTGATGAGCCGTTGCAGCTGAAAGAGTCATGTTAATTTAAAAGGTCCCCATTCTTGGTCAGAATTTAAATGCCACAGCATTTCAGGTAGTTAAGCCACACACAAGTAGTACTAAATTCAGTTGGTCATGAAAGGTACACCATAGCTCTTCATCAAGTAGGGTTTGAAAGGTTTACCAGTAAGGAAGTCTGTGCAGAACTTCAAGTAACTGATCTTTGCCTAAGACCCTCTTCTCTGCTGCTAGCTTTATGACACGGTATCATTTTCACAGAAAATAAGTGTTTCTCATTAATTATTTAGATTTGATTATGTAGAGTGCTGTTGAAGTAGGAAGAAACCAAGTTCTTAAGAAATCAATCTGATACTTGTAAATGGGATAGCAGTTATTTAGACATTAGGTGTAACATTATCCAAATAATACAGCCAGAAAAATCAGAAAAAGGTTAATTTAGACATTGCTAACAGTTTAAATTCAAAAAGTATTAATCTGCTTGTCTTTACTTTGACATCAGATAAACAACATAACTGTGAGAAAATAATGTATAATTGTACATAAATAATAAAACAACCCTCCCATTGATTTTCTTGATTTTCATTCACTTCTCTTCTTCCCTTCCAAGATTCTCATGGGTACTTTCAGCTTAACTATTTCCTAGTAAGAGAACTTGCAATCCTTAGCTCAGGCCAGATTTTCTGCATAAAACCAGTTACCAATGTTTGTTTTGTTTGTTTGTTTTCCCCACTGTGAAAACAGTCACTTTCTGAGATATTGAGAGTCACTTTCTTAGATATTGAGATGACTTTCAACACAGTCTGTATGAATGAAAGAAGCACATACAAGTGTGCAAATATGTTTGTATTTCAGATGAGATGGTTATTTCTGCCTTTTTTCGCCTTGTCTTCCCAGCAAGCTGTGGTTTTACAGTAACTTTAAGTTAACCTATGTCTGGGCTGCTGCTGAGAGGCGCTGATCTCCTCTCTTATCCTTCATTTCCAGGGCACAGACCCAGCTTACCACATGCCCGCAGGATCACTAGTACCCACACAGGGCAAGAGCAAGCAGCAAAGAACAGGGGGCAAGAGTTGATTGACTCTTTTAGTGGCAGCCTATAATTAGATTTAAAGCTGCTGTGAAACCACTGTCTCTAGTATAGATATCACACAATGGTTAATGTTGGAAGGGACTTCTGCAGATGGTCTAGTCCTAAACGCATGTGTATGCATATACTAATATTTGTACATACGTGACTTTCTTCATGTTGCTGTGGGTGGACACACAACTATCAGGATGTGAGTGGAGTAAGAAAACATCTCCATCTTGCACTCTGGGGCATGGCAGGAAGGCTGCGTTTCACCCTGAGGTCCTCAGAGAACCACTTCTCATGCACAGTTCTTATTCCTGTGGGGTTTTATTTGTTTACATGTTGGACTCAGTAACTATGTGGAAGCAAGAATAAGAATTGTTTTATTATGCAGTAGAGGACTACTGAAGCAAGTATACTCAGCTTCTTGAAGCATGCATGACTTGGAAATTTTGGGCTGGATAGACCATACTGTAACAAAACACCTGAAGGTAAAACATGTTATTTATTAAAGACATATGCAAAATATTTGTGTGTATCCGTATATGTGAAATACATTCAGGCACTATAAACTGCTGAAAATACTGGAGGCAATGTCACCAATAGCCTAAAAGTTATAATTATTTTCAAATGAAAGCAATAGCTGCAAGTAGGCTCACATTTAGCTTTCTCCTCCCTGGGGCAGTGCATTCCAAACACGAGTGTTATCCTAAATCTGTGTGGAAAGCATTAGCTGCTCTGATAACAATGCAGCTCTGTGCTTTTAAAGACTACAAAGCAACCATGCAAAGAATAGTAAAGTTCATTCTGAACATCTCTATGAGAATTAAACAGTCTAGTAGTATTTGTTGTTTTAAGTTAGGGAGATTGTTTATTTTCTTTTCTGAAATTTGTATTACAGTCAATAAATACAACATCAGTAGAGATTTATACATACATGCATATATATATATAATATGTATAAAATAATGAAGCATTGGGCTACCACACCCACCATTTCCTTTTTACCTTTTTACTTTGTGGTTCTCATTGATAATTAAACAGAAGAGACTGAAACTGGATAAGCAAATGTTATTATAGTGCAATGTACACAGTTATTCGAATCTTTCATTTCAAGGAGACTTGTGTAATTTGTGATGTATTTTAACTCTCAGAATGTTATCCTCCAGATGAAATTGAATATACAGTTCCTTCTACATTATTCTATTCCTAGAAGTATGATTCAAACATATTATTCAACCTTTACAGAAACAGTAATAGCAATATGCAATAAACACACATTTCTACACCATAAGATGAATTTAATAAAGCTATTTATTGGAAAAGAAAGCTGACGTACACTTTGATTTGTGCTGACATGTAACAACAAGGAGAAGTCAGCAATTCTTAAAGTACCTCCTGGCAAGGTTTTGAAACCTACAAGCATACCATGGAAAATGAATGTAGAAAATGAGGGGAAAAAATAATAAATAAAGAAAGAAAGAACAAAAGATAAGTAAACAAAAAGAAACCCCTTGAGTGTACCAAGAGTAAAGCTTTGGTGCTTCCAATAGATGAGAAAATGGAAATATATCTGAAATGATAGGAAGAATTTGCTCATCAGAATTCCACTGCAACAGGTTAGGATAGTGTATTTCTAGTAGCTTACGTATGGATGTCTGTTACACAGCATAAATGCACACAGACTACATGCAAGAGACTACACATACATTAATTTGTATATAAGACCAGCTGTTCATAACACAAGTAACTGTGTCTTTCCTCTGACACATCTCAAGGTACAAAAAATTCATGAGCTGGAAACACTATCTGTATTTCCTTAGTGCTCTTTTTTCTCCAGGAAAATCCCACATCTCCACCATGGACTCATGAAAAAGGAGCAGGTTTGCCTAAGTTAAGAAGAATCTCAATGCCAAGGATGAGGCAGTGCAGTGTGAGTGCAGACATGGATTTGAATGTCATTCAACAGCACGCCTTCTCAGCCATCCTCCATTGACCCATGAGGAGCTCCTGGGGTACAGTGGTTCTTCAGTAAAGGCACAAGATTGTAGGAACAACACCTACAGCAGTCACCAATCCCTGCTGCAGACCTTCACAGTGCAAGCAATGAGCAAAATGAAATAGTGTAGAAAAGAGTGTTACATTTTACATAGCAAAGAGGACCAGCTGTCAGTAGGCTGGATGTGCTTGACCAAATCAACAATGACATCCAAGGAAACAACACGTGATGATGCTTCCCTCCTCTCTCCTCACAGAAGGGGTGCTGTCACTATGTATTATGTTTGCATGCATTTATATATACTTACATATTTATATATGCACACATTCTGTAAGGTATTGATAGTGGAATAGCAACATAGGGGGAAAAGTGATGGGCACCAGCTAGTCATCTGATAAGAAGCTGGCACCAATTCTCCACAAACATTTCTGCGGTTAACAAATGAGGCTGCTTGAAGAAAAATAATTTAGATGCTTCTGCCTTTTGGAAACTGAAAGCCTGTGCTGTCAGTGCTGTCTTCATTTAGGTTTATTGAATAATATAGGACTTTATTCCAGATTTACACTTTTTGCAGTACACTTTACCAGATTTATGAGGTCAAACTTCATTACCTTCCCTGGGAGACGACTAGATGCAACTTAGTTTTCAGCCAAGAAATCCTATCCAAAGTAGTATTTATTAACATCTTAATGAGCTAAAAAGGTATAAGCATCTATACACTGTATGGTTGTAGTTACAAACCACTTTCTTCCAAATCAAGGCCAGTAGTAAAAGCTAGGTATCTCCAGAAGATTGTTCCTTGCACTTAAACTCTTTAATCCCTGCTCAGTCCTTTAAATCTGCTACATCTAGGGTCTTGATCTTTAACAGATATCAGCAGTTCTCTGGATAGCAGGGCAAGGAGGGTGGTGTGAATATCTTCAATAGATCTCTTTCTACCAAAGCTAGTAGCAACTTGTGGTGTTTTGCTAAGGATCTGGATACAGTTTTGGAGAAAGACTACAAACATCTACTAAGACTTGGTGCCCTCACTTAGCTCTGTCTTGTCTTTGTGGTTAATACATAATGTTAGCATGAACTCCAGCTGCTCAGTGTATCATAAGCCCTTGTAAAGAATGTATAAATGCATGCTCGCCTAAACTAAACAGCAACCATGTGGTGGTCTACACTTGAGTGAATATGATGTGTTTATGAATAGCACTTTCTAACAAACGCTTTACCTCTCCAGCTCCTTACAATATTTAACTTATCTTTTTCCTTCAACAAAAATGATTTAGTTAAAACAGTACAGCAATCATCATGTTTTGAACAATAACGGGATGTCACCCACAGAAGGTAACATAAGCAAGATGTAGCTAGATAGCAATTATTCAGCCTGAAATAGTGATGAAGACTACATTCTTTACAAAGATAGTTTAAACTATTTCTAAGTCTTTGAACTATTTTTAAGACTTCAGCAACAACAGAAAGGCAGACAAGGACTGATACCAGTAAACAAACGTCAACAGGAAAAGAAACAGTGAACGTAGGATTGTGTACACTGTCTGACTTAAGGGTGAAGTTCACCCCAGTACAAAGGAGTTTCTGTTTTATTTGACCTTCTGGCACATGAACAGCCTCTGAATATTCCCATTGGCTTAAATGAAAACTCTCACACTTGTAAAAGGTGTTGTTGGATTGGTTCTTGGGTGCAAAACCCTATTTTCATAGGTGTTCATCTCCTATTGGAGTCATTTGAGTGCTACTGCATGTTTACAGGTGGGATACAGAAACAGCACTTCCAGACACTTCCACAGAAATCTCCTTGCTAAATTCTGTGAAAATTAATGCTGTACTAAATTTCCTGAGAAAAATATGTTATACATAAATATTTACAAAATATGAAATACATAATATGTAATATATTAGACATACAATTGAAAACCAAACAAAAGTTTGATTAATATACAGCCTTTACGGAGATCAGCTTGCAATATAATACTTCATATATGAATTTCTGTTAAAGAAAGCCATTCCCTGTATCTATGCCTGTATTTCTATATCCAGATCTGAAGTACACTAATACAACACAGGCTTTGATAATAAATTCAAGCCACTGGTTCTCCCTGGACTTCCTTGCAAAATCCTGAATCCCTGACATTACTCAGTTGTAGGGTTCATGTTTAAATTGATTAACATGTTGTTGCCTAAAGCAATATGTTTTCTTGAAATCATTGCCTATGATGTGCACTTTTTCTAAGTACACAAGCAACAAAATTTTCCCGAATTCTAGCTATAGTTTCCCATGGACTTTCAAGTGATTGCTACCAAGGCACAATATAATTAGTTTCCTCTCACTTTTTCTGTCTTCAGAATATTTTTTTTTCCCGTGATGTGACAGCACACTTTTTTTTTTTGTTTTATTTTAATTCTTAGCAGTAATAATAAAGCTCATTATTTTATCTATTTAATCCTGAGAACCTTGGTCATCAAAACACAAGACATTTTATTTAGTGAGGCGTGGAGCACAGCAGTATAAATAAAAATCTCACAGCTGAATGAACGAACATTTGGTATACAAACAAACAATCTACTATGAGAGCACTGTGGCAAATTTCTCGTAAAACAGAGAACTAAAATTAAACAGCAATTCTCAGAAATACACAGCTAAGAATTTTATATCATAAAACTCATTTTCCAGAAATCTGTCTCTGTTATCATTCCTGCATTTCAAATCTCTTTTCAAAGATGTTTTCATTTAGTCCTGTGATTATTCAAAGTATTCAAGTAACCATATAAGTACATTGTGATAAACTTTTTTGTAAGTGCCACGCAAGCCTAAATTGAGAGTACAAAAAAAAAAAAAAAAAAAAAAAAAACTATCTCTGCAAATCCAAAGAGCCATCATCTTGTTTTATAACTCCTGAATAAATTATTTAACTTTAGAAGAATTACTCATTTTGTATGACTGAAAGTAGGGAGACGGGCCGTTCGAACTTCAGAGGTGACATTCCTCTGACTAAATGCCAACACTTACAATGTAGTCATCTGTATTTGAGCTAGTTGCCCTAGGCTCACTGTACAGTCAATGGAGAAGTTTAGGCTTCCTAAAATAGAAATATAGAACAGAACAGATTAATTACGTCCTCAAGAAACAAATCTCTATCCACTGATCATAAAGGGAGTCTACAGGGAGCAAGCTCAGCTACAGACCTGCTCTCCTGTGTACGTCTCAGGTCTGGCAGGATGGATCCCACTGTAAGTGCCTATAGGCTTTCACAGGCATTTAATTTGAAAATCTGATCCCATATTTACTAAAGAGAAAGTGAAATATAGCTCTACTGTAATGAGACAGCTCTTTAAAGATATTAAGACAGCTGCTTAAATACAGCCACGTTATTTTCACACGCATATTTAATAGTGCTAATATTACCTACCATCTTTATGACATCTTTTACCTGTGCTCAACCAGTTTTACAGGGAATAGAAATGAGAGAGATATCTAGACTTAGGTTTTCTGAAGTACATACTACTTGGTAACATTGAGAGCCCTTTTTTTGTCATGTTCAGGATCACAGCGGAGGTTTCATCCCACTGTTCCAAGGGAAGGAGGGAAAGAGAGTACTGCTGTCTCCTGAGCATCAGGAACACCCTATGCAACAGCCACCACAACAATAAGGAAAATCATTTGAACAAATGTCACATATACTACCTCAAGTGCCACAGATAAGCAGAGACTTACACTGCACTCAGTTGCTTTGCTTTTCAGTACAAATTCAGCTCCATCAATGGAGCTTCAGATCCCACAGTGCAGTGAATAACAGTTCTATACCCATTACTACTTTTCTACATCCAATGAAAAACATCAATGCATTTATTTCACAAGTCTCCCTCTCTGTTACTGTTTGAAATCATCCTTTGATCAATATCCAAGTTGCTTGCCCTCTGCTTCACTTTGCCTTTGGTTGCAGACCTGGCACATGTCAAGTCACATGCTGTCCCTGAAGGACAGCGGTTGAAAATAATCTGAAATGAAATCCCCTAAATAATTTCTGTCTATGGCCTTTTGATTAAAAATAAATAAATATATAAATAAAATCAGACCCAAACAAATTCCCACTGGCAAGTCTTTGTATGGTGGGACTGAAAATTACCGTGCTGGAGCACCTTGGTCACATTTCTTACAATGGGGAACTTTCTCATCCTTTACCTTATAAAGCAATTTGTCAGGATCCTGATTCCATAATCTCCTATCACATGGAATTTCACAACAGATGCAGGTCTCCATCAAATACAGAGTAAGGCAAGGCAAAACAAAACGTGTATATATATATATACACATATGTATATATATGACAGGCAATTATCAGACAGTTATACAGAGGATAAGGCAAAGAGACATACAGGGCAGACTTTTGTTTAAGAACAAGGTAAATATACATAATAATTATGATTATTCTGGGGTAGGATATTTACAAGCACTGTTTTCACTGTGGAGATGAATCAGTTTAACATTTTCCAAATCCAGCAGGAATCTTGTCATTTTTGGACAACGCAGTTAGATCAAGCTCAACCTACACTGTAGAGTATCCTATATGAGTAGATGCTGATAGGTTATTATTTGAAAATATGCTTGGACAAGTAGCTATGAGTCACAGTCAATACACCATTTTAAATGTTCCCTTCTGAAGTTTCAATTTTCAATCTGGAAAACTGCTAGTAATCTGACCTAACAAGTACCTTTGCAAAAATCCTACAATAACAACACAGCAAAAGAAAGGTGACATATTACTGATTACTAATCTTATACAGTATACCGGAAAAATATACAGCTCTTCCCTCGAAAGAGTCTGAAAATTGGTGCACATATGAAGAAGGCAGAAAAAAAATGGGAAGATGAAGAGTCTCTGGAAACACAAAATTGCATAAATCAATTCCTTTGCAAATGTCCATATACATTTTACAGTTGTTTAGCTAGCTTAATAATGCCATTTCTTAGCTCTCACACTTGGAACAGATGGGATGCAACTTTCTGATCCTTAAATTAAAGAACACACGACTTTGTGCTGATGACACTTTTAATCATTGAGGACACGCAGCCTACCACCACCAGAATTTTAATTTAGTGACATAATTCCATGGTGTGATCAGATAAAGAAAGGAAAATAATGGTATCCTCAAAAGCACAGCTTCTAGTAATCTTTAATACTAGTAGCAAGCCAGAAGACAAGCTGAATGTAAAGCAAGATAATGGCAGCAGACAATGAAAATCCACACTCTGCTGGAGTTCAATGATTTTCCAGCAGTCCTACTATTGGGTCCTAAGTCAATGATCCTCTGATTATTAGTCAGTCACAAAAATTCACTTCCTACAGGTGGGGAAGGGGGCCAGGGAGAGGGACTTATTGTAGATATGGATGCTATTTTTTAAGCACAAGAACGAATCATCACTCTGATTACAACTCTGAATTAAAAATTGAATAAATTATTAAATGCTGTAGGTTTACTACAGCATAAACTGTAGGTGTTCTACGGTATAAATAATTGCTTAAAATTCCAAAAGAAAATGCACTTTAAATGAGAAATTTGTAACCACTGAACATTTATTTTTTCAGGTGGCTTTTATCATTTTGTTCTTAACAGTTTGAAATGGCATTTTCCCCTTCTGCTTTGGACAGCTTCCACTGGTGAATGTGGAGTATCCACTTCCTCATGATTTTCAAATTTAACAAAAATCTCACTGGGAGGAAATTCTCAATTTGATATAGAAACAACAACAAAAGAAATTTCACATTTTCAGAAAATATCCAATGATTACAATTTTGAAAAATTATGCCAGTAATAGCTATTTTTCCAATCCAAGGAAAAAACTTCTTGTAATGCTCTTTGCCTGCTTTCACATAGTTATACTCTAACAGAATCTGTTATCGCACAGGCATGGTTGCCTACAATTATTTTATACCTTTCTGAAACAAAAATTGAGTACACACTGTGAAGTGCTAAGATACACACAGAGCCACACTTTGTCCCACCCTTCTTGAAGCCGACAAGAGCCTTCAAGAACTGTATGCATAATTTTAGTGGCTTAATTGCACTGGGTAGAGCTGAACTGAACAGGGGAAAGATTATTTTGGCAGACTGCTATGGAGAAAGGCACTGATCTAGGATGGTCCTGACCTCCCTATAGATGACCCCAGTGAATACAATCAAAGAAAAAAACACACATGTATGTGTGGAGAGGCCCAGCATGTCTCACGTCAGTGAGATAACTCACACGTCTCTTCTTGACTGGCTTGCTAGTCTGTGATTTTAATAGCAAATAATATCGAATTAAGTGACACCGCTCATGTTAGGAGAACAGGGCTGTAAGACAGCAGGTGAGATATTTTTCTCCACACATTGCTTGACAGAAGGGCAAGGTGGGCTAGACTCTAATTAACTGCAGCTCAAAAGTAGTGTGACAAATGGTGTTGTGGATATAACATCCACCTTTATTAAATAAATTGTTTCCCAAGTAAAGTAAATAAATGCTTGTTTATCCCAGCTTTTAGAAGTGTTGCTGAACTCACTTGAGTTTCAGGAGTTAAGATGAAAACTTGTAAAAGAGAGGTGACTATAGCAGGAAGAGATGCTATAGGACTCTTACATGCTTCTTACCCTCCTATACACTTCATTAAAATGTAGTTTGATTAGGGTTTTTTACTGAAATCTTGTGAGTGTTGAGTCACTAGTGGGGCTGACCAGAGATAAGCAGCGTACCAAAATCCTCACAACTTTGCTAGGCATTTGTTTCAAGCCTTCAGGGAAACCAACCTACTTCTCTTCTTCCCTCTGCACCCTGAATATCTGCCATTTCCAGTTCCTAATCCCCATCCCATTTCACAAAGTCGTTAATTTTTTTATGAGTTATTAACACGTAAAGAGCTGCTCTAGATGGGTGCTCTGTAGGTCACTAATGACAACTTACTAGAAGGACACATACTTCTTTGGCTCTTTGTATAGCTCAGGCTATATCTCAGGTGAGTTCCCATTCCTGCTCTGTTATCTCTAGGCAGCTTTGGTCCTGGCTGAGCCAGGCCACAGGACCATGCAGGTGATGCCTCCTGGCCAAGAACATCTCCGCAGTCACACCAAGGCAAGGTGTGCACCTTCATTTCACATATCTGTACTTTCAGGTATTTACAGTTAGATCTTGCTCTGGGTTGGCCAGATAGTGACTCACAGAGAAAAGCATTTAGACCTCAGTAGGAAGCAGCCCTTCCCTCCAATAATGTGCAGGGAGAGGGCCGGACTCGTTCATAAATACTGCTTCCAAGTCAGCTCCCTGAAGGGGAGAAGAACTTAATGAGTGTGAATGCAAAGACTGAGACTACTTAAAGCACACTCAAGCCACGCTAAGGTCTAATCCCTATTTGGCAGGGTATTTTTTCTTTGTTTGGCTGTTTTTCTTTAAGGCTGGCAGAATGACAACCTCAGAACAGCTGTTTTTTTGCAAGGGCTGGTATGTCAGGAAACCTATCCCAAATGACCCCAAGTCTCAAAGACTGATTTTACCCTTTGTTCTCATAAAGTACAATAAACTTGAGGGCAATCCGATTTTGCACTTAGATCTTGGAGACTTGGAGCACATCTATGGATATGCCGACCAAAAAAACAGAAAATGCAAGTACAGCAGATCTAGTCCCATAATAATTAAAATGATATTACTGTGATACAGAAGAAGAGGAGGGCTGAAGAAGATCCCTAAAAATCACTATGATCCCTTAAAACCCCCCAAATCATACCCTTCAAGACAGCTTTTTCTTTCCTTGCAATATAATCAGGATTTCAGCTCTTTCTTTGGGGAGGCAGTGCATGGGCCTCGTGCACATACCCATAATTGCCCTTAGGCTGTACAGAGAGCTACTGTATAGAGGGAAGCCTTCAGGGTAGCTGACCTCTACACTCAAATTGCTTTCAAAAGTCACATAGTTGGACTATAAGCAAGAGGAAAGAAAAATGAGAGATCTGGAGACGATGAGGTCAACGGGGTGACAGCTCTCAGCGAGTCTTTCCACATATGCAAAATCTAGACTGAGTGCTTTGTAAACAATAATAAGGGAGAACATCCGAAGGGATGTGAAGCAAATGGCTGCGTTGAATGGGTATGAGGCTCAGTCATGGCAGACAGACAGACGGGAACAGCAGTTACCAAGAGACTAATTGGACCTTGAGTCAGGTTAAAATTAACTGTTGTGTCTT
The DNA here is from genome assembly GCF_964034855.1 of Anser brachyrhynchus. Lineage (NCBI taxonomy): Eukaryota > Metazoa > Chordata > Aves > Anseriformes > Anatidae > Anser > Anser brachyrhynchus. Next base: position 67,860,693 of record NC_137698.1, read on the forward strand.
CCAGGCTTGCTGGACAAGGTCTGATCCAGATCAGCTCTGGGAAAAGGCGTCAGGCTGGCTACCATCTGCAGAAGTAGAGGTTGGTAGGACAGCTGATTTGGGGGGGCAGAAAGGTCAGTGCCAGCTGGCCAGGTACCCAACAGCCCAGCTGACTGGTGTTTGCTGGAGCTCCCGTTCAGCAAAGCAACATAAACACGCGTACAACCCAACGCACTGATCTCACTGACATCAAATGAGGTGATTCACTGACTTAAAGCTAAGCATTTGCATCAACACTTCTCAGAGCTCCTGGGAAAGAAGTGCAGGAGACCAAGGAGCTGCAAAAAGTGAACCAAGGACAGCAGAAAATCCCAGAGAAGATGAAAAGTTCACAAGCCACAGGAACAGACAAACTTTCCCAGAGAGGGAACAGCACTTCTTTTCCCTGGAGGACACTTGTTTTGCTTATCTGAGGTTTTTGCTGTGTGATTTCAGTTGTTTGCATATTTGGGGGCTTGCTTTCATTAATTTCTGAAGTGCCAGACTTAGTTTTTTTGCCTTTTTTTATGTGTGTGTTTTTTTTTAAGGTTTCCAACTGGGTTTTTCCTTACAGATAAAACTGTACTTATTAAATATTCTTCCATTTTTTTTCTTTTTTTTCCTTCCCAGCAGAACTAACTAACCTTGGAAATATGGTTGTTTTTGTAACCAGGTGGGGTCCCACCCAACTGCACTCAGCATTATTCACACCGGCCCTCATCCAGAATTTTCCCCAAGACACTTCAGGGTGGATTTCATTCCTGTTAAGCTCAAAACAAAATGCTGTGGCCTGACCTAGCCTCTACCTCCTTCCAGCTCTCCCGGTTCTTCCTGAAGGACCCACCATGCACCTATCATCCCCTGTCCAAGGGGACTTGCAGATTTTCATGGGCCTAATTAATTGCAAACACATGGTGCAGATGGAGGGATGAGGCGAGAAGAGCTCTGTATATTCACAGAGGCTCCTCAGCCTTTTAATTCCAGAGGGTATTCTTTGATAATATATTTTGATAAAGTTGAAAACTCTAAACATTTAAAAGTGTTTTTTTGTTTGTTTGTTTTGTTTTTACACTTAAATGTATTTTTTTTTCCTCTGCCTATATCTCCTACAGCCAGCTACAACGTCCAGTGAGTATTTAACTCTATTCCCTATCACAGACTTGGCTTAAAAAAATAAATTCCATACCATACATAAATTCCATACAAGGTAAATTTCTTTCAGTCTGATCTATGCTAAGTCCCAGTGGCAGAGCAGCATCAGAGTGGCTCCTCTGCAGCTCAGCTCTTGGCCACCCCAGCCTCGGTGACATTTAGCAGCCCTTCTTCTCCTTACCTAATGACTTTGCCTCTTACATCATCTATCTTGTTTTCAGCTCCTGCCATTCTGTCATCTCCACACTGCAGCCCATCCTGACTGCCTTGCTGAAAGGGCACCTTTTTGTTCAGTCTATGCCAGGGCCAAGCAGCCAGCTTGAAGCACATGAAGCAGAAGCACCCAAATGATGACACAGGGCTCGGCTCTGATTTGGGCTAGCAGCTTCCCCTCTCCACCTCAGCCTCCTGCTGCTGTGGGCCCTGCTGATGGCTTTCGTCTCCCAAAACGCCTCTGCCGATGCCCCATCCTGAGCTCAGGCAGAGGCGCTGGGCTGGGACCCAGGAGTGATGTTGGCTCAGCAGTGAGGGTGGCACCACGGGCACACAGCGGCTAGCAGCACCATCCAACACCAGCCACGTACACTTCAGAACCCTTCCCCCGGCTGCCTAACATTGCTTCACATTTTCTGAGTGCTTTCCTCACACCTGCTATTGCACATTTCTTATGGCATTTCCAGATTCCTTGCCCAAATCTGGTACAAAGGTAACATCTGCCAAGAACTGGCTGGTTAAAAACCAAAATGAATTAGAGATTATACCCCACTCCTGGCCAGCAACATTACCAGTTTGCAATTCAGAGCCTCAATGTAGTTGGTGCTGAAACAAGAGTAAATATATATTAGTAATTAGCCATTTCTCTCAAAAAACCTGTGACACTTGCAGCTGTGATATATATCACCTATACATATACACATTCTCTCTCAAAGTCCACCTGTCCACACACAAGCATAGGCTCACCAAGGAAGTTATGACTGCACACTAGTACATCTGACTGTCCAGTCGCTCCTTGCTCTCCCATTTAACTGGAAGCAAAGCACGAAGTGACAACCTGCCCCTGTGCCAAGCCCTCAGAAAGAAGGCGAGAAGGTTGCACTTCCTGCAGCTGGCACAAAAAGGATAGCAAAGGAACTTGAAAAAGGCATGGGCTTGTAGCAGTGATCTAAGAACACAAATTGGTCTGAACTCCAGTAGAACTCTAAACGCAGACCAAGGCCGGTAGGGAAAAACAAACAAACAAACACAAAGCAAACAAACAAAGCACTTACACTGTGTGAATAATGCTTTGCATGTTAGAAAGCGGGATGCTGCAGCTCATGAGCTGACCTTGGCCATTATAATAAACTTGCCTCCAAATGTAAGCCCCAGAAAAGCCTGTAAAGGCACACACATTCCCACCAAAACCAACAAACTGCTTCGTTAGACAGAGCTGCGTTATTTCATCCAAGAATCAACAACACTGAAAACCCTTCTTCCTTCCCTCATGCTTATGTATGCAGAAACTACCTAAAATAATCTAACTGCATTAACTCCTTGGTAAAAGTAAAACTCAGCATTAGCACGAAATGAGAACAATGACTACAAAGGCTGAGGATGCCCTGGTTTGTGAGTGGTGTCTTAGGGACACCGAGGTTTAGTGTGAGTCTCTTTCACTGCTTTCCAACCATCGTATTTTATTAATCAGACCAACGGCACATGCTAAAAAATGAAGTCTGTCTACAAGGCTGGCATACATGGGAAAAGCTCACTCATGTTTGTTTTATTTCAAACAAAACCTACAGTAGCTCCCATTGTTTGTTTGTTTTCCCCCCAGACTAGACAGCATGTGGCTCATGAGCCACACTGACAGATGAGATAAAGCTCGTGCCAGATCTGATTGATGACTGCACTAGGAAATGCAGTGAAGGTCATGTTGTAATTCTCTGTTTGCAGCTGCTCCTGGTAAGAAACGCTGAACAAAATAAAATCTGGGTCTGCTAATTGCTAATAATGTGGAAATTCCTCCCCTACCTTTCCTTATCTTCAGTTCCCTGTTTGGACAGCAGCAACACCACAAGCGTGTGCAACCATTCAGAGATCACATAAGTTTGAAAAAGATACTTAAACATACTTGAATGGAGAAAAAAATAAAAAACACCCACAGCAACTGGTCAAATATTGAGCCTTAATAGATTGGAAGACAGTTCATTATAGTAGTTTGCATGAAAGCAGCACATTAAAGAGCTTTTACTATTTGCTTCTCTGCAAATCTGAGATAACGTAATACTACATGTTCTTTGAGAAAGAGCGCTGTCCCTGATAATTCACATGAATTAAACTAATTTCTCAGAGTCTGTTTATTTTAGATGAACCAAGCCAGCATGCTCATTAGCAGTGGCTACCAGCACAGGCTAAATTCACTGAGCCAGAACATCAGTCAGTCGAGTAGAAGGACACCAAAATCTTGTTTTCCCTAAGTGTTTAGATGTGGTTAGGAAAGTGATAAGAGACTTTGGGGAATTCACAAACATGATATAATGGCAGTCCCCTAATGAATAATACATATTCAGTGCAACTCATGGCAATTACCTCACATATACAAAGTGGTGTACTTCTTGGGGTAAAAACCTTTTGGGGTTAAAAGTCTTTGAGACATCAGCTAGATTACGGATTAAATCTGAGATCACTTGAGCACTCTTTTATGGTGCTTATTATCAATGGATGGACATACTATTATTCAGCATTTTGTACTCACAAACATTTTGGCACAAAAAGGACATTACCAACATCTGTCCTACAGTAAGACAGCTATTATCACACGACTCAAAAATACACGGTAGCAGAGAGATGCCGGCAACAGAAAACCCCAGATAATAAAAAAACACCCACCACTATGTCACCATGAAAGGAATAAAGTACTGATTTTTAAAAATGTTTATTTTTCAGTTTAGGAAAAACATTTAAAAAAGACGGTCCTATGCAGTTCTGCTTATTTTACTGACAAGCATACAGCATCGACTTTTAAGATACCACCACACCTATACGAAAGCAAATTTATAAAACATCCTCTTAGGAATTTCTTTCCTAGATTTCTTGATGGACAGCAGTGAAACTTACAGCAGATATTGATTCATCCTTTTCACAGCCTAGGGTAATCTCCCAGGGCTACTCTAAGGGAAATGATACCCATTAGCTCACTTTGACAGTGTTGTGTGTTAAGGGTGCTCAGCAGCTCACACAGCAAAATCTCACTACACTCTGTATGTTGTGAGCAACTTTCTGTCAAGGTAGCATGGGATAATGGAAGGCAGACAACTCTATTCTTCTGCCATGTAGGACTTCATTTCTTGCCATATGTGAAAAAAGAGCTTATGTCCCTTGTGTCGTTTGTCATCTACTATGAGATACCTTCCCTTCCACTAACCCTCATTATGGTTCTGCGATGGTATCCATTAGCACTGCTAGCTTCAACACGTGTTTCATGACCTGGAGAGTCCAGAGTTAACTTTTAATCAGAGAGTAAGAGCAATGAGTTCTTCTAAATTGATACCATTGCATATGCAGTACAAATACCAGACCTTCATATATACGTGCATGGGTAGGTGCTGTCTGACAGCCATGTACGTCACTGCCATGTGATCACAGCTACACATTATCTTACTGCCTCATAGTGTTGATGGACAATTCTCTGTATTGCTTTGTGCAGACACTCCCCAGAAAGACATCTGATATGATATTAAAAACTTTTGCTCTAAGACCAGCTTAGGACACTTCATAGCAAAAAAATTAATTCCTCCAAAATTTCAATACAATTAAGGAAGACTTAGGAGCACATTCAGGACTCATTTTTTTTTCAGTCCTGGTTCACAGTAATGCTGTAGTGCTTTGATTATCTTCCATTTTTCTGTTATCTTTCATGGGTCTGAATATTAGGGTTCTGGGAGCCTAAGAGTATTTGGTATTGGGATATATTAACCTGGAATATTATCTACTGATTGTGTAAAATGCTTACCTGCCCTGCCCAGACAGAAGTTCCTGTGCCAAATGAGACATGGTATTTGCCAATAAACTGATGAATCAGTGGAAATCCAGGGCCATACCACTAGCTAGGTGTCATTCACATGTAAAACAAGTTGAACTGCGTAACTTCAGGATGCACGAATTTTTCAAGGAGTTTAACACCGTAGGCTTTGGTGCGACTAGAACCACAATAACACAGAGTTAACTAAACTGTTTGGGAGTTTGGAAGCTAAGTCCTTGCATCCCACCCTCCCACTTCAGCCAGGCAGAGATTTCCTACAGATGAACACAAAGCACATCCATTCTTCCTCCTCGCCCCATCCACACCACACAAAGAGCACAGCTTTGAACAATGCAGTTAACCAAGTAGGCCCTTGCTTACCTGCACTCTCATTGACTGGGGTATCAGATATGAAACTTTTGAAAAAGGAGGGAAATTAAATTGGCTGACTCCAGATTGCATAAACCAGCCCCGAAATGCTGGCTCTTTGTCCTGAGGCAATGTCTCAAGGAAGTCTGCAGTGAGCAGCTGGGCAAGACAGTTCCTGTTGTGACCTTACAGAAGGCTCCCTTTGCACCACTGAAAGGAGCAGCACCATTAGTCACACGTGTACCAAACACAGCCTGGCCCCACTGAGATTGCAGTGACACTTGCAAATGTTTTTGATGTCTCTGAAAAGTCTCTCTTCAATTCTGAAAGCTGCAGCAGATGAAAATAAAAAAAAAACCCTTCACAGAGGTTGCAAGATTTTAAGTCATCTGAATGGCTGACCTATTGAATTGTCTGTATTTTTCCCCTTTTTGCTGCCACTGCTTTAAGAAACACTGTGATTTTGACCCCAAAGACCTTCCAAATCCCCTTATCTATAGATCTACCTGAGAACCAGGAGCATCACACACCACTTTGAGTTTTGCTGACATATTTCCTGGGAAACACCAAACAGTTCCGTGTATCACCGAAGGCAGTGCATGTCTGCTCATTGTTCTGCGTGCAGGCTTGTCACTGCGATCACTGGGTATTCAGGCACACAAAGAAATACGTAGATGCTTTTTTTTCAGAATTCATCTCAAATGCTTCTTAGCCCCATCTGGTGCCCTATAGCCCTAGAAAGACAGGATTGCTTTCCCTCCGGCTCTAATACAGGACTCGGTTCTGTTCCACCCCATTTCCACAAGGAAACAGGAATTGTTCAAAAGGAGAAAGCAGTTGTGCAGCTCTTCCTGTGGAAACCACCAGGAGGCATAAGGGATGACTGAAGGGCACCAAGTGCCCATATAGGAGAGCGCTGATGGATGGATCCATCTGGCTGCCAAGCTGTTCCCTTGTCCCTCTGCCCCAGCCCTTCCAAGGGAAACAGAGGAGAAGCCTTTCATAATACTGCCATTTTCATACAAAAAAAGTGTGGCCCTGCAACACTTGGAGCCCACGGCCACAGAGCACCTGCGAGGGTGAGACACCACACTTATGGAAAGAAAATACCTCTGAGAGCCGACCCAGTCTGTGCTGTGACATTTTTCCTCCCCTGGAACAAAACAAAGAACTGCACAAAGAACAGCAGAGCCCATCGGCTGAGGAAGCTTTGGATTGCTGTACGATATTGAATTAGATCTTTCTCAAAGCAAGAAAGCTGATAAAATAATAGGCAGACCTCAGCTGAAAAGATCAGTCATTGCACAGGTACGACATATAAAACAGGCACAAACACAGCAAGTGTCTGTTACATCAAACTGTTCACAGAGGATCCAGAGGGGAGATTAGCTAAATACTTTTCCTGACATTTGCCTTGTCTTGCCTTTCGGAAGCGTGCATCCATTCACCCACACGGTGTTTGGGGGCAGGTGAACGCCTTGCTTTCTGAGGGCTGCCTGCCTGAATGCACCAATTCCTTCGACTCCAGAACTCACAGTTTATAAAGCAACGTCTGCTTTTGGCTGTTTATCCGGCTCTGTCTTTTGCCGCCCATTATTTTCCTACTGGCTAAATCTTTGGCAAGTTTCCTCCATGCCTCCCTCCCCATACACAGACAGAACCGACAAAGTGAAAATCGAGTTTCCAAAAAACCTCTCAGTGGAAGAAATCAAAATACGTCGCTGCGAACTGAATAGCCTTCTACCAATCACACGCTGCTTTTTAGTTTTAACCTTTCTGTTAAACAGGAAATAAAAAGGAGGGGGTCAGATGGTGAAGCCAATGGGATAGATCTGGAAGGACGGTTCTTTTCGCCTTTGCCCTTACTGAGTCCAGGACTGTAACATGATGCAACCTCCCCGCTATGATGAAACGGGTTTGAGTGGCAAAGTCTGCAGAGAGACCACCTCTTCCCACCCTAAAAGGCAGAAAATAATGCAACTCGCAGCTGTACAAAGCAGCAGCCCGCCTGCGCCGGGCTCCCCCGGCAGCCAGGCTGGTGCCTTTCCCTGGGACAGGGGTGCGAGTTTCTGGGACGGCAGGAGGAGGGTTTGGTTCCGGGGGGTCTCAGCCGGGTTTTTTTGCCCCTTCAGAGCCCGGGCGAGCACCGCACGGCGCGGCGGTGCCGGGGCCGAGGGGAGGCAGCCTCCGCCTGATGCTCGGGCTCGCAGCCTTTTCCGTGCTCTCCTCCCAGCCAAGAAAACGACCGAGACTTCACGTCTTTTTCCTCGCCCCTGGGCTGGAAAAGCTCCCAGCAAGCCCACAGCTTTGCCTGCTAGCACTGAGCCCGGAGCAGCGGAGCCTCGGCAGAAAAAAAGCCCCTTTCTGCGCCCAGCCCTTCCCCTCCCTCCATCCCTCCCAGCCCACGGAGCTGGGCAGGGGGATGCTGCCCGGGGGCAGCGGGAGCCGTCCTACCTTGCGGGCCGTCCTCGCCGCGGCTGCCGGCACAAAGCGGGCTCCGCGCAGTACCGGGGGCGGGCGCAGCCCCGCGGAGCGCAGCCAGCGCCGCGCCGGGGCGGGAGCGGGAGGAGGAGGAGGAGGAGGAGGAGGAGGAGGAGGAGAGGGGGGGACAAGGGAGGGGACAGGGCCGGGGAGGAGCCAGCGGAACAAAGGCCCCCGGTACGGGATTTGGGGGGGGTGGGGGCAGGTGCGCGGTTGCCCCCCTGGCAGGGGGAGCAGGGCGCAGCACCCCAGGGCAGGGCAGCCCCAAGCAGCCCCGCTGCCAGGCTGCTCGCCCGCTGGAGGATGGAGGCTGCCCCCAGCCCCCGGGAAAGCGCCGCAGCTCGGTCCTTTCCCTGCCCTGGTCCCGGTCCCGGTCCCGGTCCCGGCCGGGTGATGCTCTACTCCAGCTTTTGGCTGCGGGGCACACCGAGCACGTTGCCATCTGTCTAAAGTCACGATTTAAGCCCTTTTGTTAAAACGGTGTAAAATCACGCACAGAGCCAACATTGATTTAAAATCAAGCGCTGTCATCTACTTTTGGCACAAGACAGAGGTGAGGCAAAAGCACAAGGTAAGGCTGGTTGTATCGATTAAAGTTTTTATTGAAAGTTCCCCTGGAGAGCTTAAAGCAGGTTTCGGTTTTTGACAAGGCTGCAGGCTGAACCTGTGCACAGTGCCATGGTGGGTAAACATGTTGCAGCTTTGATAAATTCACATTTTTATTTTCTTCTCTTTCCATAAAGAAATTGGAAAACTGAAGCCACAGAAACGTTGCTAAAGCAAGAGCATGTTTCTTCATTTTTAGTCCGCTGGGTGTTAGAGTATCTTTAGCTCTCCTTCAGCTGTAACAGTTGGCTACACAAATGTTCTCTTGCAACAAGTATTTTTGCAGCATACTATATGCAAGTTCATCCTTCTGTACAAGCATGTAGCTCATCTGTGAGTATACAGCTCATTAAATCTTTAAATTTGGTGAATAAAACTCAGTTTGATCTCACCAAATTTGATGTGGTCTGCTGTCCAGTTTTATCATCCTCAGTCATTGCAATAGGGTGATAACCAAAGTAATAAGTTAGACCAGGGAAAGTTCTATTTATTCAGCATTTACAGTGCTTGACCAGCTAGGAAATGGATGAGCTCTCTGGGGCCTAAAACAGGAGTGCCTAATTCATGGCCCCGCCTTGTCAGGACAATTTATCGAGCCTCAATCTCACTTCCAGCTGCTCCCTTCCTTGCATGCCTTTGGGTATGGGCAGGGAAGGAACTGCTGCCAGGATGAGCTCTTCCAACAGCAGCAGCCTGCTCCTACCTGCCTTTTTGCATTACGCCTCTTGGGAGCTGGCAGGAAGGGGGTCTGGAGTGCTTAGAAGCAGTGATTTTTCTGGCAATATTAAACGGCTTTGTCGGCCTTGGAAAATTAAACCGTAGCTCCTCTTCTCCACAGTTCAATTGCTTTCAGCTATTGCTGTCATAGAGCTATTTGATTAGTATCAGGACCTGCAAAATGTGAGAGCTAACAAGAACAGTCCAAAACAGTTCGCTGGAAAAGTCAGAACAGGTCTTGGCTGCTCTGGCACATGCAGTGTAATCCGTGCAGAGTACCACTGACTTGTACAATTGCAGTAAGCACTTCTAGGATGCTCTGGCTTTGCTGCCTCTGGACAGATGAATTTTAATGCACACATTACATTAAGTAATGTTTCAATGCTCAGCCTCTGCCTAAGTTGTGTGGCCCCTCTGCAGTCTGTAAGCGGGGTGCCTGGGGCTAGCCATACTGCAGAGCATTTCTTCCAAAGAAATGTCTTGAAGATGTTATGAAGCTGTTATGACAGTGAGATTAATTACTAGTTAGTGTCCCAGCTCTGGCAACAAAACAAATCAAACTTCCAATGGTAATTTCTGCAGCCTTTCCGGAGTGGATTCAGAGACTTAAAAGCTCTGCAACAACACAGACAAGACAACAAGCACTTTATTCCCTATGCTGGGTGAGAGAGTGAGATAACAAGGTGCTTGTCCTTAGGCTGTTGGAGAGGCTGGTAAGGACTTCATGTCTACTGGTGGTAACTCCATAGGGACTAAAGGATGGGACGTTTCTCATGGAGATGAACACTAGCCAGCACAAACCATTCCTCTTGGAGACAAATTCCCCTTAAAGCTAAAGGGCTCAAAAGAACTTTTTCTCATTTGAATTATTAGTTTCCACAATCCATCATATTTAAATGACATTTTTCCCCCCAACTCTGTGTTTGGCCATGTGCATTCTGTGAGCTACCTCAGCTGCAAAACAGGCCATAGAGATTCAGTGAATTTCTTTCCCATGAGTATTTAATGACACTATTTAAACACAAAATCTATTCTATACAATTAAAAGGAACAGCATATAACTCACCTCAAACACAACATGATCAAAATAAATCAATTGATTACTAAGGAGTTTCTTGCATGGAAGCTGAAGTCACTTCATTAATAGGAAACCTGTGGTTCACAGTAACTGTACGTCATACCTTGCACCCAATAAACTTCTTAAACTAATCATCTTCTAACACAAAGCTCAACAAAGTAAATTGGTACAAATCCCCCCATTTGAAACATACGTCCTCCACCTTTGAAAAGTGCCTTCTAGTTTTAAGTTACAAAAATGACAAGTTACTGGTTATAACAAACATCCATGTGATGTTCCGAATACCATCTTTGTTCTCAATAATTCACAATAAATTGCCACTCTATCAAGAGTAACTTCATTAATGTAGGAATAGTCTTCGCAAGCTTTAGGCAATACTTGGTGAAGCCTTGATACCCTTATCTTCCTATAATCTTCTTAGCATTCTTAGTACTGATTATCACAAAAAAAAAATCAATAAATAAGAATCATAGCAAAAAAAAAGAAAGAAAAGAAAGAAGAAAAAAAAAAGAGTACTCCTGGCAGTAAAATATCTCAGTATAGTTGTTTACAAGATTCGTCTTTAACTATCAGATAATCCCCAGTGTGTTGAAGGAAGAAAGTTATGACAATGACAGGCCATATTTATTATCTTTAGGAGAGTTATTATGCATGTTTGAAGATTTTTTTCCCTTGGAAAATCAACATTGGATGAAATCTGAGAAACACAGGCATGAGAAAAAAAAAATCCCCAACCATTTGTTGAGATTTATGTCTTGTACGAAACTCCGAGCAATTTGGATTTGGCTCACTTAAGTAATGTAAAAAGGCAGGAAAACAGTACTTTAAGCATTTAAAAGCATGGGTCAGTTTTTAAAAATACACTCAGTTACACTTCAAGTCTGCCTTGGACTGAGTCCATGAACAGACAACTTGCTAGAATCAGAGGCCCCAAAACCTCAGCAAAATCCTTGTGGAAAAAAAAAAAAAAAAAAAAGAAAGAGAAAACGAAAATATTTTAGAAAAGCTATTGAATGATGTAAGCGATGCATCCCCCAAAAGTCTGCACAATACTTTTCAGTAAGAACTGTCTAGATGCCTAAACAAGAATATGGTTTTGTCAGTACCTCAGTGAAATCAAAGCTGTAAGAAGCAATCTGTACGTTCTTGTCATTTGGGTACCAAAAAGGCTGTCAACACAGTCGATCTGCCTCTTCCCCCCCACCCCCCCCCCCAACTGGCGAACTGACACTTCATGTAGTGGCCAGACACTGCTCCACATCACAGACACTGGCATTTGGGGCAGGGGAGGTCAGGGCTTCGTGGTGGCAGCCTTGATGCCACTGCCTCCAGCAGTGTCCAACCTTCTGTCTTCCCATCCTACTGGCAGGGGTGCGAACGGATGGTCTCAGGGCATTTTGCCTGAGAAGCAGGCAAAAATACTGTGCAATCTGGGCTGTCAAGACACGGAGTAATATCACGGTAATTCCCACTGTCTTCAGTAAAACATAACGATGGCAGGATTTCAAAAACAGAAAGCATGTTACAGCTTTTTAGAACAAAAGTCATCTTCTGTCACCTTGAAACTGTGATTTTTCTGTAAAAAAAAAAAAATCCTTTCAGCTGTCTCAGAGGCTTGAAACATTTACAAACTCGAAGAAATGTCTTGTAAGCACAACAGAAAGCTATTTGTTGTGGACAAGGATTTGTTTGTTTGTTTTCTTTTATCATGTACTGTGATCCTGTTACTACCGACTCAATTATTGTTAATAACAAAACACTCAGCATCTTTCTGAATTTTTTAAGTGTATCTTTCTGAAGTAGCTCTTCAACAAGTTGTTTTTATCTGGAATCCCACATACTTTACAGGTTTGATGGGGGAAGAAAATCAATTTTACACATACATTCAAAATTTGCTTGAGGACTCTCACTTAGCCCTGAGTATATATGTGTCCTGCAAGGATTTCTTATATAGGTAAAATTCCCTGTTACAGAAATGCCATTCACCCTTCTGCAGAAAGCAAATTTTAAAAAGTGTGCATCACAGAAACTTCAAGAAGAGAGATTATGCAGCTTTTAAATAACACATGCGCCTCTCCTGACTCTCTACACAGGTAGATCTTCTCCTGTGTAACAAAAGTACTTGCAACTATACTCCCTTCACAAATGTAAAATAAACTATTGTCTTCTTTCCACCATTAATTGATTTTGAATCAGTGTGAGTGAAGGAATCACAAAAGCGCTGTATGCTTTCCAGAGTCTGAATGCATAGCTTGGAGGGGTTACTTCCCACTGACACCCATCTGGTTGAGCTAAGCACAAACAAACAATCCCCTCTTCTGATGCCACTTTCAGATGTTCTATACAACCTGACCTTTGCGGTGCTGAGCAAGTAATACTTCCACTGATTCCAGTGGGCTTAGCATTTAACAACTGACATTTTTAAAATGCTATGCTAAAATCCTTTTATTTTTTGCATATTAAACTCCTAGAATCACTGAAAAGCAGCTCCACTTTTGTGTAGTATGAATGTAACATTTATTTATTTTTAAGGCTGGCCTCATTATTTTTATTTTTACATTAAGGTCAAACATAGCAGGATAAGATTTCCTGTAAAACTTGCCTCCTCGTCTCCAGTTTCTTCAAACAGAGGCATGACAGTGCCAAAAATGGAATCTCAGTCCTTCCCTGCCTCTTCTTTAAACTGCATTGTTCAACAACATGTGAAACTCTATACCCCTCTTCTCCTTTATCATCAGAATCACAGAACAACCAGTTCTTAAACTTACAATCTGTCAAAATAATGCCTGGGCAATCTGTTGAAAATCTCCACTATTCAGCTAAACCTACTGTGTTGCTTTACAACACTGGTTCTTCACACTCTTTCCTCCTGAAGCTCACTTACATAAGCAATGGAAAAGCTACTTCAAGTTACTCCTTATTTATATCTTATTTACTCTTGAGTTGACTGACTGTGGTACAATCAGTCTCTTTTTTTTTTTTTTTTAAAACATGAGTAATTTTCTTAGTCCTTCAAGGAAGCATAGCCAGGTTTACTTTGATCCTTTCAAAAGTAATAAAGCCATGCTTTTTATGGTTTTTCTGCTCCAAAAAACATTTCTGATTTTTCCATTTATGCTAATGAATTAGAAGGATTTTGAAAGAAAAAGACATTGTTTGTGGTTGTACACATGCTACTCTAATGCTTGCTTTCTGTAGTGTTTGGAAATCAAAGTCTGATGATGCAGACTTGGCATCTTTGTAAGGTTTGCTTTACAAGTAGTAGGCCTCCTCATTTCTTATGGAATTTCCTACATTTCCTTTTAATGTTTTGCCATTAATTTTTTAGTAGGCAAGACAGGAGTCAAGAAATTTTTCATACATACTTCTAATTTCAGAGTTAGTATTGCCAAACTTATGATTATTAGTTATCACTGATTTTAGTCATCTGACAAGCACAGAAGACCTGAAATGTGCTAATTTATATAAGAGCCTATTTCAGAGGTACAAATGTAAAGTAAACGTGAAAGCACGTAATCTGATATTTATATTTGTATAAGACATTTTCAAAAACACTTACAGGCTCTGGGTGAAGATATCTGCCTTGAAATTCAGCTCCTTGCAACAACCTATACCAGCTGTCCTGCTAATTACAACACCAGTATGTTCCGCAGAATGCTTTCATGTTAGCCCCTACTCAAAAAAATAAAAAACAGTAAAAAATACTTTCAGCTTCTGCTTCTACTGTGCATTTATATTCTCATGTGTCATTTGGAAAAAAAAAAAAGTCATTTGGTAACCTTTGATTACTGTTATTTTTATTGCACTAAACAAATAACCAGTTATTACACTGAAGAAAGGATTGAAAAAAAAAATGCCATCTGAAAAATTTGATGTTGTTTATATTTTATTCAGTGACTCATACAGTGCTGCAGATACTGCCATTTATTAAATACTAGCTGGGAGATGAAAAATGTCTAGTATAATACTGGAAAAAGTGGGGTGTCCAAAGCGTCTGTGTCCTTAACTTGATAGAGTTTCTTTAAACCCCGAGTAGCAAAACCGTCAATTGACAAGAATAGTATTAACCTGGTTCCCCAACTACATTGTTCCAGGCCAGATAAAGAAATTCAGAAAATCCATTAGAAACCTGGATTGACTTAGCATCTATCATGTTATCTATTTAATTATTATAAGGGAATGTAAGGATTGCAGTGGAAAAACTTAAAAACACTCTTAGAGTTCAGAAGCATGTCCATTCAGGCAAAGACGCTTGCAATAGCAGAGTTTCTCCAAAATGCAAATTTGTAGTAAAAAAGTCAAAGTCATTCTTCTTTCCCTGTCAAAAATAATAATGTTAATAATAATAAAAATTGAAAGATGTTAGAATGTTTGACATAATACAGACAATGTAATGCCTTTATTCTGTGTCAGCCCACCTCCTGAACACAAGGTACAACGGTCTGAGAAGAATTATCAAGGGCACAAAAAGGTTTTAATTTCAAAAAAAGATTGAAAAGATTACAATATTTACTGGAAAGATGAGTTAGGGGATGCAATGCTCATCAGAGAAAGTGGAGAAAACAGACCAACAGCAAATCATTCAGGACACAGTTTTAACATGATTCAGGACAGGAAATCAAGGATATGCAGATTTCTTCAAACAAATAGTAAATATAACATAGCTGAGACAGGAAAAACTCATCCTTAAATCTATGAATCACTGTATGTGTAGATGATACCTAGGACAGCTGTCTTTTGCCTGATTTTGGTTTCTTACCTAGATCATTCTAGAGCAGCTGGTGTCTGGCACAGAATTATTGGCTGGTCAAAACTTCTTGAATCTTGCAGAGATTTGTTTGATTATTTAAAAAATGGAATCTTCATACTACAAATGCCTGGATACATAGATGTCAGGATATCCAGCACTGAGGAGTAAGATGAAAACGTGCTAAATGATCAAAGAGCACTTAGAAAAACAGGTGAAATTATTTACGTCTCTTAGCTTTAATCAGATAGATGGTGGGTGTGAGGAGAAAAACATAACCAGCTGCAGTAATCCATCAAACAAACTTCAGCTTGCTGTGTGTGCTCACAGCTTTACCACCAGAGAAGTAAACTACTGAGTCCTACCGTTTCAAAGGCATATGTTCTTCATGAATATCACCTTTTCCAACATGGCTTTCTCAGAACAGAAAGAGTGAGAAGGGATGCAAAGACTCAAAGAGCTTGAGCAAGCACCTCCAGTACTTGCACAGTGAGCCTGTGATGATTTTGTCATGTCAGAGGTAGTCTGGATATGACAAAAATGCAAACCTCCAGTATTATTTAACATGTACAGGAGGTTTGCAGTCTGTTATTAGGATACTAAAAAGTCATCTTTTTTTTTTTTTTTTTTGTCTTTTCAGATACTCAAGATAGTTGAAAAATGGTAGCCATGCCTGTGTGCTATCAAATAATTGGTCACGTCAATCTAGATATTAGAAAGCTTAGAAGAATATGACCCTGTTCCTCGCAAGTCAAAGGGACAGGAAAATGACACTGGAGCCCATGCACCACGCATACGGCAGTGCCTAGGATCTCATCACTGCAAATAGCAGAGCTGTGAAAAGGCTAATAAAATTAATAGTCTGAGTTGATCACACTTGAGAAAATTTAAATAGGTGGCTCCTCAACAAAATGAGGAATTTAATACAAGGTGCCTCTCGCTGTGAGCTGCATCTTTTTTGCTTATGTAAAACTAGCCTTGTCTTAGGGGATTATTAGATTCCAGGTAGCTTCTCAAAATTATGTATTTTCCTGTTTCTGCAATTCCAGTTTTCAGAGCACTCCACTGAACTGCAAGGAAAAGAAATAGCAGAAGGTCAGACAAAAATGTCCAGCCTTCTCAGACAGCTATAATAGTAATCTGGCATGCCTGGTTTCCTATCTGGAATTGTTGGTCAGATATGCTTCAGCATTAGTAAGTCAACCACAAAAATCCATGTGTTCCTTTGTCTCAAAGAGTATGATGATGAAATAAGTTGGCTCTTTCATTGCTGTGTTTGAGACATGCCTTTAAAATACATGAGGTGAGAATTAGGTCATACATCAGGGTTGTCATGAACAGCTGAGACATACAAATCAGATCCAGGTATGAAAATGAAATCTCTGACAGAATTCCCTTACTTCTTGAACATATATCAAGAGAGGTCCCTTCAAGAATTAAATTGATCCTTTTGAGCTGCACAGCTGAACCCATACTTACCACAATGCTGAAAGATAGCATTTCCTTGAAAACAAGGCAATGGAACAATATCTAATGATAAAGGGCATAATCCTAAAGAATAGCCAATGATTTGCTGAGACACTGAGTTTCTTGCTGCCAATGTTGGAACATGCTATTAGATGGAAAATTCTGGCAAAGATTTATCTAATTATTCTGAAATGCATTTTCCATTTCATAATGCTATTTAAGATTAATATATGGAATTCTAGAAATAAACCAGAACATTGATTATGCACATGTTAATCTATTCATGCGTAACAAGATACTCTAAGTTATTGAAAGTAGAATATATGACTAAAATTTCAATTTGCAATTTTAAAATGGGGAAAATATAATAAATTTTATAAAGACAAATGTTGTATTCTCTGGTATGCCATGTTCTGGTTTATGGAGTTTACGTGATGTACAGAAGAAGTAGCAGTGAAGTGAATTAAAACACTTTATGGCCCTTTTGCACAGCTATATCTGGCTGGTTCCAAATCCACCATTCAGTAGCATGCCGTAAATGAGAATGATATGCTAGAAAGCACAACTAACTAGGTTTATAAAGCATGTGACAGTAGATGCTTTAAATATAGAGTGATACACTGCCATGTACCACCTGAAAAACGGAACAGCTTATTGAGCTATGCCACCTTTGCACAAAACAGACATCTACAGACCATTTCAAACTTTGGGGAAAATGAAATAAGAAGGATACACAAGCATACTTGTTCATCTAATGTCAGCAAAGGTTTTGTGTATGGAAGCCAAAACTCCTTTTTGGTTTGGCTGGCAGTAGAACTTAAGTTGATAAACTGACTGTCTTCTGAGACATTTTTGTGTGTTTGGCACTGAATACATGCCTGTTTGGTGAGTATATAGTGAACACAAGGAATTACTTTATCAAGGCCTTTTATGAGATCTGTGCAATTCAAAGTACCATCCTGATGGCTTGAAAGTGATTTGGTAACATGGGCTAGGAACTGCCAATGGTTGCGACATTGATATTTCACCAGATTAGTGAGATTGTTGTCTTAATGCTTTCACTTGCACAAAAATTAATTTTGTCTAAGATTAGGTAGTTTGCAATGCATATGTCTGCAGCTGGATTGGCTTTCTTTATACACAGTGGACAGAAATATGATAGGTGCAATTCATACAACTGTTTTTTAACACTAGGATATGATCAAAGTGCTTTTTTTTTCTCTTGACTGACCATAAAAGGGAACACAGAATGATGCCCACTGACTTGTAAGCAAATATAGGTGGATAACGGGGTACCATTCCTAGGTACAGTTGTGAATTGTCATAACTGGTGCTCACGAGCTAAAGCATAGACATGAGGGTATGCAAAATAAGAATTGCGTCTGTTTTAGCTCTGATAAAAATAAGGATGAGAACCTCCAACATTTTTAAGCTGTTGGCATTGTGACAGACTAACTGGCTCAAAACAGTATAAATGGGTCAAACAGAGCTCACATGCTTTGATTGTCCTCACTTGTCATCTGCCACGGATCTGTGCAACTCAATACAGCAACATGGAGATCTTGATCACGTGTTGATTAGCTATGCACATTTTCCTTGCACTGGTACAATAACTGCCGTGGTTACGCAGTTTTCACATTATTTATGAAGATCCATGTTAAACCTGATCTGTACCATTATGTGGATTTCTACAATCAACCTGCAATTTTTTTCTCATTGAGAAGATGACTGTAATCAATCTGATGCCCCAGGAAGGTATAAATGAGGAGGGTGGTCTTCTCCAACGTCAAAAATACTAATCACCATTCTCCAACAATTGCTCTCCTGGATTTAGATATTCATAGTATCCCATTGGTCAATTTCAGTGTGCAGCCAGGTCTCACAAATATGCAACACATAACAAGCTATTCTGAGGTTGAAAAGCATTAGGGATGCTGCCTGCAGGTTATCAGGAGCTCTCAATTAAGACTAGCTTATGGCCATATACACTGAACACCTCCAGCAAAACAGCTCTTGCCTGGTGAGGTGTGCCCATTGCTAAATGGATCATTTAAATCATGACAAACTTTGCAGTAAATTGACATTCAAAGGTATACTTCACAATAAAAGATATCCTTTATCCTCGTTGGACAAATCTAACAGAAATTACGTATTAGTAACATAAATATTATTGGAAGAACCTATCCAGAGCAGCAATACAGTCAAAAAATTATACACACATATTAGTATAGTCATCCAGTTATGTCTTTGTTTTAATGATTTTTTAAACATTTGTATCATCAAACAAAACATTTAGGTCATGAGAAAATATTTATTTCCAACAGCATGGATTTTGAAAGTTATTGGAAGAAGGCATGTTCAATGCTATGATTTTTCTGATGCTGGGGCAGTTGAAACAGTGTGTAGTAGTGCATATATTAACCAGTTACTTCAAGGAAATGGCAAAAAGACATAGCGAAATAGGAAGTGAGTACAAACATTCAAGGCAGTAAAAATACAGAATACTGACACATGGCTGAAAAATGTACTTTTGTAATGCTCTTTTAGTATCACACAAAACTAGCAACTCACTTTAAAACATTCTTTGTCAGCAACCATACTTGTGACCATATGAAATTATTAAATTTAATACAGTCTTTCAGCTGGAAGAGATAATAAGATCTAACGCTCATATCAAATGCTTAGATTTTGTTAGCTTTGTTATTTAAGATAGTTTCAAGGTACTGCACCGGTATCACATAAGGTTGTTGTGTTTTTTTTTTTAATTGATTTGTACAGAAACATGCAAATAGTAATGCATGAGGGTTTCCTATATTTGATTATAATTTGATAGACTATTGATAGAGCACACCAAGCTTTTTTTTTTGTTACATTTTATGCTGAACTGTTCCGTTTCCACACCTACCAATGCTATTACAGTTCTCATGGCTTATCATGATAAGCCAGATAGTGGAGAAAGTAAAAATGTCTTTACTTAGAACATATATTAATGAAAAAAAATCTTTTATAGATAGATATCTATCTACATATAATTAAGATTACATGGCATTTTTATCAGCATGAAATGTAAAAAAAAAAGTCCCCCAAACATCCTAAAATAGTAGGAAAACACAGTTTACTAGCATAATAAATTCTTATGCCAGTATTGTAATAAGGCTTCAGTTTTCCTGACGAATGGGACTACATTTTTAAGGAGGTTTCTGTATACATTTTGTCATTATAAGTGTTTTATGTCACAATATATTCTTAATAAAATAAAAACTCTTGTGCTGTAATTAAAGATAGCTAGTTACCATTTAGACAAATATGACCTTTTAGAGAGTAGGCTGTGTCTAAAGTGTAAGAAGTAGAATTAAGGTGCTTCCATATTTTTTTTCATTCTTAAAAAGTACCACACATAAACATAAGCTGCAATAATTGCTTGTGGACATGCTTTTCTTTGGCTTTTACCACATTTTTAATAGCATGTGATCCCCCACTGGTGAATTTTGTAGTAATTACTCACTTGATTTCATAAAAATTGTATTGTAAAACACAATGAAACAAAATGTTGGATGCATTTCCTTTGTCACAGCTACACTTTTTCTCTTCCTTTCAGAATTTTGATTTGCATCAAGCAATAACTGCAAGCAACAATAAATTTAAAGCTAGATTTTTGCATGTTGTAAACTGGATAGGACCAGGAATTACTGACAAAACCAGCTGGTCATGCATGTTTAGCAAATTCTCTGTATTCCAACGCATTGCCATCTAATCTGTCCTGTTTCCCCTGACACATACTAACACAATGAAGCTGGACAATGGTTGAACAGCAAGTGCATGTGATAGTTCTGGCAAGACTATTTCTGTTTTGATTAAGCACATATTTATCCATGAGCGACTAGAAAAGCAGGGCCTTCTTCTTCAGGTCATTCCGCTTCCAAAGTGCCAGACGATCAAATTCCTCAATGCTCATTTTGAAGACTTCCTGGAACTCTTCAGGGGACAAATGCCTCTTGAAAATGAAAATACAAAGGTATCATTAAGCTCTTCTGTGCACAGGAACATTTCTGCCCTTCCTAAGTTTTAAAACATACCACAAAATAATGCATTTGTATTTACATTTAAATTCCCAAATTCTGGAAGAAAACACATCAAAACCAAACCAGCTTACAACAGCTGGGAAATGAAATCGTTAGCATTAGCAACTTCTGAAAAAAAAACAAATCTTTTCAATTTAGTTCCGACTAAGTAGAAGTTACAGTCTTCAGGAAGAAGATGTATTTATACATGATGTGCGATGACAGAGCACACTGAGACAAATTTAAGTGACTCCAGGACTTTAAAGAAACTATTAACAATGTAATTTCAGAGTTGGATTTGTTTTGCCTTGATCTTTAATGAGAGCAATGGACATCACACTGGTTCGTTAATAGCAGCCTTGTAACAAAGGAGAGAGCACATTGCTAAATTCTTAAATCCAGAATGTGATTATCCATGGGGATAGACTTGTACCAGGAGCCCAAGTTGGATAAAGCTTTTTTGAAATGCCAAGAACTATGCTTTTATTTGATGTTTTCATATATGAGACAAAGACAAAAAGGAGAGAAAAACAACATTAAGAAGGAGGTAGGATAATGAATGTATATAGAGTTTGCCTAACAATTACTAGTATACATGCAGAAAAGGCTGAAAAGATAAATGTGTGAATTAGAAATGAAAAGCATACAAAATTCTTTCGATAACTGTGGGCTAACCCTTATTCAAGCATTTTAGTACTATCAATCAAGGTTCTGCTTCCATTGTCTTAAGCACGCGCCATCTAAAAGGGACAGATTCAGTGCAATGAAAATTACAAATTGATTTTTTTTTAAACACATCCTCTCCTTTTCCACAAAACTTTCCTTGAAACCTTTCTGTTATTATCCAAAATCCTGGCAGGGAGCATGCTAATATGCCCTGATGATGCCACAATGGTTTACCTGACTAGGGTGGACATGACCTCACTGGCCCTATCTTACACAGCTATTTTTTTGACAAATTTGAAAGCAAAATTTTACTTTCCACTTATTAACATTGAGTTTGTCTTTGTAATGTAAATTACACAAGGAAAATTAATGAAATTGTTTGCAAAATATGACTATATTTAATTACTTTGAATGGTCACTGTGGGCCCTTACGGTTTCCTAAAAAAGGACAGCCTTTCTATTTTTTTTCCCTTGAGATTCCACATTTTCAAATCAACACTGACTAAGAGTTTGGAAGTGAGCCTTCATTCTTCATTTGACCAATGATAGCAACCCAACATAAGCACTATGCATAGCATGGAACAAATACGCCATGCATATTTAGCAGACGAGATCCTGTTTCACATGGAAATAAGCAACATCTGACAATGTATTTTAGAAACAATCTCTCACTGACAGAATTTAATTCTACTGTGTTTGGAAAGAAAAAGAAACTTCTCTCTCCACTAACTTCATTGTATTTTTCTGGTAACCTAGTGGATAAATTCTAGCAAGCTTAACTTATTTTCTCAAACTAAGGAACATGTCTATGAGCTGTGGGGTTGGAAAAAAAAAGTCTGGATGAGCAAAGGGTATCATAGTTTGTTTTATCTTGCTTCTAGACTGTGGATAACTCTTGAGATATCATCTCAAGAGAAATCAGTGACAAACTGTAGTTCATATTCCTGAAGAAAATCAGAAAGTTTATACCCTGCAGGTAAATCCAGTGACCATTATTCAAAACCATAGTAAACTAAGATTTTAAAAAGAATGCTTTCTCCTGTTTTTTTTTTTTTTTTTTTTTTCCTGAATTGTGTTACAAGATTTCTTCCTAGGAATTGCTATGGTCTCATCAGATCTATTTCAACACTGAAAGAAAACACAAGTGCTACATCAGGCCACACGTCCTTTCTGCAAGGTGCCGAATACTTGCTACAGCTCACCACCGCAAGAAGCTTGCCACCAACCTCAAAAAAAAGCTCTGCAATTCTCCCTTTCCTCTCCAAGGCAAAACTTTCATATTTATCATTTTGCTCTGCCCTCAGAGTTAATGAGCTTTCAGTCCACATGCATCTATCCAAGCCAATATAAATTAGATATGCTCTCTACTCCTGCTTATATGCAGATGACATCACTTTCATTCCTTGCATGCACTAATTTTCTAATTCTACTAAAGTTTGGTTTTATACCAGCAACATTTTTTTTTCCTCACAGAAGTTCTCAGTTGGTGCAGCCTGCTCCAAAAGCAGCTGAGAGTTTCCAGTCCAGGAATACCAGCTAGTAGCAGAGATTGAGACGGGGAAAGGATGAGCTCTCTTCTTTCTACCTCCCACTCTACTAAGTTACTTTTTGCTTCTAATTCTCCTCTATATACTGTCCCTCATCTCAAGGACTAAGCTACCAGACTGCAATATCAGCAAAGTTTTTTACACTATCAATGCAATACCCACACTCAAACTTAATTCTAGTAGAAGGCAAAATTAATTCTAGTAGAAGGAAAAACTTTCTCTTTGGTTTGAACCCTCTCTGAGGACAGCCATCTATGCCCAGTGTCTCATGATTCCCACTGCTTTTCCTGCATCTCAGGAACTTTCACCACTCCTTTTTTAAGCATCATGGGCTTTGGGACCAACCCTAGAAGCAGCAATGATTACAGTTCTGTCTGCAGATTTTGGAATAACCCTTGATCCCAGAAAGATGTCATCAAACTGGCGACATTTCAGATAAAAGCAACAAATATAATCATGGGTTGCAGTTTGATTTATGAGGAAAGACTAAAAGGCCTAAGTATGTAAAACTGTAGCCAAATGATGACTAAGGGAAAATATGGTAAATGTCTACAAGTACTTGAAGGGTCTAAACACCATGGGAATAGGCCAGTGTGGGAAGCTTATGTTCATACTTTTCTTTATATGTGTGATGTTAAATTTTGTCTGCTCTGTTGTTGGACTTTCTTAAACCTTATAGCTTTCAGACCTAAAGCTCTTCCCAAAGGCAGAGAAAATAGAATGCTAAGAAATATTAGACTGATTTTTCTTAGGTATTTGAATGTTAATTTGTGTTAGCTGAAATGCTCTCATGTGGAAGCATGGCCTTCTCTCATTAGTCAAACAAAAGAAGGGAAATTGAAAATCATGCATAGGGAATAGGGCAGGATATTCATCTTGAGGTATGAGATAAGATACATATGAGGCCAAGAATGTGATTTCAGATTTGTTTTTTACTTTTTATTTTTATGATTGGATCAGCTTAAAATATCCAGCTATGTTAATGCTGCATAATTGGGCCATTAAATGAAAAGCCCAAGTTATGAGCAAAATTAACATTCATTCATTTTTTTTATTTTTTTTCCCTAGTTTTGGCCTTGTTTACAAAGGAAGTCTGGGTGTTTTACGGTATGCCAGGAACCAATTCCTAACTCCCTTTGTGACAATTTGGACACATTTAGACAGCTTAATTCAATCTACTTCTCTGCTCTGCTTCAATGGCAAAGTTGGACACAGTGCTGACACAGAGGAGAGGTGCACAGGACAAGGACAAGGCCCCTGTCTGAACACATCCTAACTGGCTGTATTTAGACTAGCTTAGGTTGGAAGCTGCATAATGATGTTAACATGATGCTGCCATAAAGCCTTCCTAACAGATAATGTAAATAACTTAAATATGGATCTTCACTGAAATGGCTGCTAACCTGAAGCCACTGGATGGTTGCAACGTTAAACGTTTTGGATATATTTAAGTGTCAAATTGTCACACTGGAAAGGACCACTGCATCACATTGTTTTGATAAAATCATATTAATCGGAGCCTTCTAAAGTCAGTAGTGTTCAGTCTTTTCTTCTGGACAGCATTTTTGTCAGCTTGCATGGGAAAAAGAGAAAAAGACAGTGAGATTCAAGCTCAGCAAAGTACTATATCCGTAATTCCTCACTTGGATGTTATCCGAAATGTGGCACAGTACTGCGTGAAAAGGGGAACCATACCTTTGCTGTAATCATGTAGCTAGCTCTCCTAAAACATATAGAATTAAATGCAAAATAATTTAAATGCAAATGCTTTAATAATATGATATGCAGAACTAAGGGCTGAGCTAAATCTGTCTACTGCATTGCAACCACTAAAATGGAAAATCCTCATGTTCAACTAAGCATGATCATTAAAATGAGCGATATAGATATGCGCTCAATTTTAATCTCCCAGAAGAAAAGTAATCAGTTGCACATTCAAATACTTGCTACACAGTGTTAACTCAGAAAGGAGTGATGCTTTTTGCTGTAAATTAATGAGGCTTGTTTCTGTTTTTCTGTGGCACGCTAAAAAGCCACTAATCATTCTAAATAGAGTTATAATGTTTATTTAATTCAATGAGATTTCTTTTGCACAAGAATAATTGTGCTTTTAATGAAATTCAGAGATCTTCAAAACTAATACTTAGGAACATGGCATTAGTGTGAATAAGTCACAGTAAGGAAAAATTGCAATTAACTTACAGCTGTACTGTAGTAAGCTGTGACCAGGTCATGCTACACAACCGTGTTTATTCTGTGTCAGTAATTGTATGGGAGTCCTCAAGTGAAAACTTGCTGATGTAGGAAATTCAGAGGATATCATACTTCCTCATGAGTCAATACTGAACCAATGAACCAACACAGTGGATGGCAGGAGTTGATGAGTTGAAGATGAGAAAAATCAAAGTCCTAATTCCTAGGGCTTATTTAAAATGTCTGGTTTTTGCTTTTGTTACCTTATGTACATAGGAAATTGCAGCTAAGCATTATATTGCCTTTGCTACTGTGCACTCTGTTGTATAGAATGCAATTTTAAATAGTTGTCCAGTTCAATTAATTTTTGTTCAGAGTCCTTGTAATACTTCCAACTTCTGCTCCACAAAATCTAGAAGTAAAAGCTATAGGATCTTTACCAGAGTCTTGAAAATGCAAAATACTCAAACTAAACTTGAATTTATCCAAAAAATTATCCATGGGTATGCATTCATGTAAATAAACAAAGTTTAGTTCATTAGGGTAATGCAGAGACTGTACTGCTGGGATATAATCTTACTTCCTGTATTAAAATTTAGGACGCTAGACGTATCTTAACTGAATATATTTGGAATAAAAATAGCCTGTTCCTTTCTCCATTCTTCCCCTCCTGTCCCGATTCCCTTTTCCCATTCCTCTAGAATTTAGACCAAATGTAACTTTCAGATGCCCAAACATGTTTTTGGAAAAAAAATCTCTTTGATGTACTGAATTTCAGATCCTTATTTTGCAGCATCAAGATGCACACTCTTCTGCCTTCTTTCTGTTGCACTGCAGGGGCTCAGCAGGCTTTTCAGAGGCTTCTTTTAAGTCTACTGCATGGCTCATTACAAAGCTATAATTAGCCATGTGCCATGTTCCCAAGGGAGTATTGAATGTTATCCTCATCTACTGAGTAATTAAGCTTCATGCCTAATAAATATTTTAAACTATTAAGTAATTATATGATACAGGAAAAGAAAGTTAAGAAATGGCAGGAGTTGCCACCTCATGAACTTTAAAAGTATGAAGAGAGAACCAGGGCAACTCCATTTATAAGGGAATAAGGTAGGAGGTGCTGCAATTGTGGTTTTGCTGGAACATGGCACTTAGTCACAAAAATGACTAGTTGGGGTACTTTCTTCAATCGAGTGTTGGCAGGAGGTGTATACCCCCTTTTCTTCTCTGCTTCCCCATAGCAATGTGGGTTCCCCAAGAAGGCTCCCAGAAAGAGCAGTACAACAGAAGCAGCAAGGAAGTGAGTCTGAAATCCCTGTCCCCTCCCAGTGTAATACCTAGCATCCATACAAGGCTCCTGGATCTGTGAATATATGTCATTTAGTATCTCACGGTA
Source organism: Anser brachyrhynchus (assembly GCF_964034855.1). Taxonomy (NCBI): domain Eukaryota; kingdom Metazoa; phylum Chordata; class Aves; order Anseriformes; family Anatidae; genus Anser; species Anser brachyrhynchus. Next base: position 67,887,188 of record NC_137698.1, read on the forward strand.
TCATGAAACTCCACGGAGAATCTGCATTCCACTGAACAGCACTACTACGGGGTACTTACAGTTCAACCTGTCACAAAAGAAGGCATATACAAAATATTCTGTAGTAGCCCTGTACATTCATGTTTGAGTAATTATGCAAGAAGCTGAAAAGATGTAAGTATTTCACTCAGTGATATCAATACATTAACTAAAAAGTAGTATAAGTAGAACATCTCTAAGGATAACTTATCCCATCATTCTGTCATTCAACGAAATGAGCTTTTATACACTGCCATTTATGTAAGTAATTGCCTTCAACTTACTGCTGATAAGGATGTTGTATCATTAAGAAAATGATTCATAAATAAAATTAAAACTATGAATCCATAGTAAATTAAGAAAATATATAGAAGATCTTGAGTTTCAAAAATTTAAGACATGTAAGTGCAGTTTTCTTAAAAGAGGTAGACATAGATGATTATTAAACTGGAAAATCCAATGAAGTTATTTATTGTGTATTCATGAATGCTAGTGCTAACACTTGCTTGGATATTTGTCCCAGACTCACACCTGGGGCTCAGAGGTTTGGTTTCTGGTGATTTGTCTGTGGTCTTTGGGCCTTATCCAAAAAAAGTACACTGAAGTCAACATGAAACTTTCCACATACACTTGCTTTAGGTTCAAAATACCTTGCTCCTAAAGCAGATTTTCCAGTTTCCCTTAATTTCGGCTTTTGTGTCGCCACAATACTAATTCTCCACATCTGATCCCTCTTCAGTTCCACACTGGTTCCACTCTGATAGGAATTAGCTCTATTACATATCATGTCACTTCTAACGTGTGTTTTTGTTTTACAATGGCTCCTTTCATAAGGACTTTGAAAATTGATATAGACATCCAGCACTGATTACAACACAAGCATATGCTTAGAATAAGAAACACAACATGAATGTTTTGCAAGTTAAACAGTGTGAAGTTCCACTAAAGTCAGTGAAATGTACTTTTTCATGCCAGGTTATGAGCTTCATCGTGAAGTGAACTCGTAATTTCAAATTCAGCTCCAAACTACAAACTGCTCTTCTCCATGTTAAAACACGCAACATTCTGCTTTTGCCCTGATTTTCCCCAGCCGAGCTATAGAGGAGGTGGCACACATAACATTACTTGTATGAATGACATCTACAAGCTGGGGCTGTTATAAATTCAAACTGAATTACTGGAATCCATTCCTAAAATGGTTGCAGCCCAAATGGCTAGAACCCAGGGCAATTGTTGAATAAAAATTGTGGAAAAAATCTCATCCTTAAAACAGATCCAGACAAGTAGTTTCAGGAGGAAAAGCATGTTTGAATTAATGTAAGTGCTCTGTTCAAACAAGACCGCACCCATGTTTAAATCTCTGATTTCTGTTTACAAGAGAACAAGGTGGCAGATGAAGGTTTGCTACTTGACATTCCAGAATATTTTTTTCCTTAGCAATTGTTTCAGTTAAGCAAAGAATGAACAGGCTCAAACAAAAGTGGAATAATATATTTTCTACTGTATTGGATGGGCATGAATGAATAATGCTTTTAACTCTGACATTCAAAAGAAAAGGCTAAAGAAACTAAGATGCATCAAGATAAGAAAATCAAAAGAAAAAAATAAATGATGCTTTCTAAATGGACTTCCCAAAAAAGACTCTAACTATGTTGGCTTTCAAAACTACCAGCCTGTGACCATGAAAGAAATCTTATCCTCTGTGATAAAAGCAACTTCCGGAGAAAAATAAATCAATCTATGTGGCTGTGCGTGAGCCATACTCAACAACAGGCAAGCAATATCCAGTGTAAGCTAAAAGTATCAAGCACATTCTTTTAGGAGCCCAAGGACTAAACCGTAAAAGGTATTCAAGTGCTTAAAAGTGGCACAAGTATTTTCAGAAGTGTCCATAAGCCTAACTTCTGTTGGAAAAAATACAGATCACATGGAACACTACTGGAAAAAGAGCAGGTAAGGAATGTGCTTATTTATACCATCCAAAGGTGATGTCTTAGCCCCAGAACATCAATATTTAACATAGTAAAATGAACCTTTTGATAAAATGTTCCAAATGCATCAAAGTATTTATTTTTTTCAAATGCTATTGCAGCAAAAGCAACTTAGAATCCTATTTTGTGATTAGATTACTTTACATTAAGGCCTTGTCTCCACAGAATATATCATACTAAGCAAATTAAGGAGCTATGAAGGTCTTCAGAGTAGGGCTGACTTTAATCACATCACTCAGGGCCTTGTCCAGCCGAATTCTAAATGCTTCCTCAGATAGAGACTCCTCAGCCTCATGGGCAACCTGTTCCAGTGCTTCACTCTCCCAGTGAGGAGCTTTTTCCTTATATTTAATTGTAACTGGCCTTCCTGCAACTCATAACTGCTGCCTCTCAACCTTTCAGAGCCTACATCTGAGATGGGCATGTTTTCTCTATAACCCCTTTACTGCCAAATTGTGCTGATGGCTCACATTCAGCTTATTTTCCATCAGGACCCCTTCTGCAGAGCTGTTCCCCATCTTATGTTTCTGAATGGCGTTATTCCATCACAAGAGCAGGAATCATGGTTTATCTTTGTTGCAGTTCATGACGTCACTGTTGACCCATTCCTCCGGCCTGTCCAGGTCTCTTTGAATGAAAGAGCTGCTCTGTAGAGTATCAACTACTCTCCCTCCAGTCTGTGTCATCTGCCAACACGGTGAAAGTGCAATTCCTTTTCTTCACCCACATTGTATAATCCAGTCCCGTGTTACTGTTTATATCACCTAAATTAACTTGTTCTTCACCATTTCCCCTTAGAATTGCTTGTGGGAATGCTGTTGCATTCATCTAACATTAGAATAAAAAGCAGTGTGGTAAAGAGAAACTTCTCAAAAAAATCCTGGGCCAACTCCTTATCTTTTGTAAATTTCTCACATTTCTAATCAGCTTATATCAGAAGATCCAGGCTATTCATTCAAAAGTCAGAGTGCTGGTAATGTATTTAAAAATCAGCAGGTCATTTATTATAACTGATTCTCAATGCTGTGTGTATTAGCTCACTGTTGGCATAAACATCTCCTCTAGGAGCACAAAGAACTGAGCTACTTTTGCCTCACTGCTGAGCTAGAACAATCAAACAAAAACATGCCAAGTGTTTCTACGTTTACATATATGTGGTTTTGAAGAAATAATTCCTATTATTTTAAAGCATTTATTACCAGTTGAGCCCTCCTAATCTCCAGATGCCTTTTAGGCTTAGAAAAATATGCATTTTTAGAAAAAATATTATTTATAAGCCTTGAAATAGATTTCTTACACAACAAGTAATCTAAAAAATACTCACAATGGGAGCAAAGATAGGCAAACACTACCAACCATTAAAACCCCACCCTCCTGCAATCCTTGACCATTAGCAAAGACTTTCACAGCTGCCTCCCTTAATCTCACTCAAGGAGCTAATACCTTTTATGTGAGTTCACTTTTCGTGATAGGAACATTCTCTACAGGAAATTTCCCTTGTAATAAGGGATCAGAGGAGAACTGCCTTCTCCATGACATCTATGCTGTATCAGTCAAAGTTCATAACAAACCTTGTTTCACAAAGAGGAGTTTGCTTCAAGTCAACTTACAAGGGCTTTTAAAGAAATCTAGCTCATGCAGATTTACTGATCTTACTGCGACTAAGTAGACGAGGAAATCAGTGATATGATGTGTGAGATTTTAACTGCCTGAGGACAAGGCAAGATCACTTTCAGGTTTGACAGGTAATTTAAATACAATGGTTCTAACATTTCCTTTTGCCAACATCACCTCTATCCTCCTGTCCACATCCATCACACCTAGGAGCTAGTTCACATTTGCAACAATGTCAAACTTCAGCCTGAGAAACTGATGGTAATAAAGCCATAGTATCAGAACATTGACTCTGAAAATATTTTCCGAGATAAACCACTCTACAGTTTGGATAATACATAGGCTTAGCAGTGCTATCATCCTCACCATTTCTGCAGGCAAAATACAGCCCCTTCAAGAGTGAATTGGCTCCGCAGGATGAAAACAGAAGCTGGCAACCGATTCTGCTCGGAGGGAGCACTTGCCTCCTGGAGATTTGTGAGCATCGAATCACACTTTTTAGTGAAAGTGAAACATAGCTTAAGAAAGGTTAGAAATCTAACCTTAATGCTTGCTTCCAGTATTCACAGTGTTGCCTCCAAAATCTTGAAGATATCAAAAAATGCTAAATGGGTCCTCTACTAATGGGCTGTGTATATGCATGTGCATGTGTGTCTAATCTCTGTCTGTTCCTGTGAAAACCTATAAACCCATGTACTCTTGGGCTTCCAAAGTCCGGGGTCTTGCCCAACCCTGAAATGCACTGAATGCACAAGTCAGCAACCAAGTTACAATCTTCTTCTGCCACAAGAGGAAATAATGACAAACTGCTTTTCTACCCAAAGCTACTTATTTCCAGCAATCCTTTAACACAAAAAGAGTGGGACAGAGAGGAGGGGAAGAGGCTGGCAAGGGAAGGCAACAGTTTACTCCTGTCACTCAACTCTGCATATGGCTTGAATGTGTAGATGAGCTCCTGTCTCTGTTTTTCCAGTAGTTATAATCCTTTTAAAATGTTGCTAATTTAATTGTTTAAATAAAACACCTACCAATCCCTAATAAATGTAAGATGGTCTACAAAGGGGCCATTTGCAGACGCACATGTTTAACATAGTGCAACAATCAGCAGATCAGTCTGGTCCCCTTATCGCTTTTCTGGTGCAGGTTTGAAGCAGACCTTGTTTATTGTTCTTTTGCAAACCTCTGTGAGATCTTTGAAGTGGTTGTGCTTCTTGAGCCATCAGGCACAGAGCTGCACCTGGTGCAAAGCAGACTGAGCAACTCCAATGTTAAACAAACAGCAGTCGCAGCTGAGGACAGTGTATGAGTTATTGATAATGGCAGCCAGGACATGCACGATCCATCCAAAGCAAACTATATGTTGTCTTAAAAAAGCAAGCTGGAGCTGCATTTGGTATTCAGATGAGCCTGATGTCTTTAAACAAAGATTCTATTTTTTAATATACACAAACATATATATGTGTACATAAAAGAATCCTTTATAAGATGTGTCCAGATGAGTATCCCTCCAACGCCCTGCTCCTTCTTCTGGATTCATTATGCTTTTTATTATGGATCTCATACCTTGCTATATATCAGGCTTAAAAGAGAACACTTTTGAGGCTCTCTTATCCTTACAGTCAAATCCATACCATTTGTGGGGTTATCAAGCAATAAGCACATTAAACTATTTAAGGAACGTACAGCATTTCCAAAACATACAGTATGTTTAAGAATTCTATATATGATTTTTTATTTAATTTGATCTCTAATCAGAAACTTGCTGCCACTTCATGTTTTTGTTGTTGTTTTGTTTGCTTTATGATTAGTTTCTTCATTTCTTATAAAGTTATCAAGTTAATAATACCATAAATTTATTTAAATATAAATCTTCCCCAAAGTCCAACATTGTTAATCACATATTTATTGTTGAAATCTCTTATTAATAATAATTAACACAAAGGTACAAAAGTTTAGTAATTTATTCAGTCCTATCATTACTCAAGCAAGAAAATTAACTTTGTGAATTTTGCCTGAACATAACTTTCACGATTTGGTCTTTGGAAACAAAGCTCCCCTCTATAATAAATTATATCTGCATTTCTCCAGCTTACATTACTACTCGTTGAGAGAGGTGGATGCTACTGCAAACTTATGGTACATTCTCATGTGATCATAGACCATACAGCCAAAAGGGGAGGCTGAATGAGATAACAGACCTGAAACATAGGTCCATATATTAAAAGGACAATTGGAGCTTTTCTCTTCATTTTATAATTCTCAGGTTATTCTAGGAGAGTCTTTTTATATGATCTGAAATGAATAAGTTTCTACCTACCAGTTTTGATTCCCAATACCCTGTAAAATCATCTAATACTAAAGGGTTTCATTTCTGTCTTTGTGAAACACCATTCTATCACACATTTTGGGGGTTTTGGGCTACTCCACTTCAGTTAAATTGCCTATGTAATATAATATACATATAATATGTACAATTGCCTTGGGACTGGTACTATTTAATATCTTTTTCAATGACACAGACATTGGGCTTGAGTGCACCCTCAGCAAGTTTGTAGATGACACCAAGCTGAGTGGTGCAGTTGATACAACAGAAGGAAGGGATGCCATCCAAAGGGACCTGGACAAGCTTGAGAAGTGGGCCCATGTGAAATGAGGTTCAATAAGTTCAAGTGCAAGGTGCTGCACCTTGGTTGTGGCATTCCAGACATGAGTACAGAGTGGAAGAAGAACTAATTGAGAGCAGCGCTGCTGAGAAAGACTTGGTGAGGACTTTCATCTGGTGGATGAAAAGCTTGACATGAGCCAGCAGTGTGCACTTCCAGAAGGCCAACTGCATCCTGGGCTGCATAAAGGGAGGAGTGGCCAGTAGGTGGAGGGAGGGGATTGTGCCCCTCTGCTCTGCTCTTGTGAGACCCCACTTGGAGTACCGCATCCAGGTACTTGGAGTACCGCATCCAGCACAAGAAGGATGTGGACCTATTAGAGTGGGTCCAGAGGAGGGCCATGAAGAAGATCAGAGGGCTGGAGCACCTCTCCTATGAAGAAAGGCTGAGAGAGCTGGGAATGTTCAGCCAGGAGCAAAGAAGGCTCTGGGAAAACCTCACTGCAGCCTCTCAATACTTAAAGGAAGCTTATAAAAAAGATGGAGAGCAACTTTTTGCTCAGTCAGATAATGACAGGACAAGGGGAATGGTTTTAAACTAAAAAAGGAGAGATTTAGATTAGAGGTTAGGAGGAAATTCTTCACTCATAGGGTAGTGAGCCACTGGAACAACTTGCCCAGAGCTGTGGATGCACCATCCCTGGAGGTGTTCAAGACCAGGTTGGACAAGGCTCTGGGCAACCTGATCGAGTGGGTGGCATCCCTACCTACGGCAGGGGGCTTGGAATTAGATGGTCTTTAAGGTCCCTTCCAACCCAAACCATTCTATGATTCTGTGATATACTAGTGTTTTCAAATAAATTATTATATGTAGTGTTATTTTGCTCTTCTTTCATTGCTGTTACTTAACGTGAGCTTAGGAATACCTCAGATGGTAAACAGACAGGACAAAGACTTGCAAAGCCATCAAGCAAATATCATTCCTACCTCCAGTCTGGTCCTGTCCACATCCTTAGGCAATTTCACACGAACTCGGTTTGTTACAATAAGGGTTTCATAAGGATAAATCTGTTAAAAAGACAAGAACATATGAACTCCAGACAAATCTGATTCTGATGTGTGGAAATGACTGTGTGGGGAACTTACTAATTTTAATGGTACATACTTGCATCCTTATTTGACAAATATTTCACTGGGACAAAATTAACAAAATAAAATTAAAAAAAAGAAACACATGTAACCTTGCTAGGAAGTGCTGAATCTGATTGTTCTTCCAGTGTTGGAAAAGCCCTTCTTACCTTGTATTCTGCAAGAGAATGAGAATAGGTTCACAGTTTAGAATTTATAGGCTGCTTTTGAAGTCACCATAATGAACATATAGGTACATTAGTAATTTGTTATCCTACTACATTTCTCTTACAGTTCTCAATAGTTGTTGGATAACTGCATGCATTGTAAGCATTTGACCCCAATGGTCTCAATGCCTATAACACTGAAGCAACAGTCCTTGAAATCAAAGGTTTATTACAGAAAATCCATCTCTTGATACACTGTGAGTATGGCAAAATTGGGATTTTCTCTTTATAAGAGGCTTTTGTGCAGAGTTAAGTCAGACTGTCATCCAAAAGTCCCGCCCATATTGTTCTTTACTGAAAACAGTTAAAATATATGGATTATTACAGGCATGTCATTTTGTGAACATACACAAAAATCATTAAGTTAATACAGTGTTCCAAGATGCCAACACCTTGCACTTGGACAACTACAGTGGAAATAATGATAGCAATTGTTCTATTTTTTGGGGGGTAGGGTGGGGTGCTCCCGCATCTAAATTAGCACAAGAGTATTCTAGCTAGGCCAGTGTTAATAGATATTACTACCGTATGTTCATCTATTCTCATATACATCAATGATTAAATGCTACCAAGACAGCCAGTATGTTTCCATAGACTTTTTTTATGGTCAAAAAATGAAAAACAAAGATAAGTCTACTTTTCAAAATCTATACTGTCAATTACTCAGACAAAGATTTTTATCAACACAGAGGCATGAAGTGAAGCATTGGAGTAAGATTTAAAAAACAAAAACAAGATTAAGTGACTTGGAAAAAAACACCCTACTCTTCCCCATCAAAAGATGCATGTTCCTAAATTGCTCATCTCTTTTGAAAATCCTAACCCAACTTCCATATTAAGCATACAGTCCACTTCAATTGTAATAAAAGAAATTAATGTAATGAAATTCTGCTTTTTGAATTCTGTACATCTTAGCCCTACTGCAGGACCAAAAAGAAGCACAATGAACTATATCTTTTTATCAGATATGGCTCGAAGGAGTGATTAGCTTAAGTTTCTTCCTCTCTTTGATAAGAGAACACCACCTGTTAAGCAAAGAGAATCATGGAGGCTGTTGCCATATATTCAGAATACGGGGATAAACTCAACATTGTTACACCACTTTGTGATGCAGGTGTCAGGCCTTTATATTCAGTCAGACAAAAAGAAGATTCTCTATGATGAACACAATACTGAGCTAGCTAGCTATCACTATCACATGAACCATGGGAAGATACCAGAATAGTAACCCTTTTGGGAAGATGTTAACAAACATCCTCAAAGGACGAAAACATAAAGTGGAGTGGAAATGCTACTGCAATATACCTTTCATCCCCCAGCTCGCCTCCTGGTCTGTTTCGTATTGGCCCATATTTTCAGGCTAAAAGAGAAGAAAAGAAGCAATGTAACAGCAAAATACACCATAAACCAACCCACACCACTCCGTGTACAATCAAAATACAGATCCTTATGAGACAGAAAGAGAGCAGTTTCATTAGAACTTGACCTAGTTGCTCTAAGTGGGTATCCAGAGCACTCACAACACCCATCAATCTACAGGAGCAAAGAAGGAGCTTTGCTTGCAGAAGTGGATGGAGTGTCAATAAGTGTGCATCAAACTTGGAAGTAGTGCAGGTGCAGTGTGCTGTCTACACTGTGAATTTCCACGAACCAGTGAAAGTTGGTGCTTGGGTGTCATTCAGGGAAGCAACTGCACAGTCTTATCAGCCCATCTCACCCCTAAATCCTGTGGATGATTTAAGCTCTGATTCTTAGCAACTTCCAATCAGGTAGAAAGGTGTCAGAAAGCCACCAGCCACTGTCATTTGAACACCTGGTACGAAGGTAAGCCTCAAATGCTTTCCCCTGCAATGCAGACCTTTTATGACAGTCATCCCAGGAGACCCGATCACTTATGCTGCACTGAAACCTGTGTGTCTTATTATGTTTTCTGCTTCACAACTGCAGATGCCACTAAGATCAGGGAGAACTGTCCATATGTATCATAGCTTTGCTTGATCTACTGTCTTTTTCTTTGCTGGCAAATGCTATGATGATGACAATTATTACAGGAGAAAGGCATTATTATTATTATTATTATTATTATTATTATTATTATTATTATTATTGTTATTATTATTTTTATTTTTATTTTTTTCCCCATTAGCATATACACCATGTGCACATCCAGGCTCAGAACAAACAGCAAGGTTCCCTATTGTTTGTTTTTGTTTTATTGCATTATGCACCAATGGGATAGTTGATTAAAAAAACATACCAAAAAAGCTGGTATGAATCTTCAATCTAAACAGAGCACTTTCATTCTGAGAAGAATTTGATCTAAAGGATTTGATCATTTTCAACTTTCCTGAAATTTTCAGAGATGAGGTTGCACCCCTTATATGGGACAAATGCTGCCATCTGCTGCTTTCCTATCACATTACATGACTTAAACCTGCAAAAGTACAGCAAACACTGCATCTATACTTTCTGATGGCTTTGGTTCCTCAACAGTGCAGGGGCTGTGCGCAACTTGATCTTTCGCTTGGTCCAGGTTACTAGTAACGGTTATTCTGAAAAGTCAGAAAAAAAGCTATTGACTCCTAAATGGGGACGGCTGTATCCAAACATTTTCAAATTCATAAATCTAATTTGGTCAAGTTGTGCTGCCATTGGTTTCTTCAGAGAGGAATTCAAGCAGTCAGGTACTTGGAGTATCACAGGCACATTTAGTCTTGTAATATTAACTCAAAAGGATGGACAGTAACTACAGAAAAATCAGTTCAGCTGCTCTCTTACAATTACTTTCTTGTAGCTCCTACTAATAACCTATAGTTTTACTCATCACTGGAGAAGTTTAGTCCTGCTTATATACTTCTGAAGCTTTCTTATCTTTGTTTGGAGAAAGGAGGAAATTTGAATGAGGTCTTATCCATATAATTTAGACACAAATCAATCTTCAAAATGCAAGTGTGTCTACGTATTCCCAATTTATCACTATTAACCATACTGTGTTTTTATCAAAAAATATGAGACATGAACTGAGAAGTCAAAATGTCGAATGCCAGAGAGAGAGACCACAGTATCAGTGATGGATTTTTCCTGAGGAATTACAAAAGATACATAATAAAGAATTAGAAGATGAACTCCTAGTCTTAATCTGATCATAAGTTTATGTATTTTGCTTTCTAGGTTGCTTCCTGCCATTCTCTCTGCATTGCTCCCTCCTCCCTTATATAATGACTACGTGTATATATATACACACAAACCAGAAAAAGAAAAAAGAAAAAAAAAAAGAAAAAAAAGTGGTTTAAGAAATGCAAAGGTTATGAGCTGCTCCACCTTTGCTCTAAGATCATTACTTGCCTAATGAAAGGTTTAACCCATCCTATCATTAATTCAAGTTATACTGTGGTCTGTTAATATATGCAGCTTGTACATTTTGGACCTTGGTTCTGGAAGGAGAATCAAGATTCCCAATGCTCATGCCACACACAATCAAAACGAAAAGACCCAGTCTTACTCCTGCAGGCAGAAAAACTGTAACCCTCACAGGGAATGAATCTGTCAGGCAGGCCTGGCAGCCAAAACACTGTGAAGTGTTACTGCTGTGTAGATTTTTAACTAGTTGTCTATTTATGAAAAACTGTTACATGGAGAACACATTTAAATGTATACCTACCTGATGCAAGCCATTCCTTCCATAACCAGGTAGAGAAGCAGATTTAGAATATGGAAATCCTGTAAAAGACATGATATATATATCACAATAATATTTTTTGTAAAGTCCTTTACAACTTTGTAGAACACAGAAATCAGGAAAACAGCCAGAAACAGCAATTGCAAGGTGACTACGTATATTGTATTCATGGGATGAAATATAACTGAGTACTACTCATATCAGAAGGATTAGTATCTTATCACTTAAGAACAAACAAACAAACAAGAAAACAACACACATTTTGAATTCTTTAAAATTTCTACTGCTTCAAGTGAAAAAAAATAAAAAGCATAAATGAAAGTATGGCAATAGAAAAAGGAAGTAAGTGAGAGCATAAATACTGAAGAGAAAGGTTCTACATAGATAAAATTCACAAAGTGATGTTACCATGAACAGATTCGATTTAATATGGTGAAAAGCCTTACTTTTAATATCTAGGCTAATAAGAAAGTTTGGGTGTTCTCTTTGTCAGTAAATGGACAAAAAGTATTTCAGACTAGTTTTTGGTTTATAAAAATAATGCTGTATAGAAGTGGCAAGTTGAATCAGTTTAAATTCAACAGAAGATGAAGAAATGTGTCTGTAGTAAACACTATTGATTTCAGTACAAGAAACTGTGCTAAACTGAGGCAAAGAGTTAGGAGAAGTCACTTAGCTCAAAGAACTGAATGTGCAAGTCTTCTTTCTGACAAAAATGTTAGCAATTTGTGTCCAAAGGGGAATGAAGGAAGGGAATTCAGACCCGACCGGATTAATAAATACCCTAAGGAGATTATTAGGAATAAGAACATGGAAAGAAAAAACAAAAGATGGATCAGCAAAGAGCTCACGGTGTGCTGAGATAAAGTGAGAACTGCCAGGAGTCAAGCTGAGTTAAACATTGAAAATGATATTAAAACAAATAGCAAAAGGTTCTGCAGCTACACAAACAAAAAGAGAACAAGGAAAGAAGAAATGGGATCACTGGGTGTTATGCTATGTCAGTACACAAGAAGAAACCTAGGTAGGACTCCAACACTAAAGGATTATTTCACCTCAGCTTTTAGGAACAAATTTAGAGTATGGAGCAATGAGAGAAAAACCTAATGCAATAAGCGTATGCAAATAAATCACAACTGTGACAGAAACATAATTCAAAGCACTCTCTACTTAAACAGGGAGCCAATAAGCTCACAAAAGATTGGAAGTCCAATTGCTTATATTATTAGAGAACAGCAAGTACAGTTTTTGTGTTTAAGAAGGGAAAAAGGTACTCAGGACCTATCAGTTTGTTTCCAACAGAAAACTTTAGGAAATACTAAACAAAAATATAGAAGTAAACAGAAAATCAATTATATTCATGTAGATTTTGACTGGTTTAACATAAGTTAAAGAGACAGTGTCACACTCCCCTGGTAGTTTTCTTTGCTAAGAGAAACAGCTTCTACGCAAAATAAATTTTATTGGATCTCATCTAATGAAATATTAAAATATTCCATATGTTGCCAAAGATGAAATTAAAGCAAAACTGAAGAAGATGGAGTTTATCAGAGGAATTATAGGGTCAGTAAGGAAAAAATTAAATGCGAGAAATAGATACTGAGAACTGAGCAGTGCTGAGTGAGGGAAATGTCAGCATAGACTGGTGTCGAGTTAAAATTCCTGAATATTTTCACTAATAAATTGGACACCAAAAATAGTAATGGCATAATAAACTTGGCTGTGACCATTACAAATGCACTTATTAACTTAAGTGTAAAAATGACAAAATTTGGAAATGGCTGTCTTGATACTTTCAAGATATGGAAATAATTGTAGTGACAGGACATCATGGAAGGATGTTCTTTTCAGGTGGGTTAAATTAACTTCATCGGAACAGTGGTCTACAGGATAACTGGGGCAATGAAAGCTCATCATAGGTAAAATGGCTTTATGAAATTGACTTTTAATCTAGCAAAATGAAGATAAAAGAGAAAAAAAATCTAACATCATCTGAGGAGTGGTATAAATTGTGAGCAGAATTTCCTTTGTTGGTCCCACTGTGGGCTCTGACATCTGATACAGAGACATAGTGGTGAATATTGAATTAGATGGACCACTTACCTACTCCAGTTTGGAAACTGGAAATTTGTCATTGTTTGTTATCTGAATGGCAGTGACACTAGAGAAGAAAGTGTCATGTAATAGTCATCTGTATTCCTGCTTGGAAAAAGATGCCAGTGTTGAACATCAGTTCAATTTGTTGGCATCTTGGCTACAGAGAAGGTGAGTGGGATTTGTTCTGTTGCCAAATTTGTCAGTTACAAGGGAAAAACACACTAAGGAAAAGATCATGGTTTGAAAACAAACACAATTCATTTTAGCACGTAGAAGCTCAGGAGTTGCCTCCCAGGCTGCCAGGACTGAGCCACATTTACAGGCACAAGCGACATCGTGTGGCTGGCTGGAAGAAACCCAAGAGGTGTATAAAGCTGAAAGAACTCAGATCATAGTAATAAGAAAAGAGCCAGTGACTCCAGCCAGAAAAACATTTCATTTAGTTTCTGGTTCCTAAGAACTTATTTGTGAAGTTTATTATTATTATTATTATTTTAATATAAAGGTAAAATATATCACCAAAACCCACCAACCACATACTGCTCATTATCACATCCAAATGCAGTTGTACCCCTATAGCAAATTTTCTGGGGTAACTGGTCAAGATACAGTAATCTGTCTCTTTAATTAGGTGCTATCTGAACATCAGATACTCTTTGCATGGGCATGGCTCCCGCTTTTTCCAATACGACATTCACTCTAACCTGGATATTCTGAGGCTGTTTCTCAGCACATCAGGTACACATTAACAGCGGGAGTTACACACTTTGTTAGATATCTAACGTCCTACACATGTGAAGTTAAAATAATGACTAATGGTAAACAACAAAAAATATACACATACAGAAACAAGACACATTTATGCAGGTGGATGTAAGGAGATGCTGTCCCTGTCACTTAGTCTTCAACATGGCTGGACACAAGCAAGCGCCACTCCAGATATCTGCCAATTATACAAGCCTCATACTTAAGTACTTTGATGTTAGATATATTCTTCTGGGAACGTAGCTAGAGTAATGTACCTAAATATCTTCTAGAGCAGACTACCCTTGGTTTGCTCAGAGGCTAGATGAATGAATGCAGTGCTCTGCACAATGTTTGGACACATTGCCAGAGATTCACAGTCAGATGACTGCTAACCCTTCTATTCTGTATGTAACTGTTTGCACCAAACCTTTATCTGAAAAGTTTATTTTCTCTGATACTCACTGACTATGCCACAGAAACAGGTCAGGTTAAAGATCAGGCCACTCTTAACCATAAGTGCAAGAGGGAGAAAAGCTACTGTTTAGGTGTTGATGAATTACAGATGTTAGTAACTGTAAATGATAGATGTCAGGTGTGAGAGGTGATCAGACCTGAGTTTTTCTTGCTCAGGATTTTCTACAAAACATCTTGAGCACATGCATGCAATGTCTGGTGATAGCTAAGGAATCAAATCCCTTCAGGTTAGACTAGTGAGACTGATGACCCAAAATAACTTTTCTTTTTTATCTTGTCACACCCTTGTGACAGGCTTTGTATCAACTGTTTTTCCTCTTCCTTGCATAGCTAAGCCATAACTTCCTTAATAGAAGTTGATGGAGCCAGCTATCACATTACCAAAATGCCCACAAGACTGACATCTTAGCCTTGCTGCCAGACATGCCTCACAGTGGATACATTCTTTTGGAAAACTGCTTCCCCAGCTTTTTCACCCCAGATGACCTTCTACTGTTTTATGACATAAAGTGGAGGATGCAGGGAGATAAATGTCCAAGTTATCTGTTAAACTTTCAGTGATCCTTATGCTTTATCATGATATGGAAAAAATGTCTGTACTAATATTCAAAAGACATAATTTATACCAAGGAGTAATTACCACAAGTCAAAAATATGCTTGATACTACTATCCTGTTTATTTAAAATAGGTAGCATATAGATAGGTGCTTTTATGTATTAATGAGGGGCAGGTTTTTGTTGTAAGGAAATTCTCCTCCACAGAGAGATAACACAATTTCTTTGTATAAGCAATGCCTCTTATGGTATATAAGCACTGCAGCCAAGTCTGCAGTGACCGTGAAATGGTAGAGTTTAGGATCCTGAGAGCAGCAAGGAGGGAGCACAGCAAGCTTGTTATCCTGGACTTTGGGAGAGCAGACTTTGCCCTGCAGGGATCTGCTTGGTAGAGTACCACGGGATAGAACCCTGGAGGGAAGAGGGACCCAAGAAAGCTGGTTAATATTCAAGGATCACCTTCTCCAGTCTCATGAGCGATGCATCCCAACAAAGAAGAAGTCAGGCAAAAACGCCAGGAGGCCTGCATGGATGAACAAGGAGCTCCTGGCCATAATTGAGGCAGAAAAAGGAGGCCTATACAGGGTGGAAGCAGGGACAGGTAGCCTGGGAAGAATGCAGAGAAATCATTCGAGCAGCCAGGGATCAGATCAGGAAAGCTAAAGCCCTATTAGATTTAAATGTGGCCAGAGACGTCAAAGGCAACAAGAAAGGCTTCTATAGTTACATCAGTGTTTTGTAAAAGAAAGACTACGGAAATTGCAAGCCCTCTTCAGAAGGAAATGGGAGACCTGGTTATCCAGGATATGGAGAAGGCTGAGATACTCAACAACCTTTTTTGCGTCACTCTTCACTGGCAAGAGCTCTAGCCACACTGCCAAAGTCACAGAAGGGGGCGGGCCTTTGTGATCCTCAGGAAGTTCAACAAGGCCAAGAACAAGGGCTCGGATATGGGCTGGGGCAATCCCAAGCACAAATACAGGCTAAGTGGAGAATGGATTGAGAGCAGCTCTGAGGAGAAGGACTTGGGGATGTTGATTGATGAGAAGCTTGGCATAAGCTGGCAATGCGTGCTTGCAGCCCAGAAAGCCAACCTGGGCTGCATCAAAATAAGTATGGCCTTCAGGGTGAGGGAGGTGATTCTCCCTCTCTACTCTGTGCTTGTGAGACCCCACCTGGAGGGGTGCAGCCCCCAACATAAGGAGGACATCAACATATTAGAATCAGTTCAGAGGAGGGCCACAAAGATAATCAGAGGGCTGGAGCACCTCTCCTATGAAGACAGACTGAGGGAGTTGAGGTTGTTAAGATTGGAGAAGGCTCTCTGAGACTGCATTGTGGTCTTCTAGTACCTAAGGTGGGCCTATAGAAAAGCTGGGGAGGGTCTCTTTGTCAGGGGGTGTAGTGATAGGACAAGGGGGAATGGCTTTGAACTGAACAAGGGTCAATTTAGATTAGATATAAGGAAGAAATTCTTTACTATGGGGATGGTGAGGCAGTCAAACAGGTTGCCCAGAGAAGCTGTGGATGCCCCATCTCTGAAAGTATTTGGGGCCAGGCTGGATGGGGCTTTGAGCAACCTGGTCTACTGGGAGGTGTCCCTGCTCAAGGCAGAGGGGTTGGAACTAGATAATCTTTAAGGTTCCTTCCAACCCAAACAATTCTATGATTCTTTCATTAATAGAGGACTAAAAATAGTTTCAATATTGAAATCCAAAGGTACTGAATGCTTACAAGCCATAGCTAAACTGGAAAATATATGTAACCATGATAGGGAAATGAAGCATAAAGCATACTAGGGAACTATTTGGAGAGGTCTACAGCAGGGCTATCTTCCTTTGTCACACTCCTTCTTGCCCGCTATGACAGCCCCAAGACGCAGTACTCACGGGAGTATGTGGCAGTAGTACCCTCCTGTGTTCTCTGGAAGTTTTCTCTGTCAGTTCCAGGAGTGAGAGACAGGGACCGAGTTTCTGAATCTGGGGAATTAGTTCTGGTGTCCATATCCCCTTTCAGAATAAGCCAACTGGTCTTTAGCTGAAATGAATAAAAAACAATTAAATGAGTCAGGATTTAACATCCAAATGCATGTCCTACTTCACCAGCCTGGGAAGTCTTGCTAACTTGAATGTTTATGCTCAGTACAGCCTGTACCAACACTTAACAAATTATAGACATTGACTATGTAACAGGACTCCACATTAGATGCCACGGCTATTGAAAACTTTTAACTTTCATCTGGGCTGAGGATAGTTTCTCTTTAAAATAAGTTGTCCACCATGGCCCACTTTAGAAGATGTGCTATGTCACGTTCTTACTACTAATCTGTTATAACATTTTTGTTGTATGTTAACACACACACTAAGCAAGGGTCCAACGGCCTTAGCTGAATCACCACAAACTTATTGTTGCTTATTTTAATATCCTTATTTCTTTCTTTACTGCAAAATGTAAAATCTAAACACTCTGGGTGAGACATTATGCTTAATAAATCTTCCTGAAACTGTCTTTTGTAAAGACCTAAAATCAGTAATGCTTATTTCAGTTATATAAAATAATACCTTTAAACATAACCAGGTTTTATATAACAGTTGCCTCAAGAAACTCAAACAAACTACCACCTTTTGTTCTTTCTGGTCATTACCTTCTTACTGTCCTGATCCAAACTTCCATCCTCCCCTTCTGATCTTCTTGATGCTGGAAGATTAAAGTTAATTTTAAAAATTGGAAGATATTAACACAGCCAAAACAGAAAACAAAAAGTAATGTTCTAAATATTCTCAAAAGGGGAAAAAACAATACAAAATGAATCTGAAGTTGGGCAGATAATTGGATATGTAGGGCTACGGTGTCACAGAACTACTTAACATTTGGAAAAGATTACGGTAATACTAATTCTGTAGGCATACAGTAAATGTAGAAAATCTACTCCTGGTGGATTTTTAAGCTACGTTTTAGGAAGAAGCTACTTTTGTGGAATGACAGGTGGTAAAAAAACTACATCATAACTTAGGGACAGATCTATATAGTCACTGCACCAAGGAGCAAGTCATTTGCAAGCAAATCTCCATTATTCTTTGTTACCATGATCATGAAAGAACATGTGTTTACATAGCTATATGGTGGTCTTGCACATTTGTGCCTCCTACGTTCTTCAGAAGGACAGGCAATGATGGCAAACAAGATAGGTACAAATTTAGTATTACCTCTTCATGATACCTGCAAGACAGGCTGTGTCAGCACAAGTGAGAGTGAAGGAGAGTAGGTAAGGGTGGGGTGGTCCTGACCTTCACATAGCTACACTCATCATTTCTTAGATAAAGTAAAAGAGGACTCCCAAATTCACAGTGTAACTCTCAATTTTTTCAACTATATTGCTCTCTGTAAGAGTCTATTATCAACAAATATTTACCTGTTGTTGTATTATCCTGTAACCTGCCAACTTCCTGAGAAGAAAAACTGAAAACCTACAAGATATTCACTGAATAGTTCCCAACCATTAAATATATTTTTCCTGGTCTTCTCTACCAGAGTTTTGTATCAGAGACTGATTTATAACTCAGAATTTTACAGAAAGATTTTGTGCCAAATTTCATGCCATTTCAGATTACTTCCAAAAATCTGAACCCTTCTTGCCTTTGTATCACTCTGTTGTTGTGGGGAGAGTTTTAATGGTACAAAACTGGAGCAGTGCAATGTCTTTGCATAATTTTAAACCCATGAGAGGTTATAACAAGGGAATTGTCTGCAATATCTTCGTACAAGAGCAACAGAAGAGTTCCATGCACAACAAGGCAGCCAGAAAAATATATTTATTAACAATAAAAGTAGCATGAGAATACAAAAGTTAAGGAACAGATTAGATTGCTCAGAGACAGAGGTGAGGAGGAGATCAAGTTGCACCCTCAGAAGTGCTGCAACACTCCCATCTAGCTGGGAACAACTTTGCCCTCTCCAGTTCCCCAGCCAGCATGTTTGCAGACGATCTGCCCTGCATCTAAACAACACAGTCAAAAGGCGACTACCATTAGCATTTCAGTGCTCTTCTGTTTCATTTTCTGGTGCCATTACACAGCTTGCATCTAGACCTTAACTGGTTTTGTCAAGAAAGTGATACTTGAAAAATGAAAAAATTTTACTTGTCATTTTGGAAATATCCATGAGTTAGAGGTGAAAATATTTCAATGCCTTTTTTTTTTTTTTTTTTTCCTTTTCTTTTCTCAACTTAATGTGGCAAAACAAAGCTGGGTCATAAAGTAAAAACAACATTATGAAAAAACTCTGTTTTCACAGTTTGCTAATGGCATCCTGACCATGGCATTTTTCTGATATGGCAAGCTGTTTCTTTGAGAAAGAAATAATAGAAAGATGAAAAATTGAAGTGCCTACGCTATGTTGCAAGAAGGTCTTGGACCTGATTTACTGATATTTTGGGAACATACCCTAAATCCCCAGTCAACAAGCTGTTCCAGGTTATATGGATGGATCTCCTTCACACTCAAGAGAAATCCATGCAGAGAATTTGATGCATGTTTGCAATTGTTTTTGTTTCAAGACATTGCTGCTTTTAAAGAAAAAAAAAAAGTGGTATCCAAAGTGTTATTCAGAAATTCCAAACATTCCATGCGATCTTCAAAATAGTTAAACACCCAAGTTTTACACAGAGGTCCAGAGGAGTCCAATGAAAATCAACAGAGGCCTGCAAAGCCTGCCCCTCCCAAGTTCCTGACGTTACAGGCAGATAAATCCAAGTGGCCTGAATTTCATCAGTACTGAGCACTAGCTTCTCCAATACAAGGGATACTTGGTTCTGCTGTGAACCCTGATGTGAACTACACCTTTCACTTAGACCAGTGCCAACACTGCTGCAGAACAAACTTTTTTTTTTTAATTTTGTATTATGTTCAAATGTTGTTGAAATATCAATGCGCTAAATAAATAAATAAATAAAGACCATGCAGGCTCCAGCATGCTTCGATTTCTAACACCAACTCTCAGCCTGATCTCTTGTATGAACCAGTTTTCCACCAGCTTTTTTTTTTTTTTTCTCCATTCTGCAGCTAAGTGTTTATAATAGAAACACAGAAGCTGTAGCTATAGCAAATCTGTTGGGCACTCTTGTAACTAAAACCTTCCAAAGCCAAATGTTTTGGAAGAGCTTCTTGCACTTTTTGTTTTAAAGAACATTTTTGTGCTTGTTTGTTCAAACTTGGTCTCTTCAGCGAAGGAATGTTCTCTGGCTCCCTTTCAGCATGTATTAGTTCAGTGTCCCTTTAGCTTGAGGAGCTGAATCATCAGTTGCTCATGTGTTCATGCTTTAGTAGAAAGATTTATAGAACTTCTGCTGGGAGTTCTTCCAGAACAAAAGGTAAATGCTGTATTTTTTTTTTTAATGGAAGGAAAGTTCATTGATCTATTTTGTTTGTTTGTTTTTGAATTAGAGTAAATTAAATTTTGCTCCTCAGCAGAAACACAACTAGCACATATTTTCAACACATCTGCAATCCACACACTTAGAATATCTATAGTGTATAAAAGACAGTTTAAAATGTAGATCCTTCTTAATGTATAGATACTGCTGACTCAATAATTTCACTTTCCACTTACTCCAGTGATTACTAGGAACAACTCCACTGAAGTTAGTGGACATAGAGCAGTGCAAAATTGACAAAATCCAGACTTCAACTGCATATCCAACTGACTGAAAACTGATACAAAAAACCCTGTCCTGGAAGAAAAAAAAAGCTGTTCTTTATAATCTTTGCAAACCAAAAGTATCAGTAAAATTAAATGACACAGCCAGAATATAGGAGCCCTATCATCAGATTTTGTAAATCGCTGAAGCTATGTTGACTTATATCAGAGTAAGTTCTGACACTTATTTTGTAACTTTGCATTTGCTCTTTCCAAACATCACTGTAACATTCAACTTCTTCCTTTGTGAGTAGCTTCTTTTGCTCAGTTTGAGTACTTTACACTAATGATTTGTGTATCTAAAGAGAAGAAAGAATTGGACAGCTTGGGCAGCCTATAAATTTTGTAGATGACACTAAATCAAGCACTAAATCAAACAGATATTATCTTTTTCCCTTGGAGGTAGCATTAGTTTGACCAAGATTAGGATACTGTGAGCAGAAAATCTATCTAAAGTGCACTGAAACATCAGCAAGTCTGACTTTGCTCAAAACCAGAACCACCACAGAGGTCATCTAAATATTAAGGATTTGAACGTGCAGTTACTTGAGCATGAAACTCTTCAGTTACAGTGAATTTACGCAGAGTGTTTCACCCAGCTGGGACATAACATTTGTCAATTTTGTTTCTACTAATACTGTATTGGATACAAACCAGAAGTTTAACCAAAACAGAAATAAGTGTTGTTTTCCATGAAAGGTAGTATAAAAATTTTAACTACATAAAAATATAGTTCTTTTGACTATGCTTATTGAGCATTTTAAAATCAGCTAAAGCCCTCTGTTACAACAACGGGAAAATATTTAAAATGCATTATCCTTATTCTGATCATGAAGACAGTGATAAATCTGCAGTTTCCTAGCCTTTCACTCATGGAAAGCTATCAACTATCCAGTTAAAGTATGTGAGAACACATATGCGTGGTTTTCTCATTCTTATATACAAAGTGGGAAGTCACCTCTGTGCAGAAAGTGTTGCAGGAGTTAGTAAGATGGGAGAAGTTGCTCCAACAGAGACCCATCCTTGCCATGAAGAGTGACATAGCTATCTGTATTGCTTTTATCTCCAAAGTGTCTTAGGTACTGCTCACAGTGTGATGAACATCTACTTTATTCTCTCACATCTTCCGAAACAGGGGAATAAATCATGGCTTTTGGTTTAGGGCAGTAGTACTCATGAATCTTTTCATCAGAAATGCACTTCTCAGACATCCTATCACAGCATATGCCCTACACATTTGCTTCCAAAGATTAATAATGGAATTTAGTCTAGAAAAATGAATTCTGTATTACTAAGCCTGTATTACAAACAAAGATAATTATCAAACATCACTGAGAACAGAAGCAGGCACCGAAACAAAGAAATTACAGTGATATTAATTAGTGAAATATAAAATAAATTATATAATAATAATATAATATAATATAAATTATTATTTTTAAATAATAATGGAAGAATGCTGACCTTATAATCCTGTATTTTTTTTATATTTACTAGAGCATCAATGCAGATCCTCAGTCGCATAAAGCATCATATATTTCTTTCCATGGTTTGGAAACTCAGACAGAAACCTTGTTGCTGTGTCTATCAAAAGTTTTCCAATCATATCTTGCCAATGTTATCATATACTGAGTTTGTTCCTAACTGCCATGGTGTGATTACATTAGATCCCAATATTATACAGCTTGAAGAACTTGCAGATGAGAAGTAGGTATTTCATTTAGGTGTTGGACTCAATGATCCTTGTGGGCCAATTTCAGCTCAGGATATTCTATGATTCTATAATATACACCAGTTAATAATAAACATTGTTTTTTCCCTCTAGCAATATAGAAGAGTTATTTACCAAAACTGGATATTCTAAGGCATGTTGTTAAAACAGGAGAGCAACTTCCTATATTTACATATTTTATACCATCCCATAAATAAGAAAACTGTTTTTAATATCTGCTCTAAATTACCAAGACAAGACAAAATATCTTTTTGCAATAGAGAAAGGCAGACTGTACCATGCTGTTTGTAGATAGGAGGTTTCCTATAGATGTTATCTTTTACACCAGTGTCTGAGGAAGAGGAAAGAGAAAGGAAAGAATAAAAGAGTAAGCAAGCAGTTCAGACTATGCTGCTCGTCTCCTCTCAACAACACTAAAATGCAAACACTTGAGCAAAGACTACTGATTACTTCATTGGTTTGTCATTCAGTGCTTATTAAAAGAGAATGCAGCCTTACCCATCAACTTTGTTTAAAACAGTGCCTATGCCTACCTAAATAGCTTAATCCGCTCTTAAGTCCCTCAAAATGCTTTCAGATACCTTGAGTGCTGCACTACCAATTTATATAGACAACAGAGAAACTGCATATACTTGTCACTATTTAAAATAAAATTCATATAATGGTAGAACAGACTACTATAAAAGTGTCAAACTTGAAAAGGGACTATTTCTCCATTAATTAAAAAGACAGTATACATGGTAAGATATAGATGTTTATACTGGAAATGCCTAATATTCTAATATGAAATTCTATAGTTTGTCCATATATTGAGTTGTATAGTTGACCTGGTCTTTCAGGAATTTTTGGAAAGCCCCCAAAGCCACAGTCCACATATCATGTTGTAGAGATGTCGGATGTTACTTAGACCTACAGACCTGGGCAAATACAATTCCTAATTACAGTGTGTTTATAGAAACACTAATCCCAGAAGCTAAACATAATTAAACAAAGTATACCATTGAGCTTAGCAGTCAGTGTGCTTAGCAGTCAAAAGCTAAGCAGTGTGAATATAAATGTAGTATGCTTGTAACTGAATGTGAACTTGAAAACAGCATAGTATGTATGCAAAGACACAGCCTCTGTGAGCTTCACGGGGGCCCAAAGTCTTTCACCAGTTTTCAAAGTCTGTATTTGTGTGACTCTCTAGTTCAGAAAGTGAATGGATAAAGAAAAAAAGTAAAACAAAAAACCTCTGCAGCTAGGCTTAATAACATTTGCCATCATCTAATGCAAATTTTTATACCTAAGAACGCAGTACTAACTCCTTTATTTCTGAGACAGTTTACAGATTTTCACTCAGTAGTTTTCTTCTTTTGAAGCTCTAAATTCACAAATTAATGGGAAAACAAACAAACAAACATTTAGAAGAGAATAAACAGGTGTCAGCAATTGAAGATCAAACACTAAGCAGTGAATGCCTACCTGGAATATGGAAATGTCTAGGAGCCTGCTGATAGACAGAAGATGAAGATTTGCTGTCTGAGTACATGGATAAGCTTGGAGTGCTCCGACCACTTTCACTGCCTCCAAGGGGAAGAGCAAAGAAAGCAGATAAAAGAAAAAAATGGAAGGCAAAGTAGAGTATTTCAAGCATAAAAGCTTGTTCAGAATGACTTGTTAATCCAACAGTTTTAAATAACTGGGAAACCATTTTCAGCACAGCGAATTGGCTCAATTTACAAACATCTCATCAACACTTAATATCTGATAGATAATATCAGATTAAATTGCAGTCTTGCATCCTCTCTTTGAAACTAAAGCTCCTCTTTTAAAAACATCATAATGAACAAAATAAAAGGATGAGCACATCCACAGTCTTGTAGTATGTTTTGCATAGTTAAGTGAATAATCTATCAATCAAGATTTTGAAAAATTTAATGCTGTGGCTCATAGCCTGCCCTTAAAACTAGTAATGAAATTATTCAGTACTGTTCAAAATATCTCAAAGCAGCACTAGACCAAAAAACAGATGTTACAGTTAAGTCAAATGCCCCTGCATATATCAGTGACAAAACTAGATGTTGAAATTTTTCCTAAATTGCAAACATTCCCCACAGATAACATGCCACAGCATTTTATATTTATGCAAAGTTGGATTATCAAGTCATAGATCTATAATGCCATAGTCACTTGACAAAATTTGAAGACATATATAACATTGATCGGTATCCATTTTTCCACTTGTTTTGTCAAATACTCATTAAGTACCATTCATTTCCTCTTAGTTTATTTCCCCGAAGCACACTCTATGGCATTATAGCACAGCTTGGCAAACAAAAAAGTAAAGCACTACTTTTTTGGGACTTGTAAAATCCAATTAATTTACAGCACTTTTAAGCAACTGGAAGCCAAACATGACATTTATTCTAACATAAAAGGGCTGTTAATTTGCTGTTATTATTTTAGTGCGGATGGAGCACAAATTTAATGGATAGTAATAATGAAATTATAGCAAGATTTTTTGGGGAAAGGAAGTGCAGCAGTTCAGAGTGCTAGATCTGTAACTGAGTTCTGCCTTCAGGGAGTGGAAGTTTTATAACCATAAAACCACTGGATTGCCATAACTATCTAGGCTATGCCCATGGAGGGCGTATCCACTGAACCCTTGCCAGATTTCTGTTGACTAGCAGTGGTGTATGATCAATGGTCTGTAACCAAACACGGCCTGGACATGCACCACTGAAATCAACAGGGTAGTGTTACTGAGTTCAATGGTAGCAGAAGCAGGCCAGATGAAATCATGATGATACATTAAGTTATCCATTCTAAATTCTTACTTTCACAGTTGGTGAAAAATTGAAATTGAAAACTATTTGGCTGTTAACACTGCATACTCAAGAACAGTGATTTCCATTTGGAATAGGGCCACAAAGCTCATCAACTCTCCTGTGCAACTCTCCTGTGAAGAAAGGCTGAGATTGCTGGGGCTGTTTCACTCAGAGGCTGGTGAAGCAGTTGAACAGGTTGCCCAGAGAAGCTCTGAATGCCCCATCCCTGGAGGTATTCAGGCCAGGCTGGATGGGGCTTTGGGCAACCTGGGCCAGTGGGTGGCATATCTGTACATGGCTGGGGGGTTGGAACTAGATGGTCTTTAAGGTCCCTTCCAACAAAACCATTCCTTGATTCTATGAAAATATAATCAGAACAGGTGAGAAATTGAAATTACAACTGTGGGCAGTGGTGGCCTATGGTCTTTCCAAAAAGTAAGGGAAGAATTACAGAATTACTAAAAATTTGGTACACCACAATCAGTTTGCAGTCAAGTTGTCTTCAGACAAGGAACCAGACAGTTATTCAGTTTCTTGATTCCCACTTTGCTCTTGGAAAAAAAGCAGTGGTGACAGGTTTTCATTGTGCATTGATTAATTCCTTCTTTCTTTGCTGCTTGCCGCTTAGATGCTTGGCCATCCCTTCTAAGCAAAAGAAGCCTCAATTTCATTCCAAATTTGAATACAAAGAGCAGTGGTAGTTACTTACTTAAGTAAATTTCCTGACTACTCATTGGAATTTTTTTAGTTTAAAAAGAAAAGGAAAGTTTTCAAGTGATTTTCACAGAGTACTTATTCCTCATTTACTTAAAAATTAGCATGTTATTAAAAACATATTCATATATGATCTACATGAAAAACCACTTCAGTGAGCACCAGTGACCCCCAGGTGCTGGCATTATACACCCATAAAGTCATTCTTCAGGGGTAGGGTGTCAGTAACATATTCAGGGAGCCAGAAGGAAGCATTAATTAGGGTGAATAAACTTGCAAGAATACAGGAAGCAAGAGTAAGTACTAGAAAACAACAAATATGCTAACTCCTCTATGTAAGCATCACCTGCAAGGAGCACTTAGCAGAGTGATCACCTCTAATTTGCTTGAAAGGGAAGAATTATGGATGGAATGGGGGAAAAGGTTCTTCTAGCAGCTCACTCGTACAAGTTGATGTATATTTAAATTATATTTAAAATTCTGCCACTGATTTGGACAAACACAAAAGAATAGTTGCATTTCACATTATGCATATGAAAATAAGTATTTAATAATAAAGAAAAGTGAAGATATGGGTAGAAAGTTCACATGTTGAAACTCCAGACACTCTTTTAATCTAGCCTATAATAAGTCTCTAAAATAAGACCCTGCCAAGAATTTGTCTCTTTCAAGGTTTGCCTGGTACACAATGAAGAACTTCAAATAAGGTCTCTGAGAAAACAGAACTACTGGACAGAGCAATTTTTCAAACTCTTGGTTTTGTCTTCTGCCACAAGCAGCTGCAGGATGTGATCTGATCTACTGGTCACTCCGTAGAGTGAAAAACCAGAATCACAAACTATTCCCTGGATTTTGTTTAACTTGGAAAGAATCTGGAAAAGTTTACTTTGAACTTCAGCATCAACCACAAAACCCTTGTGTCTTTTGGCTGCGGAGAGGGTAGGCTGCTCTTTTAACCTTGTGTGTTTTTGTAGACAACTGACCAGAGCTCAAATCGTGCTTCCTTTTTCATAGTGCTTAAGGGACTGTCAGGAAAAGTGCAATATTGCTTATACCTCCTTCCTTGTTGGCTTTTATCTTATTTGGTAGGATAAGAAATTTGATAACATGTTACTTTAAGTGCTGTCTAAGTTTCCTGACTTGGGTTTGAACAACAAGCAGATACCACTGGCCAAGTAAAGACATCAGAGATTACTCCTGAAACTGGATCCTTCAATATCTGTTGGCACACAGTGCATTAAACTAGACAAAGTTTTTTGAAGTCTAATTATGAACTCTCTCCAAGTTTTCAAAGCCAAATAAATGGGCTTTGGAAGCTGGCAAGATGCTTTCCACCGTGTTTCAAGTAAGCATTTTTTCTCTGGGGCTTAAGCACTGACTTTATGTTCACTGACTCTATGCTCACTGACTCCATCAACTCAAGAGGAAGAGTTATACCAAGCGTATGTACTCTGGAGATCACATACTATGATTCTCAAGGGCATGAACTGTGATGCTTTCTTGATGCAAGACTGTTACAGAATTTATCTTGAAGATATTTTGAAGACAGAAATTCTTAAAAGGGGGAAAAAAAACACACAAGTAATTTATCTGCATGATAAAGAGCAGCTCATCCTATTACTCTTCATGGAAGCTAGACTACTTCTACAGGAAGTGTACTGAAGAAAGAAGAGAAACTCAGTTATCTTATTTCTGTTGGAAAAATGATGAACTATGTAGCTTTTGGGAAGAACATGATACAAACTCAGTGAAATCAAAAGGAATATTTTGGCAGGTTTTATTTTTTCTTTGGGTAGTAAAAAATCTGTGAGCCAGAAGTTTAAAGAAAATTTTTTATTATGATTGTGGACAGCTAGTTTTACAAAGATTAGTTCTATTATTATTAACCAGTGTATTATTTTTGGATTTAATCAAAGTTTATTTATTTATTTATTTAAATTAGTTTGATTTCGCTTTTTAAAAGCTGAAATGGCAGCAATAACCTTGGTCTGGATACAAAGCACGGAGTCCTACAACTCCATTCTTCCCACACTAACCACTTTGAAGAGAAAAAAATAGTACATCAACACTCTCAAAGGACTTCTCCAGATAAGGAAAAAATGCAGTCTTCAACTCAGAGAAAAGAATTCAGAGAACTTGAAGAGGATAGGGCAAATCTTCTGACTCCTTTCAGGCTGAGACATTAACTCAGTGTAAAGCAGTGGATAATCTATACAACCTCTGCAGGGCTCAGAATTACCTATAAAGAAGAATTATAAACATGCTTGCCTGCCTCGTAGGAGTGCTGTGAAGCATTATAAATTACTGCTTGCAAGATATTTTAGCTTCTTGATAAAAAGTGTTGCAGAATTGCAAAATATTATAATTCTGATCACTCTACTAACAAATGTATGGGCAAAAACAGCTGCCACTTGAGGATTTCTTCCTCCAAACATCAGCAATAAGTAATTGCTGCTGCTCTGAGCAACAGCAGGTAGCATTGAACAGAAATTCATTTTAGCAAGAGTGCTGCTAAGCAACTGCAAGCTTTTGAATAAGAGCTTTCTGTACAGTGAAATCAGGCAATGCAGCACAGTGATGAGGTGTTCTTACTCAGTACATCACGTTGGATAATTTTGTCCAAATTTAGAGGACATAGAAAAAAAATGTTCAGGCAGTGCTACAGGTGTGTGTCAGCCTTCCAAGAAATGCAGGTGGGGGTATGTGTTTGTGGGTGGGGAAAGAAGCTTTGCCGGTAGACTTTAAAATGACAATCGGTTTAATCTCATCAGCTTTTTCTTCCAGAATTTTCTCTTAAGGATCACATTTGCAGCACTTAAGTCTGATTCTGTTCCTACTTGTGTTGGTGAAATTCATCTGACTTTGAACAGAACTGTTTCTGGATACATTAGAGACTAATCAAGATGCATTAGTTATTTTTTCCAAAGGCAATGAGCATCTGCAATTGATTTGAGTTTGTATGTCAGACCTATTTGTAAATCTGGTTCCTGCAGAGGGTCACTTCCTTTTCAGTAAAGGTTACAATGACAAGGAGAACAGTTCTGCTTTACTAAATCAAATGGTACATAAGAGCTGGGGAACATGCACTGAAAATGTTTGCCATTCAAGTCTCCTCCACACTCATGTTGTTCCTGGAGAGGACAGAATCAGGGGAAGACACGTAATTGAATGTCTTCTCTTTCTTATGTTTAAGTAGCTAGCTGAAAGAACAGCATTTGCCTGAAAGGCTTACGGGTATTCCTCATTACTGTCTCCTGTCTGCAACATGGAGTTCATTAACAGTTAATATCCAATGCAAAAAAATGTAATGGCAAGGAGACTAGTCTCAATTACTCTGTTTCAAAATACATGGCACAGATTATTTGCTAATCAGTGCAACTATATTGATTTAACCAGTTTATCTGGAAAGATTTCTGGTAATGCTGCAAATAATAATAATAATCTCTAAATGAAAGTTAGAAGGTTAAATAACTGATTGTCTGATGTTGGATCCAACATATAAGCTTGTTATAATACTACTTATTTAGCAACACCAAAATAGGGCAAACATAAACATTGTATCTTAGAACAAACAGGTTTTAAAATTATTTCCCTCTCTCATTTTCATCATAAAATCTATTTCCTTTGAAAAACACTTAACACTCACTGAAAATAAATAAATAAATAAATAAAACAACTCATACCCACTCATTTCTTAAAACTACACAATACGTCAAGAAAGCACTTGCAAAAAATTAAGACAAATTTTATCCAAGTGGAAGCCATGCTTGCACAGACAAAAAAAAGTGAAACACATCTGAATAAGTCTACAGTATCACAGCACGGTTTTGCATTCCTGGACCTTACCTTTGAAGAAAGGGATGTAATGATGTCTGAATGTAGATGTAGGGCTTGGGTGTTGGGGCAGGGAGATGCAGCTACTGGTACCAAGACTCTGAGTACCAGCTGGGGGCAACAGAGAGTAAGTGAAAATAAACTATTTAGTTCACTTACTGAAAGCCACAAATTACAATGCCATCCTTTCTTTTCAGGAACATTTTCCTCCTGATGCTTCAAAAACATATACTTTATATGTAAGATTTCATCTTTCTCTGGTTATGTTTAAAAACATCACAGTGGCCATACTACGTGGCTGGCCATGGACAAAGGATTTCAACAGAGAGTTATTGTATAAAGCCTTGATAATGTAATGCATCAGAAAATATTCCAGAAAGGAACCACAAAAAGCATAGCTGCACTCAGGGAAATTCTGCATATTAAAAAAGCTGCAAGAGGGAATGATATATGCTTATAATGGATCTAATGAAATGAAATAGGGAGAGCCTTGTCTGTGATGAGAACTGTTTTACAAGTGGGTCCAGTTCTCACTGCTGTCGGTGCATACTGGTAGGATTTAGACCACAATGTACCAGGACACTCAAGTGCATGGCTAATTTAAGCACTTGAAGAAACGTCCTCGAGTTGTTTCAGCTCTGAAAGTCATACGTGTAATTAAATACTTAGAAAAATATTCTTAGAAGTCACTTTCTTTGTTTGCTGTGTTGTAACAACCTCCTGATAATGTATTTGGAGGACAAATAGACAACTATTAAAAATAGCAATTATGATGACTAAATTTTCAGTGAAGCTGTATGACATAAGAATTAATTTGGAATTTCTTTCATCTTTGCTCCTTCCTTTAATAGTGTGCAGCTAAGCTTAGGTATGACACAGCTGCCAGACCTTCAGCACAGACTAATCTTCCTATCTCTAATAGATCTTTGATCCTCAATCTCATCTTCACTTTACCAAAGACTTTACATAGTACAAATAATTTCTGTTTCTGTTACCCATACAATTTTTATTTCCATTGGAAAGATTAATAATTCCATATTTTTTTCTAAACTAGTTTATAATTATAATGTATCCCCAATGAAATTGGTAGACACTGAGAAAACAATAGAAATTTTTTGAATTTCTGTGTTTTCAGTTCAGATGATGAAATGGAGAAAAATTAGAATGAATTTTGAGCAATTTGGTTGATCATTCTAAGGATAAAATTCTGCACAGTGTCCATTTAGGAATGGGCATTAGTATGGAGCATCCATGCAAAGATCAAAAGAGGGTGATCCCTCCTCTTTGTGCAGAAGAACATCAATAAACATTGCTGACAGCTTCTCATCTAAAGCAATCTGGACTTCAAAAACTAGTCGTTAGTGCCTCTAGTTGCTCCTCTAGCTCTTGCACTGTGGTGAGGAGAGCCACCATGGACCATAAACCTGCAGTACAGAAGGGACACAATATCACCTGAGCACCCTCTTGGCTTTGTGCGCATTCACTGGTACTATGCTGAACCAGGAAAGAGCTGTGGATTGAATATGAGGAAGGATGGGACCAGGATTAAGTCTATCTTCTGTTTACAGATACATAAAATCAAGCCTTCTGGATGCCTGTTTTCTTTTTCTTAGTTGTTTATACCTGAGGAATTTTCTCCTTCCTCCCCATGGGACAATCTGTTCACGATAAACAAAATACTATAATGAACTACGCCTCCACCTAAAAAACCTGGAGTCTACCCTGCCTACAGCACGAGACAAAGTAGGGGAAAAATCTAGAGAACAAATAGGGCTGATTCTCAATTACCTGGTCTGCTGTAATGCTGAGGAGAATGGGACGTTGGAGTGTAGCGACCATAACCCAGTGAGCCAGCAGAGCTAGGACTTGATGTCCTGTACTGTTTGAAAGATCTGTCATCTTGGTCACCCTGAGAGGAAGAGAGGAAATCTAGCATTAGGGAATATAAATCACTTCCAAAGCAGGCAGAATATGCCATTTCACATGTTTCTGTGCTGTGTAGATGGAACTTGATGCTGTTGTAATGCTCCATGCAATCCCAATGAAACAAGGTGGCTTTCAGCTGTAAGCACCTCAACTGCTGTATGACCAAAGGCGCTCTGGAACTGCCAAGTTTCACAGAATGGTCGTGTTCACAGGAAAGTCAACACATACATGAATTTAAAACGACAGTATCATTTGACAAGAACATAACACTGTAGAAGTACTGTTTCAGGGCAGTATAATTCGCTACTCTCTTCCACCTTACGTAACATACATGGGTAGGTGGAAGGTGAAATCAGGCTAGCGTGATAGTACTATGGTCACTTTGTACCCATGTAAATGGCTGTACAGCATAAGGGTCACAGACAACACAACGTCAGCACTTGCTGGCTTTACTACATCGCAGAAACTACTGTGTCTGCTGCATAAATTGTCCCAGCACACTGTACTACAAGCAAAACATGGTCATTATTAGCTAGGTAACCTATAATAAATACTCATATAAATATCATTAGAATTAACACTGCAAAATTGTACAATATATAACCTATTTCCCCAAAAAATCCTTGACTTCAACTACTTAAAACCATGTACACCCATGCAAAGCCCCTCACTTTCTATAGCTAGTTAAATTACAATTGTAATTTGCACAGTGTCTTAACAGTAAAAAACATTAAGTAATGAATTAGATAAGGAAATGACTTTCTGTCAAATAGCTACAAAAGCAAATTCAATTTTCTTGTTTAAGGAAATTGAGGAATGCCTTCAGTTAACTTCAGATTAGAGCAAATCAATGTAACCTACAGATGCTCCCTTATGGAAAGTGCTATTCCAAAAAATGCTACCCTCCTCCTATTCCAGTAGGAGTGAGTAAAGAGCATGCTATCCCATAGTAGGTGTTAGCCACTTGTCATGAATTTTGGGACATCTTCAGGCATCTGTAATTCCCACTGGATCAGTCATCATTTAAACACACAGAAGGTCCTATTTGGCCCCATCACCATCTTCCAGATTCCTATCAGGACAACTTAATTATATCTATCCATTCATCTTTAGATTCTTCCTGCCTGCAGTTTCCAGTTTAGCTGCTCTGGGACTACCCTTGACACTGGGGATGTACAACATCATCTCAGTCACCACTTTCTCTCCTCTAGCTGAAGTGTCCTCTGTTCCTTCCACATCACCCCAGACTCAGTGACTGCATTTTCAAAAATACTGAAGATCAGTTTTGCATACTAGTAAATAGCATTATTGCTTAAATATCCATTTCAAAGTCAGAAATTATCCAAGAAAGGAAGAACAACAACTGGCGCCTTCCCAAGCATGCGGCATTCTACAGGCGTTCTGCCACCAACTCCTCCACGCTCAGTTTGAAATGTTTCCCCCTCTATGTAGCTATATTATTTAATACCCATTCTAACCCATGCAAAAAGAGTTACATGTCAGTATAGCCACATCCCTGGAAAGTCTTGGGGTGATATCTTCATACCATATGAGTGTTGTCTAATGTTCTTTGAAGTTCCAATTGTATGGCACAGTGAATATTTTTTTCTGATAAAACCCTCTCCAACAAAACTGGTGACAAGTTTGCAGAGGATGATGCCTAAGCACCTGATCATAGATTCTTTAGAGAAAGACGGGAAACAGCAAAGCTGGATAACTTGGGATAATTCGTATGACATAGGTAACAGCAGCACTGACCTCCATACTAGTGCCACTTCTGGAATTAAACAGCATGACAACTAGCTAACTGATAGCTAATGAAAGGAAATTATTGTAATCTTCCACAACACCAAGAGTTCATATCGATTATTTCAGACCTTACCTTTTGTGTAGTTTTGGTCTCTGTAATGAACAGTCAATCAAGTTCATGAAATCCAATATTAAATAAAGCATGTTTTATTTTTAAAGTATCAAATAAATTACATTTGGATTGGTTAAATTCTCTGCTTAGCCAATGTTCATAGCAACAGTTGGTGATTTGTAATCTTTAATGGAAATTTCCAGTTCTTCTCTACTACCCAAATTCTGCAATACAGTTCTCTTTACATATAATTGGAATAATGGAGAAATGAGCCAGGCCTGTGGTATTTAATTGAGTTGATATCTGGGAAGTTATGTGAAATGCTTTCACTGCCTGTAATAAGGTGATACTTCTTGAAACAATGACAGGCTTCTATCATTAACGTACATCAAGATACACTTATAAGTGCAGGTATGTGCACATGATTCAACAGTATACGTGTACAAATAGTATAAATAGTTTAACTGGCTGTGGAATAAAAAAATAAAACTAAATAAAAGAGAAAGCCATACCAAGCATTAATTCATGTCAACTCATGCTGGCAGCTTTAAATGTTAAAATAAATCCTGTTTCCCAATGGAATTTATTCAGTAGAGCTTGTAGAAGTGACCACAATACAACCTTTATTTTGGAAAGCTGAAACATGGATGACAGTGGAGATAGATGAATACAGATGACAATCCAGAAGCAGAGCACATATTCAACACAAGTAACACTGTTAAAAACAAATTATAAAACCCCATGCACTGCAGAGGCAGGAGGCAAACCCCACATTTCAGACGCTGCTGGTTATCAGTATGACCAGGTTTATGCATCACAAAATGGGTCAGAACAGGAGAACAAAGGCACTGGGGATTACCTCAGTAGGTGTTGGAGAGAGCAACTGAGGTGACTGCAAACAGCAACACACAACAAATTAGTGATACAAATTCATGCATGATGTTACTTGTGAGAAGAACTACTCTTAAAACATCAATATCCATGTATAACACATGATATAGTTAAGAAAAATAACTGTCAGGTAAGTTAGAATAATTTTTTATTTTTCTTTGTTCTTAAACAAGGTAAGAAGGAATAAGTTATAAATCCTTGCATATACAGCTGTTGTTGATTTCTTTACTACAAAATCCTGTGGCCTGGTGAGGCCAGACCTGTATCACAGAGTACTGTTAGTAGAAAACCCACATTTAAAGCAGCTGCCTGAAGCACTACCAAAATCTGGATTATAATTTTGTTACTCCGAGCTAGCTGCTTTAAGGGAAACAAAAATTCCTGTACTATTTTATTTTTAATTAAACGTCATGTAATTTGATAATTTACTGTTCACTCATTTTCCTTTCAAAATTAGTGGGTTTTAAGCTTGATTATCTGAGCACAACTCTACTGAAACTCCTGGAGCTGTACATATAGCCAGGATGCTGAAGTTTGAAAATCAGGATTTTTTAATTTTTTTTTTACCATCCCGAAATCAAGGATGTAAAATATTTAGAGCATCACAAAAACGTGCACGTTGGATTGAGAGCACAGCCCCAAATGCTCTTCCTTGTCTAGGCATCTAGAAACCAGATCCTATTTTTTTCTTTTTTAAGATATCACTGAGGTCTTACTGACACAAATAGCTACATCAACATAGACCTACCTAAGCAAGCTTTAATCTAGTGCTACAAATATGGGGGGAAGAACAAATGCAACATGAAACTCAGTGCATGCTTTAAAGCATGTCCATGAGTGAAGGCAGAAAACTGGCTGTAAAGTCTGTGTTAAGACTGGTATCTTAATTGTTATTGGTAAGTAATATACCTAGCTTAAAGCTTGCTCAAATATATCTGTATGCTAGCAACCATGGCTGAAGGGGACATGCACTCCTGAGCCTCACTTGGGTCTTTGGAAGCAAGCAAGAAAACAGCTGTTTTGTAGGCAGGTTTTGGGCCGCTGGTCCCAAGTGAACCAGTGTATCTCCTACTGCCCCAAGGGAAAAGGCCCTCTTTTATGATGTGGTCATTTTTATCATCGTATTTACCTTACGAAAAGGGCGATGACTCCAGCTGTCCTAATAAACTTTTCCTATAGCAGGATAACCACTGAGCTACACACTAAAGGCAGGTGCTATACACTAAAGGCAGCAATACCCTCTTTGATTTTTTTTTTTTAAGAGCTCAGCTGCAATTGCCTCCTATCCCACTGCTAAAATTGGAGTGTTGAGGTTTACAAAGTTTGCGGCCGCTGGATCCCAGTCAAAACTGGGCTTCCGCCAAACCAGTCAGTTTCACTGCACCTCTGAGTGGCTGTCCCACCTCTGGCATCTCCAGCCTTTGAGTGACAGCCATGGGGTCAGATCACACCAGGGGTCCAGACAAAACCTCGTGCCTAGCTCAGCCACACAGACACTCCAGCAAAGGAGAGGAACTGCAGCATGTGCCAAGGACCTGCTGAAAGTGGATGGGAGAAACTCCCTCCAGCAGCAGCATAGGTTTTTGGCAGGTGAGATGGTTTTATAACCATCTCCTTGAAGCATGTGCAATGACTGAGTCTTCAGAGGAGTTGGGCAGAAATTTGCAGAGCATATGCACCTCTGTCAAATCTAGATGTCACCTCTGAAAGGTCAGATGTGAATGGGCAGTTGAGGAAGGACACAAACATTATCAGCACCCACAAGTTTTGACATCGAAAGGAAGTGTTTACACTGTATAGGTTCAGGGTGAGGCAGCAGCTTTCAGTTTTATGAATTCAGAAACCATTAAATACCATTTAAACTCTTTACCAAATATAACCTTATTTTTTTTAGCACTCAGTATAATGGAGCTACTGTGGTTCAGCATTGTACGGGGAGGATTTGGAAGTGAGTTTGCAAGAACTAATATGTACTGCACTTTACCTGAGAGTAGCACTGGAGACTTCAGTGGTACTGATTAAGCATAAAAGGCAATGGTGATAGCAAGACTGGGACTATTATAAAATAGTACTGCTATTATTTCTAGTATTTATTTCTATCCATCCATTTACACCTATAGAGAAAAAAAGACTTCCATTCTAGACAGCATATAACTTACTAACATATCTAGTATATCTGAGAGGTTTAATTTGCAAAAAGCATCTAAAATTATAAAATAAATTAGAAATTGAAACAAAAGGAAGGTATGATTAGGGAAGAAAAGCAAACTTGAATGACAGGAGTTATATACAAATATGCTTCACAAAAAAAGTCAGAATTAATAAGATTATGTTAAATTAGATTTCATTACCACAAATTATTTAACATTAGCTCTGCATATGAATAGATTGAAATGCATGTGTGACATGAGGATGAACTTTAGTAAGGGACAGTTGAAAGAAATTTGTGCATAGCAAAGTGATACCATTGTTGTGCTACCAAAATAACATAGTACACTTTAAAAAAAAAAATCATGAAAGACATTTGGCTTTGCTTCTGATTTTTAAATTATAATTAGCAATGGCTCGTGTTTCCATGTAGAACTCCTCTCATAGAAAAACATATTTTAATTACATGTCATCTGTTTAAAAAATGATCACAGAAAGCAATTCTTTAATTTCCATGAACTAAAAAGTGAAATGAAAGCCTCACTTGTATTTTTAGAAGGCTAAAATGCCTTGTGGGTGAATGGATGACATGACTCAATTAACTGAAGTTATAAAAGATATGTATTTTTTAATTCTGCACATTTTAGTGTTCAGCAACTTTTAATGATGACATTAAATCTCAAATTCATATTAAAAAAAAAATACCCATGTTTCAGTACCTCCCCGTAACTATGCCTGTCATCTGAAGAGTAACTGATATATGGAGAATAGGAGATCATATCTGGGCGGTCAATGTTATAGATGGCTTTATTTTTAGGAAGAGCAGCCAAATCCCTGTAGTCAAGAATTTCATCTCCAAGCTTTGCCTAAGAAAAGGAGGAAAGAAAGCAATGAGAATAAGAAAGAACATGATCAGGATACAATCAGAAAAGGACAGATATATATAGATAGAAAAGTCATCATCATAGTAATAGGCTATCTTTTTCTTTGTGCAAATTTAAGTATCTTATATTTACTACACAATGCTAAATATTACTGTTGCTTTCTTATTAGATACTGGTGCTTTCTCCTTTTCTTTTTCACTCACATTTAGCTAATAGGAATAGCATGGCACAATTCCAGTTCCCTTGGTTATATCCCGCTTACTGTTAGCTGCATAAAGAGACATGTGGGACAGATATTGAAGTCTTTTTCAGGCAAAACACCCTTCATTTTAAAGTGGTTTTGGTGTGCAGGGTTCCCCTACCACAAGCAGT
Source organism: Anser brachyrhynchus (assembly GCF_964034855.1). Taxonomy (NCBI): domain Eukaryota; kingdom Metazoa; phylum Chordata; class Aves; order Anseriformes; family Anatidae; genus Anser; species Anser brachyrhynchus. The sequence continues at coordinate 67,925,186 of NC_137698.1, forward strand.
AGTGAATAATCAAATGTGTATTTCCAACATATACTCTCCAGATGCTGACAAACATTAGTCAGGTCTTTAATTTTTTCCATTCAGCTGTATCCCACAACTTCACCTCCTTTCCTGACTATTTCTAAGTAGTCGTTAATTACAGGTCACAAACCAGCAGATGACGGATTTGCACTGTGGTAGATTAGTTGGAAGATCACAGATGCCACTTAAGTAAAGTTCAAATCCTTTCGGGAGACTCACACAACCAACAGAGGAAAAAAGCTTGCTCTTTCCCAGCTGTTTCACTCTCCATTCTCCTCTTGCTATCCTTATTCCAAAAGCATGATTATCAAAAGCCACATTTTCACAGATTATCCTTAGGATAATGGTAACTTGCAGTAAAACTGTATCCAGCATGTATGTACTAGGCTTGTAGATATGAAGACAAGCCGGCCACACTGAGAGGAGAGAAATGGGCAGCAAAATTGCCTAGTTCCTACCTCGGGCTTTACGGAATGATAAGTTCTTCGCTGGCAGCAAAATGATGACTGAATCTCACTTTTCTCTCAGAACTCACTGTTCTCAGTACGATCAGCTGTAAAACTGTAATAATGCTTTCCAAACGCAAAAGATATGAAAGTATCCAAGATTTATGTGTGTGGTGATTATCTCTTTACTCAGTATGAGATAAGAAAAGTTCAATAGATTTTTCAGGGAAGTTTTCTTTTAGATTAATTATACAGAAGTTTAGCATGACAACTTTCATTTATCCCTTTTCCTAAAACAATGTATGAATTGTACAAACATAAGCAACATGGGAAGGAGGAAGATTTTTCTTAACTAAGAAAGTGGAATGAAGCCACCATAACCAACACATACTCTCATCTTCAAAACTAATGATAAAATGTTTTTTAATGAAATATTTGATTCTTAAAGATGACAGTGTCCTACAGATATCACTTTTCTTGCATCTACTTCAAGAAGCTAAAGACCACTGAAAGAGCCCCTTAGTGAAAATCCCTCCCTGCTGAGAAGCCAGTGGCAACCTCTGATGCAGGGACAGGTCATTCAAAGATCAGAAGCCTGTCTGGCAGGTCTGTTCTAGGAAAAATTTGGGCAGAACTGTAGGAAGGACCAGGGGGGCTGTGATAATTTCTCTTTAAAGGTATCCAGGTTGTGCAGATTATTCTAGTGAAAACAAAAAAGTTCAAAATTGGGAATATGTGAATTACAGTAATTTTAGCCCTTATCTCTCTGTGTAGAAGTGCAGTTTTGGATCCTCCCACAAAACTTCAAAAATACCAAGAGTAAAACTTACCTACTTACAAAATTCATGTCACTCTAAATATCCAAATGTAGGAAAATTTGGATAAAAAAATGCCTTAGAGATACAGTTGCTTTCTAAACACTCTATTCTACAAGCATTCAGCCTACGTTTTCTATTTTATTTTTACCTACTTTCAAATACTTGAGTGGAATTTAAATATTCTAGAGATGACTCAAATTACAGCTAAGAGTCTTTAAGCCATTTTTTCAATAATCCGGTATTTTGGATTCTGTTAAAAACATGCTTTAAGTTTAGAGTATCTTTTTCATTTGGACTATGTACTTCTACAATTGTATAATAACAAATATGTTTCTGTATGAAAATATAATGTGATTTATATTCCCAGTATAAGAATGTACAACACATTTTTGTAACCTAAACTAAACCTTCTGGTTAGATTTATCTTTGTAGGGAACTCCTAAATCTACTTAGAATTTAGCTAAATATAAAAAAGGACTTCTGTTTAAACCCTATTTAATGGCGTGATTTAGAAATTTACTGATTTTTAAGTGGTATGCAGTGAGTTGGAAGGAATGTTTGCACTGGAGTAAATTTCAGTCTGGATATAGCTCAGCCATCACTGAAATTAATGGAAAGATGACTGTCAACTTCAAAGGGCATTAACCTATGCCCTCTCTCAGTACAAGAATATACCACAGCCTGATACTTGCAGAAGGAAAAAAAAAAAAAGATATACAGTTTTAGTAAAGACTGCATGAACCACACTCAGGTTTAGTTAAAACATGCTTTCTTACTCTTTCCCTAGCTGACCAGTAAACCATGACCCAGAAGCACATCACCCGTGAGATGGTTCAGAACAACCATGTCGCTCAGACTTGATGCCTTTGAAAGAATAAGTACCACAGAATCATGGTTCCTAAGTTTTAACTGTTTCTCAAAATGCTCTTTCGTCAAACACAGTTCTTCAAAGAGTTCAACAGCTGTTAATGTACAGTTTCACTAATTGTTTTAATTACACAAATGCATGTTATTGCTGAAACTGCCTGTCCTGCATGTGCTTTACACTCTGCTCTGCCTTCCCTCATCTCCGTTAGCATTAGAAACATGGTAGACAGCTGGGTCTTTTTCATGGGTTATTTTCTAACAATAACAAAAAATCTTTTCCTGAGTTATTCTTCTAGCTGAAAATAGTCTAAAATCTGACTGATCTCTGTGTACCAACTAGCACCAAAGAGGAGACAGGAAGGCAGGGCTGGAGAGGAACAGGACCATGTGTAAGAGGGACCTTCCTTTCAGTGGCAGCATGTATTTAGATTTGGCTAAAGCAATCATGAAAGGACCCAAGACAAATTTTGAGCGTGTCTCTATGTCATAACACTCCTGTAATAAAAAACAGATGCAAAAGATAGCCAAAGGATCGTTTGGATAATATAGAAGTCAAAAACCATGTTTTTGATTATCCTTACTTTTCTGTTCATAAAAGCTGAAATAGGACTTAATTGATCTCACAGCCTTCTGACAATTAAGCAGTCATACATGAGAAAGATATAGCAAGAACTTGCACACCTCTGGGAAATCTCTTTTTCGTAATTGGCTCATATTTGGTTGAGAACTTTATTCTTTCACAGCCCCAGATGCCTCTAAAAAAGTATATTACAGTAACAAGCACTAGAGTTGTATGCTAACTTAATGATATTCTTTGAAAAAACAGAAAAAGAGAATGGAGGTTTGTCCTTGACTGTTAACAACCTGTGAAGCATATTTAAAGTGATAATCACAAACACCAAGAAAAACAGTACCATCTAACAGAAAGAATGTCATTAGAAATATATAAATCTTAGAAGAATGCTTATGATTTATAAAAGCAATGAAGCAGCACATGGCTGGAGAGATAGAGACCATCTGGCCAAAGAAAATGTTTACATGATAATAGTCTTGTACCACAATGAACTGTCTTCATAGCAGTCATGGAAATGACATTTTTTTAAGAGGGAATATACCCTGGTATACAAAAGCATGGAGCTTTACTGGAAGGAGAACTCAGAAGCACTGATGGCCTTTTAGATAAGGGGCAATTCCTACACTAGTAGGTTATATAAAGGGTATATTGCTTTCAAAATTATTTCTGTTTGAAGAAAGAAGACAAGTTGGCTTCAAGGCACTGTTTCACTTGTCTCAGTGCAGTAAATAAAACTCCTTATCTTTAGTATAACAACCTCTTTGACAGTCAATCGCATCTCCAGCAGTTCCCTCTGGTACTATTCAGTGACAATGACTTACCTGTCTGAGGACAAAGAAATCTTTGACAGGACAAAGAATAGTCCTGAGAATACTGAAGACCTCACAGAGATGTTTACACAGATGCCACAATTCTGTATTTTTTTTTTCATTTATTGCTTACCAAGTGGTAGCCTTGAAACTCTGCTCATGAACAATATCTACAGCAATTATTACAACTAAGGTACACCTGGTACTGAAAAAAAATACTCAGCATAAGCTTTTATCATATTTGTGAAGTTATTTTAAACTCTCTGAGCTTTCCAGAGCTAGCACTTATTAGACCAGAAACACATCAAAGGTCCCCTGAGGTTAGGGACTGGAATTTGTAGAGGCCTGAGTCCTGTAATCATACACAAGTGTTTCCATAAGCCATCAGAGGCAGGTTCAAAGGCTTGATTTAGACGAGTAGTATTCAAATCTAAGCTTGTAATCTACCTGTGGGCTGTACTGTTTACTTAAACTTTTCTTTTTAGAAAGCATTGTGGTATTTTGCTTGCTGTGGTACAAAACAGTTCTAGTGGTAATGTAAGTGCTATAAATACACCACAAAAAATAACAAGAAACTGACAGAAGTCTGTTATGGTAAAGGCAGTATTCAGACATTTTAAACATGAGTAAGTAAATTCCATTTTAGAGGAATCACCAACTATAGTGGTTTGGATACATTAACTTTACATACATGTTAAACTGCAGGAGGAAGCACGGGCTTTTTTCCCGATCTCACAGAATGCATTTCACAGTAAAATACTTACATAGATCACACGGCTTGGGGAACCTGATGTACTTGAAGCAGGTACAGAAATAATACTCTCAGAGGAAGTCCTTGTTTCCTATGGCAGGAGAAGAGATGTGAAACAGAGGAAACAGGGAGACAGGCCAGAGACATTTCTTTTAATTTAACGTTTACCACTTAAAAATAGAATATTATATTTAGCTAAAAATGTACAGGCGTATCAAAAACTTGCAAAAAAATGTACTTAATCCAATTGATAATTTTGAAAATGCAAAATGATTTTACATATAACTTGCTCTCCCCTCTTCCTTTCAGAAGAGAATGGCCTGGGGCATTCCTAGGCTACCAGGACAGCCTTTGGACACTATCAGAGACATTACAGGAGCACTGCATCTGGGGTCACAAGATGATTTGTTTGCAATATTTTTACTCTATGGTTGTAATGTCAAACCAATTCACATTGCTACTGGAACGTGTCATGGTACTGTGTCATTCACTCAGAGCAAACAGCATGACATCCTGCAGAACATCCTGAATCAGAAAACCAATAGGTTAGCTTTGCCCTCTCCGATTGTAAGAGATTCATTTCAATATTCAGCTAGTTGTTTTCTGTTTTCAATCATTCTGGCATTCAGTGACAGATCATTATTGCTTTTGGTAGATTCCTTTATGATGATAAACATAATTGCTGATAAGTAACAAAGGGTTGTGAGAAACAATGATACTGACAATGAGTGAACAGACTTGACATTCTTAACTGAAGTTTATACAAATCTTACTAAGAGTTTTATACCCTATTTTTACCCAGATATGTTAATTTATCATAAAATATTTTTTTCCCATCTATCTAAAACTGTCCCTGATTGCAAAAAGTAAGAATTTTGCCATTTGTTAAGAATGACTGTTATTTCCTATTTCACCAAATGCAGACACTTCTTATCTGGAGGTTACAACTGCTCAAACCCTTTTAACATTATTAAGCTGTCAGGTCAAGGTGGCACCCTTCCTACTACTTGTCTTTCTTGAAATACTTGCTAGCTTTTAGAAGCGATATGTGAATATACCTTAACTCAGAAGTGTCTGTATGGCAGGTATTAACACAACCTGAAGAAAGGCCCATATTATTCAATTTGTTGGCAGAGAACCATAAAACAAATGTTTAACACAGCAATCCCTTACCAAGTAGAGAAACAATGATCACTTCATAACATAGCATTTACAGAGAGGGGTGAAACATTATTTGTAATTGTTAAATGTTTTCACATGGAACAGAAAACTCTTTAATTATGAAGTAGCAAGAATGGTTAAAAGTAAAAATTCCATAAATCATACAAATATATCTATATATTCTTCATCACTTTGATGAACTTTGATTTCTTCTGCCATTTCCAGCTTTATCTCTTCTGTTTACTCGTTCTTCCAAAATTTTTCTTGTTGCTGTCACACTTTTTCACTTCTTCTTCCCTTCTACTCCATCTCCAAAGTTTTGTAGTGTGCTGCTACTTACTCCTCCTACTTTTGTTACCTACTTCAGTTACATGCTGTGCTTATATTTGTATAAATACATAGAGAGATGACTTTTTAGAAACAACACTCTTCACAGATTGACCAGAAGACTGCACCACCAGTATATCCTATTCCCAGCTTTACTAGATATGCTGAAAAGTCCCTTACTACCCAATTTGAAAAAGCAACCTTTCTTCTTCTTTTTTTGTTTGTTTTATTAATGAATGTAATGATCAGGGAAAAAAAAAAAAAGAAAGAAAAAGAAAGAAGAGAGGAAAACCCCAAAGAAAAGGAAAAATGACTAGGCTTGGAAAAATTCCTTGAGTTTCATTCTGGTTTTTATTTGTACTTAGGTAAGACTCCCACTGACTTTCAGATATAGGTATCTTCCTCTGCTGGGGAAGGGGCAGACTCCCAGCACTCAGGAGAGATGCGTCATGAATGACATGTGTCAGCCTCTACACAATATATTACAAGCACGCTTTCTTTTCCTTGGTGGGGAAGAGACAGCCAGTATGAACCCTGTACAATAGTATCCACTGTCTGTCTTTGAAAGAGATAAAAAAAGGACCACTACACTTTCAATAAAGTACATTGGGTTTTAGTCCTGCAATTTCAGTTACTCAGTCAGAATAAAATCCTTAGGAAGCCTGAAATGTTGCATAATGCTACTAGACTGAATCAGCAGAACTTATTAAACTGAAATATTTTGACAATACACTTTTTTTTTTTATTTTTTTTTATATATATATACATACCGAAACACCACTTACTTGGCATTCAGAGCCTGCCACAGAATGCCAGAGCAATCACTTCCCTAACACATGGGTACAAAAACTACAGCCAAGATCCTTCAGGGTAAGGCCCAAAAAAGATTTTTCCAAAACTGTAATTTAGTCAAAGTTGCACTTGCTAACACACCAGATTTGTAAACACTCTTTTTATAGCTGCTGCCTCCTGTTCTGACTTGTCCCATGTGACTTGTGTCCAAGCCTTCATGAATCAAAGCAAGGCTTTTTTTGAACAGGATACCAAGGATACCACTTGGAGCATCAGAGAAAAGCAGAACTGAAAAGCTCCATAGTTGGCCTCTGCATTAAATGAGATAGCTGTATCTCAGTCCCACCACTTCAGAGAGATCATTTCCCCAGCTACAGATTAATTCTTCATTTCCTAAGGGCAGTTTATTCATCTGCTAACCTTGTAATTATTAAAGTTGCCAGAACAACCCCCTCTTCCCTTTGCACACAGACAGATGCACAAATCATCCAACTTAAGGAGGTACTTCAAGCCAGAGATTAAATTAAGTTGTGGCTGGCTTGCCAACTTCTTACAAACAATAAAAAAGAAATTCCAAGGAGAATTGGTACTTTTTCTTTTTTTTGTAAAAATAAATTAAATGAAAGTCCTCTGATCTTTTAAAGGTGGAGCCACATAAAAAGAGAAAAGGTCATGCACTGATTATATCATAATCAGACAGAAGTTAAAAATTAACTTTATTTCTTCATATTTTCATATTTTTTCCTATTCAGCTTATATATATAACTCTTAGGTCAGGATTCTCCTTTAATCACTAGTAAAAGCAGAATATAAAACAATACTTTAACCAAATAGATTTCTGTCATTAAAGTTTAAAATTCCAGTAGTGACAAAATTCCAAATCTTTCCCTCTACATCTACTACTACAAAAAAAAAAAAAAAAAAGAGGGATAGAGAATAAAATTTTAAAAGTGTAAAAATAAGTGTATAAAAGTGTAAAAATAAGGTATTTTTACCTTGTTTTTTTCTTCAGCCTTGGCAGCCTGTCTACAAACTGGATGCCAGATGGATGTACCTGGAGAGTAAGTTTAAAGTTTTGCTCAATTCAGTTACCAAATAAGAGGCTTTTATAAAATACAGCATGCTAACTGATTTGACTGCCATCACAATTTTGTGGATACTTTCAAAGCTAAAAATGACCACAACTCATTATCAGTAAAACTGACCACATACATTTTAAAGACTACGTGCACTTCAGAAAGCTACATGGATTTCAATATGTGAAATTAACATCAAAACCTGTGTCCTAAGAAACATTATACGGGATCTCTGGAACTCCTCCAGCCTGACCTCCTGTTCACAGCAGATCACATTTCAGAAGGCAGCTCAGGGCTGTGCCCAATTGGGTTCTGACCATCTCCAAGGATGGAGATCCACAGCACTCCTGGACAACATTTTCCACTCTCGTGGTAATTTTGTATTTCCTTATACGTACTCAGAATTTCCTGTTCTCTATTCTTGTAACAGGTTGGCCCAGGTCTTATTAAGGAGGGCCTAGTGATGGAATAGAACATCATTGTGGCATTTAAAACTAGCTGAAAATCGTCCTTTTTTTTTTTTTCTAAATTCTTCACTGTACTGACTTTGCACTACATGTTTGTGTCATATAAATTAAATATTAAAGAACTGCTTTAATTTAGGGGAATATCCATCCTCAATAAACAGAAAATACACAAAACAAACCAATCCTATACTGTATATATGTGTTGAATAGAGGACTACAAACTCCAGAGATATAAGTCAACAGAAGTGTGAGAAAGAAACTTAATGGTTTTGAATTTGTCAGAAAGAAAAAAAATCTTTTAAGAGTTCAACATAACATTCAGTACTCGTGTTCAATATTCAGAGGAGTGGAATGTGTGTACCTATATAAAATGAAGAACTACATGCAAATTTTAATAGCAAAAAGGAACCTTTCTGTTTATGCCAGGCTGACATAGGACAAGACACAAGCTAAAGCATTTCTCCACACAGATAAATAGCATCAGTGTACTGCAAGTTTTTTCTGAGTAACTGGGAAGTTGAGAATTTCTGTTATAAACGTTTAGTGTTTAGACTGGGTGGAGAGCACCAAGAGGATTTATAGGAAATGCTTTGTTTTCACAGCAGTTTGATAGTTTTCCAGCAGATAGTTTGATAGCAGTTTCACCAGTAGATTTTGGAAACAAGATAGAAACAGAAAGTCTATTTCCCAGAAGACAGATGGAGATCATCAGAATTCAATTCACAAGAATAATCCAGATGAACCCAGACTCAAGCAGTAAAAGATTATATGCAATTCCTGACTGGATAAATTAAGTTTAATAAGTTACTGAAGTTTTCTAGGGACTGAACCACTAAGAAATGGTTTTATAACACCTTCGAATTCAATGCTAATTTATGTTCCAATTATGAATGGGTCTGAGCTTGCCCACTGAAAGAGTTTGTCTCAAATGCCACATAATTTGATGTAAATCTTCCAAGTGGTTCTAAATAGTAATTAGATCAACTTTTTTGAATGACTTACTCCTGTCTGTGGTCACATGAAATAGGCTAGGAAACTTTTCATATAGAAGAAAAAGTCATTTCACCCCAAAGTCATCTGCTGGATGTCTACAGAAGACTCAATTTCTGCTAAGGAACGTGCAACACCTAAGGGAACTTTACATGAGTTTATTAAGAGGATGAAGAACATGTTATAAACCCCTAGGATTTTTTTTGTAATTATCTAACTCATCAGGTCAGGCAGTTCAAATAACTAATCACAGATCTTTCACAAAGTTAACACTTAACAAAGTTAAGTTTTTCATTAAAGTTTCTAATGGAAACTCCTCTTTACATGAAGACAAAAAGTGTATGATAACAAGTTGGTAGGAATGTTTCATGTATCAGGAAATAAAGTGAATAAGATGGGTCCAAGTTAGTAGGACCAGAGCATAGTTTTTTAGCTATTGAACTGAAAATCTGGACCGAAATTAATATCCATCCTTACAACAAACTAAACTTAAAAGGATTCACTGCAAGGCAATTTCAGATGGTTTGAAATCTAGAAACAAACCTGCAGTTTGGTATCTTTTTTTAAAGCATTGATTTCCCAGGGGGTTTTATCATTGCTAAGCTACTTTGCAATTGGAAGAACCACAGCATTTTCTGGCTCCTGAGAGACAACGCATGAGCACAGACAAGGATCATTATGTCCTTTAATGAGATAGTTCTTGCTGTAAACCAAAGTGACAATAAAATTGTCATTTTGAATAACGTACTAAATTCTAATTAGATCTTACTGAGACCACTGTTTTGTTTTAAATAAAGTCAAACTTTTCCAGCTTAAAGAATGATTTCTAAGTACACTTCTAGAAAACTCTGGACAATTGCATAAGTTGTAATACAGACCTGGGCAAGCATGTGATTTTGGGATAATACACCAACCTTGCAGTTCCCACATCCTACTGAGTTCCTCTTCTCTGTTTTGTTTTGAAAACATAGGCCCAGTCAAAAATGTAGGCAAAAGCCTTCATTTTCTCTGGTGACCAACCCTATATTTAACTGTGTATACAGCTTTTCTCTTTGATCAATTTAGTACAGCTAAAATTTGCTACACCTGAAACGCAGATTTTAGCTTATATCTATGTTAAATATTATTATTATTATTATTGAATAAATTACAGACCAAGTCATTCCTATTACCACTGAAATTCCCTGACAAGAAACACTGAATTTCTTCTGTGCAAGCTCATGGCTGTCTCCTGCTACTGCTCATTCTTCCTGTGATTCCCACTTGCTCTGTGATTTAAATCAAGAGAGAAATAATAGTGAATAAGAATAAATAAGTTTTGTTGCTGTTGTTGTTGTTGCTTTTCCTTAGCCTACATATTGCATTCTCCACTTTCTTTGGTAGTTATGAAGTCAGAATATGCACAATAAAGTTCAGCCATGTGAGCACGTATGGACAAGAGGCCATGCTGTCTGGTGTAACTGTTCTATTTCTTTCTTTTTTTTTGTTTGTTTGCTTGTTTGTTTATTTTACCTTGAAGATACATTTCTTCTCCTTCTGCAAACATCTGACTGCACCTGACACATCGTGCGCAAGTTGGGTGATAATGTTTTTCTCCCGCCTGTTTGGGAAAAAATGTACAGTTGAGTAAGTATACTGACCAGTTTTGCAGTTTTATTATGAGAAGGGTTTTTCTTTCATCATCTAGAATGTTTTTAATTTCAGTAAATTAGTTAATAGAGTTAATTAGTTCAACAAACTTCTAGAGTCACAATACTTATTTTTGATTTTTGATTACAGACACTTTACTTTATAAAATGAAATTGTCGTTTTCCCTACACACATACACCAAAAAGTAAAAAATGTTAACACTCACTAGTTAAGTTTGTGAATTTACGAAACAGAAACAATTCAATATAGAGAACACATTTTCCTGTAAACAATCATACTGTGCACCAAATGCAAGGTAGCTTAGGACTTACCTGCACAAGGCAGGTGGGAGGTCATAACCTTGAGCATGGATTTGCAATTCATTGCACGCTCCTCACAACCCCCCTACACATAAACTCTTCATGCTTATCAAGAACCATCTTCTGCAAGGAATGTTTGTATCTGCTTTGAAAGTGAAGTGTCTTGCAGGTTAACAGGTACTGAAGTTCATCCATGAGGGATGTGTGTGGCTGGGCAATAGCACCGTGAGTTCAGAGCTTACACTTCCAGGTACTCTGCACTAACTTCCTCACATAGATAAGTCAGGAGCTTTGCCAAGTAATCTCTGTAATTTAATACCACCGTTTTCATTTATTGGAATGAGAACAGAAATTTGCTCAGAAAAGGTTAGTAGGTCATCAACTTTCATAAGTTTCAATTTCCAATTATCTTATAACCCCATTAATTTCAACTGTTTCACCACTCATTTCAGTGTGTTTTTCAAGAGGAGACATCAAAAAAAAAAAAAAAAGAAGAACAGGAACAAGAGATTTATGCAGCAAACGTTTTGGTAGCTTGGTAACTTTTTGGCCAAAAAAAGCTTGGTAGCTTTGTTAACTTTTTGGCCAAAATTCAGTTCTGTGGTCAACTGTGGGCAAACTTGTTAGCTCTGGTTCCTGTTGGCAAGGACAGCAGCAACACAAGGCAATGAGCCAGTGACAAAAATAGCATCCAGGGAGTTGTGCTCTTCTGAGTAAGCAAAGTGGGCAAGTGACATCCCTTGCTCCCCCATCTCGCCAAATGTACCTCCTGAACCATCTTTCAGATGACACTCACAAAACAGAAATGTTAAAACAATGAAGTGTGAAATATTCTCCCTGCACTGCTGTGTATACACATACATGTAACAATAGAATTTTTTAGGTTGGAAGAGACCTCTGAAGGTCAACTGGTCCAGCTCTTGTGCTCAAGCATGGTCACCTAGAGCAGGTTGCTCAATCGTGTGTCCAGGTAGCTTTTGAATATCTCCAAACAGGGAGATTCCACAAACTCTATGCGCACCTCATGCCAGTGCTCGGTCACCTGCACAGAAAACAAACACTTTCTGATGTTTAGAGGGAACCTCTTGTGTTCCTGTTTGTGCCCATTGCTTCATGTCCTAGCACCAAGCACCAATGAAAATAGCCTTGCTTTGTCCCCACTACACCCTCCTTTCAGGTATACAACCGTCTAACGCACAGTTCTCACCCACAACTCATGTGGTCCCTATGTATAACAGATCCGTGTTAGGTTCCACAACCCAAAGCCAGCTCTTGTATGTGCTCCCAGCAGCCCTTGCTCTTCAAAACCCCTATGGAACCAAAAGCCAAATCTTGTCATCTTCTCCGTCTTTCACCCTGCATTATTCTGCGTGCAACAGAATGGCTCATGGTTTTGGGTTTGAGGTCAATGTGGCTTCCATTATGAAAAAAAAAAAAAAAAGAGAGAGAGAGACCAAGTAATTCTAAAGCTGAGTCTGACTCCAACAGAAGTTCTCCTTGAGTTAAAAATATGAAAATTTAGTTTATGTTGAATATTTCAGAGCCTGTTAACCTGGAGATGATTGAAAGGGCTATTAGAATTCTGTGTACATTTAACAAATTACTATCAAGTATTGTCCCACTATCTTCACCATGTAAATATGCTCTCAAAGTATTACACCTTCTGTTAATCTAGAAATTTTACACTATTACTACAGGGATGGCTTATCAATCTTTTTCAATGAACGAATGCCAAAGCCTCCAGAGGTTTTTATGCTGAAGAACATAATCTGGGTCTGGGGGCTATTTTGCCATTTGCAATTTGAAATATGGGAGCATAATTTAGGTTAAAAAATCTCGTTTCTACTTCATAGAAACGCAGAATCACAGAATGGTTTGAGTTGGAAGAGGCCTTAAAGATCGTGTAGTTCCAGGCCTCCTGCCATGGGCAGGAACACCTTCCACTAGACCAACTTGCTCAGACTTAACCAATGTAAACTTCATGCACACCTGAAAACTTGTTCCTATTTTTTAAACCATCAATGAGGAAGAGCAACGCATCACATCAGAATTACCATGTTGAAAACAGCTTTGTTCTAGTTCACTTTTCTTTTTTATGATACCATTTATGCAAACTGCTGAGTGATTTCTGCAACGTAAGGAATGGAAGTTGAACACTATTTACTATGTCAACACCTTAAGTTATCATGCCATTAAGTATCAGTATTGGGTTTAAACCTCAGAGGTTTAAAATTGCTTGCATGAATGCTGGTGTTTAGCCACAGAAGGGTATTTAACTATCACCAGATGAACTTAAATTTATAATATTAAGCTGGAAAGAAATATAATTTCCCCTGGAAGATTCATATCGCACAAGCATTGCTAATGCAATGTATAGCCTCAATAATTCAATTGCTTTGACACAGCTGATATAATTCCCAGGCTAACACTACCTAAGGGAGTTCAATTACTACTTTGCTAAAATAAACTGTCAGAATACATTCTCATATAACCTGGATGCATCACAGAATAAAATATAGCTCCCCAACTATAACTACATAACCAAATACATCATTTTAATTCACTCTGTACAGAAAGTAATACTGACTAGCTGTAGAATGTCAGAGACACCTCTTTTTATGAAAAATACAACAGAAAAATACGGGAAGAAAGGTGCAGTGATCCATTTGCTGATGCTCACATCTGAATAATTCCAGTTGATTTTGTATCATTACCTACGAATTAAAATAGGACATACTCAAACTTTTCATATAACTCTTAGTGCTGACATTGTTTTTTTGCTTCACCCTTTACTAAATTTATTACACCCCTCTTCTAACCAAAGCACATAACACAAGACATGCCAGACTCTTTATCACTAAGTATTTAAAACATCACACCATCTTTCTAAATGAGAGGTGATAACTAAATCTGAGGTTACAAACTTCATGCAGGAATTAACTAATAATATTCCGTAATAGGTTTATACAATTAGACTCATTAGATACCATGAATTGCATTTAGACCATGGGACCTGGGTGCGTTGGGTCTGAATGCAAACCATAACCTCATGTGGGTACGTGCCAAAAAGGCTTTCATTGGTGTCCCTCTTCAGGCTATTTCAGATGCTTCATCTCATAGATGAGCAATTGGTTCCAGCAGAACTCAGAAATTTTATAAGCTTAGGGCAGTAACTGTTTTATGTTTTCAATTTAGTTGTAATGATGGCCTTGTTATTTTTCATTTTCTTGGTTATACGGATGTGAGGGAGTTTAATGCAGCTAAAATAATCATATAGTTTCTTCTTTGCACAGCTTGAAAGATCAGTTTGACAGATTGTTGCCTCAGTGTTGCTTATTTAATAAAATATCTACACACACACAGCACAGATGAAGCAACAACAATCTCTGAGAGATCTCTTATTGTTCAAGTGGTAGATTATCATAGAATCATAGAATATCCCAGTTGGAAGGGACCTCCAAGGATCATTGTGCCCAACTGCTGGCTCTGCACAGGACCACACAAAAATCTGCCCATATGCCTGAGAGCATTGTCCAAACGCTTCTTGAACTCTGGCAGGCTCGGTACAGTGACCACTGCCCTGGGGAGCCTGTCCCTGTGCCCAGCCACCCTCTGGGTGAAGAACCTTTCCCTAACACCCAGCCTGACCCTCCCCTGTCCCAGCTCCATGCCGTTCCCTCGGGTCCTGTCGCTGCCCCCAGAGAGCAGAGCTCAGCGCCTGCCCCTCCGCTCCCCTCGTGAGGGAGCTGCAGGCCGCCATGAGGCCTCCCCTCGGCCTGCTCTGCTCTGGGCTGAACAAACCAAGGGACCTCAGCCTCTCATCACACCCTTCCCCTCTAGACCCTTCACCATCTTTGTAGCCCTCCTTTGGATACTTTCAAATAGTTTTATGTCTTTATGCAGTGGTGCCCCAAACTGCACACCGTACTTGAGGTGAAGCCGCACCAGCGCAGGGCAGAGTGGGACAATCCCTTCCCTCGACCGGCTGGCAGTGCTGTGCCTGTTACTCCCCGGGGTAACGGTTGGCCCTTCTGGCTGCCAGGACACACTGCTGATTTATGTTTAACTTACCACCAACCAGAGCTCCCAGATCTGGGGGACTGCTCTCCATCCTCTCATCCCTCAGTCTATACATATATTAAGGGTTGCCCCTTCCCAGCTGTAGATTCCAGCACTTGCTCTTTTTAAACTTCATGTGGTTGTTGACTGCCCAGATCTCTAATTTGTCAAGATCTCTCTGCATAGCTTCTCTACCCTTGAGGGAGTCCACAGCTCCTCCCAATTTAGTATGGTCCATAACTTACTTAGTATGCATTTCAGTCCTGCGTCCAATCATTTATAAAAACATTGAAGAGAACTGGCCCTAAAATGGAGCCTTGGAGAACCCCATTAGCGACTGGCTGCTAGCCTGATGTAACCCTATTTACTGTAACCATTTAACCATTTGAGTTCCTTCTCCGTATCCTACATTTCCTTCAAGACTGCACCTGGTCTTTGTGCCCAGGCATTCGGATGTGAAGAAAGTATTATTATGAAGATCAATTTAAAGATTAATTTGCAAATGATACTTCCTCAAACCTGAACAGCAAAGTATGTCCTGAGCAACACAGTACAGTACCAAAAATTTAATTTCCTTTCAAGTGACTACACCAGCTTTCCACAATCACTGAGTCAAAGTCTTGGTGTGCAATTTAAAGATAGAATCAAAACAGTCCTTAAACTCTGAGAAAAAAAGTGTTATGAATTACTTCGTTCTTCTTAGGTATGAAGGAATGCATCCTATGGTAATTCTCTTCTGTGCAGTAGGCACAGTTTTCTGGATGGCATCAACATAAGAAATGTTCTCACACTGGATAAAGACCACTGACAACTATCCACACTCTCCACTCAAAACATGAGGGACACTGCAGTTACTGTCCGTCCCACAGCACATCAACAACCAAACCCAAGTTTCACTAGGAACAGGAGTAGAAGTCTCTGAAAAAAAAAAAAAAAAGAAAAAGAAAAAAAAAAAGCGTGTACAACTGCGTTTACTTACTTCCCATACCTTTAGGGACTGAACTAGATAAAAAATAAATTTTATGTGATAAGTGTGAATCACATAATTTAAAGCACAATTTGAAGACAATAAGGGGAGTAATCCTAGCGTCTGTAGGGAACCGAGAACAGCATGAACATCATGCCTGGGAAACATACGATATAATTTGTACCAGGAAGAACAACCTAAACTACTAAAAGTTGGGTTCTAAATTAGCTGTCATCACTCAGGGAAAAGATATTACATTATCATAGACAGCTCAGTGAAAACCTCTGCGATGGCTGCAATAATTGATGAAGTGGTAAAATATATAAAAGAATGTATGTACAGTAATTGAAACTATCACAATGACATTGCTATTTTGGCCTCTCGTGCCATTGTTGGAAGCGTGACAGATGTCATTTTTTTACTGCAGGTGATGAGCAATAGCTGCTTGTGGATTGACACTCGAAGGACTAAACCAGAGTGGCCTAGAGCTCAAAGAGTGAACTAAGTACCAGAGAGAAGACTCAAGATTTCTGATGACTCTCTCACAAGTGAAGCATAAGTACATACCATCTCACTGCATTATTGACTTAGTAAAGTTGTCTGTAAAGGAAAGACAGAAAGTAGACAAAATCTTTTAATGTGTTAAATAATTAAACTTGTAACTACTTGGTTGCTGTCCTTATAATTAATTTTTCAGTGAAATTCCTCCTTTAAAACAACAACAACAACAACAAAATCTATCTCATTATCAAAATTCACAATAGCAACTGACCTCTTTTACTACTGGGAGTAATGAGCTCATGTAAATGGAAAAAAAAAAAGTTAGACTGCGGCAGTCTCATCTACTGATACAGGTCTGAATCCTGTCATCCTCATACTCTAAAATGTTCAGATGAGGTCCTGATTGCACCCTATTCTGGGCAAAGATAATGGAAATCAGCCTGCAAAACACTGAACCTACTGTTATGCTGACGCATGTTGTAGTTGTGTGAACCAGAAACAAAGTCAACAAAAGATTCATATAAAGGATTCTTCATTACAGTCTTTTTTCCATGGTACAAATCTACTACAGAGTTGGGTCATCACCAAAAAACCACCTGTTCAAGCAAAGGGAAACAGAATAAAGCACAAAAATACCAACAAACAACACCTTTGCATCAGGTAGCTTCTCACGCTGAGAAGTACGAAAGCTTTTATTAAACACATACGGCTTGACACCTGCTATCTGCTTAATTGGGAGTTTATTTAGGTAATGTAGCGATGGACAGAAATTTAAAATTTAACTTAGAAAATAATTTTTTCTCTTTTCTATACTTCATCTCCAATTTTCTTAATATTTTCCATTAACGCGGACTACATTAAAGGTCACTGAGACTTCTGCAGTTACGCTTTGTAATTCAGCTAATAGCAGAAACATCATTCAGTTTAAAGACAGGAAGCGCAACACAGAATAATTGAACAATTCAGGTTGGAACAGACCTCTAATCCAACCTCCGTCTCAAAGCAGTGTTGATGCTCAATTCAGACTCTTCTGCTCAAGAATTTGTCCAGTCAGGTTTTGAACACCTTCGAGGATGGATACTGTACAGCCAGTAGCAGTAGCAGCCTGCTCCAATGCTAAGTTATCCTTGAAGTTATTATTTTTTTGCTTTTTATCTAGTGAGAACTTCCCCTCTTTCAATTTACGATAACTGTTTCCCGTTCTCCCACCATGAACCTCTGTAAGGAGCTTGTCTCCACATTCTTGAGGATCTCATCATAGCTATGGGAATGCTTGAGGTCAAGCATATCCTCAAGTCATCTCTTTTCTCCAGGCTGAACAAACCATCTCCCTAAGCCTCAACTCACAGGAGGTGTGCTCCAGACTCCCAGATATCACAGTATCACAGATTTCTAGGTTGGAAGAGACCTCAAGATCATCGAGTCCAACCTTCAACCTAACACTAAGTACTCCACTAAACCATATCGCTAAGCTCTACATCTAAACGTCTTTTAAAGACCTCCAGGGATGGTGACTCCACCACCTCTCTGGGCAGCCCGTTCCAATGCTTAATAACCCTTTCGGTAAAGAAGTACTTCCTAACATCCAACCTAAAACTCCCCTGTCGCAACTTTCGCCCATTCCCCCTCGTGCTGTCACCAGGCACGTAGGAGAATAGACCAACCCCCACCTCTCTACAGCCTCCTTTAAGGTAACTGTAGAGAGCGATAAGGTCGCCCCTGAGCCTCCTCTTCTCCAGGCTGAACAAGCCCAGCTCCCTCAGCCGCTCCTCGTAAGACTTGTTCTCCAGACCCCTCACCAGCTTGGTCGCCCTTCTCTGGACTCGCTCAAGCACGTCCATGTCCTTCCTGTAGCGAGGGGCCCAAAACTGAACACAGTACTCAAGGTGCGGCCTCAATATCATTGTGGCCCTTCACTGAACTCATTTCAACTATTCAGTGTCTTTTGGTATGGGAGGGCACAGAACTGAATGCAGTATTCTAGATGTGGTCTAGCAAATGCTGAATGAAAGGGAGTATCTTCAGTCTACTGGGGGTGCTCCTGTTGAAACTGCTCTGTATGCTGTTGGTCTTAATTGCTGTCAGGGCACACTGCTCTCCGGTTTAGCCGATGGTCCACCAGGACCCCAGATATCTTATTTGTATTTCCAAGCACAGATATATTAATACAAGACGAAAGAATAAATCAAGATGTGCTTCGTTGTACATCACACTGAATTAGAACATAAAATCAAGATATAGCTCTTTGATAAACGAATTCACTACTGTTTTCAACTTATCTCCATGGATTCATGTAAGTCGAACTGGGGAGAAAAGCAACATCTTAACACTCAGTAAAGGAAGATCATTATCTATCATTTTAAGTTCAGCATTAAGAAATATCTACCTTCACTGAGAATTTTTACAGAACACGCAAATTAAAAAGCTAAACTCCTTTAATTGATATTTAATTCATCTTGTTTATACTTCCTCATTCATTCCTAAAATGACTGTTTTTACTGGGAAATTAAATTATTATGTGAATGAACTATTTTTTTTTTCCCTCAGGTGGTAGAAATGTACAGGAAACTGATAATGAAATACAGGTATAAAAAGGAACTTCAGATTTTTATCTTTACGAAATTCAATTAAGTTTTAAATGAGATACAGTTTTTTAATGTTAATGAACCCAACCAGTCATTGCATTGATTTATAGAGGAACGTGTAATTTCTGTAAGTAAATGCAGTTCCGACTAGCTGAGCTAAATTTCTAGATCCTGCTCCAAGAAATATACTAGTTATTATTTAATTACAGACCGACCTAACAGCACAGAACTAGCCCAGAACACATTCGTACCTAGGTATTCCACCTACCAGTCTGAAATCAGGACTTTTTATTGCTTATTATTGTTGTTCTGTTTTTATCTCAAGAGTACTAGGGAGAGGGTGCACAGCACCATGCCATCAAGTTTTGTTCAGCAGCCACACCCTAATAACTCTGCCATTGCATGCGATCATAGCAGCACAGTATGTGGACTATACTGTCTCTATAAACTGGAGTCTATGGGGCATTATCAAGTAAGTGTGGTGATGATCAGAAAATCAGATAACCACTGCAGCTCGCAGTATATTACTGTGCTGGGTTGCCAGCTTTAGGAGTAACCAGATAAAATCTCCATTCACATTTATAGCAAAGTCAGAACTTTGCATATTCTACAGAAGAACCTGAAACTTTAAACAGTAACAGGGGCATACAGTAATGGTTAAATTAGTAAAAAGCTTTCATGTCATCTACTGAGTATGAAGGGACAGGCAACATTAACAATGCAGAGATATTCAGTGAAATATCAATTGCTTATGTTATACAACAGTGCTGAGGAGAGAAAAATGTGACAGCCACGAGACAAAAAGAAAATTATGTGGAGGAAAACTTTTACTAATTCTCTTAGTCACAGTGCACCTGACTCACCACTGAGTCATTTCAACAGTGTGCCAGGGCAAGTGCACTGTTTTCAATGGGGTTTACACCAGTGTAAATGTTGTGTAATGTTTTGAATAAATTCTTCTCATCTTTCTCCTTATTGGATTCATTTATCTTCCCATTAGATGCCAATAAACAGTCATTTGAATTGTTCAGCACATGCATCTGCAGCATTACTTACAGCTCTAGCTCTCTCACATGTGCAGCTATTTCATACTGTCTTGGTTCTGGCTCATCCCCCTGTACTTTGCAGAGCCTTGAGAATTCCCACCCACATTTGAGTCATTTTTACTGCCTCCCACACACTTTTTATTCTTCCAGGTATAAAATGCAGAATCGAATGTACCAACAGGGACATATATCTCAGAGTCATAGTAACTTACTATAGACTGGCTGCTCTAAAGTAGAAGTTTCTAATGCTTGGGTGTGGGGGGGAGGTTAATAATAATAATAAAAATAAATACTAAAGGGAATAATTAAGAAAAAGAAAGAATAGAGAAAGCTAAACACTGTTATAACTGTAATCTCATTCTGTGACACCTGCAAACAAGTTCTGACTCAGGAGCAATTTCATCCCTGCCGCAGTCAGGCAAAAGCTGAGAAAGGCCAGCAGAGCAATTTTTCTACAGAACTTGGTATATGATCTTGTGAAGGTCAAACATGCCTAAAAATCACTAATTTTGCACTCAGTTGCTTTTGTTATGCAATGAGTGATCTCTTGTCTTTTTCTACTTAGCTTTGCAATTTTTTCTTGCCACCCACTGAGACTGGAAGAGCCTTCTGTTTTCCATTTGCTCAACAACTTCCTTCGTTTCTTTTCAACTTTCCTCTCCCACTCCTTCAAACCCACTTATGGGCCAAGACAAGCTGCAGCTGGCTCTCACTTCTGCCATCCCTTGACAGGGGGGAGAGAGCAAAGAAGGAGAAAGATGGCTTGCAGACATATTCCCCTTCCTTTTCAACTTTGCAGCTGTGGATTTCACCCACCCATTTCAGACAGGAAGAATGAAGCCACAACCAACACTGAACAGCCCTGGAGAGGCAGGATGATTTATCAAATGAAGCCTGCACAGCTCTTCTCATGTCGGTTGTGGTGATCGAGGCTGCAAACTTCTGAGGACAGAAGCTGTCTCTCATTACGTGCCTGAGTAAGGGCTGATATTTTGGATCCCCAGATTTAGCTGGGACCAGAAATGCCACTGTCATATACAGAATTGACATTAGTAGTACTTCCTGGGTGTAGGAATGTGTTGCTTTCAGATTCATGCGCACATTTTTAGGTCAAAGTACAATTCACAAGTTCCTTTTTTGGGGTGAAAAAGATATTTGAATTAAAAAAAAAAAAAGCCAAAGATTGGTAGCAGGAAAAAACTTAGTAATACAAGAAATAAGTCATATAGGCTGCTTTCCTGCTAATAGCAGATATGTGGAACCACTGTCACATGGGCCAGAGCATACTGGAGATGCTTTATCAACACAGGCACTTGTCACTAAGTGCACTTATTGCTACACCACTGTCATGGTTACAGGATAGAGCTGGAGGGAGGCTGCGTGCTGGTGGCTGGATCGTGGCTGTGTTACAGAGCACAGCAGAGAAGCTGTCTAGCTGACCACAGTGTGCCCGAGGCATGAATCAGAAAAGAAACAGCAATAAGAGAAATTATGCAAAGTAATAGGATGAGGAACTGAAGATGTCCAAAATTCGCAACATTTCACACTGTCAAAATATTCAAATGCTGGCAAATAGTGCTAGATAATAATGCATCACCACAGCAACACTGCTCAGAAGGGCATTGTAACTGGCATACTGTATGCTGCTTGTATCTGAGGTACAGGGTGAATACTGAAGCCACTGCTTTGATGCAAAATGGTCTTAATTGATTGAGATATTCAAAACTAATTAATAATCTAATGTAATTAATTAATTATGGCAGTTTCAGTGAACTGATACTACATTTTTGCATAATGAAAAGCAGTGGACATCACTCACCTGCCTTTCAGGAGTCTAACCATGAGCCTGTAGTCTAACTACGCACTAGAACTCTATCACACACAAACCCACATGGGCAAAACTGCACAGCAATGCTATCAGGGACCTTTTCCATGCATACAACCGGAATTCTTACAATAAAAGAAAGCATGCAATTGAAAAAAAATAAAATCTACCATAGTAAGTTTTACCTCTATATCAACCAATTTCCCTCATATTTTGAACTTCTCATTTGTATTATTCAGAAATAGTTTTCAGAATCTCTTACTTTGGTAAAAATGTAGCAGGCTTAAGCTGTTGAGAAATGCCACTGCTTGCACTTACTCAAGAACCCCCCAAAAATGACTTACAGGGTAAAATTCTGCAATCAGTTCCTTCTAATAGATGCTAGTTTTTCTTGACATCTAAAGAGCTGTGAGTTTTTAATAGTTTGGATAATAAGTATAGATAAGAGTAGCTCTGTATCTCCTTCTGGAGGGAAGAGGCTGTTGAAAAAGGGAAAGGATGAGGGTGGGAGACAGATTAGGTGAATGAACCTAAAACATTGTAATTGGGGTGCAGAAAAGGCTAAAAACTAAGCTTAAAAATGTTTGCATTGCTATTTATATGCTTGTAGGTAATATTGTAATGATGGCAGTTTCAAAGCAAAAAGCCCAGGTCATCTCACCCAGTCAAGTTCAGATACAATGCACTGATGATTAACCTGCCTTTGCAAACCAGCAGCTCCTGACAAATGCAACTGGCACCGAAACAGAGATGGTTCTCAAACTGCAAAATGTCTTGCACCTTAGCAAACACTAGTCATTGAAAGTGCTAGTTAATGTTTCCTACCTTTGATGGTTTCCTTTGGCAAGAGCTAATGCTGATTTATTTAGATGTATCTTTTCCAACAGTTTTCCTTCTTCTCTCGTGATGGAGAAAACTGGCGTGCAGAACAATTTCTAAGTGAGGATCAGTACAGACACTTAGATCCTTTTGCTGCTCTGACAACCTTCTCAAGGCTGTCCATGCTACAGGAAATATTTTGTTCAAATAGACGGAGTCACATTTATTGCGTGCTTCAGTATTAATGCCTGTATTATAAGCTGCTGAAGTACCTTTCACACATCGCTAGGTTTTGTTGTTAGTGAAACAGCAGGGGAACAGACATTTCAGAATGAACCATTATTCCACACTGCAGGCAGAAATTCGTACACCCTGCTGTAAAGAATTAGTCTCGTCTCTCTGCTACACTGAGACTTTTGCAAAGGGAAAGGCAATTGATTTACAAAGTGGATGGGAATGTGAATAAAAAAAACAGCTCAACCCTAGGGGAAAGAAAAAAGCAAACTACAAAGAAAAAGATTCATGTTTTAATTAATATGCCACTGAGGTATAATTGCCATTTAATTGACATATACATAATTGACATTTCTAGTCTCAGTCCTGTCTAGCGCCTACTGCATTTGTTACCTCATTTTAAAGCACCATACGGTTATGATTAATAGATTTAAAAAATATACTGATTATATTTTCTACATATTTAAGCATACATGTAGAACAACAAAATGTTAACCCTTTCTTCCCCATATACTGACTTCCATGCTGCCATGTCAGACACAGCGGTTAGACCCACCTTTATGTTTAGCAAATGATATGGCTGTTATCACCAGTTCATGTAGGACACGTTTATGCCACAGCCATGTAGCTGTAAATCAGGGGACAGTTGTAGACAAAAGTCTAGTCAAGAGCTGAAAATATCCCTCAGTGCTTACAGTAGCAATTAGGTTAATTAGGTTGCATGCAAATAAGTCCCAAGAGACCTTTCCAAAGAATATCCTCCAACATTTTACACCATCAACTTTTATTCACATGAAATGCAAAACACCAGTTAGTAGTGACAGAGAATCGTCTTGTTCATCAGCTACCACTACAGGTCATGGAGGCTGCTAAGACGCAGCTCTGCCTGGCCATAACTGCTGCAGTTGCCTATTTAAGCAAGCACACCTGATTTCCTCACAGTCTACAATGAGTTTGCCATCAAAACATCGCCAGGAGATTAATATTGGATATGAAGTTTTCTCTATCAACCTAGGAAATCATTAGCTGAAACAGCAGATGAAGAGGTACATCCCCAAGTTATATCTTACTATGGGCTGTCAGTAGTAACAAAGCCATGGAAAAAAATAATAAATAAATAAATAAAAATACAGGCACCACATTCAGTGTGAGATGTTCCAGGGAAGGCACTTCCTTTAGAAACAGTGAAAAGAGTTACTATCACTGCACAAGGTAGTGGTGAGACATCATCTGGAGTACAATGTCCATCCATGCTGAGAGATGGTGATTTCAGCTGGCAGTGGGCACTGAGAAAGTCTACCAGCATCACAACATGAGCCTGGAGCTTGGTTTATAAGCAGAGAAGAATTTGGCTTGTTCATTTTAGCAAACAAAAGTTGGTAGGAACTAAGACCGTTCTCTATAAATTTTCCTTAGACTTCATCAATTAAAATGAAGAAGATCAAAAAAGCTAAAAACCAATCTTTATCAGAATTAGCAACTGTAGACTGACCACATACAAATAGAAAGGTGCTGGAATTCAGATAAAGTTTCTAATTATCACAGGTTAAGGAAACCCAGCCACAATTCCCAGAAGAGGACCAGAAGTTGCTGGTTGCCACACAGTACCTCTACACACCGCATCAGCCTTCCAAGCCTCTGCACAGGTTGTCCTGTGGGAAGGACTGGGAGGTAGCGAACCCACCTCTGTTCCCTCTGAGCAAAACACAACAAGGAGATCAATAAAAGCTCACTAAATAAATGGAAAGCATTCTTTGGACTGAAAAGAGTTTGTACTAGCATTTGGATTACCTTGTGAAATACAGTATATTTATTTTCATAACAAAGCAATTACACTTATTTTGTCTATTTTTATGATATGCTTATTAGCACAAGTTGAGACTTTAATTAATAAGTAACTGCTTGTGATATTAAAAAAAAAAAGAGAGAAACGTTTTTAGTGCCAAATGAAGAGGAATAGATTGCAACACAACAAAAGGGAAATGAATGGTTATAAAAAAAATCAACAGCTTATTATTTTAAAACGTGTTTATTTTCTGTGCTATCGCATGGTGTCCACTGTTGCTGGATGGGGAACAGAGCTGCAACATAGGCACATGCTATGTGTGATAGCTATAGCACAAAGAATAAAGCCTTCTTTTCCCTAAAGTCTCTCAGATACATCGCAGTTTAAGTCAAACTATAAAGCAAACTCCAGCCACCTCTTCCTGCCCATTTTAGATGGGAGGTTTATCAATATATATGTTCAGAGGAGAAAGCAGGACAGGGCTGATGTTGCGTTAAACAGTGCTCTTTAGGCTTTCATGAGCAAATCAAACCTTATCGATACTATCACTGGTGAGAAGGGTTTTTGTAGAAATAACAGCAAAATTGTTGCTATTTAAAGCAATAGAATAATTTATGGTCTCCATAAATCATTTGCTTGGCCCCTTTTGTGTCTTTTTCAGGACAAGTTCCCTGGGAGGCTGAGGGCAAGACAAGGTGGACTAAAGAGGAAGAAGGCACAAGAAAGGAATTATGCTATCCTGCATTTAAGCCTATTTACTACATGAAATGGATCTGGCCCTCAGAAAATGGGCTGAAGAAAGAATTTAAATAACTAAATCATCGTTGTATTTGGCTGCCAACCTACAAAAACAGCCATATTTTTAATAAGTTATCAGTAATTCACACTAGTTGACTCTCCCTTCCTCTTCTGCTGAATAAACACTTAAAATGAACAAGTGTTGGAAAGGGAGACAGTATTATAAAATCTGGACACAGAATAATTGTGGAAGCAGCTGTCCTCCTGACATTATCACAGAAATCAGAGATGGAAAAAATCCTATTAGGTCATATAGTCCCACCCTTTGTCATCGCAGGATTGTTCCCTAACGTAGATTTTCCAATGCCTTGTCCAATCTAGTTTTAATATGATCTAAATGATAGCTTCCAGCAGCTCCCCGGAGGACTATTCCTAAATACTAAAAAGTATTTAGGATACTTTTAGATACTTTTAGACAGTATCACTGTCAAGATTTCTTCCTCTCTTTTAACAGTAATTTGCCCTATTATTTCTGTGTATCTCCAGATTATATTCAAGACCACAAAAAGAAATACTGAAAAATGTTTCAGGATTCCACACAATTCTATCCAAAACCTCATACAATGAAAAGCAGCCACAGCTACTTTTTTTTTTTTTTTTTTTCTTTTGTTTCTTTTTTCCTTTATCTGTCTTCCTGACCAGGAGGTACACAAATGTCCCAACAAGCTGGCCAGTGACAAACACACCCTGAGCTTGGTACCAGACAGACTGAAGAGATCAGCCCCAACTTCAAGCCTTCTGAATAAATCTGTCTACTACAGGCAAACAACAAATGACAACTGTGTTAGCGATGGATGTAGTCTCCATGTTCTTTCAAATTTGCTTGTTTAAGTCACGACTTTTAATCTCTCTTCCTCATGAAATAAGGTGTGTGCACTACCTCCTTATCTGGCTGTTCTCCACTGCTGACACAAGAACTCAATGGGAATTTTGTGAGATCCCTCAAAGAGCTCCAAAGGCTGGTGGAAATCACAGGTTGGTAAAGGGCTGAGAGTCAAATCAGGGGGAGGCACCAGTGGTAACTCTCCAGCCAGTGGACTGATCACCATGTAGGTATCACATTATCTATCATCTCTTGCCCATGTAAACGTGGTGGAAATGTAAAGGAAAAACACTAGAGATATTTGAGAGGAAATGAGCAGGTTTGGGAGAGTTCAAGATGCACAGCTGGAATTATCATGGCAGCAAAATGCTAGGACACAGGACAGTCCAGTTTCCAGACTGTTAAAACAAACCTCCAGTTGCTGAATATCAATGTACCTGTTCTAATCCATTGCCTATTTCATACTAACTTCATCCTAGCTTTCCTATTTGAAAGTGACAGTCTGCTGCTGCTGTGCTTTTACAGATTGCAAAAGTCCTCTCTCCTACTTATCTGCTCCCTCTGCTTAGAAGTGTTTTCAGAATCAGAGCTGATATTTTCATCCACAGTTAAATCCTACAGACTTCAATCAAAGTCGCTCCCAACCTGCACAAGTACCAAAATAATAAGAGTATCGATGCTACAGCTTTTTCATCAGAGCCACATTACAGGGGGTAGGCAGGGAGGACAGGGGAAGGGAGGTCATGCATGCACTAACCAAAAGTCAATCGATCGGTGATGGTAAAACTCCTACAATGCCTTTAAAGAATTATCTTTTCTCAAGTTTATTGTGGTCCATCTGCAACAAAAACAAGGAATTCTTGTGCTGCTCAATACACTCTCACCAAGTAATTACAAGAAATGGATAGAGATGTACATGCCCCCAGACTCCATAAAGCAAACTGAGCTCTGTTACTACACAGGCCTTCTTTATAACTGTTTTTTTCTTCATCCAGAGAGATAGTAAGGACCCAGTTCTTAAGCACATCGCACCACATGTTATTAACCAGTTAACCAAACTGTGGGTAAAATTCTACCAAATAAAAATAATATTTTTGTACAGATGTTATTAGAAGTCTGTTTTCTGGGATGTCTATAAAACATTTGACAATAATAATTTGAAATATTTCCCATGCACTAACCCCAATAACACATTATGCCAACAAGTACAGACTCATTGTTTCCTTCCACTTGCCTCTCAATTCCTTCCACAGCTATTATCGTCTACCATTTGGATAATTAAGTCTGTATGACTAGCAGCTATTTCTCTGGCGGATGTCCATTGGGACTTCTCCAGGTTCTCTGAGCTGATGAAAAGAAGGAAGCAGAGATCTGGGGAACCTCTTACTAATTCCAGTACTTCTAAGGCAAGGTACAGGGAAAGGGCAGATATAAAAAGTAGATAAAGGATAACATTGATTGGATCACCACACACTTGGATCCAGGGCAAAATTCTATTTGAATCAAAGAAATTTATTAACTTCTAACCTTTGGTCACTTACATGGAAATCTCTTTTGGCTAAAGCATAAACATGCACTTAGAATAAACAATCTCCTTGCTCAAAACAAACAAACAAAACCTCCCAACAACAAACCCTGCAGCATAGCTCATTTCTGGGTGCAAAGATAAATTTTGTAAACTTTGCTCAAAAATAAAACTCATTCTAGTTTTTCACCGTCTTCATCATAACTCTGGAGAATGTCAAACAGAATCAAAGAGCAGAATTTACAAAGGAATTTAGCGTAAGTATTAAAATTTGCCTGATAACCCATTCACATCCCACTTCTGCTACCTGAATGTTCTTCAGTACCACAAACATCTATTTAGGGTGCGCATTATCAAATCATTAAAAGATGAAACAGGAAACAATTATAGAAGTAATTCCTAGTATTTCATAAAAATAACATTAAATCGTTGCATTAACACTCATTTGTGAGCATAGGAATATGTGGAAATGAGCAAGTCTCTTTGCATACTTTGAGATTTGTTCAAGTGACAGGTTCTCCTTACCTCGAGCACTCTTCCTGTGATATACTTTTCACAATTGTCACATCTGATACCAAACTTTGCATGATAGTCTGTTTCGCAATATGGAATGCCATCTCTAGGGAAGAAGGACAGGCAACACAGAGCTTTAAATAGGCTTACAGGTATTCTGGGGGATTGTACAGCTAAAATATGCTAACAATTACAATTTAAAAGTATGAAGAATGGGAGTCTTAGCTGTTTTTTTCCTAAAAAGTTGGAATCAGGGAACCTGGCCTATTTCTCTGAAATTAACCTATCTGTTAATTCTGCATTTATATCACAATTTTTCAAAATTTTACATTTAGATCACTAAACAACTGAATGAAAAAAAAATGCTTTAGAAGAAACTGGAGACTGTTCTCCTGTGTGAAATGCAAATTAAACATAGTTAAATGTGTTTAGTGCATTATATGCTAAAAGAGCCAATGATCAGATAGATTTATTAGCAGAGGCACAGTTTTACTGGACTTTTCCTTGGAGAAAAATAAGTATTAATTTTATAGCATATGAACTGGAATGTTAGAGACTAACCTATAAGTTACCACAATAATTAATTGAATTGTTTGAAGAAAGGATGTTTCTTCAGTTTTGTTTGGCATTTAGCTTTTTTTAAAGAGAGGATTTCACAGTAACTATATATTTAAAACACTTTTTTTTCCTTAACAAATAGCAAGCAAAAAAAAAACCACAAAAAATCAAAAACAAACAAACAAAATGTACCAAAATACAGCTGAATAACATAGGATTTGAGATAATGCAAACCATGTTTAAGAACACCCTTTTTAAAAATATTTTTTTCTCAGTCTCTGGTTCATTCTGTAAAATTAACTTGTATTAATCTAAACCCAGAAAATTGTTGAAAGCCAGTGGGACATTGGCTGTGAAATCCCATCATCTGTGAATCTCTGGGCGCTGGTGGTTGTTAGCTGTTTAGGAAAATTTCATCGTATCAACACACTTCTCCAAAGGAGAAATTAATCCCAGTTGCGTTGGCCAGTGAAAGCCCTGTATCTCATCAGACTGATACGAGTGCTGACATGAGACTTTGTCTGTGTCTGTGCTTTGTGCTGACTCTCACTGCTGTCATCAAATTCAGTCCAAGTCTGACAGCATGAGGGTCTGTAGTAGTGCAAAAAGTCTGATACATACCTCTTTAATGAACATTTAGAGAATGTTTTTGCTTACGTGAAACACATGGAAACATTATTCACATTGCAGCACTGCACAGAATGCATAGAATAGCACGGCTTTGAAGCATACTCCACCCATTGCCTTCCTTTAGTATAGCTGCTTTGGTAAGTCCCATACCAGGTAAATGGACAAATTCTACTTCTACTTGATTTTTTTTTTTTTTTTTTTGCTTTTACCATAGATAATGATTGCTAATCTTTAATACCTCTAAAACCACTGATAAACACAAACTAAAGGATATGCAACATTGAATGAATCGTTTGCTATCGTTGGACTGCTGAAAACAAGGGAAAATGCTCTGAGCTCTCCCACTCAACTTACTTGCTGATGTACTCTGCATTCAGTAGCTTGCCGCATGTATTGCACTTAAAACAGCCCAAATGCCAGTGTTTGTCCAAGGCAACCAATGACTGCCCATTTTTTATTTCTGAACCACAGCCTCCACAATCTGCAAGAGAAAAATCCAATATGAGTGCATCACGTGCTTTACATGCTCAAGCTACAATACACATCGCTGCAGTACATGAATCCATTGCTGTCCTAGTAACAGCTTGTGCATGCTCTAAAGCTTACTGCTGTGGTCCTGTCCTAATATCCTAGATGACAACAAATCATTCAACAAACAACCCTACTAACTTAGGTTTCCTAATGACTTAGGTTTTATTGCAATTTCTTTACAATCTGTTTAAAAAATATGTAAAAAAGAAGTTTTGCTGATTAAAGATATAGCAAATCAATTAAAAAAAATAATTTAAAAAAGACCTAAAAGTTACAAGACTAAAATAAATAACTTTTCTTTTTTTTAAATATATATATATATATATACATATATATACATATAAGACTTTCTTCTAGGTCTGAGAGTTGGCTAATATTTCAAAATTCTTTTTGCAACTTTGGAAAAAAATAAGCTGAAATTCTGATGTGAGCTTCTGCAATCACGAAAAGTATACCAAAACTTAAGAGGCATTAGAAATTCGTGAATCATAGTGACATTGGATATGCAACATGTGAAAGTGATGGCTGGCTATATAGACATCATTTATAGAAACTCACTTATATAAAGCTCCAAAAAGTCCTAAGAAAAATTAAAAGCAAACCATGTTGTAACTGGATAATATAGCCTAAGCTAAATTGATTAAACAGGCTGCACGTGAAGTAGTGCTTTACTGCCCAGGAACAGTAATTGAAGATAATTTATTTTATTATTAAATTATTTTATTAATTGAAGATAATTCTATTTTTTAAAATATTTATTTATTTATTTATTTTTAAGAAAAAAAGATGGATGCTTTTGATTGATACTGATTCTAGTATGAACAACACAGTAATCCTTCTGATTTGTATGATCTTATCTGAAAATATTTTTTTTTGGAGGAATTCTTCATGTATACAGTTTGCTAGAGAAAAGACAAAACCTGAAAGATACATGAAAGAGTCATTTAAAGATGCCAGAGGAGAAAAAAGAAACCATCTTACATGGAAGAGAAAGATACACAAAAGCATAAAAAAAAGAAAAAAGAAAAAACAACAACAACAAAGATTTATCTTGTTATTAAGAAAGTGCTCCAAACATAGGATCTCATTGAAAGATTTAAACAGTCCTCTTAAAAACTTTCTGATTTAAGATTCTATTCAGTTCATTACATGACCCTAATGAGACACTCTGTTAGTGCAGTTGTAAATGTTTGATTTCTGAGCACAAAACAATAAAGGATAGTTCTTATTTTCCTTTAGTGGAATTGGAATGGTTTAAGGGAGTAATACCATGTCTCTTTAATATCACTCTGTAGAGCACCAATATGTGGAAACAAGACCAGCACAAAAGTGTGTGCAGAACAGATCAGAACATTTGAATTTTGCTAATAAGAGAGAACATTTGGGTGTGTGCCTACATTTAGTCCCACAAGACAATAAAAACTTCAGTATCTATTTTTTAACTGCAATCAGAAATTTGTTTGTGATCTCCCATGCACCAGGGGTTTATCTGGTAATCTAATTTAATCTCTCTAGTTGAAAGTTTATTTTGCAAACTTAATATGACAGTGTGCTGAGATGTCACTTGCCTTTCATATTGCTTAAGCTTGGCTGTGCAGAAATGCAGCATTCTGGGGGCTGCTGTTTTCTCTATTAAGTTCCAGATAAGTAAAAACAAATATTGTGGTTGCTATGCCAACACTGCCTATTGATGTGATGCCCTCGTCTTCCTGTCTTGGATGTAGCATTCTTTGGTGACTCACCTAATCTCAACCAATAACTCTGCAGAGCACACCAATTTGTTGCTACATATTGATATTTTTCCCTGAGTACTCTTTCAGCATCATCACTGCCACAAGGGGTTTTCACAGCTAGTGTTTTATAAACTGAATAACAGAGGTATGTAGGCATTTATATAATCATAAGAAATTCTAGGGCTAGGGCAAAAAGCAAGTATTTCACGTTCTTTATTTATTCTAAATGTAATGTATAGAAGAGGTCAAAACCAAATGGGGAAGACGAAAACAGAGGATGTGGTCAGAGGTGGCTGTCATGCTGGGAGCTCAGTAAGTCCCAAGACATCTCCTCAAAGCATTCTTGAGCTCAATTCAGAGATAAACAGACTAACAAATAGCATACATAGCACACATCAGGCATTCAGAGGCAAGAACAAAACCATGTTAACAGTCGTTCAACACATATTACTCCTTTACTTAGCTTGCTTGAGGACACGTTTTTGTGCACTACTGTTCTTTCATAAAAAGAATTGTTTGTTTAAAACATGAAGTTCTTTTCCAAGAAGACTGTTGTTAAAACAGGAAGATACTAATGCTATTTATTGCATTATGTAATATGTAGAGTAGCTCCAGACAACCACTCTGGACTTTCAATTTTGCACTTCAACCATGATGTCATTGACACTGCTTGAGTTGTCTTGTCACTGCTTGTTTATTCCTGAAATGCTGGTTCTATCCTAAGGATTAGTAAGTGATCGAAAAACAGCTGTTATTCCACATTTCTCTTTTACATATTGCATTATTTTCTGAATATTGTCGAGGTTCATTGTTATTCTTTTAGCTATTTGGTTAATTTCCTGCATATCATCATTTGCCAGACTTATGTATCCAGCTACTTATACACAAACACACTTCCACACATTTGTGTCTGCAGTGTTTCCCCTTAATCCCTCAAGGCTCTATTTCCCACACCATTGCAACCCAGTTCCCTGAGGCCCTTAAGCTCTGCAGCTTCTGGGTGCTGCATGTTACCTTGAAATCAGAAGATGTTGCCCTGCAGCAGCACTGCAAGAAACCAGGGTAGTGGAGTAAGAAAAAGACAAGAATGGACATACCATGGCAGATATTAAAGATATTATTGAACCTCAACTCTTACCCAATTCCACTGAAACTTGTAGAAAGATTTCCTCATTTTCTAATGAGACTTAAAGCAGACCTGTATTTGAGGTTTAAATACTTGCATGTATTTGAGGTTTTATTTGGAGAAAAGCCAAACTTTTGTTTTCAAAGGTCAGGTTTTGCCATAAAGGCGTGCTTCCAGGGCTCATTCTCTTGGAGGCACGTGGTTTGCTAAGGGTCTGCAGGTAAGGAGCTGTAGTAGCTGTGCACTGGGGTGGCATGGTGAAGGGACCTAGGTGAACTGGGGAAATACAACACAGGAAGCAGTCTCTGTGACGTGTGTGTGGACAGAGAAAGAATTTAAGTACATTAAAGGATTCTGTATCATAGATAATCAGATGAACTTGTTCTGTCAGTAATTAAGCAGGCAAATCATTTCCATTAAAGTCAAAGCCAGTTTTCCCCTAAGAAAAAGAGACAGGCAATTAAAGGCCATAAAGTATGGATCTGCACATTCAGCCAGACAAAATGGATTAGATTCAAGGCTGAGGATGATCCGTCTCCAGAATAAGTGACAAGAGAAAGCACCTAAAAGAGACATATATTGCCTCCTCTAAAGAGAATAGCAGTAGCAAGAAAGGAATCAGCATAGAGTCTCACAATGCATTTACACAGCAGCTTTGGTGACAAACAGAAGAAAGGAGATGGTGAAAACTTCTGTAAAAGGAGAGCTGTGGGGAAAAAATGGTGGAAAAAAAAAAGGGGGGGGGGAGAGATTTCTCCCTGAAGTGAGCTGGATTCTTTACATACAAAGATAAGCAATCTAGGTGTTTTTTCCTCAGTCATGCTAAATTCAGCTTGATGTGATGTGATAGTCATTAAAAATATTTCTGTATTCATCATTTAATTAAATTGCTGTTGCTGTTTGATTACTCTTTTTGTTAAAGTGTGGTAGCTGCTCATGAACGAATGAGCACAGTGACAGAATTCAGACCAGCAATGCTAATCTACGAAACCTCAGTTTTGCTGCAAAAAATGTGCTATGAAACAATCATACTTCTCTGTAGTGTTTGTATCTTCTAATACTACATGACAGTGGTGAATGTCCCCTTGGTTACATTGCATTCATTAACCCTTTCTGTGTAGTATTTAGACATGCAACCATGTCACTGATATTTTTAAATCAATCCTGGAAAACATGCTAATGACTAAATCTCATGTTGGATTTTATTTTAGCTGGAGTTGGATTAAACCCTCAAAAATATTAACATCTATATTACGCCTTCCTCCAAATGTTTTGATTTACTCCAGTTTTAAACTAATGTTCTGAGAGGTTCTGTGTATTACTAATTCTACAGCGGCACCATTTGTGATTCATTTTAAAATCAGATTTCTCAGAAAATTGCCATGTATTTCATCATACGACTACACTGGATTTGTTGACAGCTTTTATGCAGTTACACATTTTGGTGTAAAATTTGTTCTTTAAGTATGTGAAGGCTAGAAAGTAACAACAGAAAACAGCGCAACTCCCCACTTACTTCGCAAGTTCTGTACTGGGAAAGAGCCAGTGCTGCTGGAAGGGGGCAGGGAACATTTCTGGCAGATGCACTCTTTCCCATTAAAAGTTACCCGGTCGCCCGCAGGGAAAGGCAACCTAAAACAGAGGAAACAAAAGCATATTGGTTACATTCTCACACTTGTATTGAAATGAAATATCTTTCCATAAAGGTACTGATTATTACTCTAGTTGTTTTTTCTCTACTTGCCCAGTTCTCATTCCCCATTTCTCAGCCACTTGGAGACTAAAGTATCAAAGGGACAATTGCAAATGCTGCTGTTACAGCTACTTATATCAAGAGATACAAAAAGACACTGAGCACTCAAGTCCAAATTCTTGCATATATAAGAAATGTATCAGCAATGGTTGGTCATTAACAGGATCAGCTATGGAATGAAAATAAAATTGGATTTACAGGGAACAAGTACCAGCAAATGCATCTGTTATTAAAGTAAGAAAATGCTGCCTGAGGATGATGATTTTATACCTTAAAGATGACAGCATTTGTCCTCCCAACTTGGATCATATCAAAGTCCTTCACTTAATCCATTTATACAGAAAGCAAATATTAGTGGACTCTCATCAGAGAAAACATATCTTTCTTATAAAAACAGAAGCATCTATATCACTTGTTTGTTCTACCCAAGAACAGCTCTCCTTACACTTAATTAAATCTTTCCTTTTTATCAATGTCCTTAAAACAACAAGCTTTCTGCCATGAGCTTTCTTGTCTACATACGGAAACACAAAGGTTTTTTTCTCTTTGTAGGAGGACCAGATGGACAAATCACTGTATAATTCAACAAAGAATGGTAGGGTTTAGAAGCACATTTCACTCTACTCAAAGCTCAACTAAATCCCAAGCGAGCTACCAAAATATGGCTTAAGTAGGGCATAAACATAAGGCAGACCTTCTGCCTCCCTGTGAAGTGTATCTGACCAGATTAATTCATTAACATTTAATTAAAAATCTGCATGACATTCCCCCACACAAGCTATCAGATTCATACTAAAGGAGAGGTTGTCTTTGCTACAAGACACACAGATACTTCTTGGTAAGTATAAACACTATTTTGCTCTCTAAACTGTCTGAGAGTAGGTTATTCTACATTTGAATTGCATCTAAATGAAAAATTTAAGTGCTTAAAAAGAACAAAAGCTATGCCATCCTTTGTTTGTAAATACAGTTGCTAAAATCTATTTAAACCCAGCTAGATAAGTGTTCAGCAATGTCGTCCATTTTGGACCACGGGCAACACTTAAAAAATTATGAGGACGCAAGCAGTTTAATTATTGTTATATGGATTTTGCTTTTCATCTTTTAATGACTTAACACTCAAAATACTTGCTTCCTTCTTTCTTACCTACACTGAGGTAATGAATAATATTTTACGGCAATAGCCTTTAAAACTGTCTTGCTCTTTTATTCAACTAAATAGTCCATGTGTGATTCTGATACAGAGTCCCAAAACCATGCCAGTACAGATAAGGGAGTGCTACGTTTCCACCTGTTCAACAGAAGATTTTCTATGATTGATTTTACTCCATAAACTGATTAGAAGAAGAAAACACTGCCTCCAGTATAGCAGGCTGCATGTGATGGAGCCAAACTGCTCCAGTGAGCAGTGAGTCTGTCCCATCTTGCAGCAATGCAACAACAGCAAGCTCCTTTGTTACATATATAAAATGTTCTTTATAGGTCAATATTATTATTCACAATGGATTTTTATATTGCTTGAAGTCACAGAGCCTTCTAATATGTAGAATAAAAAAGTTTCATGAACGTCACTGAACTGTTGAGGTTGGAATGGACCTCTGGAGGTCATCTGGTACAAAGCAGAAGTTTATTGAAATAACCATAAAGTGTTTTGAATAAAAATTACTATATGTGATACACTTCTATACAGATAACGAAAATTAAGGACTAATTACCCCAAAATGTCTCAACAGTGGAGTGATATAATTCAAGTGCTCTCCTAGTTTTCTACTGCCAATGTGAAAGACACCATTTAATCATATGTTCATTTTAATAAGATATTACAAAACCAAGTCTAAAACCAAGCACTATTCATTCACTTTGAAAGGCACAAGGCAAGGAACTTCAACTGTTCCAGAACTGAGACAAGAACTCGTAATAAACCTCCTACATGGTTTTAGAAAGAAAACTCACTTTGATTAACAGATCCACGTACATTTACCAGGACCGCTGGTAATCTGCTGTAAATTAAAACCCCACAAAAAGGTAACTTGCTCCACAGATACAATCACACAACTACACTGCCAAACAATTACCCCAGTATCTTTCATTCTTATGAATGTTTGAATTCCCTGGGCAGGATTTTACCATCCATTATGGCTTCCCATAATCTTTAATGGGAATAAGGCTGGGAATCAGCTAATGAGCCAACTGGACTGTCATGTGAGGTCTCAGTAAAACAAAAGTCTTTGCACTGTTTATAATCCTATGGATAATGATGTTGTGGAAGCCATGAACAATTCACATCTTTGAAGAAGTATCACTTTTTTTTTTTTTTACTTGATTTGCTTGACAATAATCCAGCTGAACATAGAAGCCATCTGAAACAGATGCACTAAACATGAAGTAAAGCAGAAGCAGAGACCAATCACTTTAAACTAACTCATCTATGCAATCTATGGCAATCTGAAAGCAAATGCAATTAAAGATAGAAGAGACTAACAGAATAACTGACCTCCTATGGCACAAAGACACAGCTGGTAGATGACACCCACAAAACATGCCAATGCTCACATGCACCACAACAAGCCACAGAGTCTAGTTCAGGGGGAAGGTGTGGGGGGCTTTGCTATCCCATAAACATTTGTTTTATTTTCTCAAAGTTTAGTAACTAATCACCATGCCCTTTCATTCATAGGGGAAAGGGCAATAAATTTACTTCTGTATTAAGTTTTTCATGTTTGCAAGATACCTTGCTCTATAAAAGCTGGGAAATCCTCCTTGGAGGTTATCCTCCCAAAAGCAGATTTGCTCCCTTGCTGCTTCAGCGTGGGCAGCAGGGCCTGACCAGCAACTGTCTAGTTTTCTAAACTCATAAGTAAATGTTGGCATTTGCTCCACTATCTCATTCACTGGGAATCCAAAATTCATACACCATACACTTGAGAGCATTTCTGTAACATCTGACCTCTCCCTTTCACAAGCAGCCCCACTCCAGGATTTCAATGCCAGTAGGAGTGAAGGCACAACAGAATGTGAGAACAGACAATTAACAAGGTTTCAGTTTCTGAGCTCTTTAACTTGTGAGCAGGACTATATATAGCATTGTAGGTTAAGAGCAGCATATCTGCCTTTGAATATAATGACATGTCACAACCAGCTACTCTGAATATTGCTAGGTATGGGTTTTAATTAGCTACACATCCCTTTAAAAAATATTCAGTGTGATTTTCACAGTTGGTTAATCTATTTTTAATATGAGAATTAAGAGTATCTTTAAATCAGTTCTCTGAAATGTCTTGTAAGTTACATCTTTTATGATTTATTTCCCAGTGAATTTTGTTTTATCTACCTGCCTCCAATATTTGTAAAGCCAGCAGTGACTGGGGCTGACCAATGAAACTATATTGTAAAACATCAAACCACCACCAGCCTAACCCAGGGTAACTGTGTGCTGACACTTAAAGGTCTGGCCCTCGTCTTGTCCATGCACCATGCCTCAGCCTATGCAGCTGAGGGCAAGTCATTCAAACTTTCTGGGCCAAAACGAAGATGTTCATTTTTTCTGGAGCAGACCGATGGCTTTCTGTTCTTTCTGTTGCTGATCTGACTGCGTGGTTTAACAGTCAATTAAATTTGATATAAGAAAATTAACAGAAGCATATGATCAGGAATGTGAGGAGAGCAAAGCTATCCATTTCAGCAGCAGCCTGCAGTTACACTGGGTCAGTGTAATGTCAGACTGTAACCTGAGGACCTACAGGATCATATTGTACTCTAATCTGTACCTGGTACAATCACATCCCTCAAGGTTGCTCCACAGGGCAGAATGTGACCCAGGATGCTAAATCTGATGAGACAAAGCGAACATTACTTGGTATCTATTGTCTTCATGAAGTTCAACAAGGGCAAAAGCTAAGCCTGCACCTGGGGAAGAACAATCCCTTGCTTCAGTACATGCTGGGGGTTCATCAGCTGGGAAGCAGCTTTGCATAAAAAGATGCTGCAGTCCTGGTGGACACCATGTTGAACATGAGTCAGCAGCAAGTCCTTGCAGCAAAGAAGGTCAGCCACATCCTGGGCTGCATTAGTGCAGTCAGCAGGATGAGGGAAGTGATCTTTCCTCCTGTTCATCACCCAAGAGACTGCATCTGAAGTCGTGTACCCAGTTTTGGACTCCTCAGGACAAGACAGACATTGATATACTGGAGGAAGGCTGGTGGAGGTGGCTAGGCCCAAAGCTGGAGCACAGGATGCACAAGGAGGGGCTGAAATAGATGGAATAGTTCAGCCTTAAAATGCTCAGGGGAGATCTTACTGCTGTCTAAAACTACCTGATAGTGTACATAGAACCTGGAGTCAGTCTCTTCTCATAGGTACACAGTGGAAGGACATGAGGCAGCAGACATAAGCCATAACATGGGAAATACCGACTCAGTATAAAGTTTAAAAAAAAAAATAATACCCTGAGCACATTCAAACACTGGAACAGGCTGTCCAGAGACTGTGGGATCTTCATCCTTGGACATAATTAAAATGTGACTGGACAATGGCCTCAGCAGCCTGACCAAACTGGACCATCTTTGAGCAGGGTCTGGACCACAGGACCTCCTAAGGTCCCTTCCATGAGCCTACGGTATAGGTAGACTCCATGCATAAACCTGAAGAGCAGGACAGTAAGAGTTACTTGTTCAGGAAGCACCTTATAAATGCATTTGTTTTACAATCAATGCAATGATTGTAATGCCAATTACAATGCCAAGAACACTCAGTTTGATTTCAAAGTTTTGGTGTCCACATCCAGATGAAGAAGTCTGCTTTATGAGATGCTTTAATAAATGCCCAGTGCTGCCTAAGTGGGAGCCAAACTCTTTCATTTTTCCGCAGCACTAAGAAAGTGAGCAATTAAAAAGGTTTAGCATATTCAAAATGTGACATAATTGCTACATTCCAGAATGAACTGAATTAACTTCTAATTTTCAGTGTTGTCTCAATTCTTAAGTCATATATATACAAAAGCCCATAAATTCTTTCTAGAAATAGCAGTGTTATATACAACTAAAAAGAAACGCCTTTTTTTTCAAAGTTTTCAGTTTTCTGAATTTTTATATTCGACTACCTGTCTACAGTTAGTTACGTTCTTGAAGATAACAGAAATATATATGGATTGAGAGAAGTTTTAGGTATGGATTTGGCACAAGCCCCTTGAAGAGCAGGTAACTGTGCCTCTTCCTTCTCCCCACATCATTCACCTCTGGGCACGCATTCTACTTCTGTCAATCCACTGCTTCAAGAGAAAACTTTCTAAATTCAGATGAAACACAGAACTTGTATCGTCAAATTCTGTAAAGCAAACATGAAGCTGTTTGGACATTAACCCAAAACATTCATGCTAATTTATCACCCACTTAAGAGTCAAATTGTTCCCTCTTCATCATTTACATGTCACACAAAAAATGTTTTTAACTAATTATAAGAATTGTGAAAGTATAGGGATGACAATTACATACATTTATCCAACTGGGTGAATAAATAACTCCCATCCCAAACTTTATTAATTATATTAACACATATTACCAAAACCTAGACTGATGCCCTATGCACACATAACATGTTAGTAACACTGAAATCCAACACAGTGTCTATGTATAGTTTAACCATATATCTTATATATGATTAATATACCTATATAACTTATTATCACACTAAGACTTCTCATGAAAATTCCATTTTAAAAAGTACTTTTTTTTTTACCATCACAGGTAATGATTTCCCATTGCTTTTTGAACACCATTTCCTGGCCTTCCACACTGTACACAAGCTGCTCCTGTGAGCCATAAAGTTTTGTCTCTGATCACCATATAAGAATTCTGAGAACAATGTTAATAAAACTCAGCTTCTCTTGATAGAGATAGCCTTAATTATCTCCCTCTTTTTATTTCACTTTTACAGATATGAGACCTTTCAGAGGAGATGTCTCTGGCAGTCCTCTGCAGGACACAGCCACTTCCAGTTAATGAAAATGTAAGAACAGGTCTGCTTACCCTCTTCCTGGGAGTTCAGAGTAAGAAGTTAATCTGCAACATTTTTCAATCTAAATTGTCATTCTAGGCTTTCCTGGTTTTAGGCAATATCATCACAATACGTGACAGCTGCAAACAGTTACACTCAGCACTGGGAGAAGGGGCTAAGCCCTCAAACTATGCCAGCAGAGCAAACGCAAATCAAACCTGAATTTGTTTAGGAGCCAAGTGATCAATGCAAGATAGAGAGAAAAAATCACATAGGACACTAGGTTATGTTGTATTTTTAACAGTCAGTTTTTCTCATCGATAATGAATTTTTTCACTTCAAATTTTGGCAGCTGAGGGAGCAAGAACATCCGAGTCCCAATGGATGCCTCAGGGAAGATTTGGGTTTCTGACACAAGGTTTTTCACAGAGCAGTGCAGCAGCTTATCAACACAGTGCAGATGGTAAGAGGGAATACAGCTCTTCTGTGTTACACTGGGTCACATGGCACTCAAAAGTAGTAATGTCAGTAGCTCCAGAAAGTGAATGGAGCTATTTCATTGGCATTTTCCCCCTGCTCCACCTGGCTGTGTGCACATTAGATTTTCTCACTGATTTTACCATCTGAAGCCAGACATACTTCCTACCAGTTTCTGTTCAAATCAAGAGATTCTGTGTGGGAAAAAAAAAAAAAAAAAGAGTTGCTAGTGTCACTGGTTTACTACTCGATGCAGAAGAGTTTCTTCAGCAGCTACAGAAATATGGTTTGCAAAAGTGCTCATTTAAAGTCCATAACAATCCTGCAATATGCTGAAGACCCTTGTCATGAGCACCAAGCGCCTTCTGCTGTCAATGTTTTCTTTTGCAGCTGAAGTTGGTAAGAGCCATGCTTGTTTTCCATTAGAGCAGGAAGGGCAGTCACCACTGTTCTAGCTGTCAGACGTTTAAGAGAGAGCCCACATTAAAGTTCAGCTGCAATAGGCAATGTCAGACACAATTTGTGTGATCAGCCAGCTGCATAAGATGGTGTGCTTTTGGTCCATTATTTAATATTTCTGACCATCTGTAAGAAATAAGGACACAAATGGTACTCCAGACCCTTTCCTCCAAAGAAAAGGCCAAGGAAATGTGCTTTGCAATTTTGTACCCCTAATCAAATGTCTCTGGGGCTTTTTTTTGCCCTTTTTTATTTAATTATTTTTTTTCTTTATTATTTAATGAAAAAAAAAAACCACAAAACATAACCTAATTCTATGTCAGCTTAAACCACATGTATTTACAATCTACCCACCTGAATTTTGCTGAGGATATCACTCAATAAAATAAATGCTGATGATGTTTAGATCAGAGACTCCCATAAAAAACATGAATTACGTTTGGCTTACAAAGACTAGCATAATTGAAGCAAGGCTGATTTAAAGCAGTTGAGAACCTGGTCTGGTGTTTTTAATATAAACAGATGATAGTATTCTTCTGTTGATCTACACCACAAGTCAGTGTTACAACCCCCCTAGGAGACACAAATTGAATCCTGCAAGTCAGCTGGACATTAGTTAGCTCTCATGAAGACTACATGAATTTGCGTGTCCTTCTAAGGAAAGGAAGCATATCTGTCTTTCTAATGAAGGTTTAGACAGCAGCAATTTGAAGCTTTATCAGTACAACAGCTTTTAATCCAATAATTTAGTTACACATGAAAGTTAGGGAATATCTCTTTTTTTTTTATATGAAATAATATTGTATCAGCAACTTGATGTTTAAAATTGTAACCAAGGTTTGGCATGTCTTCACTACATGTGATATTTGTAGCATTTTCCTGTGAGTATCTTCTCTGTATTGTAATTCAGCTCACCTGAATTGTTAGGTACTTAACTAATTTAGTCATATGGAAGCTTGTTCTGAATTTCTAGGGAAAGGAGACAAATTGTACCACAAAGCTCCCTACTATCAGCTGAAGGACTGACTAAATACAGCAAGAGGTTAGTTCAGCAACAGCCTGATTGAAACCTGTGTGATTTAACAAGTTTCTAAGTACAGTAACACACAGGCACATAAATTAGGCCCCAGTGCTAAGCCCTAATCGTGTAGCTGAGGATGTCACTACACTTAGCAGGAAAGTAGAATTGATGTGTTTTTATTCTCCTCTTAGCTGAAGAAGTACCTCACTTTACAAGAAGGTACTACTGCTAAGAAAGGTACCACGAATTACCTGTGCTCCTTTGCAGATGAGCTGTAATACTGAAAGGCTGCAGTACAGCATGTACAGTCAGCATTTAACACAAGTGTCACAAATA
Source organism: Anser brachyrhynchus (assembly GCF_964034855.1). NCBI lineage: Eukaryota > Metazoa > Chordata > Aves > Anseriformes > Anatidae > Anser > Anser brachyrhynchus. The sequence goes on from NC_137698.1 coordinate 67,968,330, forward strand.
GCCATGTAAATCATTCTACCTCCTATTAAATATACACATATATTTAAGCTTATTTGTTATCTTCACTCCTCATGTTTTTTTAAACTATGCAAAAAGAAATATCTCCTACTAATCATGGCACAACCTGAACAGACATAATTTAATCTAACAAAGGCCTTTCAGTCTTGGAGACTTCCCCTTAACGTAGCTATTTAATTATTTGTGCAATTGAAATATTCAGGCTACACAGACATCCTGCCATGAAGCATGGCTGTTCAGGAATTTGAAGCAAGTCCTGTTTCTGTATGGGCACAGGAGGACATCTGAGCTGCACAATTATCTGAACGTTGCACGGCATCTATAATGTGATGCCTCAGTGCCCCGTAACTCAGAGCAACAAAGCTTGTGCTTTCTCTTTAAATGTGGGATTGCCTTCTTGTGTTGGTCCAGGCTCCAGTTTAGACAGAGAAATTATTAGAGCATTTGCATTTACTTCAAACTGTTGCAACAACAGTGCATTTCCTGGAAATTTGGTGTATGTAAAGTTTCTTCCAGGAGTCTTCAACATATGTTTGTGCCATTTCCACAGAAGAGGGTTAAGATATGGTTCCAATAAACATCAATATTTTACTGCAGAGCCTGCAAACATTGCCACCAACACTGGGTCACAACATGACATGTGCATGCACAGGAAATTATCCCAGTGAACTCCACCAGGCTGCTCAGGGAGGGGACAACCTGTATGCTGTGTCACTTGTCACCTACACTCCTGTGGGAGAATCTTCGTGAAATCCAACACATACATCAGTGTCTGTGAGCCCAGGGCCTTTCTGTTCTATTTTAAATGACTACTGCAGTTTCTGGGAAGCAGCGCTGTGATATTTCAGTTTAAGTCTATTCATACTGTATACATTTGGCTTGCCTCAGATTCAGTCAATGGTTTCTGAATCCTGTGTAACTTCAGTCAACAAAATACAAAATAAAAGACATCAGAGAAATAAGACAATATTTGGGGAAAAATGTTTGACTGTAGACACAACGGCAGTTTCTGAAGCACCTTGAAAACCTCATATATAAAATACCATAAAACAGAGAAAGCATTGAAAAAAAACAAATGATGTACTCAGAATTTGGATTTTTTTTTTTTTAATCTGCTAATTTTTATGGAACAGATCATAGAAAACAGATTTATATATATATATATATATATGCTACAAGTTTGAATGCCTGGCATTGGTCTTTCAAAATCTATTTTTAAATGAAATACAGCTTCAGAGAACACATACCTGCACACAGCACACACAAAACAGTCTGGGTGATAGGTTTTGCCCAGTGCTGAGACCACTTCTCCCTCAATGAATTCATCGCAACTGAAGCATCGTGTACCATAGAGTCTCTGGTAGTCCAAAGTACAGATGTAGTCTCCCTGTCTCACAAAAAATCCTCCTTGAGCCAGGTCACATCCACAAGCTGCAGGAAGAAAAAAGGCAGACTCAGAAGGCTGAAAAAGGAAAGCTCTCTTTCTAAGATGATGCTGATTAGTAGGGTTCCTCGTGGAGTATTTTAGCAGTTCAATACATGGGCTTATGGTCACAGACAGTTTTGTATCTGAAAAACACCTCTTTTATAGTAAATTACATCAGTGGTGTATTTTGTACACCAGTAGTTTAGATTTATTCCTTGTAAAAATACTAACTTCGGTGCAGATGTTGCTAGTACAGATTTAAGTCTTTAAAAGTTGGGTACAGGGCTGGCATAAACAATACTCACAATTATATTTAATAGGTTAAAGGAAACGCATAAGGGAGGTAAACCTTCATAATCCAAAGCACCAATGTTACAACCAATGTCTCTGAAATTATTCTACAATTGCTTGATATTCTTCCTGGACATGAAAGTGGATAAAATACCACTCCCTCTAAGTATGGGATTTGGTGTGCATGACAACTGCTGTAAACTTCTGTGGCAGTTTGCAAAATCTTTTAAAACAGATCTTAGGTTTACCTGATAAAAGTCATGCACCAAGCATGAATTGGAGAGATCTCCAGAACCATCTGCCCCTGGCAAAAGCAGAGTTTTCAATCCTATCTGTCAATTTATAGTTCTAAAGCTGAAGCTGTAGGAAAGGGTTAAAGTTGATTAACCAATTATTTGTGAGAGTTTTCAAGAGGCTTTCTCCATTGCACCAGGGATGGAGCTAGGCTGGCATCCTGAGATTATAAAATAGGAGAGGGACAACAGCCTCTCTCTCTCTCTCTTCTGTGTGGCTGAAGTAGACAGAGATGCAGGAGATGATCTTCATCCATACAGACCAAGATCTTTGAAAACCTATCAAACTGATTTAGAACAACTGAAATTGAAAATGGTGATTCTGCACTGCACTTCTCTTATTCTAAGTCACAGTATAATACATGTTACTACAGTCTTCTGCTCCTGGGGACATGCACGTTGGGAAGTGCTTCCAGCAGCAAACCGTGCTTACAGTCAAATGAGTCTGAGATGTGTAGCAGAGCAGACTGTGACAGTGTCACTACTCAGATGCAGCACACAGAAGAGTGGAAATGATGCTGTCCCAAAATTGTGGAGGTACTTAAACATCAAAAATGTTCCAGACGAAGATTCCTGCTTAGGTACCAGAGTCCACAGACAATCTGTTTTTTAAAAGTAAAGCTCCTTGTTCACACCAAAGCCTGATTGCATGGCCAAAATCAGATGTTTTGTACGTAAACAATGAGAAACGAGTCCAGTAAGCATGCTCGAGGCACAGAGTAACGTACCTACAACACAGAAAATCCTAGAAAGCATAGGACCCTGTTGTTTTCATTCAAAACCATATCCAGTCATGTCTTTTTTTTTTTTTTTTTTTTTTTTTATCATCTTGCTTAATAGCTAGAGACTGTGGCACAAGAGGCCTGGACTCAAGGCCCTATTTAAAACCTGAGCGGGCATCTAAATCTCATTCTTTCTCCCTGGAGATGCCCCTAACCGCTACATGACAAAACAACAATCATGCTGAAAATGTATTAGTATATGAATAAGAACAAAAGAACCTGGGTTAATTAACCTTTCTTAATTAACCTTTCTTTGGCTTATAAGCCAAAATAATTCCAATTATATTGCATTTACCATGGACAACAACAATAGGTTAGATGATTCATCTTGCAGTACATTGTTCGTGTGCCTTACCTCACAGGCTTAAGACGTATGCATTAACATTTTTCTTCCTCACCTTTCTTTTGCCTTTGGTCTAATTTTTAGTAATGACACATTTTTTGTACAAACTCTTCACAAGACTTGTTAAGTGTTACAAGTTTCTTTTTGTTGATATATTTCACCCACGTATGTACTGGTGTGACAAAAACACAAATCAGATATGGATTTAAGACGAGGATGAGCAGCATGCTGAGCTGATATTAATGATGTAATAGTTCTAAATTGTATTAGATAGTGATTAAGCTTGCCGAGTGGGTCATAAGTGAAGAAATTTAAAGGACATAATTATGTTTTTGAAGGGACCAGGGAGAGGTTGCTTCCCTATAGAGTACTTCTTTATGCCAGCAGTGGCATATCTTTCTAGAGTGCAACTGGAAAAAGCCACCCAGAACTGTTTTGGGCAAGATTATATCATAAGATTAATAGTTACTATAGCCATCTGAACTATGAAGACAAGATTGCAGCATAGACAGAGATGCTTTGGCAAAAAGTAAAGACAGATTTTATACAAAATCGTACAAAATGCACAATGAAGTAGCAGCTGTCTGGAGAATGAGGTGGATGTTCGTAATGCTCCAAAAAGCTTTAACTGCCCGTTGCCTTCACCCTCACCAGGTGAGCGGCACCCCTCAGCCCTCTGCCACAGCCGCTCACAGACCAAGCTTGGCAGGAGATGCGGGGCAGGAAACGACTTACACATTTTTGCCTGCGCCATCCAAAAGTAACTTGGAGCTTGGCTTCCAAAACAAGGAGATGATGAGGAGACTGTAATGCACTCATAAATTATCTGTCGCTACTCTGTCCTGCAATCTTTACCCACCTGATACTCACCTGTTTATGCAGCAAACACAAACCAATATTTTTCCTGCTGACGTGGGTCCACACAGGCTCTGTCTCATTGCTGTCAACAGGACCCCACTGCTGAGGCTCTGGGCAGGTGGCATCAGTGACAGCCCTGCCACTGGAGTTAGACGGGTCCCTGTCTCACCCTGAAAGTACTTGCCTTTCCCATCACTGCCACAGAGGTTACAATTACCCTGGCTTCTTGTGTATTACTCCACATCCCTTTGCACTAATGCAAAGGAGAGGATCATGACAGTAAGGGGGGGCTGTATGCCTTGAGACATGGAGCAGGCAGAAGGAAAGAAAAAACTTGCAAATACTGGCAATCAGAGAACTACAAGTCATTAATGCTTTGGATGCACTGTGCCAAGTAGGTCCCATGGAGTTAGCGAGTACTGGAGGCACTATACCTTGTGAGACCTCATCTAGCACATAGGGTATAAATTTCTCAGTTATTTTCACAAAAGACTGATTCACACCAGAGCAGGTGTAAGGATGGCTATCAGGATGACATGAAAAAAAGAAAGCCTATTTTAAGAGAAAAGCAGAATTTAGCTTGTTTAGCCTACCAAAACAAAATGTAGCAAAACCTGAGGAAACAACTAATATCTAAACATAAATCTGAGATTGAAACAGAGTGAGTTAAAGAAAAGATGAAGAGGTATTTACACCCAGTGAGAATGTTGCCACAAGAACAAGGGAGGAAATTAATAGAAGTGTTTCTAACCATCACAGGCAAGTGGATTTGGAACAGCAAACCAGTAAGTATGAAAAAAAAAAAAAAAGAAAAAAAGGAAAAAAGGCCTCAGATCTCTACAGCTTTGGTATTAAGTCTGAGCAATATTAAAAAGGGATTATGAGATGTGATTGATTGAAATGTTAGCTTAAAGAGACTATTTTTAAGGGTAAGAAATATCACAGAATAATAAAAAGCATGAAGTGTGAGATGAGCTAGGAGGTAATTATAAATACATATATTTATAAATATACATACATTAAATATCTTTGGGATTGTGTACCTTAAATCCAATACATCCGTGAAATACAAATATCAACATTTTAAAATACATTTCTTTCATTTAATGCTTTTTCTTAATTAAGCAGATGCATCTGTCACCCTCCATAAATCAGCACTTAATGAATGTTACAATATAAGAAAAACCTGAACAACCTTATTCAACTGTTCCCCAATAACGCACAAAATGTCAACCTCTTGAATGCTATACTTATAATGGAAAGTGCATAGGAAGGGATAATACTGCTTTCTGTGTAATACAGTAGTAGAAATACACTGATATAAATAGGTTATAGTAAAAATTTATTTGGAACCAATTAGATCTGTAACAAATTGAAATGTCACTACTGGCCGAGATACTTATTTTTCTTTGGAGATTTGATAACCTCTTCCGCTCAGCAAGGCTATTACCTCATCAGTGTACATCTTTGTAACTACTGATTCAGTTTATTATAAGAACATTTTTATGGAAGAGTATTATAACTTCCTCGAATATTTCTTTTATAAACTCAGCTGTTTTTATGTCAGTAAAAACACAGCTTGTGAAGATTATGGCTGAAGCAATCTTACAGGTGCCATACTAAAGATTTTTTTTTAAATTTTTGCTTTTAAATGAAAAGAGGTTTTTCAGGCAAAAACATCAGGTACATTGTAAGATACTTAATCACAGAAAAAAGCTGGGATGAAAAGTTTTCAAACAGGCTTAGCTATCACACAGCAGTTTACTTTCTGTATCAATAACATCACTTTTAATATTTTTTTCAGCATTCTAAGCAGTTTAAAGTAATTTTTAATAAATATTGATGCCACATTTGTCCCCCTAATCTCAATTCTTGACAATGGTCATCAGTCCTTCTACGACTTTCCTCTAAACTGATTAGCTATGAAACAGCTATGCAAAAAAGTCCATTAACATATATATATATATATATATATAATTATTTTATTTAATTATTATTTTTTTTTTGCACAGAAAACTGAGCAGAATGGGCCTTTGGCCCTTCCTTTGTATCTTATTTTAGCACGTGTCCGTAACAGACACCACTTATGTGACAGTGCACAGAGGTGCTACCCTCTGCAAAATCTTAATATTTATTCATGAATGGGGAAAAACGTAGCTCATGAGTGACTTTGGGGCATAGGACAGAGTCACCGTGGTTATGTCCTCCCACTCACCCCGCGACCTAGCAGTGTGGGTGAAGTTCCACAACCCTCCCCTGCTCCTGGCACATTGCTCCCCCACCCGCTATGCTCTGCCACCTACAGCCCAAGTCATGAGTCCTCACTACATCCTGCACTCTTTGAACCATTTGATACGATTTAACTTGATACCCAGCTGACAGAGGACAACACTAGGAATCCAGTTAAACACTGGCTTAAATATTAAAAGAAGTTCCAGTTTACAGCTGAGAAGATCTGAAAAAAGACCCAATGGCTCTCCCTTGGGTGAGATGCTGCCCCTTTTCCTGCTGCAGATGTGGACAGAGACACACTGCCCAGCTGAGATGGTTCTGCACACCTGCAGAAACAAGAAATCAGGGAAAGGAAACCTGAAGGAGGCCTGGGGAGCACATCTGAAGGCATTCACCAGACCTCACTCTTCTAGGATAGGAAATCAGCGTTATGTCACAGATCCACTCCTACCCAACACTTGTCACCCGAAATGAGTATCTGGAGGTAGGGTTATTTAAAACCTAGAAACAGCTTCCCACTACTACTGAAGTTCTTCTTACTGAAACAAGGAAAGCATTGCAAATATAGTACTTGTTATAATAAAGAGACAGTGACACTGACAAACTAAGCTGCTTGTCATGGCATTACCCTGCACAGCCAGGCAATGCCCCACACTGAATGGTAATTGGCTTTAGGAGCAATTTTTAAGCAGTGAATAAACAAGTGTTTGTGTCCTGCTATGGTCTCTGGCAACAAACCAGTACCAGCATGTGGTGGGGGACTTGAGAGGAAGGTAGCTGCACTGTTTCTGAAGAGGGTACCTCAGGATGCCTTCTCCCACAGCTCGGTATTTCCACTCATGGAGATGGTTTCCAGTTACCTGACACCAAAATACCTCCTACGGATCTGAGGGGTTCCTCTACTTGCTAGAAAAAGGCTATTTTTCCCCCCAGCCTGGTGTCTGTAACAGCACCTGGAGCACCGTCATTTATGCCGTGTGATTTCACAGTCTAAATCCACAATTCTGTATGGGTGGTTCATCACATAAGGCCTACATCCTATAAAGATAAATAATAGCAATTAATTAGGGAAATTTAAGCACACTGCTAGCCCTTTTATTGCATTCCATCAGTATTCCTTTTGCACTCCTCTATTTTCCTTGCTTTCAAATGAGACTAGTGAAAGAAGATTAATTTTTTGGCTGTGTGCAGGGCCTGAAAATCAGCTGTGTCCCGAGAGGCTCAGAGGATGCTGCGCTTGCTGTGCTGCTGTATGCTACAACAGGCTGTAACAGTAAAATGCGCTGGTCCTCTTGTCATCCAAGCAGAGCTGTTCTGCTTTCAGTCTGCCAAACAAGCAAGCATTTTGCTTATCAACCTGTAAATGCACGTATGAAGGTGGTTTGTTTGTTTGTTTGTTTTAAATTGTTTCCTTTCCCATTTGTTGCCTGACGCAAGCAACCAGGCATGAAAACAAGACAGAAGAGAGAGGCATAGTCCCTGAAAATAAAAGGAAGAAAAACACAACCATAATGTTACAGGCTAAACAAGGAAAAAAACAGCTGCTTTCCCAACAGCTAAATGGAAATTTTCTTCCTCAGCACCGTGGTTTAAGTCCATTTCTAGCATTTCCCCTCCATCTCTGAGATGGATCCTGGTGGCTGACTAAGATCCCAAGAATGATACGCTAAGTATACTGCCAACATAGTTCTCTTTTGGCAGAAATACACCATTGATGCAGTCTGGGAGCCCATTCTCCAAAAGCCCATTATTATTTCTGGAACATTTCTCATGGCCACTATGCCTGTGAGAAACAACAGCAATCACCTGGCAAGCTTCCACTGCTACAATCTTGACTTAACTTCAAACTGACTTGCAATTAATTTGAAGTGGTCTAAACCAGTTTCCAGAAGATAACTGTGATGCTTTCTGCTCTGTGCTTTGGTGCTGATGAGTCCTGGTAAACTTCTCACAGAAGTTTTGGAGAAGTCTTCTGCCTCATAATACCTGAAATACCTGTAATCTCGAGGACTGGAATCTCATGTCATTTCTTAAAGTCTGTGGCAAACAAAAGAAGGAGCACGCAGCATCAGAACAGGTGTGCTGGACCCTTCCCCCGCTTCCTAATAGGAACACACAAGCAGGCAGCTTTAGCATGGTACAACCAGAACAGCTTTCTGGAGCAGATAAGACACAGAGAACTGTGGGAATATACCTTCTCCATCTTGCAACATTTCACCGTACATGTGTAGCATTGATAACAGTCTAGCTCTCGAGCCACATACTTCAGTGTAGGAAAACCCTTAGAGATCCTGAGTGATCTTAGGAGATTGATGAAATATTAAAGACTCAGGTGCACTAATTAAAATGAAGGAGAGTTTGGGGAGTTTCTTGTGCATTATGTAACTTGACTCCTTTAATTTATTGGAACTACATATCTAATAATTTTTGCATTAGTGCATGTCAATTTTCCACTTCCCTCCTGCAAAGCAGAATTTCCCAATAGCTTAAAGACAGCATAACAGGCCTATAAAAGCTCTCACATAGTGTTACACGTGAGAGATAGCACTATGTACATGGCTCTTCCAAGATACCACAACAACTACCAGGAAATCTAGAAAAACTGTCCGGTTTGTAGCTCCTAACACCTTTGACATTTCTGACAAAATACTGCTCTCATTTGCCAGACTAATTAAGACAGCGAGTCTCTTTTTTTTTCCTTTTTTTAAAAGCAAACAAACAAACATGTAAAGCGAAAACATTAAATATTTTCTAATTTTTTATAATGATGCTTTGGGTGCCAATTACAGGTTTGCAAATTAAATAGTGCTTCATCTGACTACGCACCGATATGGCAGATGGTCTGGTGTTAATGAGTCGCAGAAAGCAGGAGGTGCAATAACAGTACTGTGGCAGTGATGAATTTTATGCAACAGCTCTGTGTCTCTGTGCAGACCTCCCATCACCTTGGCACACTCAAATGCCCAGTAACTACACCAGCATGGTGTCTGTATCCTTGCTGTACCTCCGTGTGAAAAAGCATGATACAAAGTCCCTCTCCATTGAGGCAACTTTGCACTGACATCTTTTGCGTGGGTAAAAACTTCACCCTAAGAAGAGAACTTGAGTAATTCAACAGAATTACAGGCTTTTCATGGGGGTGACACTATCTAATGTGGGCTGAAATTATGTATGCTCAAAATTGCCTTATTTGAATAATAACTTTACTGCCTGCAAAGTTTATGTTTCCATCCAACACTTCATTTAATGAACATCAAGCATCATTTTAAAATGCATTCAGTTTTGCCTTATGCACATGGCTGTATCTGTGGTTTGGATCATCCCCCAAAAGTTTCAGCAATAACTTCTTTAAAAATCTGATCCGTGTTTTCAACAAGCACTTTACTTTCAAGTATAACTGCTCCATCTTTGGACTAGAAGGATGGGATTAAGGCTAAACGTAAGGCAATGGAAGGACTAAAGAAAAATGTATATGTCTATTAGTAAGAAAATACTGGGCAGTATCCTAGGTGTAAAGAGTGAGCAAGTACAGCTTTACTATGCCCTAAAAAAACTAAGGCCCCACACACTGTGTCTTTATGGAATGAAATGAATCTAGTGGGAAACCAGAAATAACAAAAGTTTGGATTCTTGTGTTTGATGGTTAGATAAGCTCTATTTAAATATTAGGAAGATATTCCTTTTCCAGTACTTGCAACCATGATACTTGTAACTCTGTCCCTTTCACCAAACTTTACAAATATTATGTAAATTAATGAATGATACTTTAAAAAAATATATCATTAGATTGTAGAAGAAATATACGCCTTGAAGCAAAGCTTTCACTAAAGCATTGATGTGGTTGCTATACCACCAAGACTTGAGGGGCTTCAGTATGTTCTTTATGAATCCAAAGAAAGGTTGCAACTAATAAGAGTAAGTGATTAAAACAACAGAAAAATTATCAATTACTTTATGATACAGAGACCTCATTTTAGGTTGAATATTAGAAAGAACTTCCTTACCAAAAGAGTTGTTAGGCATTGAAATGGGCTGCCCAGGGAAGTGGTTGAGTCACCATCCCTGGAGGTCTTTAAAAGACATTTAGATTTAGAGCTTAGTGATACGGTTTAGTAGAGGACTTGTTAGTGTTAGGTCAGAGGTTGGACTAGATGATCTTGGAGGTCTCTTCCAACCTAGATGATTCTGTGATTGACTTACCTTTTTTTTTTTTTTCCATACTTAATAAAAGCAAGCTTTAATTATTAAGTTGCTTTTAGAAAGCTAGTGATTAGTGATTTTTAAAGTTTAAAAATCTCAAACCACAACATAACCACTGGCCACTGCAGTAGATCATTTGTACGTTGGCAGAAGTGATTTTTTTTCAGTGATAGAAAATGTAAAGTTAGCACGACATTCCTAAATCAGCCCTACACCAACCGTACTGTCAAAGAAAAACTTTGTCAGTATTGTGTCAAAAGTGTGTTTTTTCCCTATTATACTGAGTTAGTGTGGGATTGCAAGATCCTAAAGGACTTCGGAAGTGATGGGCATGTTGCTGAGAGTGCCTGATGAACAAGAGCCACCACATATCAACCCAGTGCCTGAGATACCACACATGCCACGAACCCCACTGCTTTGCCAAAAGCTGGGACTCAGAAATCTTACGAGTGAGTTTCCCGTAAATGACTCCCATTCTGAAATGTGAAACCCCTTAGCTATGTTCAGATACCAGTCCCTCAGATCACACAGCATAGCTTTTAACATACTTATTTATATCCTAGCAGATGCATTTGATCTAACAAACAAATCACTCCTACTACCAAGTTACTTTACTTTTTAAACCTTTTCAACAAATATTCTGTCCTAGCCCTTCCCATTAACATGGCTTCACAACAAATGGTATAAATCCAGGCTGCACTGTATGTTCTAATGAAAAAAGCATGCATGTAATGGCCTTAATATTGATCTAAAAATCCAGACCAGGGCTCTTTCACAATTTCCAGGAAGTTGTACTGCTGCAAGATAAACATTGACCCACTTACTTAACTCCAGCTGAAGATGTGAAATGTTCTACCAGGTTAATTAAACTAATAAATCAGAATACGTGGGGAAAAAAAGTGTATTTGAACCTAACAGCCATGCTGCCATGAAAGACTGCACATTCTGCATCCATAACAAGACAGCAATCCAGGGAATTCTGATTAGGGGTCAAGCGACATAACCTATGGATACATACATAGTGAAGCTTATATAGCACAATGGTCGCATTGTTTTTATTTTCTTTCTTTCTTTTTTTTTTTTTTTTTTGGGGACCAAACCAGTTCATCTTACATATGAGCCATCTTGTACAAAGACAAGCTTTGCAGGACTTTCCCATTTAACTTGGGTGAAGGCTACAGAAATTTTGCATGTAAATTGATTTGCAAACTTGCTATGGATTTTCCATTATTTAGTCTGCTCAAGTATATAAAGTATTATATATAGAGAGTATATAAAATACTGTAAAGTATGTTTTCTGGTTTTATATGAAGCAATAGTAATCATATTACCCATACCCTTAGAAATGCTGGGCTTTGATTCAGACTTCCTTATTTCCTAAATACTGCATTTGCCATAGGCTACTTCTACCTTGTGAATGTCAGGATGCTATTACACCACAAAAGAAGAAAAACTTGAGAAACATCTATGAACAAGGTAATTTCTATCTTTACGTAGGGCCAAAAAGGTTATTCAGGATAATATAATCACAGCACCTACATCTCTCCTATCTACAATTTTATGTTAGTCTGTGCCTCTCAGGGATCACTAAATTATGCTGTTGTAAATGAGCTCCAGGTGAGCATTTGCCTAACACAGTATGCAGTATGAGAAGCAGTCCTGACAGACACTCTCAGAATGAACTAGACATTGCAATTAGTTTGAGTTTTATTGTCTGAGTTGTCAATATTTGATCACCTCTTCTCGTTTTCCCTGTTGCTTTACATTACAGAAGTAGGAAATAATATTGAAATTTGCAAGTAAGGGAACTAAATATTTTGAAGTCTAATGAAGAAAATGTTTGCCTTATATTTCAAAGGCATTTTCTTCAATTGTAACTGCACTTTTATTAAACCTGATTAAAGTGGGAGATATTTTAAAGACTGAGTGAAAATTTGAATTGGGACTCAATGGCACGTTCCCTACAGCCTTTTACTAGCAGATTAGTTGTGCACTTTAACAGTAAATAATATATACAAATAGATACGAGTATAAGCATTGCTAATCATGCATATTTACCTCCATAGATCTTATTAAACTTTGATGTTAGACAAAAATAGCAGGTGTTCACAGTATTTCCATTACATTATTTTAACCTGGATGTGTACCTCACATTCTTGAATAAGAACAAGAATCTTGAATAATAACAACAATCATTTCAAGAACAAGAAGCATTTGATAACTTTTCTCAGAATTCTTTAGAAGCATTATCTGGGGAATTCAGGAAGAGCTGGATGGGAATGAGTGACTTTATACTAACCTTCCTTAGATTTGCATGGTTGTATCATTTATTTTAAAGGTAAACAGCACCTACATACATGCCATTACCATTCTGAGCATTTCTGAAACTCGTAGTCCTCATAGGAATAATCAGATGGCAATACAGCGATACACAAAACTATCTTTCTACCCTAAAAAAAATGAAACACCTAAATGTCTATGCTGCCCTGTCTACTAAACCTCACATTTTATCCAAAACTCCAACACTATCTGATAAGTGGTTTCACATTTCACACATATTCAAAAAGTATACACAACTTCTTTGAGTGTAATATCACTTCTAACATATCAAGTCATTTAAACATACTTCCAATACCTCTAGACACCTCTCAAGACATGGTCATTTGTACTTCTTCATGATCTCTTAGTCAGTTTGTGGTCTTCGTCCTGTTACACCTATACATGTGGAGAAACAATTTTCTGCAGTCTTGAAAGGATCTTAAGCTTAAGGCTGTCTGATGACGGCTATGAGATGGTTTAATATGGAGGCAGTCAACCTAAGGACGCAGGCAGCACACAGCTCTGCCAGCCCACACCCAGGATTAGCTGTCCTGGGACTGTCCTGCTGCTGCACTGGATGGACATCCCCTTTCGAGGTGCTATCTTTGGCAGATGAAGCAAAAGGGGGCAAACTACATTTCTGAGTACCATCAAAATAAATGCACTGCAGGGAGGAGTCAACTGTAATGTAAATATATTTTCAGGGTAGTCTCTCTGTCCATGCACAACAGTCTAGTGGCATGACAGAGAAGGGTTCAGAAAAGGGGTTGTGGCATGAATCTCTCCTTCAAGCCTAAAGGGAGGTAAGTGGTTAACTGACCAAGAGAACTGAGAAACATTTTTTGCTAAATCGTAACATATTAACTACATTTTAACATCCACTGATTTAAGCACATGATTAAAAACCCAAATCACATTTGTCTAACCTAGTTTTCTTTTATCATTACATTAGATGGTGAAATGTATGTTCAGTTCTCTGGTCTATTTCTAATCTCACATAACAATGTGGTAAATCCACATTGGAAATAAACTTACCATTCATAAATAACATAAAACACCAGAAACAAAATAAAAACAGATATCAGAAATATGTCTGCTAACTGATGGAAATGAAAAGTAACAAAAAGAATTATGGCATTTAACTAATGAGGAAAAACAAAAATTAATTTAAAAAATCACTTGTAAATTTAGTATTTACCAAAATTACTAATACCATGAAGCAGTGTAACCATGCATCTCTTATACCATCTCTCGTGTGGTAATTGGGCGTCTGATGTGTGGCTGACAGAAGCTGCCCTACTTCTTGCTTGTTAATATAGTGGGGTGGTTTCTTTTTTCTCATTTTATCCAAGATCTGCCTGAAGTGAACATACTACCACTGATCTCTATCAGGCAGGTAGGAGAGGTAGGATTAATGTACTTCCTAATCCAGGAAGGTTTCAGTGAAAGGATCAGTGAAAGTTTCAGAATCAGCTTGCTGCATTTGTGGGTGACAGCCTGCAAAAGAAGGTGTTCTGTGAAATGAACACATGGATGTATTCTATAGTCCCTTCCATAGGACTTGTCAGTTTGTTTTCTCATAGCAGATCTGTATAAAAGAGGACTTGACTTCATCAAGACAATTAAACGGAGGATATACCAATATGTTATTGAGACTTCAGGAAGGAAACAAGACTCTCGAATAATAAATCAGCTGCTCTCCTACCAAGTAAGGTATTAAAAACTAATTTGATGATAAAGTTAGCCAAAAGAACAGGTGACTTTAAAAAAGAAAAGAATAAGTATGGGTTGTGTGCTGCTTCAGATACCATTCTGATTCTGAATAGGCAACCCAAATACTTTTGCTATTTAGGATAGCACATTATGCTTACTTTTCTGCTGTGTAATTTTGCAACAAATGCTATTACTGAGCTGGACATTAAATACCATCTATCTTACTCATTAAAGTCTGACTCAGGTATTAAACACGATAAATGGGATTTATAAAAGTATCACTGTACCTGACAGATAATGACAGTTTTCTTTCTGATTATTTCCTTGAGAGTCTTTTGCTCAAGTTTTAAACAGCATTGAAGAAGCACTCAATTTATTATTGAGATGCACACATTGCCTGGTAGACAGGTGCAGTGCAGAAATTACTAAACCTTGATCTAGCAGTAACCAGCTCTGTTATCATTGGCAAGTTGATTCATCACTTTTTTTGCCTGCTTCTCCTATCTTTGTCCCTCTAGATTGTTTCTATCCTACGAAGTTAGTGTCTCTTGGAAACAGTCACATCAACAGAGCTGGGACCATGTTCTTATTTCTAGGTGGTGCTACAGGCACAGATAAATGCCATTTTAAGTACTGCTTAGTGATGTACTATTCAGTAAATGTCAGTTAACATTTTATTCATTTGTACACTCAGATTAGATCTTTGCAACTTCCAGGTAATCTTTCAAACAACCATGTACCTACAGAATGTTTGTCTGTCAGTTAATTCCCTGTTTCTTTGCAAGACACAACACACTGTGGATGACAGAAATATAATATTAGATCCCTTCCAGGTGCCTATCTGGAGCAAACCAAGTAGTTCCCTCCCCAAAACAGAAAAGCACAGATGGTCACAGTAGGGTTCAAACATCACACTGTGACACAAGACAGTCTGAACAAACAAGGCAATGGCTCACCCCATGGCATGCACTGGAAAGCTGGGAGAGAGCTAACGTCGGAGTTTCTCCATAAATATTAGCTTTCTCCTACCCCATACTATCCTTCATTACCAGTTCCCTCAACCTGCTCTTCTTCAGGTCCCAACTCCATAGTAAAATCCAAGGGTTTATATCCATTCAAAACATACTCCACTTTTAGGATTTAGGATGTTTACACTGTTACAGTAAGCAGTTGTACAGTTTACGATAAATCCTCTCAGGCATGGATTGTGTTGTAAATTATTTTTATGAAGTTTCCAATACCATGAAGTCACATGTCCTGTGTTAATGCACTATTCATAGTAACAGCTGTCACAAACACTTACCTTTGCAAACAAAGCACTTAATATGGAAATATTTGTTCTGAACTCTCAAAACTTCTCCTTTGCATGGGTTTCCACAGGTATTGCAGAGAATTGCAGTACTTGATGGCTTCTCCAGTTGGCTATGTACAGCCTGGGGTTGTGAAACTGCAAGGTAAAACAAAGGTAGAGCATTTTAAAGGCCATCAGATGCATAACTGCAATAAAGCCATCTTCTGTAAGACCTACAAATAATGACACTTATCACTTGGGACAAATCATGTCATATTAATAGAACAGTTTTAATTTGTGTAATTGGCCAGCAAAGGAGAAAATATCTTCTGAATGAGCTGAGACTCTTTCATAACTTTCAAAGCTCATAACTACAAACATTTCAAACATAAATTTGAATTGCTTGCTTTGTTGTATGTTCTTTTCAGGTACCCAAAAACTGCAGATGAAAGCTATTATTTTTATACAAAATACCTTCAATGGGATTTAATAACTACTACACTGTGAGCTACCGATCTTTACCATTCAAGATAATTACCTTTTTAATTGATTTTAAGGCAGAAATACATTTCTGTACATGTTTTGAGTTTATACTTTGAAACATTAACATGCCTGTAAACACGTATATCTGATCATTAAATAACCATTTTGTAAGAAAACTGATTTCAAGAGATTAGGCTTATTTAGGTTAGTAAAAGATTAAGTGAATTAAAAATTTGCTGCCATCTTGTGATGTAAATTAGAAATTGCATTTATTAGACTGTTGATATAACCATATAAATTGACATTACAACATATTATGCAGAACAGGTGAGATATGACCTTATTCTTTCAATTCAGCTGCAGTATATGCATGGTTTTTATATTGCCCTTTAGTAAGTAAGTGTCTAGAGAGTAAACATCATGACAGTTATTATATTGGGGCTGTACTGTAATTCGAAAGATGTCCTTTTTTCATAGCTGAAGAAAAATTAGTAACAGAAGAATTTATCACAGTTTAAGTAAATTACATAATTAATGACATTCCTCTTTAATGTGGCATGTTTATTCCATGGTTGGATTGCTTATTTCAAAGTGACTCATTTTTAAAAAAATGTACTTCAAAATAAACTTAACACCATTGTGCAAATTCTCATAGGCAAATACACTAAGTACAAAAGGGAATAAAACATGTTTCCCTTTCAGGTTTTAGTGAGGGAATAATGTCACTGCTGCACAACCCTTTTCTTCCATTAACAACAACAACAACAAAAAACCACCATTACCACCAACAAAAAAACACATAATGAAACAACTTTTTTTGTGAGACTGCTGCAACATGATTAATAAATTTATAAGAGGCTGAGTTAAACTCAGATTGGCCAAGACCTTTAATTTCTATTTCTACTGCAATATCAGAGTCGCAACATCAGAAAGATGTATGATATAAATAAATAAATAAATAAATAAATATAATAATAATAATAATAAGACGGAAAAACAAGAACAACAACACAGAATTGATTTAATTAAAACCAAAAACCTAAAACCCACGGTGATGTCTGTATCTTCACCATAGGTATGGAAGATACAGAGAGGCTGTGACGGTACTGCCATATAAACATATATGATAACAAATTACACCAAAATCTGGAAGAGAGTCTCATTCGGTTTTCTAACGTCTGTCCTTGCTGCACTTCCTCCTCCATTCTCACCCTCATTGCCACCTCTAGACACCTAAGAGCCCCTTCCGTGTCCACCAAGTCAGCAGTTCAGTGAGATGCTGAACCTCCCACTCAGCCTTCCCGGGGAAGTTTCTGGAAGTTTTGCCCAAACTGACACACAATACTCCCATAAACAGAAGTGTTTGTTGTTGGGTTTTTTACGTTTGCTTGTTTTGTTTTGTTTTTGTCCTACGACATGCATGGGACTGAGCTGCCTGTAGCATTATTCACCAGCCATTAGCATTCCGTCTTGTCTACTAAAATCACCCATTCTCTGACTGTCAAAAAGTCCTGTTCAAAGCAATGTGATTTTTGGAGCTATTACTGAAGACCTGGTTATAATTAAGTACATATCCAATAAAAACAACACAGTGTAAAAAGCAATTAGAAGTTTATAGAAAGGCAGATGCTCAAACTTACACAAACAGTGCACACAGTTCAAGCTAATATGAGCATCTGCCTTACTCCTCCAAAGAAAACAGAGGAAACTGAACTTTGCAGTGTTTAACTTTTGACATGACAATTTCTCTTCACTGCAACCTGCCCAAAACTACCCACCCTGAAACATGGGAAGTACCAGCCCTGTAAGAAACTGAAACAACTTATTTTCTTGAGCACAGTACTAGCTTACAACTGTGGAGGGAAGAAGCTTCTTTCTCCAGAATTATTAACACAAGCATCAAATTTGTAGCATTTAATTCATGAAATACTAGACTTAAAAATAGCTGACTAGCCAGAACACATTGGCCTAAAAGAAGATACCAGAGGTGCCGGACACGCCACCAGAGAGTCCTGCAGCACCCTGCCAGGCAAGACTAACTGCTCTTCACTGCAGTCAAAATATTCTTATCTTTTCAGAGGAAACTATATTTTTCTTCTTCAAAACACAAAAAACGTTCTGACTATGCATATACAGAATTGACCACCCCAACCTTTTTCCCTTGTTTTTTCATGTCAAATGATGATTTTTATAACCTCTGCTTCCTAGCTAATCAGGAATCACAGAACCATGGAATGGTTTGGGTTGTAAGGGACCTTAAAGCCCCATCCAGCCTGGCCTTGAGCACTTCCAGGAATGGGGCATCCACAGCTTCTCTGGGCAACCTGTTCCAGTGCCCCACCACCCACGTAGTAAAGAATTTCTTCCTTATATCTAATCTAAATCTCCCCTCTTTTAGTTAAAAACATTATCCCTTTTCCTATTGCTTTTCTGTAGGCCCCCTTTAGGTACTGGAAGGGGGAAATTATGCATGACTTCTTATCAAGGTATAGAATTAAACAAACAAACAAACCAACCTCGGATATAAAATAAATTGTAAGAAAAAAGATGTAGTATTTCTTTTGGAATTCTACGAATATTGAAGTAACACAAATCATATTTAAAATATGCATGTTAGATGAATAATTATTTTGCTTTCCTCTCATTTCAGACCTAAACTAATCAACATTTCACACAAAAACCAAGAAGGAATACAGTGCCTTTGGGCTCTTTATAAAACTGTTCTTTTGAAGAACAGTTTCAAATACTTTCTTCTAGCACAACAAAATGATGTAATTAATAATATATTTGTTTACATTTGAAGATTTAAAAATATATTGTGCTTTATGTTGAAATAACAATGATTGACATAATTTTGAGAGTATTTGCCAACGTAAAATTTTAGCTTATGTGTACTGAGTCATTTTAAAGTAAGTTCAAATGGTAATTTTCACTATTCTTCTTTTATGCCTTTCTATATCAAAATCAGTCTTCAATGCAGAAGTTACAATGAACATTTAATGAGTGAAATAGTGAATTACTGATGGAACGTAATGATCTGAGACTACTTATCTGATCACAATTGAATAAGGAGCTCATTAAAAACTAAACAATTACATTATACCTTGGTTTGCAGAATGTAATCAAACTAGAAATTTCTTTCCTAACATTGAATGATTCGTTCTGACTCGAAATACAAACAAATGCCTGATTTTCCAAAATTTGCGTCCTCCCAGTTTGGCAGCATTCCACTCTGGCAAAAGTATGGTTTGTTTAAAAAATAAAAAAAATAAAAGTGCAATAAGATAACTTCCTCAGATAGATTTACTTCTTTTCTGTTTGCTCTAGACATACACACTTGCTACAAGCACTATGGGGAAGAGAGGATAATGATATCACACATTATTAAAGCTGTTTTACAAATCTTACTGCAATTGTAAAATCATGTTTTCAATGTTCTTATGTCTTTGCCAAACTTCACCCGTTTATACTGGCATTCTTCATATTTGGTGTTCTCAATCTCATGTCTTTACAGGAAATTTCAGACAAACTGCTTAAGCTTTTTATAAAGGTGAAAAATTAGAATAGGATAAAATATATTAAACTGCAATGTTAAAAAGAAAGAATAGCACCTTGGAAGTACTTTGGAGTGAAGGCTGACAAGGAGATGGATTTTCTGACAGGTACACAGTTTTGCAAAAATCCACAAATACGTGGTCCAAAACCCCCCAATTCTTTGAATAAACCTGTCTCATTCAGCATTGCTAAACTAAATAGGATTCAGCAACAATGGGGGCTGAAGAAGAAATTTAGCTGAGACAGGAGTGTTTTGGAAGTAGCACAAAGGAAACTGTGGTGGCAGAAAGGGAGATTTGCGAGTCCCTGGTCATGCTCAGCTCTGAAGCCTGGAATGGAGAATTCAAATCCTTGGCAAAAGATCTCATCTAGGACTAGTCCACGCAGAGGATGACAAACCACTTTGCTATCATGTTGTCTTTTAACCAAATGACAGAAATCTTCATAGTGGATTACAAACGTTATGAAGAAACATACGGACAGAAACTACATAATTTGACATAGCCCTAATGCTTTTTCCAGTTTTGTGCTTTTATTTTAACTTAAGGACCCACAGAAGCTATTACTGAGCGTAGACACAAAGTACTGAAAAGTTAAGAAGAGTCACGCTTAAGAATATACGTTCAGTTTCAGATCAGACCTCGAATATGAAGTTTAATAATAAAGACTTCCACCTGTTTTGACCACGGTATGGACACAAATAAGGACACACATCCCGTTTACTCCATATTATTTGACACTGTTCTAAAAAAAAAATGTTTATTAGACTTCCTACTCTTGGTCACTATAGAAGCATGAAATAACAAAGGACCAAATTACACAATTTAACCATTGGTTTGGCAGCTGCTTTCTGTTCTGTGATACAGATATTTTCGAGAGTGTTGTGAGAGAAACAATAAAGCGCATTTTGAATGGATAGGCAACATTGATGTGAATAAATACTTTATTCCTAAAGAAATCAGTCCCAACAATTACCTCTCAATCAATGGAAAGTGCTAATTCTTCAGCAAGGTTCTCTGATGGATACTGTAGAACCAGAACCTAAAGTCAAAAGTAAAAGGAAAACCAGAGAAACGGGAGGGATTTGTTGGGATGTGGAGGTGGTTCCCCTCTCCTGTTCTTTTTGTGTTGGTTGTTTTTTTGCCTTTTTTTTTTTGGTTGCTTGTCCTTTGTTTGTGTGTGTGTGTTTTTTTTTTTTTTCCTTCTCTTCTTGAAATTGGGTTCAAAAGGGACAACCCTTTCATTTCAGGCTCATGTAAATGCATTTGTCTTCAAATAGCAACCCTCCATCAGAAGAAAAGTTACACGATTTTTTCATCAATAACTATCAGCACTATTAGCTCGTCTGTAAATTCAGCAGGAACATTCCTACTTCACAACCCATTTTATTCATTTCATGAGACAGAAACATTTTGCTTGAGCAAAAAGAAAAAACAATTTGTAATATCTAGAATAACATATAAAGTTACCAATATCAGATATTTGGTTCATAAAAGATACAGCAAAGCCAAAGGCCACATTCCAACTCCAAACCAAAACCACACGTTATCATTCTGAAAACGAATATTGTTCTGCATAACTGGATTAAGAGAAAATTATCTCAGCAGTGTTGACACTGAACCTTGTCATGTCTACAGCTAGAGATGGTTCCTGAAAATCAAAATAAACAAATAGGATACACAAATACCATTTACTTACTAAGTGTTTGGGAAACAGGACAGAAGTATTGATTGTTGAAACCCTGTTTTTAGCAACTTGGGGAGGGTGTGGTTCAGGACAGCCTGGAGGGGAATTAAATTTGCAATCTTCTCTGAGGAAGATTAGAGGAGAATCAGATGAGAATTAGAGACTGAAGCTCAAGTTATTATTTTGCCAAACATTTCTGGTGTTGCTTCAATCAAAACACTCAGAGCTGGACTCAAAACCACCAGATGAAAGCAAAGGAAACAAGCATTGAAGTGCCCGTAAATGTCCTGTTAGGCATTATTTGTGGTTTTAGGTGTCTAAAGCTGGCCTCTGCTGCCTCCCCACTTCATGTTTGTGTGTAAAATACAGCGACTAGGAGCACTTCCAATGCTGGCACGTGCACAGGGATAATATAATACAGTAATAAGTAAATAATAAGGTAATACACACAGTGTTTGAAGAACTATATGGGCGTGAGCTACAAATTTCCCTTAGACAAGGTGTTTTTTTTTTTTTTTTTTTTTTTTCCCTAAGAACTTGTGATTCATTAAGGAGCTCTGTGGGGCTGTAAGATCTTGATGGTCCTGCAACAGCACGTTAAATATCCCATGGTGGCCTGTTCTAACATATTTCTCAGTGGTTTGTGTTAAAACCTTTTTCAGGATAATGCATTTGTGCACTTTGCGGTGCCTTTTCGTTATCATGCAATACCTCTTCCTTTCGCCCATCACAACAAAACAGACAGTTAACAAGGAGAAAGGGAAAGCTAAAGTGTTGCCTTACGTTTCCACATCACATAGCCCCTTGAGAACTCCAGCTAGCCATGCAGAGGGCTGAACTGTGCCCACCCAGCACGCACAAGTGAGCTGCCCTCCCAAGCAGGTCTTTGCAGCACCAGCCACCTGTGGTTGCTCTTGCAGAAATGCTCACAGCTTCTCCCAGCACCTCTGTCGTGACTCCTACTCCTATTACTGCTCCCCTCTTTAGTTCATATTCTGTAAGACAGGCGATTCAGCAAATTCAATAAATCTTTATGTGATAGGCCTCTATTTAATTAAATTCGCTAATGTGGTCCAAAAAGACAAAATACCACAGTTTGAGAATCATGTTCCTTTTTGAACCACAAACCTGTTTCTACTGTTTATAAACAACAGCTTGCACAGTGCCTTTCCTTTGGCACAAGGGAGAGGACTGCATGCGTTTTCCAGCACTTCCTATGGATCAAAATCAAATCAAAAATCTATAGCTGATACAGGACAGCAGGCAGTTAACATAAAGACTGAAACAACCTGTGATTCTTTGGCTAATTTCAGAGTTTATGGCACCAGAGATGAACGAGAAGTGTTGCCCAGCAGAATGCGAAGCAATGCACACACAAGACATGCAATACAGCACAAGCACTCATCACACAAGAGTTCCAAATCTCACCATATGCTCAGTGCAAAATTTGCATCACATAAACAAGCCTAGCACAAGCTAACCTCCTGCCCTCATCATTGTAATAAAATATTTACTGAATCCAAGTACAGTTAGAAAGAAATCTCTGCTGAATTTTAGGAACTGTTAGTGCAGCAATATAAAGGCTATTTTTGCATGGCTTCTAGTGAGACTGCAATGAGAAAGAATAGAGCAACAGCTCTCCAATATATCTGCATGAAGTGATCGGTATTTTTCCATTATAATATAATGAAGTCTAAAGTCAATTAATATTCAATAATAATAGGGAAATTTAAAAATTGATCTGTCAACTAATAAGCGCTAGTATCATTGTAACTTCATAATCTTCACTGATGTAATTAAATTATCTGAAACAATTTGAAGTAAATGTTTAACTATCTTTCTCTACAGAATTTTCATGTAACCCCCAAATAAACATTCTTGTGACAATACCAGTGATTAAGTTCCCACGGTTCTGGATGAAAAACAAGTCATTTCAGGTCCATGCTCCCAAAAACGTGGAGTCATCCAACCATACCTGTATCTTCCGGCATTCCCGCATTAATCCAGCTCTACTGGGACATGGACGTGGGAAATGCCCCCACGCGTTCCCGAGTCCTGCTCGTGGTGAGGAGCAGCCGGCGGTGGGACGAGCGGGCGTTGCGGCAGTGCGCTGTCACGAGAGCTGCTCCGGCACAACTGCGGCCAGGGCTCAGATGACTCCTGCAGCACCCACGCACAGGCGGGAGGCGAGCCAAAACCTCGCCGGCGTGTAAAAATAGCGCCCTGCAGAAGGCTCAATGTTCACACGTCCGCAGGGCGTCCAGCGGTGGGCCGCCGCTGGCAGGGACACAGAGGGACCGGTGATGCCACCTCCTATAGGCACTGCAGGGCAGCACCAGAAAAAAAAGGCTTGAAGAAGGAAAACCTTCTAACTGGCTGGACAAAAATTAAAAATACAGGCAGCTGACAAATTAAACATATGGTATTTAGCACAAGTGAAGAAACCCCTCTAGCCACCCCCTCAATACAGGCTGTCCCGCTCCCCGTCCCTGTGCACAGGAAGGCACAGCACTGATTTCAGAAGGAGATGCTCAGAGCTCACTTCTCTCCAAAAAGCAGTCACAGAGATAACTGGAAGCCCAAAATCTCTCCCCTGATTGCTCATATAGAGCTGGACTGTGCATCACTGGAGTAACAGTGATGTGCTGAGCTATTTAAAGCAATACTTGCTTACCCAGTTACCATGTGAATACGTTACAATCTGTAGCTCTTGCTTTGGACGAACTTTGTGTGAAGGCAGTAAGGTGGCCTGTATATTCAAAAGGGGACTGATGGCATGGAGAACAACCTGGCTAAACCTGAGCTAAAGTGCTGGGACAGGAATAGGACTGCATCTGCCTTTTACATGAAGATTTTATTTTTTCCTGCAGTCTCTGAAGCCACCAAAATACTTTCCCCTCTTCCCCTGTTCACCATCCTCTATCCTGTCATTGCCTGCTTGGTTACAAAGCTGCCAAGAAACAGTTTCTTTTCTCTTTCAACAAACAGAAACTGATCAGGGGTGTAAATGTGAAAACATCTCAGCTCCGATGCTGCTGAGGGAGGGCTGGGAAAACAACACATACTATGCAGCACTGTATGCAAGAGTCACAGCAAGTTCACTGTGCTATGCAGGTTGAAGAATATTTTGCACCAAAACATATTAAAATCTATTGAACTGATCCTAGCTGCAGGTACATTTAAAGGTGATTCTCCTCCAACATCTAAAGATTTCTTTTTCATAGAAAGTTCAATATCTTCCAATTTCCATTTAAAAAAAAAAAAAAGCTATCTTTTCAAGCTTATTTGTGCAGAATAAAGTGGAAATTTAAAGAAGGCTCAGTGAAGCTCTAACGAATTTCTCTAAGTTCTTACTAGCTCACTATGGATGAATTGTTATAAACACTACATAGAAAGAGGTAGGTGGAGGCTATTTTATTTTTTTTTCAAAACAAAAGCATCCATGCTTCATAATCATCGAGATACAATTATGATCAAGTTTCAAAATACTTCATGATGATAAGCCAGAATCAGCTGATGGTTTTTAGATCTTACAGACCTGACTATCAACTAAAGCAGAAATTAGTAGTAACTCCACCACTTAGTAGTAATTCCACCACTTTTGCAGAATGTTGACCTTTAGTTTATTACTTACACAAAATGTTTTTACATTTCACAACAGATATGAAATAAAACATTGTTTTGTTTGTCGAGTACTGACTATGGGGAATGGAAGAAGCTTGTCTATAAGGACGATTGAGGAGCTCGGACTTCAGAGATCCCTGTGGTGTCCCTGGGCCGTGCCTGACACGGTCCATAACTTCACAGAGTCCCTGGCAGACACAGCCTGGGACTCAGACAGCAAGCCTCAAGAACTCAGCTCCTGAGCCCAAATTCTGCACACTGAAACCATAATCTCACGTGCACCACAAGCTGCAGACATGAGGTGTGATATCTGAAATCAAGTAAGTTTAAAGCCATGAATTCACTTTTAACAGTATTATATATGCCCTACCTTACAGGAGCTGACTTCTGGCATTAAAACCTTATGACAGTACTTTATTTTGTTCAATACTTTTGTGCTGTCTGTGCTTGGCCAGATCCTTCCCCGCAGTCTTTTGGATCCCCACCAGACGTCCTGGCTGAGCACTCCAGACACTGTCAGGATTTGGCCTCTGTAGTTTTTCCCAGAGGCTGCTTCAGCTTGGCAGAGAGGCAGAAAGCACTTTGCTAAATAGCACCACTCAGAAGAAAGGTAAATTAATAGGCAGGAAATGTGAAAGAGCTTTCCCTCTAATACAGCCTTTCCTTCCACTTTCTAGACCTTTTGCTTTTCAAGGCTAAATGCTATATCATCTACATTTTGACAATCATAACACAGGCGAATACTGTAGTAATTTGTATTTACAATTCCGCTTGTAAGCTTTGAGCCTCCCCTATGGTCTCACAACTTGGCTACAGCAGAAGAAAACTCATACATGAATAGCTGAAATGTTTTTGATAGCATTACAGTGAAACTCCAGCACTTGGCTTAAAAGGCACAAACTAGCAGACTATTGCCCCTCATTCATGTGCTTTACTGACAAGGGGAGGCAATGGCAAGAGATAACAGTGATGGCAGCACAAGCAGGACAGCTCGTATACCAACCACTGACACTCCTGCTGCCAACGAGACATAAAACATTACTGTTTTAAACTGATTTCTCAGCTCAACACAAGTCAAACACCTGTAACTCCTCCATTGTAAAGGCAGTAGTAACAATACACCACCCTTGGTACAGAAGAAGAAGAGGCCCTTGGCTCCTCCTGAAACTTCAAGTTCTGGTAGCCACAGCACTGCCCTCGCTGCATCCCTCACCATCTTTCTGCTTTGGGTTTTGTTTAACCAAGGTTACATCACTGAGGTCAATGCCTCTGCTGATGGCAGCCAGACAGCTTAGCAACAAATTCAGGCCACGCTGAAATGGATTAGCAGGCTGAAAACTCTCTAGAGCTGATGGTGCCATTGGTTATAAATGGCTTTTTTTTTTTAAAGATTTCAGATCTGTTCCTGATTAATTCACTTTTTTTCTATACTCACTTCACTCTTCTCACTAAAAGCGAGCAGCAAGTATGGAGAGAGTATACAATCTAACACTGTTCCCATTCTCCCATGATCAGAGCACTCTTCTAGACCCATCTTGAGCTTTTTTTTTTTCCATAGCCTGTTTTAGAAAATGTTTAGAAAAAATATTTACTTTACAAAATAAAAATATTTATTTTACTAAATATGGAAAAATGCAGTTGTTCTTCACTACAAAAAAATGAGCTATTATCTAATTGAGAATTTAAAGAAAAAAATCAGAGCTAACCTAACACCTGAGATTCAGGGACTTTGCAATATACTACATACATGTGCCTGCTTGCACACAGCAATTCCCATGCTGCTTGAGGTCTGAACGTCCCTGAACTATATGACTTTAACAGCGCATGGAAATTACAGAGCTCACTCTCGCTAGATATTAAAAAGAATTACTTTTTATACACAAGCTGTAATTGATGAATTTTACTTCGAGTACACTGGAAAATACAAGAAATATTTCACAGATTGTTCACAGCATGCTTTAAGTTATCTTTCCTCCTAGGTCACAAAAACTGGCTGCAGTGCTACCCAGCATAGTGTTTATTTGGATTTTCCATTGAGGATAGAATGATCGCAAACAAACATACAAGCAAGCAATAGGAGTACATCCCTGTATGTAAGTACAGAGATTTTGGCAATGCTTGATCACTAGGACAAAAATAATGAAACATATTTCCTTTTAATTATCATCATCTGTTAGTTGAAGTAATCCGTAGTGGTTGTGTTCAAAGCTGGCACTACTGCTGACTGATCCTTGCCCTCAAGCACTTATGATCCAAACAAAGACGACAAACATATGGTGGAAGTGAAAACAAACAATAAAAGGGTAAAGGTTTAACAAGATAAAGTAGGATAAATGGTGCATCTACAACGAAACCCATGTCCTCCGACTTTCTGCCCATCCTTTCTTGTTGCTACCAAGCACAGCTCCCATTCCTGCTGGAAATGGACTTGCAGCACCACCCAACTGCATCCACTGGGACCAGACATACCCTGCCAAATCTGTCCTGTGCAGAAGTAGCCCAAATTCTAACTTCTCTTCTGACTATCAAACACTTCCATCCTCAAGCAAGAGAAAACATCTGCACAGCAATGAAACATACATGGATGTCTCTAACTGAAACACACACACAAGCAAGTCTGAGAAAAAGAGCAATTTGTGGTTTCTTGTAGTGCAAGGCATTGAATTATAAGATGCTGAACATGCTGCATATTTATAAAGCAGAAAAACTTCAAATGTGAGATGAGGCAGAGAATTCACTCTGAGCTTTGCATATAGAATAGCACGTAGCTGTGCTCGCTCCAGAGGTAACTGGGTCATGAGTCCCTTCCTGCTCCCTGCTATCTCTTGGGAATAAAGAGCTTTCTTCAGCCCTGAAACTGGTGATGACAGCCCTTGTCTGCTGGCCAGCCCATCGGATGAATGAAACCGCAGCTTCCCCCACTACCAGCTTCTTTCTCACAAGGGTCCCTCTACAGCAGACCTATATCAGACTGAAGGACGTGCTGTCCCCTTTTACTGTCCCAACTACAACACAAGCACCAGCCTCCAGATTTATCTGGAAAAAACGTACTAATACACACAAAATGGTGCACAGAGGTCAAATATACAGCCTGCAATGCCTTTAGCCAAGCTTTCCTAATAGCAAAAATACTATACAAAGAGGTGCAAGAAAATTCTTAAGAGAACTGGGGAAAAAAAAAAATCCCTGTCTCATAATGAGGTCACGGCGTGCCAGCACATCCAGAAAGTGGTTTGCTAAGTGACACAGGTCAGAGGGTAAATGGATATGCTCTGGTTAGCAGCAAAGTGACAGTGAAAGCCGCAGAGATGCCACCACGTACCTCACATCTTACAAATAGACCTGCAGCACAGAGAATTTGCTGACCTTGCGAAACTGATAGGGATGGCCAGTGAAAACGGAGCAGATGTCAGAAAAGACAAGACGTGCTTAAGTAGAGGTCATAGGCTGACATGTGCTATTTAGAGCAGAAAAACTGCCATGTAATATGGATGAGGCAAAGAATGAACAAAAGGTATTCGTTACTAAAAGGTCAGGCACTACAAGGGACTAATGAGAGAGGATTTGAGAGAGGGAGGGAAACTTAAACCCTCTGCTGAATAGCTGGCACTAAATGAGGAACACAATCAGGAGAATGGGATGTGTTGTGTTAAGGGAAGGTATCCTGGCAGCAATAAAATGGTACCGTAACAAGAACTGTCAAGATAAAACCCAGAATCCAAGCTCGGCACTTTATGGGAGGGAAATGGCAGGAGCAGATGAGACAATAAATGGCAGTCAGCATGACCAAAATTCTCCCTAGAAGGCTTGGAAGTTAGAAGAGCTAATTTATATACCTTTAATAAAGGAGGAACTATACTACGGTGTGAATTGTGACATTTAGAGGATCGCGAACAGTGCAAGAAAGATGACAGACCCTGCGAAGACGCCAGGATCATTTGGGGGTATTTCTTCTGGGAGTAAATGAATGCATGGAGCAGGTTTATAAGGATGGATTTTTCTGTGTGGGCTGATGTTACACATGCATACAAAGAAAGAAAGAGATCACTAAATGTTATTTTATCATTGTTTTACACACAAAATTACCATTTAAATTGCCTGGATTTTTAATCAATGGAAATTTCCAGTGCTTAAATAGAGAATAAAATGAACTATTAACTAAGTAATTACGTAGACTTAAAGGATCTTAATTGCTTTGCTCTCTTCTGGAAAGTTACACAGCCACTTCCATAATTTTGCAGTCACAAGCTACCTGTTGTACAGGATCATCAAATGATAGTATAGGTTGAGTGCTCTCCATGTCCCCTGCATGTGCACCCAACTCCTAGCACTTTAAACCCACAGTGACCAAGCCAGAAAAGAATTTTCTGCCTGCTTTCCAAATCCCATCTTCTATAAAACAATGTAGCTGCAAAACAGCAGGACAGATCCAAAGCCTGCTTGAATACATTAATTTTGGTTGATGGTCACTGAGGAATTTGCCAACAGTATGGCCTGTTGTTTAGAAAGCAAAGATAAAAAAGAAGTCATCATTGGAAATCTAATGCCGCTGGACTTCACCCTGCTCCCAGTGATGCCCACCAGCGAAACTACTATTGATTCAGTTGGAAGACTTTAAACAGCATTAATTTCTCATCTCAGTTCAGCTAAGTTTTGATCTCAGCATTTTATTTTTCACTACCAGAAAGTTCAGCCTTTTCCCTATTCGCCTAAGGTTACAATGTCTCATCAGCAGCATTTGAAAGGGAATTGTCTCTGAGCTGACTTTAATACCAAGAAACTAAGCAAAAAGATTTTTTTTTCTTGGAGTACTTCATATTTACTGATATTCTTTATTGTTCAGTGCCAGCATAAGTAGCTCCAAAATTAATAACTGCCTCTTTTTTAAAGAATCAATTAAAAAACCCTGGACTCTTATTACCAGCGTATCAGCATGAATCTGAGATAAATGCTCAAAACACTTTAACACTACCTGCTGATTTATCATAAGAGGAAGCTCACAGAAAGCTGTGAAACTGCAGAATATGTGTAACCTCGAGATAATGGAAAGGGCTGTTGATACGAGTGTCCTGCTGAAGGCAGCTGTTGTCAGACAGATTCAGACCCACACAGGCTGCGGCTGATGGGCAGTAAAGGAGGGACTGGAACTGCATCTGCTCTGCAGCTCCCTGGCTGCCCCACGGTTACTTCCAGTACCTCCACTGGTTACTGGAGCCACACTCTTGCCCATCTTTAGGGTAACAAACCATAGAGAAGATGCTGTAGATCAGAACCTGCTGTTTTGTTGCTGGTTTCCACCCTCCGGTTGGTAATAGTGACCAGGCTATGGCCCTGCTCAGCATCCTCCCACCTCATTTTCACGGTGATATTTGCTCTCAGCTGTGTTGTTGAGCAGATGAGGGGAACAAGCAAATTCCCTGGCTAGGAAATGAGCAAGTGTTTGGAACCAGGAAAAAACAGTTTAGAACAAATTTCCATGGCTCATTTCTCTTTCCATTCCCTGGTACAAACAGAGTAACAACAACCATGCCTACTTGTTATAGCAACACCAAAAAGCCAAATCAAAATAAAATAACATAAAACCCAGTAATTTATCTTGCTAGTTAAGCCACAATGAATTACCCTCAACCATTGATTACTCTATAAGGTACTCACTTTCCATTAATGTTATATGAAATGGAGTTTCTAAAAGGATTACAAACAATAATTTAAGGACCTTTCCAAAGGTTCTTTCTTTTTTATGTATTATTCTGCTGAATATAAAAATGTCTTGAATAATTAATGCTGCAATATAAAACTGAACTCCTCCTGGCTTTATTTGCTATGCTTAATTTGGCATTAAGATGGGATTAACCACTGTTTTATTGCAATCACACAGTTACTTCAAATATATAAAGGTATTCATATTACTGAAATGTTGGAGCTGAAGTCACACCACTTTAACAGGTGCAAATTAGTTAACACTGGTGAAATTGTCACTGCTGTGGTCACAGCATGAAACCTCCTAGATTCAGTTGCATACGCGTCAAATTGTGCTTCATCCCCACCAGATGTATCAACACACTGCCTCCATTTTCACATTCGGGCTACACAATTTCTGCAATCACTTGTCTTCCAAAACTGCATCCATAAGAGAAACGTGTTACATTCACACAAACACAACCCCTGAGCTTAGAGCCACTGTGCTACTTCTTGCACAGCTCTGCAACCACATTTTTACTGCCTCCAGACACTGTTTATTAGCTGCTTACAACACAGTCTTTGAGCACACGAGATCGAGTTTTTGGTTTGCTTACTTTGCAACACGCCAGCTTATACTGTTAGTGGATTCACGTAAAACCAAATATTTTGGTCAGGAGCTTTATACAAACCTGTCATGGAAAGAAGGGGAAAAAGAAACATCACCTAAAAAAAAAGTGTCTATTTGTTGGAAAGGTATTGCACAGCACTTTTCCCAGGTATGTACAGAAATGCAACTCACTGAAGGACAGATGAAAACGCAATACCAAATCCTGTGCCAGAAGAGTCCTCTGATTTTAATAGGGTTGAAACCTGGACAAATTATGTTCCCCATGACAGAGGAACAACAGCAAGATCTATGCTGTGTGCGGGCAGGAGATGCTGGAGCCTCTACTCCCCTTCCAGCCCCTGTGCCCAGGTTGCTCTACACAGAGGCCTCTGTTTTGAGGAGGTGCAGGAACTTGGTGCCGCGGCCTGGTCCCAGCACCGGGGCAGGGTGAGGCTGTGGGGAGCACCACCAGGTGCTGCCTGTGTCAGTGTGTCTAGAGAGAGGGAAAAGAAGGAAAAAATGCAGACCTGTGTGATGAAAAGTGGGATTCAGAAACTGATTTCTGTTCGTCAAGGGGAAAACTGTAAAATATGGTTGGAGGACAGCACTGAAGAGCACTTTTCAATTCAAAATAAAAGAAATCAGAGGAAAACACTTTAAAGAACTCTTTAAGGAACTTTCTTAATCTAAATATGTTTTTAGTTTCACTGTGACTGAATCTGGTAAATTCTCTCATCGCATGCAAAAAATATGAGGAACCTAAGACTACAGCCAAGGCCTGGACTTGACCAGCTGTCTTTGCAAGAGCATTAGGAAAACCTTCATTTTCTTCTGCCTCAAGAGACCCCCTTCTTACCATCCTCAAGACAAGAATTTCTGCCAATGGGTGGCCAATGCCCCGCCACCCATCCCACAGGCCGCAGCTCCTGGCAGATGTAGGTCACACCGAGGGGAAGGAGCTGCGCATCTTCATCTGCCTGCAATTTGCTCCAATTGCCAATAATCCCACAGATTCTGGTCTTTAATGACAATATACTAAGATGACGATTACGTGGGATGCAAGTAGCTATTCCTTGACCTATAACCTGCTAAAATGAGACTCAGTCTGTCTGGCTCTCATTGCCACGGCCAACCTGTGACACTGTTGCTCGATGTGTGGCCAGCTGGTATTTTGTAGAAGCTGGATAAATGATGCTTGGCTAAGCCTGGTGGACCATGGGAGGCAGGGGAGCAGGAGGAGGCTGGCCTGCCTTTTGACTTGCAGGACTGCAAAACACAAGAGCTCTTTTTATTCTTCCCCACTGCGGACCGCATGCCAAAGGAGCATCAGGCACAATCCAGCCCTGCTCTAGTCCCCTGGTATCACACAAAAATAATGGTTTTAATAAGAGAGCAGTCCAACTTCAGTTTAATATGCTACACAGAAAAAGCAAGCGATCCATGCTACCACAGTACATTTCCAGTGTTTATTTCAAAAACAGAATATAAGCAAAGATAATTCTCCTCCCAGTCCAAACAGTCATAAAGCAAGTCATGACTCAGAGGGTAAATACCGATTCTATGGCACCCCGGTCCTCTCTATCATTTAGAGTGACAACCCTGCTCCCACTGAATAAGATAGACAATTCTGCATTGTAATGAATGAAATAAACGTTCGCGCTAGTATGACTAGTTTTTCTGCACTGCTGAACGCTATCAGTATCTATATTTCAAAACCTCTGGGTTTTAAAAGCGACTCTCTAGAAACGGGCCTGAAGTTCAAAAAGTTATTTTGCTTTTCTGAGTACTTAAAGCATGGATATGAGCACAGCACTAAGTAAGCTACCTAAGAAAAACATAGTCTAATAAAGTTAATCTGATCAAGCTAGAAGAAGTGAATATCAATTTCATATTCAAAGCATGATATCCAACACTGAAAAGACTGATGAGGTCCTCAGGGTATGAAAAATGATAGGATGTGATTGAATTATCTCAGCAATACAATTTCTTATATAAGAGCTAGGAAAAAAAAAAGACACAGTAATGGCTAACATGTTAAATAAGCAAAGAACTAGGAGCAATTCTTTAATCCAATCCAATCCTTACTTTTCTAATAAATTTAGCTCCAACTGTCATTGCTGCTGTGCAAAATGAGACATTTTCTGGAAGTACCTGTCTGCTCATTAACCACCTCACTCACCCCAGCCAGTGACACATAAGCACAAAAGCACAAATCCCTAAATTAGCCATCATGACTTGCAGAAGCCCTTAATTTGAGCTAACTTGAAGACTCAGTCATTCTAACAACATCTTTCGTACTGTCAGTCACATATCAGTCCCATCACTTTAAGCTACTCAACTAGTAATACCTTTCTGTCTCACTAAGAGTTGGAAATTCCAGTGCTATCTCAATTTCTTCCTGCACTGAGTTGAAATAGAGTTGAAAAGCATGGTCTGAATTTCAGTCTGGAAGATGGGAATGACGTGCACGTATGCCCCAAGCCATACAGCTTAATGACCCACATCATATCACAGTTTCACCACCTAACACCACACTGACAAATGAAGGCAGAGGCTTTAACGCTATGGATTGTGCCACTGATTTCATAATGACAATGTTTTTAGACAGTTTTATATTTTCAAAGCACTGTAAGGAAGAGTAACATTTCAAACTGCAATTGTAGTCATTAAAGGAATGAGTTTTCAGCTTTTCACTGTGCAAAAACACAAGCTTTATACAAATAGACAAATAAGGTGAAATTTCTGTCTTCCCTTGTCTGATGGGATGGACATCATCTCACCTAACTCCAAGCATCCAAGAGTTAGGAAAGTCATTAAAAAAATAATATATATATATGTATATAATTACTTTAAACAAATATCATTATTTCTGGAGGCTGATAACACCTCAGAACCAAGTTTTCAATCTATTACTTCACCAACGCACTGCACCATTTTCTTCCTTTTTGTGCTATTTTTCTCCTTCGAGTACCTCTAGATAATTATGAACTTTTAATCATGAATTATCCCAATTACTGGTTGAGTCTTTTTCTAGTTTCTTTCTTTGTTTTTCCTCTGCAGACATGAATTCATTAATTGTCTTTCATATTTTTGGATGCTAATACTAACAGAGTGCATACTAACATGAGCATCAATGAATATGAAAAATGTTAGTGCAATATTTCAGTTGTATTGAAGTCAGCTGAAATACTCCTATATATAAAGACCTTCATAGATACCTATCTTGATAGGTTTGGCAGGTCAAACCATCAACTCTTCAGAGGCAAGTTCATAATTACATTTTATCTCTGTATGATGCCAGCTTTTGTTTGCTGAAATAATACTGCCAAGAGCAATGCAAGTTTAATCAGAAAAAAGTAATTTCCACACAAAGACCACTGTGTATGATACAACATCCAAATGTATTTTATTCAAAACAGAAGTATTATAATGGTTTAAGCATAACTCTTGGACAGGAATTAACAATATGTAGCATTATATAACAAACGTGAAACATCTTTAACCTCTTAGCTTTAAAATTAGGCAATGGAAAAAAAAGGAACTCTCTTTCTGAATAAATATTCCCCAAATGATACAAATTCTTATTTCCAGATCCTGACTGTGCAAGTTCAGGATATATTAAATACATGTGTAAACTGTCTCTTTAACATAGATTCTTAAGAAAACTTTACAGATAAGTGAAAAAGAATGATTTTTCAGTGAAAAGGAAAGTTGGCCTTTTTAGAGTAAGGTTTGGAAAACAATAGGAAACCTCTGCATATAAATACCTGGTAAATGCATGCAAACACAGGCATTGCCCATACGACAAAAAAAAAAAAAAATTACTCAAAATTACTCATCTCCCTGGGAATAGAAGAGCAACAGGTACTCTGCAGTGGGGAAATAGCTGAAAGCAACATTTCTGATTGAGGAGACTGCCTCCTGTTTTTTGGCCCTACTGTTCTCAACAAAAATGGTCTTTTTTTCACATTCTTTTCTTATTTTTTTTTTCAAGGAATACATGCATCCATTAGTCAATTCTTCTTCCTAATCAAAAGAATAAAAAGTGCTCCAAATGCTGGCTTACCATTTGAGAAAAAAAATAGGAGCAATACTGTATCATTTGATGACTGACATCTATCACTCTACAATCCATCGAGTTTTTGCTAAAACATTATTGGTCAAGATGGTGTATTGGAAGTTTTCTATAAATATAGTAATAATTTTATTTTTATTAATAAATATGCCATTCAGTGTGGCATTTAAGAGAAAGTAGCCTAATCCCTGCACCTATATTCAAGAATATTTTCTGTTCTGCTTTACAAATAGCTTCTTTTAAGCTCCCATTTCACTTTCTTTGCAGTTGCAGGTCAAATCCACCTAAGTCATGCAATCAGTTCTAGCTTCGTTATCCCTATACTGATGTAATCAACACTTAGCTGCCAATTGATTGGGCCGATTTCAGTTGTGAGCTCCACTTAGTGAAGGGGAAGGATAAAGGAAAATGACTCTAAATCATTTCTTTGCTCTCTAGACATGCAACCAATGTGCCCTTCACTACAGCAGTATGATAGCAGCCCCCCAGAGATTCTCTGGCAGACTGACACTGCTGTGTAGTTACCATTTCCACATTTGGTCCGATAATAATTATTAGAAATTGCAAAGACAGAAAATAAAATAATTCTAATCAAGCTGAAGGTGACTGAGACAAAGTTTTTAATTCATAGTCTATGTTTCTTTTTAAAGCAGTGAGATTATGTTTTTGTACATTTGCACAGAGGCAGAATTACAATGATCCCTTTAAAATGCATTCTTCTACTTACACAGAAAGATTTAATTATTTTACTTAAAACCAATCCAAACCCTTTCAAACACTCATATCTACTCAAAGACTTTAATGACTATATGCTAATCCTAAATTCAGTTATGCATCAATCCATTTATTAGCTGCATGATGAAGCGTGGCCATAACTGGAAAATGTAATAAAATAAATATTGCTCTTTTAAAACTGATTTTTTCTCATCTTTAAACAGCTCCTTGTCTACAATATATTTTACAATCATTTTACAGATGGTTTTCTATTAATGAGTTTCTACCTCTCCTCAATATATATCTAGGAATTCACAATATGCTTTCCATTCAGTCCACAAGAAAATAATGATCTCAAGATTCAACTTTAAAATCAATACACTATCTTAAAATTGGCCTAGCTGTAGTAATGGCATTAAATTAAAAATTAAAAGCTGAGTATTCTATTATGCAGAAAATCTACAGAATACTGGAAATGTATTGTTTTTATACTCAGGTCAGTTGTATAAGAGATTAGATCTTTTAATTATCTGTTGCAGAATGGGAAATCTAAGTCTTGAATCCATTTAGCTCTTCAGTTTATGACCTGGAGAATTAAATCTGACCCTGTACAAGGTGCATAACACACTCTCTGAGACATGGCTACCGTTTTAAAACAGACACATAACTCTTAGCTGAGATACCATTATGCTAAAGAAGAACTTAAGTTTCCATTGAAAGTTTTTCTTTTATTTTTGGAAGCGCTGCATGAGAGTCCCAGAAGCATTGACTTACTCTTCTGCTCTAGCTTTAAATAAAAATTTAATCACACCAAAGTCAAGTTTAGCACACCCACACACTACATTTAGAACCACAGAATAATGTAGGTTGGGAGGCACCTCTGGAGGTCATCGAGTCCTGCCTTCCCCTCAGCGTGGATCCCTCTCGATCAGGTTGCCCAGGGCCTTGTCCGGTTCTGATCTGACAGAAGGGTGGAAGGACACCACTTCCCTGAAGAACCTGCTCCAGTGCTTTTCCACGTCCCCTGGGATTTTTCCCCCCTTATATCTAATCAGAAGTTCCAATGCTGCACTGCTGACTCTTGTTCTTTTGCCGTGCACCTCTGAGGAGCAGATCTCAGAAGCAGAAGCTCCACCATCTCTACAGTCCACCAGGAGGAAGTGGAAGACAGCGATGTAAACATCCTCTCAGCCTCGCCTCGGAGCCTGGCTCCACAGCCTCTCCTCATACACCCAGACCCCAGCAGCCCGTGGACCTCTTCCACTTTGTGCCAGGGGCAGGACTCTGCATGACACCCTCACATGACAGCAAAACAGACTTGTCTAAAATCACTCTCTAGCGTGAACATCACCACAAATGCATGAGGACTCTTTGCAGCAAGGCGCTAACAATTAGGCTCCCAAATTCATATTCAGCATCTATGGAAAAAGCAGTGTGGCATTCAGTGCTGCTGAACACCTTTAACTTGCAGAATCTTTTTTTTTTTTTTTTTTTTTTTACAAGGCCATCTTCCATCATAATATTATACTACAGAACACGAGTAGTAAAGCCAAACTTTTCTCTCTCGATCTGACATAAGGAATTTGGGATATCCTGGCAGGGGGTCAACTTTTCTCATCTGAACTTGTAGTTTTAGACCACTGGATTCTATTAGAACAGAATCTACTTTTAGGCACACTCATATAAGTGACTAAATGAATGACATTTCTTTTTCTTTTGTTGTTGTTGCTGTTTTAAGATATAAATGTCAAAATGAATTTCTTATCCCATAGTGCTGTCAGTCACAATGAATATGTATTTCCATTTACACTGCTTGCCTTCAGACTTGCAGCTGTCTAGCTCCAGGTTAGACCCAGAGAGAGTTCAGGAGGAATTTCATTCCAATCCTACAAATAAAATATTAGACTCACAATGACCTTGGAAATGCCACAGTTAAGTGGAGAAACAATGCCATCTTTTAAAATCTATGCATATACCACACATACAAAGACATTAATCTGGTTTACAATATTGAACATTTAACACTGCACTTTGCAGGGCCAGACATTAGAAAAGTTGTAGCAATTTTATGGCAGTAAATACGGATCCCAGTGAACCACATGTTCTACAGGACACAATCTTAGGCACAGATATTACTGTACACGTATCCAGCATTGAGGCTCTGCATGCTACGCAGCTCCCTTGCAATTCAAATGCTAGGCAATGTGATTAGCGCTGCTTATCTAAATGCTTGTTGAAATTTGGCTGACTCTTCCACTTTGGGACTGCAATATAAGAAGCATTGTTAAGTCTCACAATTTTATCACAGCCTTGAAATACGTGATGTTTTAAATTAAGTGCCATCACTGCAAGATTAGTGATTATGCAGAAATCTACAGGCTGAGGGAATTGGAGTTGTTCAGCCTGGAGAAGAGAGCAGCCCTCCAGTACCTAAAGGGGGCCTACAGGAAAGCTGAAGAGGGACTCTGTCAGGGAGTGTAGTGATAGGACAAGGAGTAATGGCTTTAAAATAAAAGAGGGTAGATTTAGACTAGATATTAGGAAGAAATTCTTTACTCAGAGGGTGGTGAGGCGCTGGAACAGGTTGCCCAGAGGAATGATAGATACCCCATTCCTGGAAGTGTTCAAGGCCAGGCTGGACAGGGCTTTGAGCAACCCGGTCTAGTGGGAGGTGTCCCTGCCCATGGTAGGGGGTTGGAACTGAATGGTCTTTAAGGTGCCTTCTAATCCAAACAGTTCTATGATTTATTTATTTTTAATTACTATTATCTGTTTGTAACTGTTCTAGTTGCAGAAGAAGGTTGCAACTTTTTACCATTTTAAGTCTCCTCATGCCATTCCCATCTGAGTAACACAAATTCCTAATGGCAAAAAAAAGATGCTCCAACTTTTTACTTTTCAAATACAGATCATATTGCTTGCAATCTCTCCCCCAGTTTCCCTGCTTGTGTCCATACCCTACTTGATAGCTACATCTCAGGGGTAAGTGTAAGGTTTTCACTTCTGCTTGTACAGTACAAGAATATGTATCCTGTTTATCTGGTAAACTTATGATACTAAAATTACTAAAGAAATTGTAGAAAACTATTTAAAGTCCTAGAGATACACTCGGACACCTTGCTTTGGAGCAAGAATTACAGTCTCATGAGTGTTGTCGTAAAGACGCCTACCCAGGGTGTTGGGAAGAGCAAAGTAACCTGGAGAGTTCGACTCCCCGCAACAGGGAAAAGTATTATAGAGAAAAAAATAATAATAAAAAATCCTCCCACAGCTCATTATATTCCTGTTCCTCATTGCTGGTGGCCTAGAACTGCACACAGTAGAAACACCTGAAACAGCCCCCTAAAGCTCCTCACCAATTCTAGTGCTGTGGCAGGAGGAGAAATAGGACAGCAGTGATATGCCTAGCACTGAACATCTCCTGCAAGCCCAGGCAGGATGAAGGGGCCACAAACATCTCACCAGTGTGACCTGAGCCGAAGGACCCAAAACTGGCCTCACCACTTGGAGCATTAAATCCTGAGCTGCTGGATTTGTCTGCGCAGCTTTGCCACAATACTTAATTTTCAAGCCCGTAGGCAACTGACAGAGCAGATGTTACCAAAATGACTTAATGCATTAAGCTGCTGTTTGTTTAATTCTGATGTGGAAAATGTGTCGTCCTCCAAATAGTTTAGTATGTTAACATACCAGTGCAGTGACCTACAGCAATCTTCCATAATTTTATTCTAGACCTATTTACTTATTAATGTTATTCTAAATAATAATCAAAACCTTCTGTTTTCTTGCTTCATACCTGTGCTTTTTAAGGTGCTCACAACTTCCCCTATAGTTTCCACAAGCTGAATAAACAGAACTATTATCTGAAAAGAACATTTAAGCATTTAATGTCCTAACATATTTTATCTACAATTTGTTTGCATTAAATGACATAAACATCTGCAAACTTCCAGAATAAAGTAATCAGTTAATAATTTGCAACACAGTACTTCACAGATGAGGGATTTGGGGAGATAACAGTTTAGTATCTATACCTGCACAAGGAAGCTGACCAAAGCTATATTTGGAATGGTCTGTGAGTAACATCAAAAATTGAAGAATCTTTTTCAAGAATGTTGATTCAAATAAGAGGATTTTAGAGATTTGAAAGCATAACACAAGGAATAGCTTTTAATAATTATATCAAAAGAGTTTTGGTTTTATATTTGTATATGTTCTTATGCTTCAATAGGACAAGTGACAAAAAGCATATCTAGTCTTGAAAGTTATTAATCTCAAAAACATCCATTTTAGAATCAATTTTAGAATAACTTAAAAAACATGATGAGCACTACAAATGAAGAACGCCAAGCTGTGAACGTGAACAGCACCCATTTCAAAACAAAGGCACAATAAAATGCGTACTAAATTTAACTCATTTGTGGATTTGCATCTGAGGTTGTGGAGCCTTCTTAGCTCAAAGCATGTAAAATTAATCCTTTTGCGTATAGCTGCACTCCTTTGATAAGTCAGCATCCCCAGCATTAGCACTTATGCTTTCTTGAGATTCTCTGGACATGCATAAGATACTTTTAACTTGCCAGCACCTTATTCTGATGTTCTGCCACAGCACGTTTTGACAGCTATTCCTTACGGGGACTGTAAGCTTCAAGACTGGCAGTTGTTTCATCTGTGGCTTCAAGAGCACAGCTCTGAAAATAAGCTTCAAGAAATTTCTTCAACTACAAATTTGAACAAACTTTTGAGAACACCTTTCAAAACAGAGCTTTTGAAACATCTGTTGTTTGAAGTCCAGTTTCCAGCAAAGAAATACTTGTCTGCGTTCTGCTTTACATCAATTCCAATCAACTGGTTGTTGCCAGATGACTCCTCCTCACCAACTAGACTGCAATGACCCAGATACCTGTTAGGTCAAGGTATAACCATTGTGAGCCACATCTGGAACAAAGGCCAAGCACATAAACAGGCTTCAAACAACACAGAAAGCTGAAGTGAGTTTCAGTTCTTCATTGGATATAAGGAAGAAATTTTTCAGGATGAGGGTGGTGAGGCACTGGAACAGGGTGCCCAGAGAAGCTGTGGATGCCCCATCCCTGGAGGTGTTCAAGGCCAAGGCTGGATGAGCTGGTATAGTGGGAGGTGTCACTGACTATGACAGGGGTGTTGGAACTGGGTGATCTTTAAGGTCCCTTCCAACCCAAACTATTGCATGATTCTATAACCACGCCATGCTGGTACTGCACCAGTCTCCAAGGGACAACATCTGGTGTGACCTTGTGTGTTCCTAGTCTTATTTGAATGGTTCTCCTTATTCATGAGATGCTCTTTCCTCTACAAATATTTGGTATCAGTGGTTATACTCTTCTGGAACCATGACAAATTTACCCAGTAAACAAGTCTGACAGTGCAAGCCCTCAGGACTGCCATAATCTCCACCCCAGTAACTAAGCTTTCAGCTTACCGGGGATACAAAAGCTTAGAGGCATTATCAGTCTGAATTGAAAATATTTTCCAAATTACCTATTGTATTAATGTGACCGTGACTGATGGAAGTTGCAGGAATTGGCTCTTATTTCAGTTGGACTACAAAAACCTTCAGCCATCTGACACCCTCCAGCAGAGCCCTGGCTTCTCTCCATTCTTACTGCTGACCTGCCTTGATGTCTGCGTCCTGCTCCCACTGCTGCACACACCAGGTCACCAGTCCCAGTGCCCAGCTTCCTTACCTGGCTAGGAAATGGTGATGGGCAGAGAAAAGAGCAGGGGCTTTGCCTTATTTCTACATGTATCTACAACATTGTCCTTCGGCGTTAGGGAAATATTAGCTTAACCCTGCCCCTAGAGCAAAGAGCGGCATGTTGTCTCTCTGACACGTTACGTCACCTCTAAACAGCTTGAAACAACTAGCAAGTGACAGTGGCAGCTGCTGGCAGGGGTCTGCTGGGACAAGCGTGCTGTGGGCTGCAGATTCCTTGGTGGGGCTGCACGACTGCAGCCCGTGTGCCAGCACATGCAGCCCTTGCGTGTCACGTAAAAATAAGAATGTTACCCAGGGTTAGCTTTTTGTATCTGTTTTTGTCTGTTTGCTTTAAATATTTTCCATGCACAACCATGTCTGACAGGTGACATCGGTTGCAATCCTGATTTTTTTTGTGGAATGAAGT
Source organism: Anser brachyrhynchus (assembly GCF_964034855.1). Taxonomy (NCBI): domain Eukaryota; kingdom Metazoa; phylum Chordata; class Aves; order Anseriformes; family Anatidae; genus Anser; species Anser brachyrhynchus. Next base: position 68,010,686 of record NC_137698.1, read on the forward strand.
CTCATGGATACTAGCCAGATGGAAACAAAGCTCAAGGAGGGGAATACCCAGGCTGTCCAGTGCATGGAATCAGCAGCTGGAAACTGGCTTTGTTGTAATTTTTTTTTTTAATTTTTTTTTGCAAGCCCAATTCTTCCCTTTCTCTTTCCCACCTTTAGCTGTTGGACAACCTAAGGACCAGATTTTATTTTTCAAAACTTGGTGGAAGGTGACAAGAGTTCATTTTCCTTTCTTACTTCTGCAGCCAAATGTCAGCCACTTACATCAATGGCAAAACCAACCCCAAATATATCAAGTTTTATACTTATGAAGCCAGTGACCTAATGGATGCAACATTTAACTCAGACTGTGGTATTCCTAATTCTTTTCCCCTTGATCAATCCTACAAAACACAAGTCACAAATCTGTCCTTAGCTCCTCATGGTGTATAAGTGAATTAAGTCACTACTTCTCTTGTGAGAGCTTTGTAGCACACTGATGAACAGTACTAGCAAAAAGCTAAACATCTTTATAAAAATACACAACTCCAACAGCACCACAATAACATTCTACCAAAAGGAAACCCTAAAATCGGAGAGCATAAATGTAAAGAGTGATCCATCCTACCAAAAATGGAAGGAATTCTTGCCAAATAGAGGAGAAATTTCCTAAGTAGATGAAGTTACTTTTCAGTTTGGGACTAAAAATAGTATGGCTGTTTATGCGGTACACAGAGACAGAACCTCCTCCTCAAAGTTTACAAGCTAAATAAACTGCAGTCAGATGACGTATAGGAAAAATTATTAACAACAGTAATTACCCTCTTAATTACATTATTTGTATGTAGAAGAGCTTTCCATTTTTTTATTGCGTTAGCAATTTCTTTAGGGCATAACATTTTAGGATGCTTACACCGAAATATGCAACAACAACAAAAAAATATGAAGTGATAAAAAGATGCTTTAAATGCCAACATAGAGATGCAACATTATCTCAGACATAGCAGTTTTGAAGAGATCACAGCCTAGAGAAAGGATGGAGTGAAACACATAGGACGACCAATTCGTGGGTTAGTACCACCGCACTCTCCTGGACGTGTAGCTCTTACTGTCCATCAGAAGTCCTTGCTCCCTACTGCTCAAGTGCTATACATAGCTGTCAAGCTGAAATGTCAAATAGCCTGTGACCAATATAGGACCTTCGGTAACTGTTAATTCTTCACAGTCCGATAATGTCAATGCAGTGATAATACTTTCCATACCACTGTTTTTTTCCACACCATAATTACCAGAATTTCCCTAGCAAATTCCTAGGAGTTTCCTGTTAACCTGCAGCCCTTTGCCTTCCAGCATGCTCGGAGCACTGGAGCCACCACCTGCCTTCCAGAACCACAGCAAGAAGCCTCAGGGCAGGCTAAGAGTAGGCAGCTTTCTTTACCGTGTCAAGGTTTGCTATTTACCAACTGCAAAGGGCTCTCTAAGTGACACTGGGTGCATAACTTAAAATACATTCACAGGCTCACTTCAAGAAAATAGGTGCAGCTAGAGAAAACAAAAAATGAAACGTTTCTAAAAATATGAAAGGGAACAGTACTTTCTAAGCACAAGAGTGACTAGTACAGAAAAAGACTATCAGGAGAAGTGGTAGGTTTGTTATCTTTTGTTGTGTATAGGGAAGACAGCTCTGTTTTTTCTAACTCGGTTCTGGAATATGCGAGTGCAAACAACCAGTTATTCAGAGAAGTAGTAGGAGACTAGATGATTAAGCAACTGAATTTGACCTGTAACCTACACAATGCTATAAAAATAGCTTAAACTAATAACTAGAATTAAACAAAAAGTCAGCCTAAATTCCAGATCTGAAATTGGTGAATTGTTTTGATGTCTGCAGTGCAAAAGCTATACTGAAATCATCCATTCCTAATTGAACGGATCACAACAACACTTAGGAAACATGCACAAAATCAAAATCAGAGCTGAAGCTGAGAGTGCCTCCTATATATAGCATTCCTATATATTTCCAAAAATATTAAGTACCTTTGTATGCACAAAGACTCTGAGAAGCTGCCTTGTTCTAATTTGTAACGGGTGAATCAAGCAAGTATCCAACCAACGTTATGGCAGCTTCTGACAGCTCTAGCTTAACAGCCAGGCTTTTTCTGCCAACTTCAATTTGCAGCAAGTGCTATGTATTGCCTTCTAAAATAGCCATGACTATGGCATGCTTCTAGATCTATGCAGACCTTATGTGCTTCAGAGACAGGATGCAGAAAGCCCAGCTGAGCATTTCTGCAGAGCTGGCAGCATCACTCTAATGTTAGTCCCATATTCTTTTCAGGACATGGACCACGTTGTTCCTATGGAAAAATCAACACTGACCTTGAAAAAAGCTCAGGCATATCACAAATTAAAATTTTAGCTCTAAGGAAAGAAATTTGAATCTGAAATGAGTGCCTACCACTACTGCAGTTTTCCTGAAAAAAAATAGTGTACTACAATGTTCACTCTGGGTAGATTATTTAACTCTGAGTTTAGAAGTAACGGGAGTTATGGGTCCTCAGCACAACCTATCTTTCACTCTTAGCTCAATCCCAATTATCCCAATTAATAAATAATACAGACAAAATCAAATCTACAGCAGTATAACTGATTTTCAGAGTAGCTCTATTAAGATACAAATATATACTGAAGTTTATTGTTATGCTGCCTTTCTGCAGAGAAAGAAATTTAGGCGAATATATTGAAAAAGAGCTAAAATCAGGCACTTGGATGAAGCATCACTTGGAGTTCATCCTGGTCTTGCACAATTTTCAAGATACTACTATTAGCCACTGCTAACCACACTGGGTGATGGGCACTGCTGGGCACATTGTGTTGGGCCACACAGGCATTTGATCTGGTATAGGCATTGCTATGATCTTAAATAATGGCAACGAATGTGACATACAGCAAAACGAAGTGTTAATGCTTCGTCTTATGGCTTGTAAAGACATAGCTGATGAGACATTAAGACAGTCTCCGAGATGTTATCTTAGTTCTGTATCATGAGAAGCTGTGGTTATTAAAGATGTTAAAATCTTTACTTTGATTCTTCAGTTAGTCACAAAAAAAAATGCCCCAGTTGCAGAGGGAAGAAACACTCTGCAGCTCTCAGTGATCTCAACCACAGGTGCTATCATTTCTCAAAGTCCCAGCACGGATGAAGAAGCCAGATGTTCACACCACGCTTGGTGTCTGTCACACCTGGGCTCTGCGGTTGTGCATATGCAGCCCGTGAGAGTGGGCCTGCATCTTCTGGGAAACCGTTCAACAGGTTTGTGGTCCATAAAATTACTTTCTCCACAGGGTCTGGTGCAGGAAAACTTAGAAATGCTCCTACACAAAGCTGACACTAGAAGAAGCAGATTTCTTCCTCCAATTTCCTGAGATAGGAATGAACCACCAAAGCCTAGCCAGGAGGAACACTGGTCAGTAAATAAGCAAGGTATTCAAAACAAATCTGCCTGTGTGTCTCTGCAGCAGAGAGATCCTCAGAAAATCTGGGGCTGGACAGGACACCCAGAGGTCCAACACGCAGCAGGTCGATATTCAAAGTTAGGTCAGGTTGCTCAGACCTTTGCAAAATATATTTTGAAAAACCCTGAGGCTGGAGGTTTTACAGCCTCCCCAGGCAAACTCTTCCAGATTTCAGGCACTCCCTTTGCTGTTTTTATTCTCCTTACAGCCAGCACAAATTTCCTGTGTTCTAACTCCTAGCTGTCGCTTCATGCCCTTTTTCCACATACCTGTGAGGGGAGCTTGGCTCCATCTTCCCTACAGCCACCCACTGGGTGGTTCCAGCTGAAGAGAGCAGTGAGATTCCCCCCCGTGCAGGATTTGTTAACCAAGCGGGTGGGAACTCTGTACCCAAAGGCACACTGAGCCATGGATGAGCTCCAGATGGCACGCAAACCCATGCTGGCCTGTCACCACCACCGCATACCCACAACCCATGCTCAGGTGCAGCACTGGCCTGCTCCCCAGGCAAAGGCAGAGCGCGTTATTTTCGGGTCCGTTCAGCTTTATTTAGCCTGAGTAGGGCAGGAACCGGTGAGCACATTGGAACTCAGGCCACAAGCAGAAACCCTAAAATTGGCACCCGGAGCCCGACTTGCAGCCAGGTTAGCAGATAGCAGAACGGATGGCATATGTGCGAGTCACAGGGGCAAGGTGTTGGAGGCGCTGCCAGACGTTCGCTCCAGACCGCCACCGTACAGACATACGAAGGCCCAGCTGTTCCAGATTGCCTTGAACTCCATTTATGTGAATTGGCTGCAAATCCTACTCCATTCCTGCCTTCCTGTCATCAAGGCCAATTTCTGTGGTTTTCTGCGGTCTCCATGCCCTACACAATTATATACATACAACCTTAAAGATTAGGTCCTCTGTATCTGTGTTATATCTTAAATTGTGATCAAGCAATTGTTTTAACACTGCTGGTATTGCAAAGCCAAAAGAAACACAGGAGCAAGGCAAACTCTACCAGACTATTAAAAGCAAACTTGTCAGCTGAACTCTATTAAAACCCCTCACTGCTCTGTTACAAGGTAAAGAAGAGAAATAACTTGCAGATCCAAAATAAGTTTGCAACACTGGGAACACCAACAGGAAAGGAAAAGGGACCTAGAGTATCTGTAAACTGGGCAAAGTAAACACAAGTAACTGAGATGAAAACAAAGATGAAACTGTAAAAATATTTTTCATGACTTCTAGATCATTCACATAATTTTAAACTGCAATACTGCAACAATCTGGGATTTATAAATGTACCTCAGTGAACTCTCTTGACAGAAGTAGAAATAAATCAAGCAAAAACTGGTCTCTGATCAAGAACTCCCTGAATTAACCACCGCATGTTCATTTAGTTCCATTTAGCGTTGCTTAGAGAAGATCCCAGTACTTAGACAACAACTAGTAAAGTGCCTTACTTATTACCTCTGAGGTTTGCTGCCACCTGTGAATCCACAAGTCACACACCTGCAAGGGGAAGGAGCTCTAATGACTTATTTTCTGAAGTTGCCAAAGCTCCTGTATGACACACTCAAGCATAACAGGTTCTTTGACTTTTTCTGCATATGATATGTATCAAATTTTAACTTCTCCCTCTTCCCCAAGGATTTTACCCTATAAACAGCCATAGGGATTTGATTTTACTTTCGTATCCTTTGAAACGGGCTTGAAGGAACGCAACTACCGTATGCTTACTGCTCCACATTTATGCTATATTCAGTTATTTCCCTCCATAAAACAGCAGGATTTTTTTTAACACTTATATTTATTTTTGTCCCCCAAATAAGAATTTGGGAAGAGGGAAGAAGAAGAACACAGGACAATCATATGTCATCCTCTCTTGATGCATCAGAGACTGACCAATGCTAGAAATGAAATGACAGAAGAGATACTTAAAAACTTCCAAGGAATGCTGTGTTTGTGAACAGTTACCATACAGTAATAACTAAGGTACCACGCTTTCTTCTCCTATCTACCATGAGGAGCAATTGTGGTCTGTTATGCTTAACAGTGACAATATTGCTTAATTCAAAAAGTAATGGTTTCTAAATAGCAAAAAAAAAAAAATCCATATTATGGGAACATTAAGGTCTTTTTAAAACATCTTTAGTGATATCTTACTATTCAGAAATGTTTATTTTTATTTTTCATGGCTAATTGCAGTAACACTTTGATTTCCTTCACTACAGATCAAGCAACTTGTACTATACTATCAGGAAAATCTCCAAAATGGAGGTATTGATCAATATGGCTAATGCCAGTAGAATTGTTTTTACAGAGAAAAGGAGAAAACATGTTCCTAAAGGAGACAGAACTATTCACTGAATGGAGCTTATATTCCTCTCAGATTCCTTCTCTAGAATGGAAAAATAAATAACTGTCCTTCCTGCAAAACAAGACTCTATCTAGATTTCAGAGCACGAGCATCAACTAACCAGCTGTGAAAAAAAAAGCTCCAACATTTCAGATGGTAACAGCTCAAGGCCCTGACACACCACTAATAGATCTTGACACAGGGAATCATCTAAATTCGGAAATATTTGCCTGAAGGATATATTTAAGGATGCAGACAATGAGCCAGCAAATTGTCCGATAATCTCAGAGGCCCCTCCGCTGCCATGTCTGACGCCAGCCTGCTGGAGGGATGAATGAGGAAGCCGCAGCAGCGCTGATGGTTGAGCCCGCTCCCATCCCAGCAGTCATCCCTGACCTGCAAAAGCTCTAAGCAGCATGCTCCACTTCCACCCAAATACGCTTCATTCACTATTGTGATCCCTTGGTTTGAAAACCCAGGGTATGAAGGTGAGTTAATGGCACCGGCAGCCCCCCAACAGCACTGGAAAACGCTGCTGAGCTTCAAGTTAACAACAGTCAAGAGAGACACATCTCCACAGACTGGATTTGGGGGTCTGCGGAGGGTAGAAGGTGAACGGTTTGTCAAAATCAGCAAAACTACTATGATTGGGGTTTCCTCACTTTGGTTGAATATTGGCCAGCCCATGTCTCAGAAAGAGGAAAAAGAGGGAAAAAGGTACCTCAATAGCCACACTTCAGTTGATTTTTCAATTATTTTTTTAGCTCTTTACATTTTTGGCCCTCTGTTTTTATCATAAAGTTGAATATTGGGCATTAAGTATGTAAACCCCGTGCAGCAAAACCAACAGTGCTTTATCACCATGCTGAAGTGGCAGCCAGCTGCAGCCAGAAGAGCAGCCACACAGAGTGCTCGGTGCTGCACAGACACCATACGGAAGACGGGCAGGTTGGCAAGAAGCAGACCTCACTCGTGGAGCAAAATGTCCGGGTGTTTTAAAGCAGAACAAGCTACCTTTCCCATCTGAGCAGAGCTTGGGTAGCACGGAAAGGCCTGCGGCAGGCGGGATGTCCTGCAGTCAGAAGTTACCGGCTGATGAAGCTATCACCTGATAATCTCGTCTGACCTATTTCACCCTCTTGTAGCAGTGCTGGATGTTCTTACCATCAAAGAACATGATGTTTCAAAGAATAATCTTCAGCCAAAAAACCTTAAGGAAGCCTAAGATACAGCTTCCTGTTTTTTTACAATCCATATATATATATATATTCCACGCAATTCAATTTCAGAGCAAGAATTACCATCAGCAGTTACATGCCATTGTATACTTTCTCAGGGAGATCGTACCATAGCTAAAATGGCAAGGAAATGAAGTAGCTCTAATTCTGTTTAATTACTAAACTTGGAGGACCGCACATTATAATCTTCACACATACATATTTCATTAGTTAGAGAACTCCAAGGCAAGGCGACCTCTTGCTGCTCCCATCAAGTAACTTAATGCACTCTGCTACCAGTGCTCAAAAGGAAGGGCCAAAATTAAAACAGAAAAATATACTAGTCTGAAACAACCAGGGTATTGTCTCTGGGAAGGGTTCCTGCTGGCCTCTTTACATGTGAACTTTGAAAAGGAGTTAAGCATCTCCCCGGCAGGGCAGAAACCAGTGTGACCAGCCTGTGCAACCTCTTTTGTAACCAGTGCCACTATGGCCGTATGCCATTTGGGTTGTGAACCTCTGTCAGCAGCTCTCTGATCCACACAACCAAATTTTCCCTCTAATGTAACAGTTTAGAGACTAAAGAGCCAAGCTAATTTGTGTCATGACATTTAATTTAATCTAATCTGAGATAATTCACCTAGTATGTAATTAGCTCTGTGATTCTTCTTGCACTTAAATAATCAACACCATTTTACCCTATTTCTGGGAACTAATGGGAACCTAGTTTTCTCAATTTCTATTTTTTAACCTACTTTGTTCTTTTTGCTATGATTTCAAGACAGCGAAGAACTGGGATACCAGGCTGATAACCATATTATAAATTATTAAACATACACTCAGAATCCTGAATACACAGCCATTTCATGCAACTCTCCTAGGTATATAGGGGTTGTGAATGAGCCCTTGCTTAGAAATGTTTTCAGACGAGGTCAGAGGTAAGTATACGGAATTCAGCTGAGGATAATCACGTGTGGGAAAATCTAATTATGCTATAAATACTAATACATTTGAGTTGTGTTTTCCTATGCCACATGATCATATGTTTTCTAGATGTAAAACTACACCATGATTCTGTAGTTCATTGATACAGAATGACATTTCAAAGCAAGTACTATAGAGCCACTTTAAGTGGTATTATCTGGATCTATGTATCATAAACTAAATCACAGTACCAAATGTAACTGTTTGTACATCTAAAGCCGAACCTTATGGTTAAAACAGTAAGGCAGCATGGCAGGGATCCAGGCAGGGATACTAACGATGTGGCACATCAGCACAAGAGACACAGACTGAGCGAAGGCTTCTGGAGCAGCAAGCACAGATCCACAAAGGTTGACTCCAGCTCATGAGGATGGATCACTCCTGGATCACCAAACATGACAACAATGCCCTGAACCTTATGTGGTGCTGATTTTGATGCCACATTTCACCCTGGTTTTCTTGGCAGAGACAGAAACATCCTTCTGCTACAGTACCACCACTAAGCTTTGAATTACAGCCTTTCCAGAGCAATTTTGGTGGAAATCTTTTGTAAGCAGTAATTTTACTCAAGTGCATTGTGGCATTACATTTGCTGTACGATAGTTGCCCTACTGATGTTAACAGAAAATTTCCGTTGCTTTTGCAGAATAGAGGTGGGCTCACCACATTTAATTTATCATAGAAATTGATTGTAAATTGTTTACATAGTCCACACAGACACGGTAAATCAAAAATCTGGAAACATCAAAGCTAAAGCGATACTTAAAAACAACGCTCCTAAAACTGCCAGTTGTAATTTCAAATGAGAGCTAAGGACTCTCAGGGGTTTTTCCACCCTTTTTCCCAGGATGTTATTTTTATCTTGGCACTGTTCATTATTGCTCTTTCATTTATGCTGTATTTGGTGCAATTATGGAGACAGAATTGTGTCAAGTCTCATCTGTACTAGACTGTTACCCACTAACTTTTCTTCTGTGTTTCTGACTTTGCAATCTATCAAATTTGTGTTTAAAACATTCTCAGGATGCAACTCTGGAATTTTCTACTCCCTCTCTCAGCCTCAGCTCTACTGCTACAGAATTTAAATGCTTCACAGTGCTGCATATTCTTCTGTTGGAGATTACAGATGGGGAACAGGACAGGATTCTGCGCTCGACTTTAATCATCTCCAGTGCAGATGTCACCATCTGCGTTAACTATCTAGATCCCTTTAGAGGCAGAAGAAAGGCTTGGGATTTCCAGCACCCCTGAATACGTGCTCACTCTACTCCCACCTGCCCCAGCCTGGGCACTTGGCAGGCTGGAAGTGTGCCTTCCGTGCACAGACCACACGGGAGCACAGCTGATAGGCATATGTGGAAATTGCTACGCTTTCAATTGAGGAAATGCAAAGCTCCGTTTTTATCTGAAGCCTCCGGCAGGTGTTTGACCCCGGGTCTCGCACTGCTCTAACAAGGAGCCTGTCTTCCTCTTTGTTTGCGGTAGGCTCTCATTTGGCTCGCTGCGAGGATGTGGTGTGATTAAGCGTGTTGACATACAGAGTCACCACGTAATTGTAGCTATTCAACGTCTCCCCGTTGTTGTGGCAGAGGGTATATTTAGCAGCTACAGTTATGCTCAGAAATGAAATATACAATCAGCTCTGAAAGCCTCCCCCTTTCCCTATGCACAACCCTGTGTTTGCCTTAAAGACTGTAATATTGTGCGATCAGCTGAGCTCTGAAGCAATCACCCCCCAGTGCCAACCAATGCAGACGAATGCTGAATCGCTGGAAAACACAATTCCAAGCCCGCTCACAAATCCTGCATGTATCACAGGGGGAAAAAAATAATAATAAAAAAAATACTTTTGTATTGCCCTGGGCAACTGGATCTCCTGGGTGGAAATCGTAGCTGGTGTTCCGACGAAACCTGCGTGGTTTTCACCTCCCCTGCCAGCACGCAATCTCAGCCGGGAGCAGAGGCCGAGCTTTCAACCCCAATATTTCAACCCCAAACCCATCTGATGAGCTGCGGGCTCCTTCCCTGCGGGCTGCCGGGTGGGGAAGGGGGGCAGCAGGCTCCTGCCCCACGCTCGGCTGGGTACCGGGGGGCACCGGCTGCCGAGCCCACCCCGCGGGGCTCCCTGCGGTGTGCGGGCGGCGCCCGGGCTCCGAGCTCTCCTCGGAGATGCAAATACATACGAAAAAAAAAAAATATATATATATATATATCAAAATAAAAAAATCTTTACAGTCCGCAATTTCCAGCTGCCCCCCCCACAAAAAAAAAAAAGCAACAACGTCCCCCTCCCGATAGCTGGCTCGGTGCATATGTGGGGGTACGGGGGGGGTCCCCCCGCTGCCTCCTACCTGTGCCGGTGCTCATGTCGCGCAGGAGGGGCCGCCGCCACCGCCACCGCCGCCGCCCGTCCCCGCCGCCCGTCTCCGCGGCCCCGCGGGCGGCCCCGGCCCCATCCCCGCCCGCCGCCGCGCTCCGCCCCCGCCGCAGGTGCCCAGCACCCCGGCCACCCCAGCGGGCACGGTGGGGTTTTCGGCAGCTCCGTGCTTCCTCCAGGGGGTTACATCCCTCTACGGGGCTGCGGGGACCCCCCTCCTTGTCCCCCCCCCCGGTTTCCCCCCAGCCGCATCCCGCTCGCACCTTTTTCCTCGGCAGCTCCCCTTCCTCCGCATTTTCCTGCTGGTGCTCGGCTGGTGAGGTCGCCGACGTTTGTGCAAAGCGGGTCGCTGCACAGGTGTTTTAGCATGTCCCCGGACCGGCCAGGGAAGGAGGATGGGGGTGTTTGAGCTCTTCCTCAGCTCGGCCCGGACTCCAGGCAGCGCTGCACCGCGGAAGACGTTTGGCAGCAAGTGTGGTTATTGAGGAGAGGAAGGGAGTGCTGTCTGGAGCAGGGGAACCTCACTGATCCTTCATTTGTGAAATCAGAAAGACTCACAATGTTTTGTGAAAGCCAGCCTGTCCAGTATTCCATCTATCTAACAAATAATTGCTATAATTCTGATAGCAATAATGTTTTTTTTAATAAAACAGCACCCAAACTTCCATTTTAAGAAACCCAGCAAGATCCAGATGCAGTTACATAAGCACATCGTGTTGCACAGCTCCTCTGATGCTGCGTGCAGGGCAGCTTGGCGTAACACTACCAGCGTGAGGAAGCAGGAGCGTGCAGAGGACTGCTGCTCTGTGCTCAAATGATGCGAATCCTGGAGATAATTGCTGCCACTGGGAAGACTGTGGACCTGCACTCAGGCATCACAGTGATATGGGATCAGACAATCCAAGCTGGTGCCCCACTGCTGACAGGCACTGGCAGTGGATATCTGCAGAGGGGACTTGCTGAGCCAAATGAGTTTTCTGCATGTTTAAGAACCTTCCATGCATTTTCTTCCATTACCTTGCCCAACTGTTTTATTTTTTTTTATTTTGTTTTGTTTTGTTTTTCAACCCATGCACACTTCAAGCAACTGCAGCACCCTGCTTGAGACATTTCACAGCTGAACTATGGGTGCTGCAAAGAACCACCTGCTTTTGTTTTGAACCTGCTATTTGCTATCTTATTCAGTGCCAACTCACTCTTGTAGTGGAAGAGAGAGCAAACATATTGTTCCCTATTCACTTTCTCTGTGTCACTCATGAATCTGTCCTATCAGATGCCACCCTTCACTCCTACTCTGCTTAGTCATTCCTTGAAACTCATGACTTGTAACTTCAGTAGCATGCTGCTATCCCTTTCTGTCATTTGCAGAGTTCATCTTTAATTGTTCAATAGCATGTTTTGCTACCTGCCTTTATTGCCCTTTTTCCATCCTTCAAACTTCTGTCACCCATTTGCTATTGAAAGCTTTCTTGCACTGCCCAATTGTGCTGAAGCATGCCAGAGGAGTTGCAGCTGGCCTTGTAGAACTTCACTAGGTTGCAGACGGTACAAGAATATCTGTGTTTATTTATGTCTGTTACATATCACAGTAGCACAAATGTGTAGAGCATCTCAACTGTGGCAATGCAGCAGCATCCATCTTGTCTTTGTTCTGCATTCATGTTAATAAGATCTGGCTTCCAGCATCACTGCAATTTGTGTAACAGTTTAATCATGAAATATCTTTGCATATAATAACCATCATGAGTTCAAGGCATTCTTTGAGTGATGCTAGTAAGCCTGTGGCTATGCAGAAATGTTGCTTTGAAAGCTAAATTAGACATAACTTACTGTGTTGAAGATGGTGGATGTGCAATCAGTACTGGGTGTATAACAAGAGGAAACTGCTTTGGGCTTCAAGGCTGCTAAAGTCGGACCCTTCTGCTGGGCAGTAGTGCAGAAGGAGACTGAACACTAAAACCCTTGCTTATTCATTGCAGAGAAAACCCCAGGTCTGTGGGTGCATTCTTGAAGTTCTCTCAGTCGGTCATGGAAACAACCAAAAGGCCCAATTACTCCCCAAATGCTCAGAACGGTTCGCTGAGCACATGGCACAAATGTGCTTTAGGAAACGCTGTAAGAAACAGGTTTTGGAGTTCAAAATTCTCCTTGTTTAAGACAATGCCACCTGCCACAAGCTTTATTAGGAGATCCTGTGACCCAGTGCAAAAGTCATATGCTACCACTGGGTAGGACCTCACTACTCCAACCAAGAGACCATGGAGCAATCCCTGCTTTCATGGCCTATCATCTAAAATAACCTTATCCAGGACACAGAGGGCAAAGGAAAGCTCTGCCTGAATGACTTTTGGAAGTACTTTAATGCTAGTAGTTTTAAAACCATCCGGAAAGAGTTGGCAAGAAGGTTAACACTAAACAATTTACACCGAGCATTTTGTTTCATAGATAAAGCAGCTGAGATCCTTCAGGACAATGATGCACCCTGAGAATGGGCACACAGTCATCAAGGCACTGCAAGATTCTGTCTCGTGTTACCAATTAAAATCTCAGGCTAATAGGCAGTCATCTCCTGACAATGTTTGTAAAAGTGATCAGCTTGTCCAGCCACTGCGAAGAAGGCTGAAAAGTCACAGAATCACAGAATCATCTAGGTTGGAAGAAACCTCCAAGATCAGCCTCCAAAATGTCAGCATTTTGCACCACTTCTGTCGTTACTGGAAATTGAACTGGCATTTGACAGTCCTGATAGGCTGGCTTCCACCAAACCCTCAGTGCCATCCAGGGAGAGATTAAAAAACTCTGTGCAAGGCAAAAACTTTACTTTTATAGTATATGAACGTTTTCTAACATTTCTTCACTAATGTTATTCAGGGATATTGGACTAGACAATTTTTAAAGGTCCCTTCCAACCTAAACCATTCCATGATTCTAGGAACTTACATTGCATTTTACTGTCCCTGGGTGTTTAAACTGTGTGTTTCTTACTTATATTCATACATCTTCTTCTATTACATTAGTCCTATTGGAATAAAAATCTTTGCTTTCTGCTGAATTGCTAACCGCCCCAAATATCAGAAATGAATCCGTGACAAATAAAGGAATACATCTCACATTTCATTTTCTCTGCTTCCAGAAAACAGATGGATATAGTCAGGTTCTGACTGCCAGGCAAGTTCTGTGATATTGTGGTGTGCTTGACTTGAAATTATGTATGGCTTCATGTAAAAGAAAAAGGAGTGAACACTTTAAATATAAAACAGAACAATCAAAATAGCATATATTCATGAATAGATACTAGCATTACACTTGACAATGTGTATGTTCTTGTTCTTGTGTATGCCTCTGTATCTTAAGTACACTGCAGATTTATGGACTGACAAAATATACATTCTTTCAGAAGCTGCCCCATTATTTTTTTTTCTGCGTATTTAAGTGAAGTTAAGCACATTGCTTATATTTCCCTTTCTTCACTTTTTCTTTTTTATTGCTCTTAAAATTCAGAGAGTTCAATAGGGGTGGTATTCAATTAATAATACTAGCATTTTAAAATTCAGTTTCACAGCAAGGTTACCATACGATATTTTTATTCAGAATTTTTCTTGAGAAAGTCCCGTTGAAGCAAACAAAGAAAGATTGTTTCTGAAATTCCTGATCTTTCCAACAATGGGGAAGCCATAGGCTCCCCAGTGCAACAAAATTATTACTTTTATTTAATTGTTTGTCTGCAAAGCTTTTTTAGGTCATCGCTAGTAGAGTATGAAAGGGGTCATATTTTAAAAGCATCCCAATGATGGAAGGTCAATCTACATGAACTTGCTGCTCTGCATGGGGAATGAAGCAGAATCCTTGTCTCTTCAGCACAAAACAAACAAACAAACAAACAAAAAAACCAACACAGTCACCTGTGAAAAACCAATCACCCAGACAGATACTAGAAGTTATTGACATTCTTGTCCAGAATAGAGGAGACCACAAGTTCAAATACCTGATGAAGGATATGAAGTTGTTCCTTGGCTTCACGTTCAAAGCTGAGATAGTACCACAAGGTATTCAGGGCAACTTAGAGTGAAACTTAAGAAAAAAAAAAAAAAAAAAAAAAGATTAGTCAGAGTCAGTTTGTGGCAGTTATACTATTAGTTGTGCAAATTCCTATAAAAAATGACCTAAACTGATCTATCAGAAACAAATAAGAAACAAAACAAACCAAAACACAATCTACTGTGTATCTCTGTATTTCATGCCTTTGAAGTCTGTGAGGCAGTCCTGAAAACTGAGCTTAAGCTGCCAAGAAACTTTGGCATTTCTTTAATTTGTTACCTTAAATTTAATTATTAGGCTCGTATGTACTCTAAGTTGCTGTCTTTTGACAACTATTAGATCTCCTGAAAGATGAAAAGTAATCTTGCAATCCATAGTAATTTATTTTGAAGAGCTTATGTTTTAAATGACAAATTGTCCCTCAATTGTGTTCCAGAAATTTGTAATTTTCCTATTACTTCCAGTTCAAGTTATGACTTGTTCAACATTCAGGCTACTATATTCAGGCTACTACATCAGGGAATTGCTGGCTCTGGGACAGCTGCCAAAATAGGCCAGGCTTGTGTTTGCAATGTGTTGGTGCCTGTGACAGTGGGTACCTCACCACGTTGCTGGGTTTGTTGCGTGTTGCTTTGGGCATTGATAGTAAACAAGATGTAAGTCAAGTCTGAAGTTTACAAAGAATAACATTAAAATGAGATTATGGATATGAAAATAAATTGCCAGCTATTTACTAAGCCAGAGGTACACATGTTTATAACTAATGAATTAGTGTGGAGCAGCTGTAATGAAATAATAACAGAGCACTATATGGAGATGTCTGCATTGCAATATCAAGATGTCTGTAACAACTTTTATGTACAGCTCCTCTCACACCATGGGCAGAATATAAATATTACATCAGCAGTTTTAACTTAGACATCAATTACCCATTACAAACCTAAATGCATTATGATCAGTAGGTCAAATACAACTCCAAGGCAAACTTTGAAAACAGAAAGAATGGAATAACATCAAAGGGAACAATGGCTGAGGATGAAAGAATTCTCTGTTACAATGAGACAATCAGGGACTGTTCTCTCATGTCAGCAGTCAGCTTTTGGAAAGTTGGTCAGAACAAATAAATTTTAATATCAGAGACTGCTGCATATGACAGGAAGTCTAGCAGGTAATGCTATATAATTTATACCCAAGAATGACAACCACACAGGTTATAGAAATGAGGTGTGCAGAAATATAAATACAAAGAGTGGCTTTGGGAAGAGTCAAGATAAGGCATGGATAATATAAAAGTCACAACTACATGTGCAAAAACATGGGCCAAAAAAAAAATAATTTGAATTTGAGAACAGCAGATTAAGCTTGCAAGAATTCCAGTGCAATGTTACACAGTTTATGTGGCCAGTGAAATCAGTACCCCTGTCTGTAAATTTGTAGATAATGTTGTGCTTTCTGTAGTAAACAAGCGTGAACTCTAATACTGTCCCCTTTGTGCCTGTTGCAGAGAGGTTAGCACTTATTAAGCGTAGTGTGATCTCTTGCAGATGTGACTCCTTGGAAAATTACTGCCTTTGTGAAGCTGCAACTTCTCACTTCAAGTAGCTGATATTACAGCCCACTGGCCCTGAGTCAGTTTAACTCTGTACTCTGCAGAACAAGCTGATATATGCAGATTTGCTGTTGCTTATCCTGCATTGCATCTCTAACGCTGTTCTAATCTAAAAAAATTCTGCACCGTGTTAGCAGAACTTAGACTCTTACTAGGTGACAAAATTTTCACGTAGCACCATCCGCAAGCAAGGCCTTGCCTGAGATTCATGACAGTTTACAGAACCTTTCACCGCACTCTGCCAGGGAATATACCTGGTTCTGAAAGCATCAGACCCCAGGAAAATGCAGCTGTGACTGAACGCTTCTGTGGATGTCCTCAACTGCATCAAAGCTGTCTCGTGCTATCAGTATTGCTTTCCAGGCTTAATGATACCAGCGAAGGCCCTAGTTTTTATGTAATGGCTTGGGCCAAGCCTACCAAAAAGAAAACTTAAAGGTGGCTGAGGGTTGTGGATAATGTATGCAGAGAAGTCAACTAGAAAATAAGGAAGAAAGGATTTTTTTTTTTTTTTACTTCTCCAAAATGGTGAAAAATGGATCATTACTGAATATAATGTATGGACATAAGACACATACTGTGCATTTAATGCAGTGAGCCCAGCAAGTGATAATGCTTATTATATTTTTTCTTTTTAGTTGCACGCCCTTAAATGTAGTAAAAATATCTTTATAGCGTGTCCCCTCCCCAATCACACCTTCACATAATTACAGCTTCTGTTGGCACTAACAGAAATAAAAATAAAGTACCTCCAGTCTCAAAACTAAAAGCTTTATGTTTGTGTAAAGTACATTTCACTTAATCAAAAGTCCATAAATGGAATTGTAAGATGTTTCAAAAGCTGAAATTCAGATTGGAAGCATTTTGAGTTCCAATGATTTTCAGATCCTTATTGACAAATCCTCCACTGTGCCTCAGATATTCTCTATTAAATAGAAAATCTTTCCTCATATTTCACAAGACTGTTGATTTCACTGTGTCTTTTAACTATTTTATTCTTTTTCTAAGAAATATTGCATGAAGCATGCCAAGGCTGGACACTTAAGTAGCAGAAAATGTTGGGCTTGTTATGTTTATTGCCATCATTTCATATTCTTAGTCTTGGTGTCTTTGGACAACTGTTCAATAGAGATACATATGAGAGGAAAGGTGTTCCTAGGAGAAGTTGTAGCTGAGATTTACAGACAGAACTGCAAAAACTGGACGCTTGCACACATGAGCCCTTCTTCAGGTCTCAACTAGAGGGCAGCAGGAATTTGGAAAAATCCCAGTTTTCTCTGCTAGTTTTATATGAGTGCAGAAATTTATGGTCATTTGTTAAAGTCAAAACTATCAATATAAGATTTTCTATCTTGTAGACATTTCAGGGACTGGAGGCATTAATCCCAAACTATAAGAAAATAATATTTTATGCTATATTTATCAAAAGGAAAATCCTTATATGGCATACCTACCACCAGTATTCATTTCATTGAACACAGAAGCTACCTATACTAACTTGTCTTGCATCTTTTATGTGGCACAAAGATGACATGATGATAAATCACAGTTTTATGATCATTTCTAGTGTGGTGGCTATCTATTGTTTTGATCCTCCAGGTATTCCTTCAGGCATATCCTTTCGCAGAGCATCAGCAGAGACAAAAGCAAACCTTTGTTCCTACTAAATAAATCTACATTGAAATATATATTTATATATAGTGGTTTCCTCCACTTTGGATGCCTAAGTCAAAATTTACTTGCTCAATACCAAAATTAGCTTATAAAATATCAGTATTCCGTATATATTCAGGTTCCAATAAGTACAGTTCCTTCACACTGTATTTTCCAGCATTAATCAGAATCACCTAACAGACTGCTGAAATTTCAGTACTGCAGATTTCAGTGTACAGTAGAAGCCATGGCCTCCTACTCCAGTCTGGTTTTAAGTCCTCACAATAAACACGTTCAGATATACTGAAATAGTTTTCTGTTTTAAAAACTAAGGAAAAACTCTCACAACATAAATAAGAAAACTCACTCAGTGAAAAACCTTGATTAGTGTCCTTTTCTGAATGCCTAACATGAAAAAGAAGAGAATTCTTCAAAGGAAAAGAAGTATTACATTCATTTGAACAGAGTAGATAACATATTATCACATTAGCTTTCCTTGGAAATCCACAGGAAGGTTACAAATTTGTCCTTAAGAATAAACTCTTATTTCTCCCTGAAAACTTTAAGCAGCTGGATAAGTCAGCCTTTAATGAAAAAAAAAAATAAATAAAAATCAATTCACCTGGCTATAAAAGGAAGTGCTCATTTTCCTTTAAGTTATCCAAAATACTTTAAAAGGTGTCTCTTCAGGTTAGGGGGGATGAAAAAAAAATGTTTTCTATGGCATTTAAAGTATAAATTGAACTAAGTTTAGATAATTCTATTTCAGCTTTCCACTTTTAATAGTTGTAGGTTTGTGGAAGAGCAGTATTATTGCCTCTATGTCAAAATACATTTCCTAAATTCTTAAGGCTTTTTTGTGCTTCTTAGAGACCTGAATTTCTAGGTGGTTTGTTAATTGCAGTGGTTAAGAAAAGATATACGGAATTCAATTTTATTTAACAGCTTTAAAAATAAAATAGAGAAAGTTCATTCCCTGTTCTGGAGCTTGTGAACACAAGCCCT
Organism: Anser brachyrhynchus; assembly: GCF_964034855.1. Taxonomy (NCBI): domain Eukaryota; kingdom Metazoa; phylum Chordata; class Aves; order Anseriformes; family Anatidae; genus Anser; species Anser brachyrhynchus. The sequence continues at coordinate 68,029,410 of NC_137698.1, forward strand.
GAATGCTTTTGGTTTCGGGGTCATGAAGAAATAAAAGCTCTCTGCGGTACGTGTGACTCAAAAGTTTATGCCTGATTATGCGAGGTTGTTACACCCGTGGGTCAGAAAATAAATCTTGGTGATATAGAAAGAAGGAAATGATAAATCTTCTGAGTGGTAAGTGTAAATTACTGATTTTTACTGTGAGCTGATGAAACTATTCTAGAAGGTTTCTTTTTCTGTAATATGTGAGAGACCTAAAATCCGTGTCATGGCTGAAACAGAACAGGGAGTCCTATCATGACCTTCTTGCCTGCCTGGACTGGGATATGAGCCCAAATGTTTTCACTGGTATGATCTTGTTGGCTTTTTGGTCTGTGGCCAAAAATGTTCTCAAGCAAATAACAGTGGTTCTCAGGAGCTGCTAAACTTAGGAGGAAGCTTTGTCAGGAGTGTACCATGTTGTGGTTTGTTGAGGGATAACGAGCTCAATAGAAACTATTAGTAACGTGTGATAATTGTGAGTAAATTTAGCTGTTATTTAGTGAGCTAGGTAAATAGCTAAGGAACAGTGTTGAAGCAGTGTAACAGCTGGATGTTTTGACTCAGCATTTTCCTGCAGACTACAAGGCGACGGCATTTCCTTACAGATGGATGGGAGTATATTTTTCTTTTCATGTTTTCTGTTTTGCCTTTCTAACCCAGCCTGTGGAGCTGGGGTGGTGTTTTTTCCAAGCCCTGGGGGAAGTAAAGCTATCTGGGTTCCAACCAGGCAGGGGAAAAGATGACAGGACTCTGGGAGAAAGCACTTTAACTCTTTACCTAGCTCTATGTGCAATCACTGTGGTGAGATAACGCGCTAATCAAAAGGAAACATATGGCTAAACCTATTTATAAGGAAGTTTTATGCGGCCCTAGAGTGAAACATTGACCCAACATGTATATTGGTAAGCCTGTTAAAAATATATATAGTTATTTAGGTGAGTTCCTTAAAAAAAATGTTGCTACTGTAGGCTCACACTCCAAGCTGTATAGACTTTACATCTGTGTGCTGAGTTGATATTTCTCTTAAATTCACAGTTCAGATTTCATTGTATTGCTTTTGTTTGTTTGTTTTGTGAGTATACTTCAACTGCTGGATGAAACAAGACGAAGAGACTAATTCAGCCAAAAAAGCAGTATGTTGCATGACTTCAAGCTTGTCATGCCAGCTGAAGTGACGAATGCTAATTTGAGCAAAACATTAAATGGAAGAGAATCTTTTTATTATAGGATTCAGCAAAGAGGAATAGGTTTCGTAACATTTAGTGAGCTTGAGATGAAAGAGTATCAGGCAGGAATTTAGTAAAGCGGGTAGAAAGACCCCTTCTAAATCTGATATTTACTACAAGATATCAGTTAACAGGAGTTCCAAATGAGCTACATTTCAATGTGCTTAAGCATTAAAGTTGGTCCCTTTAGTAGCAGGCTAAAATATTCTTTCATAGGTATGTCTCCAACTGTGACGGAAGAGTAGTTATAATAGAAGGTGTAGCCTGGCCTGAATATTAAAATGTGTTGTTTTTCCCAATGCAAGCTGCTCTAATGAAAAGCTGCTGGAGCAGCTGCAGAAGGGCAGACAAACAGGATAATGAAAAACAACGACAGAGAGAGACAATTAGAGGAAGCTTCTTGTTTCAACACGCAATGTCCTCCTGGCAGCTTTTTTTAATGATCCTGAAAAGCTCAGGGACAACCACACGTAAACAGGGCTATCAAGTCTGCTTGTAACTTTAATAGTTAAACAAGATGGATTCTGAAGCATGTTCTTTCACATAAGGAAACCTGACCAGGTGGCACAACTCACACACAGCAATTTTAGCGATTAAAATCCAATGGATGTGATTACTAATACGGAAACCACCCTGCTAACTTTGTCTTCTTCCTGTTTGCTACAGTATATTGGTCTCTAGAGTTATTTCATGAGAGCAGCTGTTCACAACTTCAGTAATGTTGAATAACATCTCTGTAATGTGGATTGGTACTGTTTTAAAAAAATGAGGGAGCAAACTTCTGATAGCATTACCCTGAAGCTGAAAAATTTGTTTTCCTGCTTCCGCTTAAACTACATGTCAGTAGACATCCCCAAGAAATTATACACCATGGATGGCATGATGAAATGCACTTTAGAGTAAAATCATAGAAGACAGATGAAGAAAAAGGTACTGAAAAGGAAGTTAAGGAACTGTGAGTTCAGCTGATATTTTGTAACTTGTTTCCTTAAGCCAGATATGTCTCTCCCGATTTCACTTCTCTAAAATAATTGTTTGTGCTTTTTTGAGATTTTAGGGACACACAAATCAGTGATAGATGTGTATGGATTCTGCAGTGATTGGGGCATAGAAACATAAGATGGAAGTTTGGTAATCACTGAGGAAAACAGGTTTAGATATTTTTTTTTTTAAATTATCTTGGGTTTACATTAAAAAAAAAAAAAGAGGTCAAAGGAAGACCAGCAAAGATCTGAGGTTATAACGTGATGAAAGATTATCCTTTAGTATACAAACAAAATAAATGTGCTAAAAAGATTTAGACATTTATAAAAGTTATAGAAAATTAGTTGTTTGTAAAATAGTGAAAGAAATATGGTATTTCATGCTGTGGGCATAGCTACTATATAAGTAGCTATAAGTGGCACTAGAACACAAGTTTGTGTATGGTGTTATAGAGCAATATCATATCGATGGCAATGAGAGAAAAGTCCTGTGGGATGGTTGACTAGGTGTGATTTATACACTCACTTGAAAAGAATTCCAAATTTATAATGTCTTGAAGGATGGAGTGTTCCCAAACATACTGTGGGAACAGATTGGCTAATCCGTGTGAAGTAGCATTTATAATTCATGTTAATATAGTATAACTGGCTGAAGTAAGGTAAACAAGATTGTGATTTGTAATTAATCACTAGTTTATAAAGTCAAGAAGCAACTTAAATGTGTGTTGTGATTTTGTTGTCTGGGGATGTCTGAGATACCAGATGTATGGACTTTGGGGCAGACACCCTCTCTTCGTTCTGTTCTCATTTAGTGCCTGCTGCAATGCTGAGGACAGCCCACACCACTGGCATTTGGGAGTACATAGTGCTTACCAGCAAGGTGACCATGTGTGGAATTTTCACTGTGTTAGGCAGAAAAAGAAGATAAAGTCATCTTCATCTTAGTGTAGAGGACAAAAAGCCAACAAATTTAAAGTGGGATGGATTCTTATTCCTTTGCCTTTGTGGGTCATTTCTTTAGGCTGTGGCTTCTGGATCATTGATAAAGCCTTGTGTATGTATTCCTTAACTTCCAAAACTTATTTAATGCTATGTGGCTGCAGATTGCATGATTAAGCTGCAAAGCCCTACACTTTGCAATTTAAAACCAAGTGTATCAGAGTGAGTTCACTGTCAAATAAATCTTCATGAGGCTTATTGTAGCTGGAATGATAGCAAGAAATCTAATTCTGTGATCAAAAGCAAAGGGGAAACAAAGCCTGGTGCTTCATCTAAAGGTCTATTTGTTACTTTGTCTGAACAACGCTTGCTTAGCACAAGGGCCTGGATATGTCCCATGAAACCTTTTAGCAGCTAATGCAAAATGTCAAAATGAATTATTGCTTTGAAAAGCAGGAATAAATGAATGAACCTTCCAGCACATTTGATACATTTCTGCTTTGCATAATGAACTTTAGTAGCTCAACTCCATGCTCGTGAATGTTGGTTTTTCCCCTAAAAAAAGCTTTTCAATTAACAGTATCAGTTAATAGACAACTTTTTGTACATACCACATCCCGGTCTGGCTGTGCAATCAACAGGAAAGATAAGAAGGTCAAACAGGAAGAGCTGTGCTGGAGTCAGTTCTGAGCAGAGCGGAGGAAGGCACAGATCTGCCTGCTGTTTACTGGCATGTTGCAGCAAATCAGACGTGGAAAAGGTAGGAAATCAGTGCTCTGTGTCTGTACCTCTGCCTCTCACCATCATTTAGGTACTTGTGGTCTAGCATTTGACTCGAGGTTTATCATCAGTGCGTTAGAATTGCAGCCAGTTAAGGGGGATCATTTTAGTAGTTAAATACTTTTGCGTACCAATAATGTACTGCAAAATGTGTGAACGCGATCTGTTGTGGGTTTGAGAAGCTGTTCTGGGCAGTGTTGTGTGAGCTGAGTACGTTGTGTGAGCTATTCTGTGACAACAGCATTCCTCCTACTTCATTCTGCTGTGTTAGCTGCCAGAGGCCAAACTGTCAGATCTAACACATAAAACGAAGTGTTGAGATTCACAGATATCTTTTAGAGTTTTCTAGTGGTGATCTGATTTTCTTTTGAAGCACCCATAAAACTTCTGTGTATTTTTAACCAGCTATGCAGTCCTAGATTTGAGTCTACAAATCTCAGTGTCAAAACTTGGAAGTTTTGGACTTACTGTGCATTCAAAGCTGAACCGTGTGTGGAAAGAATATTTCAGTGCTATGAAGGTATGAAGAAAATGAATCATGAGAGGGTTAAAACTTCTGAAGAAATCTATCGTGCCTTTCAGATTTGAAGCTGGGGCTTTTTTGTTTGTAGACTAAACATGAGAAATGATACTGCTTGCAACAGAGTTTACTAAGAATTGATAACTAACCTAAAGTTACTTCAGGGATAAAGGAGTCTGTCTTACATTTTTGGAGAGTGCTCAGATGTCTAAATCCATGTAACTTGATTACAGATTTGCTTTACATTTCTGTGTAATACATAGTAGGACTGAAGGAAAAAAGCTCACTTTTAATTTTTGCCTACGTAGTACATAGTATGGATTTTTTTTAAAGTCATGCCCATGACTGACTTTCATGAAGATCAAGGCTGTGATTTATTCTAAGTACAAAGTTTGTAATGGTCTTTGTAATAAGATGGTTCTAGCCTAATAGAGAAGATGTGAAGCAAATGTGAGTTGAGAGAAACACAGAAGAAGGAATAATAAAATAATCTAGCATCAGTTTGGGAAAATCATTTCTTTTAACTTTGGATCCAAGCAGAGCACAAGATCAAGGATGTGCATACAGTCAAATGTGCTCCAAATGAAGGTGTAATGCAGGTTTCATTACCAGCCTTGCTTGGTTTGGAGCCCCTCAGGAATGCAATGCACCACAATATGAGTAAAAATTGGGGGGCTACCAGTGCTCTGTTGTATTGGGTACACAAGAGGCTGGAGACTTAAATATAGAAGAGTTGTCCGTGATCCACCAGGGGCGCAGGTGAGCTGAGATGAGGAGGGAAAGAAAGTAGCAGTTGCTCATTTGCCTTAGAGATAGGAATTAATGCACAAAAGGGGCAATCACAGCAACATTCCCAGTATGTACGAATTATCCCCTTGGATAAACTAATTGAACTTTACATTTACTTCTGGATTCTTTGGCTATTTCTCCAGCACCTCTATAGCACTCCTGTATGACCACAAATAATCTGTCTTTATTCCCATCTCTGTAAAACTAAAAGAATTACGTTTGCCACTGGTAACTTGAAGCTACAGGTTAATAAATTGTCCTGAGCCTCCCAGCGGGAAGGTAAGTGAAAGAGAAATAACTTGCTGCATGCAGTTTTTTAGCAACTAGTTAAAATACAGCCAATTTTATATACTGGGCACCTTTCTCAGACTTAAAAATACACCTTTAAAGATACAGACAGAACCTGTTCAGTAGATGTTATTAGTTTTCTTTTTCAACCCTCTTTAATTGGAAGAAATTGGTTGAAGTGAAAATCAGTGTTCCTGTCATCCACAACTTCTCTTAAAACAACACCAAAAAAAACAGGGAAAAAACCCTCCACCTCCATAGTCAGGGGAATGGAAAATGTCAAGCTATGTGTTTTTTCTTCTGGTTAACTGTGTTTTGAAAACAGATACAGGCACTCAATGAAAAGGAAGCAGCAACAGAAGGAAATTGCATGATAATGGAATTGTTCTATTTAACTTCCAGTAGGGATAAAGTGTCTTATGTTCAAGAGCCTTCCAGACTGTTGTGCTTGGTGAGAAGGCAGAATGAGCCTTATAAGACTGGACAGGTACTGCCAGTGGCTCTGTGCAGGGCAGCATGTCCAGTGAGCTCAGTCTGATGCCAGTGAACCCTGTAGCCCTACCACAGGGGCTGTTGAACTGTCCAGCATCGCCCCTCCTCTCCCACCACTCCTCTCCACTGCCTTAGAAAGTGAGACTTGCCCAGACCAGCTGGGAGGACCACCTCTTGTGTGCACGGCTTTTGAATAGAGGTTGGTGTTGAAAAATGGGAAGATCATTAGCTTTTTTTTTTTGGACAGCATCCTATACCAAATATGAATTTCTTCATTGAGCTTCAAAGAGCATGAGATATAAGTAAAATGTTTTGTCAGTGCACACAAATATAGAACTAGTTATAAAAGACAAAGTTAGTATTCAAGATATTAAAAAAAAATCTTTACTCCATTTCTTCGTCATCTTGTACTTGTTGCTATCAATGAATAACTAATTAGTTGATAGTAAATACAATAGTAGAAGTTAGGATCCATAATTTTTTATGAAAAACTTGAGTGATTCAAGCACTGAGGGTTAATATTTTCTAAATCTTATAGTAGTGAAATGTTTTTCCCTGCTTCGGTGCCTCTGAATCTGTTTTAACTTGTACTGGAACTATTTGATAATAGATAAGAGAACATCAAGCATAATAAAGATTCTGACATACCTTAGCATTGTTTTTATGTTACAGTTTTTCTCCTTGGGGTACTTGATAGTCAAAGGTGAACAGTACAAGAATAGATGTGATGCAAAATTCAGTGAAAGATTTGTCACTTGGGTTCAAATTTGTATCCCTTGAGATGTGTTTAGATGTTAAAAAAAAAAAAGGCATCATTCTAAAGTGTGTGGGTAGAGAAGGTGCCTACCTGCAGTGAAGTGATTTACAATCTTGTTCTCAGTGCTTATATATAGCTACATAGGCAGACACTTTAAGGTAAACATTACAGATGGGAAACAAAACTGCAGAGTTGAGCATGGCTGTCAAAGCTTTTTGAAACCTTAGTTTTAATTCTGTGTATTTTGGAAAAGAAGAGAAAATGTTGATAATTCATCACTTTTATTTCCCCCATCCTGATTTTGTTCCTTGCCTTAGGCTCTTAGATACTATGGCTTCTTAAACAGATCATATCTATCTTGATTCATTCAAAAGTCCCACTTGTTCTTGTTTTTGCAGTGCCATGCTCTATAGGTTCATTCATAATCCTGTTTATATATGTTACCCTTACCAACAGGCAGGCGCTCATGCAGAAGACAGGAAGATTTAATCAATATCTGTTCTCTAACTCACCTGAATTCTAAGAATACAAGTTACAGTATGGTTTTTGGTAATTTTTTTAAAGGAAGATATTTCTGCTTGTAATAGGAGATGATGGAAAATATTAATATTCTGAATATTGAATTTCACTTCTGGGATTAAGGATAATCTGATCTAAAAATAAGAATTGGGTTTGGAATTCATAGAACAGTATTTTAAACTACCTTTGGAATTTAGTTATCCTTAATATCACAGTATTTCTTCATGAGACACCACACATAGATACAGAAGCATTTAATTGTTAAGTGTGAAAAAAATACATATAATCATGGTACGATACGAAAAGGAATGGTGTTAGCTACTGATATTACTCTAAGGAAAAGATCAGCTATATAAATGGATAAGCATATCTCTAGTAATGTAAGTTCAGGCTCTGGCAGGCCTGTATTTTTAATCATTTATAATTAGATCATAAGGGCAGATTGGAAGTTTTACAGGACAGTTAAAGAAATTAAGATATGAAGTAAGAACTGCAAGGTTACCTAGATATGTTAGTGGAAATACTCTTTTGGGAGAAGTCACTAAGATCCATTGAGTTTGAGTTTGTCTGTGTTTTGGAAGTGTATATAAAATTTTGTACAACTTTATGTTGAGAACCATGGAGCTACAGCACAGTCTTCTGAAAACCAGCCTTGCTGCTCTGACAGACATTTAAAAAAAATATTTAATTAGTGAAAGGGGACAAAGAAAATATTAAAACAATGTCCGTCCTAGATCTCTTCATACTTCATTAACTTACGTGGTTTAATTCTCTCAGTTGGTCATACTACCTGCACGTATACCTTGTTAATTTGTTATAATTGTGTAACATTCTTCTGTCTATACATATTTTACTGTTTATTCAAGTGCTCTGTGGGCTAAAGTTCTCATGACTGCAGAACAGGATGGAGGTTGTGCAAACAGATCGCTGCCTTGTCCTGTGTGTCTGCCCACCACAGCGGGCAGAGAGGGGATGGTGACACTGGTCACAATGGCCATCAGTTTGCTCAGGTTTTGGGACCTATGACATGAGGCTTGGTAGGGAGCAAAGTGCTGGAAGTCATGTGTGTGAAAGGGCAAACTAGAATAACGTACGTGCTTAAAGATACCCCATTTCATAGTGAACAGATGTGGTGGTCTTACTCAGGTGGGCAGCCAAGTTCCACCACAACCATTCTCTCACTCCCCCTCCTCAAAGGGAAAGGGGGAGAAAATGTGATGCAAAGGGTTCAAGGGTTGAGATGAGGACAGGGAGATCACTCAACAATTACCATGATGGGCAAAACAGACTCACTGTAGGGATATTAGAGAAATTTATTGCCTATTACTAAAAAGCTAGTAAAATCGCAGGGGAACAGTGAATGGGGGTTGCAGTCTGTCTATAGCACTTCATCTCCACCACTCCTTCATGGATCCTCTGCTCCACGTGGGGTCCCTCCCATGGGATGCCATCCTTCCCAAACTGATCCTGCGTGGGCTGCCCACATAAACCCACTACAATAGAGAAGGGAGAGATTTGTAGACTAGTCTGAAGGCAGATCGTAACAGGACACTAGGGTCACTGGGCACTAGTCTGAGGTTTTGGAAGAGCAAAAACAATTTTTCATCTGCAGCTTCAGTTTTAACCCATTTCTGCTGGAAAAGAAGCAGCAGAGGAAATTTCACAAAGATTACAAGTTTGGTATACTTACAATGACAGTAGCTTGTTAATGAGCATGGCTGGAGTAAGCACAGAGGAATTTGGGTTCAAGTCCGAATGACAGAACTAAGGGAAAATCTATCCTGTGGCTTTATGGAACCAATTAAAGAGGCATGTGAGAACCCACTGAGGAAATGGGTCTAAATATCAGTGGGACATGTGCTGGCTACATGAGCTGCATCCTTCGCAGGTGCACTGGATGATGGCTGTTGCACTTTTTACATAGAATCGTTCAGTTGGAAAAGACCTCTAAGATTTAGTCCAACCTTTAAAACTGGCTTTTGAAACTGAAGTAGCTTGTACCCATGAAATGGGATCTTCAGGACATCTCAAGTCAGCAACTTGTAAAGGGAGCAATGAAGCTTGCAACTACTTGTGCTCTACTTCCATTTCTATTCCTTTTTCCTGATGTTCATGCCAGTAACAGTATTGCTGCCAACAGCCTCAAGCTTCAGTGGATCTCTGCTGCTTTACTGCAAAGAAATACTTGGATGCTTGTATACCAGTCTTCCAGCACTGGGGGTTCCTCCAGAGGATTCATTCTTTAACTGGATTTATAAAAATTTGCGTGCTTGTTTCAATTAAGCATGCAGTACCCATTCCATCCTTGCCACCTTCAGAAAATGTTTTCTCCTGCATTGCCTATGTTAATATGAATGATGCTATCCCTTGGAGGCTCTGCATTAGATCTGGCCAGGAATGAATAATTAGCAGTGGACACAAGTACTTTTCACTTCAGGCCTTGGATTGCTATTAGTCAGATTTACTTAGTGCTTTGTCACTAAAGCACCAATGACACCTGACTGCAGGAGCTTCTTCCGGGATGAGTTTGGGTGTTATGCACCAGTTCTGTCTGAAAGAAGTCTAAAATGTAAATCAGAAGGTGACAAGCAGCATTTTCAAAAGGGAAATGACAAACACTAGTGAATCTCAGACCTCCCTGTCCCCAAAGGTATGTAGTAATGTTAATTTCCTCCTCACTCCAGATGTGCAGTGAGGGAGACTGAGGTGTTCATTCGGTAAAATGTCTTGCCCGGGATTAGGGTTAAGGTATGAAAATGAGGATGTTTCCTCATTGTTTCCAGAGTAGTTTCTAGAGAAATTTCTAGAATATTTCAGATTGCTCACACATGAAACTTGGATATCTTTTGTGGGATGTTTTACAACACCCAGCCTGGGGAAGCACTCCTTTCTTTTTCCCACCCCTATTTGTATCTTCAGATTCAAGCAGCAGCAGAATAGCTTTGAGTGCTTTCCCCTGCCAGCTGCTGTGTTTCCAAGTGCTTCTTCCCTTCCTGTCACGTTGTACAGCTGATCCCAGATCAACTGTCCCTTGCAACAAAGCAACATCATCTTGGTGCTGTCACAGTAATTGCTTTTTCTCTGTTATGTTCTTTCCTTTATTCTCTTTTCTGTCCTCTATTACTTAGTAGACAGGGTCTCCAATCCTGTTGGGTTGTGAAATAATACTTTAATGTATTCTACAATTAAAAATAACTCCCACAGTAGAGGGACAGCTCTTGCATATGTGCATGTATTCTGAGATTTTTTTTAAATCCGTATTTTTTTTCTCCCCCCAGATCATTGACAATGTTAATTGCATCACTGTGAGGAACTGCAAATGATGGCAAGTTTGGCAGCAGGAGGTGGCGTGTCTGTGCCCAGCTCTGATGGCACCATGGAGGAGGGAACCCCTGCTCCTAGTCCAGAGGGAAAGCAAGGCAGTAACTTGGAAAGGAAAGAAACAGAGCAGGGAATGTATGTGCCTGGCTGGGAATGTGAGGCAGCCAATGCTGCCATGAGCACTGCCAGGGATGGAGGCAAGACAGACACACTGCAAGAACAAATGGGTAAGACCTCTATCGATACATCCTGATCACTCTGCTCTTGACTTACCTTTGCATTTAAATTGCTGCTTTTTCGTTGTTTTTGTTTTTTTGGGGGGAGGGGAGTGAGTGTTGTTTTTTTTAAAATATTGCTTGCAGTGTGCAAGCAGAGAGCTGTTGTGTTTTTCCACTGAGCTTTTTTCTGACCTACATCTACAGTAAAAAGCCAACAGCTGTATTTCCTCTGTGACAATGCTGCATAGGTTGGCAAACTATATGATCTATATAGAAACCCGCTTTAGCTGTTAGTTAAAATTAGCTGAGATGAAAATTATCAGAACCCAAGAGCCAGAAGAGTGAAGTGCAGGTACTTTGCTTAGCACTTTTTACTATAATCTCTAAGAGCTGGAAGTAAAGATGAGTTAGACTGCATGTTTCCATTTTACCATACCATCTTTATTTTTCTGCAAATGAAAACATACTTCATACTGTAAAAATATGCAAGTCAGAAACACTTTCTGGGTGGACTGGTGGAGTGGCATAGGTCTGTCAAAACCAGTGGCCAGAATCCTACTTTACAGTAGGTCTGAATGTGAGCTTTCTGAATGTGAAAATACTTTGAGAAACCACGAAAACTTATTTCATTTTAAATTGTATGTCCTATGGCTTAGAAAGACAATGTCTTTCTGTTCACAGCTGCAACTCTCCTGACATCCAGGAATACCAGGTACAAGTATCCCAGGGCAGTATAAAGTTTCTTTTCAGTTTGCCAAAAAGCATGCAAGTCATCCATTCATTAAGAATGGGGCATGGAATGCACGTTAAATCTTTGAATCTAATTATAGAACTTCAGAAAATGTTTAAAATGTATTTATAGCAACTTTTATGCTTTAACTTAAATTTTATAGCAAACCCTTATTTGTAATTAAACTCCCTTGAGTAATACAATGCTTACTCATAGTTTTTGATTTCTCTTAAAGTAACAGAAATTAGGTTTAGTTTTAACATAAAATATTACCTGCTGGGTATTAGCATCTCAGCAAATACCTTTCAAGAAAAATCTCTATCTGATACTATAGAAATAATAATAATGACTAGTTCACATACCAGAAACATCTGTTAATTAATTGCCCTTATTGACTATTGGATAATGATAAAATTGATAACACGTTGTTAGAGTTTTGACAGTTGTCTTGCTTGTACTTCTGGCTGAGCAGGGGGGTGGACCAGAGGAACGCCAGGGGTCCCTTCCAACCTCAAGCATTTCTGTGACTCTGATTCTATGACACCACCTGCTCTCCTGCTAAATCTAAAGTGCTTGGGAACTGCAATTTCTAATGCTAGTATAGTAGTAATTAGCCTTGAAGATGACACTTTTACTGCCTACTGCCTTTTTTCCGAAGTAGGAAAATTCTGTGCTTCTGTATTCTTAGTTGATCATGTGCCTTTGTTCACATAACATCAACAAAAGCACTGAAAGGGAAGATATTTCCACATCCTGCTATATTGCAACCATTTTCTTAAAAGCAGAGCAGTGGAAAATGGCTTAAGATACATGAAAATTGCATCAGAAAATTTCTTTTTTTTAAAAAATAGACTTTTTTTTTTACCACTTTCTTCCTTAGAAATATCAAGCCTTGTCTTCACTGATTTTTTGCTCAGGGAACTTTGAGAAAACAGAACTCGCTTGGGTGGGTGTTTTCTAGCACAAAAACCTACTATTTCCAAAAGGACTGGAAGATATGAGTCAAAAAAAAAAAGACTATTTGTGTTAATTTTTTAAAACTTCATATCACTCATTTTTTTATATTACCCCCCCTCTCAAGTATTAAATTTGTAACGACTATAAAGAGAAGGTTATTTCTCCTTGTGTATGCATTGGTATGGGTCATTGATACTATTTGTAACTTATACCACTGAAACTTCAGCGGAGGCCACTTTTTAGCATAGGTGTAAGTGAAGAGACAATGGTGTCTGACTTTTGCTCCCTCCCAAATGGGACTTCAGTTTTCTTTTCCATCAATTTTCAATTGATGGAAAATTCCATCTTAAAGCTTCACGTTAAAATGATCAAACCAAGATTTAACTTTCTCCCTAGTAGGAGAGAAATGATCTTCAGATACTTTTCATATTTTTGGAGAATTATAAAGCAGAAAGGGGGAAAAAAATCTTTGTTCTAGTACTTCTACAGTGCATCAAATGAAATATTTTTTATGTGGACTTTAAAAATGCACTTAACTGTTCATTTATTTATCATAACAGATTATCCACAAAATGAAAAATGCACAAATGTCAGTTCAAGGACCCTTCCCAGTCAAGCTGAGAATTTTCCAACTGGTAAGAATTTTTCTGCCTTTATATCATGCAATCATACAATGCTCTCTCATTGCTTTTTCAAATTGAGACAGCTACAACAACAGCATTTGCAGTTGTCACTCCTCTAATTTTATGATATGCTTCATGGCACCTATGAAGTGTCTAACTTCTACATAAGATTTATGATTGACAATTTCTCATAAAAAAAGGTAATTTATTAACTGCAATAAAAGCTAGAAACTGTTTATGGACTATACTGGAATGGCTAAGAAAAACAAGAAAAACAAATAAAAAGTTCACTGTTTTATGTATGGGTTTCAGTTCTTCAAATGCCTTATTTATAATTTTGCAGCCCTTCCAAGTCTCAAAATTTAAAATGCTGTATTTTTAATAAAGCTGGAGTTGAGTGCAGTTCTTCAGGAAGCAGGTACAACGGGCTTCTCTTCAGGTGGGCTCCTGGCCTACTCTGTGAATTGAGGGTGTAATCACGTTTAAATTTTCTTATGGAAAACGAAAAAAACAGACTGGTTGTTATCATCAAAATATTTGACTCTTAAAGGAAATGTGTGAATTCCTCATCATTTGGGAGTTTCTTCTCCCTTCCTGCAAGCAAACTAGGTGCTCTTATACCAACAGATCAATTACTTCTCTGATAATTTGCGAGATGTTGATATCTGAGAAATATCTGTGCATGATGTCCTTTGTAGTCTGTCTGGCTTCAGTATTTGCATGAAGGGTGCAGACTTAACTCACTGAATTTAAAGCAGCCCCTGAACCCAGTCTCCTGGATTCTGTTCTGGAGATAAAGAAATTGGAAACAACACTGGGATGTGCTCTGGCATATGGTGGTTTGTAGGGAAATTATTCATGCTTAAGCACATGCTTGCCTAACCCACACAGAATTTGGGTTTTTAATTAAGGTATGGATCAGGACAGACAGGAAGATTACCACAGGTGCAATTGGGTTTTGGACTGTTTCATTCCCATAAGCCATTATTATTTGTTCTCTTGGCAGAAGCAGACATATTTTAGTCCCTTTCGTTCAATGCATTTATTATTTCAGTCTTATTAACTCATATAAGACTTAAACCATGTTTATAGAGTTAAGTATTTAACTTGAAGGTAATTTGATTATGTAAAATAATTTAGGCAAACTTTTCTTAAAGTAAGTCTTTTCTTGTGCCAGCATCTGTCATGGCTTTGAATAAAATGAAAAGATCAACAATGCTCTTACCTAAAAGTGATCTGAGTAACATTCAAAGGCTTTAATTTGTGTTCTTTGCGCTAACAGTTGATTGTATGAGCACAGCTATACAGAGAGGTCTTGTAATTCAGTAATACTGCTTTGTATCTCTGAGAAACCCTTCTTACTGACATTAAAGTAATGACTAATTCAGGTTCAAGTCAGTCTTAAAACTCCAGAAACAGAAAGCACTCTGAAAACAGATTAAGATGCAACACTTCAGAATGTGAAAGTATCTATTTTACTAGATTAAAAGGTGAAACTCAGAGGAGCTGGAATATTTTAGGATGCGCAACAACCCCAGTTATTGGTGGAAACGTGACCTATACACATGCTTGCAATTGGAACTCTTCCTGAGTGGGTATTGTTGGCTTATGTGCCTATCAAAGTATCTGAAACCTTATGAATATGATTTACTGTTATTGAGTTAAATTAACAGACCAGAAGAATGAAAGCAACTTTATTGAAGATCCTCTTTATCTGAGAGGAGCTAGCAACAACTATACCCCTAGCTGTTGTAAAAGCTTCTCATTTACCACTTTAAGGTCTGAGCATAGGTATCCAGATTCTTTCACATGTGATGAGGAAATCATGCAAGTGAGCCTTTAGTTTGGCCACTTATCTTGGTTTGTTACTGCTCAACCAGCTTAGCGGTGAAAGAGCTTTTCCCATATTCAATTTATAGAAGCCTTCTGAAGTAGTGGGGCTGATGTGTCAGATAACCATGAATTTAAGATTAGCATTGAGCATTGTTGTAACACACTGAACTATGGTTGTCTTTTCCTGAGATGCCATTATCTAATATGTTTGCCTTGACTTTTAAAGTATGCACAGGATATTTGGAAATCTGGGCGTGTTCTCAATGCCTGTAGAGCTGTCTGATTTGATAAATTACCAATCTGCTTGAGTTTTCCTCTTCTCCATCCCCAAACATGACAGTTGTTTTACAAATTTTCTTCAGACTATCAAATCCTTTGCATAGCTGAAGCCTTTGTTATAATACCACAAAAAATCTTGTCTTATGCTAGATCATTATTCCTACTGGATAATAAAAACGAAGAAAAAATTCCATGTGTGCAGCGGCTCAATTTTCTGTGTGTCTGTCTCCGAAACTGTAAAAATATTTCTTAATGTAGATTCTCTGCTTTTGAGGGGTTTTCTGGCTCTACAAAGCTGATTCTTCATCACCAAACTTGTAGCACTATAAATGGATATCCTTCTCCAGATATCTCCTTGAAGTTAACAATGGTAAGGCGCAAGAGTGGATGTCCCGATCCCAGACTCCAAAGACAGCTCAGAGAACAGCTCCGTCTTCTGGAAAATGACAGCAGGGAGGTCATGGCAGTTTTCAGTGTAAGTCAACTGTTTTGGAATTGAGAGGTTTATTTGTTCAGAGAATACAGCTCTATGCTACTGAACTCATCAGCAAGATGCTTGGGTTCCATGTCCATCTGCATGCTGTATCCTTGAATTTGAATGACCAGAGTTTTCTCTTGGTTCACAAAATGATGTACAGACATTAGAAATATCAAACCACTGAAAGAGACAGCAACACCAAATTCATGCCAAAAAAACCTAGCTAAATAAGTTATTAAGAATTCTAATTAAAATATCTTCTCCTTTGATTTACATCACAGGAAATTGTCTTTTGTGTGATTTATTAATTTGCCCTCATACTGGCTTTTCAGTTTACAGTTGCTTATAGTCATTTGGCATGTAAGTTACCTAGAAAATCCACTGCAAAGCCAAAGTGGAAGTCTGAAGGAGAATAGTATAAATATTGGACTTCATAGGGCTAGATAGCTATAGGTTTAAATTGCACACAAGCATTAAACATTTTTTATTACTGTCTTTAATTTGTTAGTATATAGGAAACATGTTCTGTACAACCACTGAGGTTTGCTAGAAATACAACTTAGTCTCCCTTTTCCTCTTGAAGAAAAAAGCAGGATGATACCATTTGACCTTTGGCATCCTCTTTCTGTTTTAGCCTCCTTCACTAGCAAGCCAAACACTGAAATCTTAATTAGTTATGACTTTATGACTGTTAGATATATATGTTCCTACATGATTTTCCTTTCATATGTTATGAACCCTCCATCACCAGCCTGCTGATTTTGTGACTGTGAAAACAGTCTGTACTCCTGCTGCTCTGCTCTAACTTTTGTTTAGGAGGAGATGGAGGAAGAGACGGGTGATGAGAAGGAAAAGAGCATGCAAATAGGCTAGATTCGTGGCCTTATTAGAAACAGACTGGGAAAAGAACTTTGAAGGAAACAAGATTTATAATGATAAATTTCCTTAGAATGTTGTTTTGATATTCAGCAGTGCATAAAGCCCCTGAGGCTCAGATATTTTAGCATGTGTTGGCAATTTATTAATAGATTTCAGGCTCTTGTTAATATTTAATCTGGTGAAGAAAGGAGTATGCACAAGATCAAAGTAGCGATGAGGCGTGCCTGTTGGAAGAGGCTTAAACTGGACTTTTATTTTCAAAAAGGAATTACTATTTTAATGTGTTCATGTTGCATGAATTAAAAAGATAGAAATTAATTATTTCTGAGAACTTTTAAAATCAAGACATAAGTCATAAACAGTGGATAAAATTCTGTCGTGCTTAGATTACAGAAAATGTTTGAGGGAGAACTTGTAGATTTAAAATCAATTTCCAGATCTGTCTTGGGATTACGTGGCAAGGGCTTGGTAGAAGGGGTCTGCAGGGGTGACCTCTGTGAACAGAGCCCAGCAGTTGCCCCATGTCCAGCTGGCTCCAAAAGGGACTTGCTGCTGGCCAGAGCCGAGCCCTGAGTGGTGGTGGTTGGCCCTGGGCCGGAGCTGCAGCCCGTGGAGAGGAGCCCATGCAGTAGCAGGGAGCCTGGGGGGAGCTGCCGCCCGTGGGGGACCCGTGATGGAGCAGTTTGCTCCTGATGGATGGACCCCATGGTATGGACCCATAGGGGTGCAATTCTTGAAGAGCTGCTGCCTGTGGGCAGCCTCTGCAGAATCAGTTCAGGAAGGATGGCATCCCGTGGGAGGTACTCCACGTGGAGCAGGGGCATGGAGTGACCTTGAAGGAGTGGCAGAGATGAAGTGCTAGGGACTGACCTCAGCCCCAATTCCCAGTTCCCCTGCACCACCTGAGGGGAGGTGGAAGAGGGTGGATGGGGGCAAGGTGTTTGCTTTTAGTTTCTTACTGTTCTAGTCTGCTAGTGATAGGCAATAAATTATATTAATCTCCCCTCTTCCTTTGAGGAGGGGGATTGAAGGAGCAGTTGTGGTGGAGTTGAGCTGCCCAGCAGGGTTCGTTTTTTTTTTAAAGTTGCACTTCAATTTATGATGTGCCAGGATCAAAGGTACAGTACTGGGAAATGATACAGTAAGACTATACCTTTTAGCTGTACATCTGATTTATTCTCTGAGATGCTGGTTCAGATATTTGACTCATAAATTGCCACAGTTCTTTGTATTTCCCTGAAAGATAGCAACCAACAGCACCGGAGAGCCCCATTTTTAAACAGTTTGGTTGCACGTCAGTTAGTTGTTTATTGTCGATCTTTGGCTAGAATCCATTAAAATGTATATTTCTTACACTAATTTGAAAGTTTATGTAGTTCTCACCGTTAGCATTGTCCTTATAAAATTCAACATTGTAAATTATAATGAGATTATTGCTGTTCTTTGTTAAATTCACAACATTATGAACTGTTACAAATGAGGAGGAAAGGATCTTAGTGCATATTCTAAAAAATAATATTCCAACATATTTAATTAGTTTTAATGCATGGAACCAGTGAACAAGGGAATGACTGTTCCATGTCTCCTCTGGCACAAGACTGAGTTCAAAGATGCATCAAAGGAGGTATGTTGTCATATGTGTACAGAGCCCTGAGGCGAACCTACAATAGGATGCCGTGGATCCTAAAAATTTACAGTGGCTCAAATGATCTAGAGATATTTTAAAATATCAGGGAAAAAAAATCCTTCTGGTATTTAATATTAATGCCTGTTCTCCTAGCAAAAGAAGTTCCTAAGCTGTAAATTGCTCTGGGCTAGGAGGACATTCTTGGAAAGGATCACTAGATGCCTGCCTGGCTTTCATACTCCATATGGTGAATATTGGCCACTGTACAGAGACAGGTCTGAAACACAGGCCTTTAGGTCTCATCCAGTCTTAATTCCAGAGTTGTGAATTTACAGAGTAATTATTAGCATAACTGGTAAGAATAAATCGGACTAAAATTTGTTTGGCTGTATGTTGTAGGTATGTGTTAAAGAAGAGATATCTTATATAGGCCAAATCCTGTTTTTTTTACCCTTCTTAGTACATAATGTTTTAGTATAAATGTTAACTAGTGAGAAATTTTGCTTGAGCCTGGTAAAATTGTAATTAAAATATTGTTTTTGATTTTTTTAGGAGCTCTCTGCTAGATTGCTCTCTATTCACAGTGATCAAGATCTAATAGTGGTGACATTTAAAACTTTTGAAGAAATATGGAAGTTTCTAACTTATCATTCATTGGGTAAAGCTCTTTTACCATACAACAGTACAATATGCTTTTTTTTATTCCTCTGCACGTAATTTCTGATTGACTGGGAATATGTTGAATGTGATCTTGAGATTTTCAATGTGATAACTCCTAATAGCAGTAAATAACGTGCTTGAACGTAGTACTGGGGATAGGGCTGGAGAGACATCCCCCACCTCCAAGAGAACCTGCATTTGTACCAAAGCAGGTAACAGCTATCATTTCTGGATGGTGTTTAGTCTAAATACCCTAGCATCAGATCATGCTTTCTTTCCAAGCAGTTTATTCTAATCCAAGTGTTTGTGCCGTAGTGCCTAATCCATACTGCTACTTAAATACTTTCACAGCTTTTTCTGCTCACCATAGATATGGAGAACTTATAATTCTTTCCTTGCACCAGGCTCAGACCTAAGTGAAGGCTTCTAACTCATGCTTCCCTCAGTGTTGTTTTCTTTAGGAAAATCCACCCTAATTCCTTTAATCCTTCTTCACAGAGTGTATTTTCTAGAACTCTGATCATGTTCCCCACTGGACTCCTCTAGTTGGTCCACATCTTTCCTGAGTAGTAATGAGCAAACTGGACCGAGTTGGTAAGGCTTCAGATGAAATATCAAGTAAAACAGATTTGCATGCTTTGGTCCTGTTTCTAAATCTGAGCATACGTTTTGTAGCAGTATGGTGCTGTTGATTTGAGTTCCATTTTTAATAACCTATAACTTCACGGGTCTTTTCTGAAGAATAGTGTTTGAATCAGATTTTGTCTTTTAATTTTGTTCACTTGATTATATTTTTCTTCTGTGTATGGAGAATCTTGTGTGCACTACTTCTTTGAGTTTGTCTGTTTCCATCAGACAAATCTAATATAATGAATTTTATTTTTAATTTTTTTGTCATTTTGTATTTTAAGACATTCCTTAGTGAAATAGAAAAAATACCTTTCTTATCCAAATTCACAGAGAAAGCACAAAAAGATGAAGTTTCTTATGTGAGACTGGCTGAAAGGAAATCAATTAGCATCTTCCAAACTGCAGAGTAGCACCTTGATCACTGCTCTGTCCACCCCTTCCTCTCCACTGTAACTGTATACTCAAAGGATCAACTAATGTTCTAATCTTGGTCCCTGAAGTAATAATCTACCATCTATAACATACTACCATACTATACACTACTACCATACTATACCATACTACATCAACTCAGATGTTCCTGTAACCATGATACAGCTTTGAAAGCTGTAAATCCTTATGTAAGGAGTCCCAATTTCCAAGATCAAGCACTGTCTCGTGACTTACTTAACTCTGATATGCAGTATTATTTCTGTCTCAAAGAAATTTCAGGAATTTGATTCCCAGGCACAGTATCTACTTAAATCGACATAGCTGATTCAGGCAACAGAAATTTATGAAGAGATTATTTCTAGTCACCTGTTATTACGGGATGCTAAGCAGCTGTTATTCAAAGCTTGCTAGTGAAAACCTTTGAAATACAGCTAAATCATGTGGAACCCTTGTAATGCGAGGACATGGTCTGCTTTTTCAGCAATGTTAGAGACAAAGAACTTCTGCGCCTTTTAGGTGTAGCTTGTGATAACTAAGCACCAAAAGTAGCTGTAATGCACGTGACTCAATGGATGTAATTTTGCCTTGTAACAATAGTGTTATACACTATGGGTTAAGCAATAATGGAGCTGTCAGAATGCATACCCCAGTTTGACTTTCTGAAAGTTATATTCTTTAAAATACAGTAACACTGCAAAGAAAACAAATTCTTTTTTTTTTTCTCCTAGGTTTTATAAATCATTGCATGGAGAATTTATTCCTAGATCAGTCCTTCTGGCTCTGTTCTCAAGAGGATGAAGAAACAGGCATTGAAGTCTGTGTAAATGAAAAATCATTGAAGTTGATGTACAGAAGTCTGCTAGTACAAGAAGGTAAGGAAGACTGTATGCGCTAAGGTTAAATTTAGAGAAGTGCCTTTCTTTATAGCTGTTTTTTAAAATCCTGAAAGTAAATCTTAAGATCTACTCAAATACTTAGTTAAGTGGAAATTTAAATCTATTAAATCCAAGTGTACGAAAAAGAGAAGAGAAAGGAGCAGCTCAGAAAGGGTTCAGTAGAATCAAAGGGGGATTAGATAAATTCAAGTGCAACTGGTCCATAAATGGATACCAAAAGGATTAGATAGGGATGTGCATTCCAACTTGGTTAATATTACTGCAGATCCTGGAGATGTAAAAGGGATTACAAATAGTTGCCAGGTTTATGTGCTTCTCTTAAACGGTAACATCTGCTGCCACTGTCAGAGACAGAATGCTGGGCTAGATAGCTCATTGACCAATGCAATAGGAATTTTTCTTGTGTTCTGCAGGGAATATAGACACACGTATCCAGGTAATCTGCTGCAAAATAATGCAGAAGAGGGTTCTACACTTCACAGAACATTTCATTTTACTGAAATAGAAACTAGGCAGAAATGTATGAAAATCTGATAAATAATGAGAGAGAAAATAATTGTGAAATCTCAAATTATCCATCTTTAATTGAATGCTACAGATGCTCTTGAAGAGAATTTTAAAGCTTGTATGGCATTAAAACATTACATAAAATGGCATCTGCTACACTGCATTCTTTTTAGGGGCATTTTTTGTTTTACATCCTGACAATCTGGTAACAAAGATAACGGCTACAGACTGCGAAACGAACACTTATTTTGAGACTGCAGCTTTTACTGAAGATGTAACAGATGGATCTGTGGATGGTGACATGACCGTGCTGTCTAACGTTTCTCTGGAGCCACTGATCCCTTTTCATCAGTAGGTACCTGACCCTAACTACCTCTTTTATATGCATCTGTTTCATGCGTATGTATCTGCTTAGAGAAAGGTCCATCTAAATGGCGGTTTCTTATGGAACATCCATCTTCTATCAACAATGGGAACAAATGCTCTATTTCGTTCCACATCATGTAAGTGAAATTAATTCCAATGCCTGCAGTGCAGCTTTTAAAGAAGATGGTTTACCATCTTGTAAGTTAGATATTGCCTTTTTTTTTTCTGAGTCTGAAATATAAGCTATTAGTATTTCTAAAATAATTTAAATTGACAATTCTCATTTTTCAGGATGCTTGGAAGTGTGGATGGTAACAGGTGGGATGCTTGGAAATATGGATGAGGACAAGACAGCAGTGTTTTTACTCAATGTTATTGGCAGAAGCCATCTGCAGTTATATTGCAGTTTCTTTCAAGTTCATATCCAATCTCATAATTGCTAGAAAGCCAAAATTTTATCAGTGGGCTTAATCTACTCCCTATTTTATGAATAATCAAAAAATCAATCATTCTTGGTGTTCTCAGTAGTTCAAAAGCAGTAATTTTTTCTGTGGATCTTGGGCAGGGAGAAGTAGCAAGGCTTTTTCTGCTAGGTTGCATGAGGAACTGAGGTAATATTTCTTTCAGTGCTAACATTGCTCAAAATATAGCTGTATCTGAAGTTTAGTCAGTGTTGAAATTGAAAGATATTTGGGAGGAGTACATCTTTTTGGTTTTAAATGCATTTAAAATATAACTTACTGTTACAAGATTTAATAAGGTGTTTCGTGCACTAACTACAATTTCTTTTTCTACTTAAAGATGGTTTCTTAAAGTGTATTCTGATCCTATTGATGTTACATACAAAACTGAATGTAAATCCATCAGGCAAGTTGGTAAGAAATTCCATTCAAATGTCAACATGTAAAAAAAATGTATTCTATGATTTCACTAGGACAGACTCTGAAGGGTTCAATATTTCTTTTCATTGTATTAGGATGGGAAAACAGCTTTTAAAATTGCATTGCTGTAAAATTAGTGAGAGCATAAATCTCTGTCTATGACAAAGGGGTTTTACAAAATAAGTGGCTCGACATATCTAATTTGAGTTAAACTCTTAGGCTTGTGTCTCCTTTTTTTTGTCTCCTATATGTTGTGTTAAGTAGATACAAAGTAATTAATTTGATGCCTCTGTAGATTTGATGATAAACTTTAAATAGGAATACACACCACTGTAATTTTTGTGGATCTTTCACACATGTACTGATTTAGCTAA
Organism: Anser brachyrhynchus; assembly: GCF_964034855.1. NCBI lineage: Eukaryota > Metazoa > Chordata > Aves > Anseriformes > Anatidae > Anser > Anser brachyrhynchus. Next base: position 68,052,418 of record NC_137698.1, read on the forward strand.
TACTGACAGAAAAATAACACTCATACTTTGTCACTGTTTCAGATTTTTGAAAAGATTTTAGATTTTGCTTTCTAATGGCTGGGAAATTACTAATATAGATTTTTATGCTGTTATTCACAATTTTAATTGCTCAAACCAAACTGATTCCATACAGATGCTTTAAATCTTGCTGCATTGGTTGTACAACTCAGGTTCCAGGAATGTCTTTCACTAAATACATTTCTCTGCTGAGTTGCTATTCTAGTAAGTGTATTGTTAAACTACTGTATCTGCAAATAATATTTATCTCTATTACACAGCAACGGGATCCTGTCTAGCTGTGATGAATTATGAAAGTACTGTGCCTGAAGAGATTGGTTTCCAGGAAGGAGACAAAATTGAGATCCTTGGTTACCTCGTTGAATGCATGGAATGGTTTGTTGGAAGACATCTGCTTACTGGCCAAATAGGTTTTGTAAAGACGAATTATGTTAAACTGGACTTACCTGGAAATAAGTAAGTGTTACGTATTTAGCTTGGAAACCAAAAGAGGCTTAGGAAGAGTCTCTTGAGCTTTAAAATACTGAATGTTAAACTTAAGTTTGCAGTTTTTTGGTTTGGTTTTGTGTGTCCTGTTGATAAAAATTGCCGTAGTGTGTATCAGTCAGAACAAACACAAAGAAATGGGAATATGAAATTAGCTTAGATATTGGGAAGTGTTGTCACATTGTACCTGAGTTTCTTACTGGGAAAAGGGATTGTTGTAGTTGTGTATATCTGGTTCAGTGTCTATTCTTTGGATCACATAATCCAAGAATTTTTACTGTTTCAGAAGATTCCATTTTTACTGGTGTCAAGATCTATGTTAAAGTATCCAACTTCTGATTTTGCTAGTACCATCACCATAGGCCTTAATTTGCTTCATATGAGGTTCACTTATGAATAATTGTTCATAATGCAAAAAGAAACCCATAAAAATGTGCATTTCAGAATGCATTGGGACAAATAGGCTGCTCTTATTATGTCTGGATTGCTTGCATGCTGAAATTAGGAGTTCTTAGATGTTGCTTGCAGTTTGATATGTAACCTTGAGCTTATTAGAAAATCAATTTCATAATGTCCTTAAATATTTGTGCTTTTAATAAATTCTCTCATAAAATGCTATACCGTGATATAGAGACAAAACTTACTCTGATATGGCAGAAACTGTTAGCTTGCAAGCATCATTAGGTATCATTAGTTTCTATATATGTTTGTAAATATGATGACTGATATTAATTTTGAACACAACAGGACCTGTAATGGGAAGCCTGTATTGGTTTCTCTTAACAAGTTCAAATTTTAGTGAGGCATTCAAACTTCATTAAGCTCCTCAAGCCAAATCTGCTTTGAGACACCTTCTAAGTTGCTTCTTTCTTTGTTAGAGCACAAGACCTGGATTTTCTTAAAGCAGAAGAGCTGTCTTGTTTTTCAAAGGAAAAACAATTAGAAGAAGTGATACATTTGTTGAAGCAAACTTCTATCACAGATGTTTGTTCTGTGTATAGAATAGGTAAGTACGTGTTTTACTCCTTTTTGCTGCCCAGGATACATGTATTGTTCCTATATCCTTGTTGTAAGTGACTTTTTTTCTATTTTAATGAGATTCCAGACTTTGTAGCTCCTTTGAAATATATTGGTGTTCAGTTTGATTGTAGATACGTCATTTAGATTTATTTTCCTGCTGATGCAAAACTTTTCCCAGCAGAGCATTTAGAAATCCTCTTTTGTCCATTTTTGAGTGACTTGAGCAGCAGGACTTTCAAATACTGCTGTTGAGCTGAACAGATCTTTAAGCCTTCAAATGACAGAGTGCTGCATTAGAAAAGGCTGTGTTCAGCTAAATATCTGCTTTGCATTTTTGTTAGAAAATGTGGCATAATAATTATTGATGGGTAGTGTAAACACACACGTCCTCGTGTTTCATTTAACTATCAAAGGCATAGCAAAATCTATTCATACAAAGAAATAACTTACTTTTAGCTACATCATCTCTACAGCTGTTATCTGTCGAAGTGCTTATGCTTCACATAAAGTAATTGCGACAATCGGGGTTTCCTCTGTAGAGACTTGGTCTAAGGTAGTCAATATAATTAACTGTCTTGCTAAACTGACCAGGAGCAGCAATTTCTTATCCCACCACAGGCTGTGCAAGACAGTGAAAATAATCAGCATGGCAACTGGCATATCCCGAGAAATATCTTCTACATACAAAAGTAATTCTTAAATGTTCTACAGATGTGTTATGTTAGACATTTCAATCTAGATCTTTGGGTCAGACTTAGGAAATTAATCTTTTCTAAACTTACAGGGAACATCCAATTTTTCCACCATATGGAACCGGAAAAAAAAAGTTATATTTTAGAATACTTAGAGATGAAAAAGAGGTAAGATACGAGGTAAGCTAACATGGCTTTTTTCTTTCTTACAGACCAGTTAGAAGAACAGGAATTTCAGAAAACTCATGAATGTGGTAATAAATATGCAAATTTTTATTTATTAAAATATTTTTATTTATTAAAACTAATGTAGCTTCTAATCTTTTTGCTTTTGTCTTTCTGATGTCTTTTCACATTCTAACTTTCTTCTCTCATTGCTTCTCTACCTTATCACTAGGTTTGGCTGTAAGATGTTGTAGCTTTCACAAGTATCAGATGCCTTTCTCAGACATTGCTATCCTACTGCAAAGTACATGACTTATTTTTACTGATGTGACCACACATTTTGTTTAAGAAGGCAAAGTACTTTTTATGGGACACCTGGCAAGTGCCCAGTTTGAATTCTAGTATATCTTCAGTCTGTTAGAAAACATCCCATAAATACATTCCCTAGAGGAGACACTTCGAGAATGCAGAATTATTTCCCACTGGAATTTAGCTACTAAGCTGTTACTACCATTACTTCCATTGTACTAACATTTTTCTAAATATCAATTTTTATGTTTATGATTCTGCTGAACACTTTCATAAATGGAGTTCTAAGGAAACTGAGCTCTTCAAATTTGCAAGGTCAATAAACTCCTGTTGATACTCAGCTGTAAGCTTTACACTGACTATGAATGTAACCTGATAACAGTGGGAGAACTGAAAAATGATAGCATGTTTGTCTTGTTTGTGTTTATAATATATTCAGTAGTGATAGTTCTTGAAGAATTTAGATCAGTGACCACAATGATAACCACAAACTTTGTGATTCTAGGAAAGATGATCTGCACCAGCAGAGAAGCAGGCTTGGTATCTGACAACGGAATCTTATTACATCTATTACACAGGCATGGCTGTCCACGTGGAAATAACGTGGGCAAGAGTACAGTACTTTCACAGGCACCCACTTCAGACTTTAACAACACATAGAGCTCCATCTCACCCTCCCTGGCTAACCTGCCTTAGTTTTCTAGCAGAATTTAGGCTTACCCTTATTCAAACCTTAAATCTATCCCATATTCATGCCCAGACCTTGGGCCCTTTATCCAGCCTCCACTATAGACCCTGTTTTTTTCCAGATTCTGGTGGTCTCCAGTTTACCAGGTGTCTGAATTGTAATTCTCTGGTAGTGCTTGCTCTTGCTTTAATATACACTCGAAGTGTACTTTGAGTCAAACACAAAAAAAGTTTGTGTTAGTTAAATAGGATGGAACAGACTTTGGTGATCAGGAACAGGTGAGATAATTGTAATAATCAGCAGTGTGCTTAGGTGTGGCAAGTCCTTTTATCCCCATTCCTCCATTTCCCATGTTTGTTTCTCCCTGACCCATCTTGTTCTCTTCTCCCCACCTTTGGATTGTCTCCTAAACATATTGTTGAGAAAGCATTATGTTTATATAGTGTTTTCTAACAACATCCTCTACTGATAAATGTTTCTGTTTGTCTGAAAGATCATTGTGTACATGCACCCATGAAACTTTGATCTGTGAATTATTTTTGAATTGCAGAAATTCCATGTTCACACTCTAACATGGTATCCACTAGCAAGAATGGCAGGATAGAAGAATTCTTAAAGAACTTCAAGAATTTGGAGGTCACACGGGCAGAAGGGCCAGCTACTGAAGGAAAGGATTCTGCCAAGTCTCCAAATCAGGAAATCCTTCCTCCACCTGCAGGACCTTGCTTCTACATCTATCAAGATGATGGTCAAGCATCTGATGTCTTTGAGTCATTGCTACTCTTCTTAAATAGGGAAGAGTATGAGAGAGATTTCAAAAACCTGTATGATTTCTCTTATCCGTTTATTAATAGCATGTTTTATGGCTTTTCAGAAGAAGACGAACTGGTTAGCTTTTTTAGCATAGCAAGAGAGTTAGCAAAGAAAGCAGGTATGTCCTGGGCACTAGCAAGGCTATGCTTTCTATTAGGCAGGCTAAGTTTTAAAAAGGTGAAGTTTTCCCAAGCTCGGGTTTATTTTGAGGAAGCGTTGGGGGCAGTAAGTGGAGGGTTTAGTGATTTATACTTTGTAATTGCCCTTTACACAAATCTAGCAGCCATCTACTTGACACAGAAGAACAAAGAAAAATGTGCTCATATTTTTGACAAGGCTACATCTCTTCTCATGGGAATTCCCAACTACATTTGCAGTGCTGACCTAGAGTCAGATATTCTGAAGTATGCTCTGAAGAGGACAATTTTGAGCCAGAACAAACATGCGGAGGCAAGGGCGTGCTTTCTACTGGTAAAACACTACACTGCACGCAAACAGCATGAAGAGGCACTGCCCTTCTTAGAAAGGCTGCAATTGTTGCTAAATAATTTGGGTTTACAAAACAACTTATCCAACAACTGTTATTTCAAACTAGCAGAGTCCTACAATGAGAAGTGTTTGCCACACATTGTGTTAAGTTGCATAAAAGTCTCCTCTTCCCAGAGCTCAAGTACTTTAATGGATTCCTTGAAAAGGATTGATTTAGTCATCAAAAATGCTCCGAAGCTCTATGGCTTGAGAAAACTCAAACAAATACTTCCATCCCAAATTGCACCTTACCTGATACAAGCTCTGTCTTCTGCATTTACAAGTGAGCAAGAAGGACTATGCAGCACCATCTATCTCAGCTTAGCAAAACTGTACAGCCACCACAAACGGTATGGAAAAGCCATTGTTTACATGATGAAAGCGCTGGACTCTGATACATCTGCGAAGCCAGAGGAGACTATTAACTATTTGGTTTCACTTGCTTGGTTATACATTCTTTACAGGCAATACGATGTGGCAGTAACCATTTTAAATGCTGTTGTAGACTCCTCACGGAGCAATCCTCGACAACTAGGTGTTGCTTATAATATGCTTGCTATTGCTTTGAAAAGAACAAACAACACAAAGGAAGCTGCTGAAAGCTGCTACAAAGCTCTACGTCTTTCTGAAGAGGCAAATATGACCCATAACCAAGCTATAGCCCTGGCTAATTTTGGAGCGCTCTGCCTGCATGCAGAAGCCAATAAGCTGGCAGAACATTATTATATCAAGGCAGTGAAGATATTCTCCAAACTTTCAAGCATGGACTGTGGCCAAGAGTTTATCCAAGTCCTCCTTCAACTGGGATGTTACTACGTTAGTGGAACTCAAAGAGAAAAAGGAAGGTTTTATTATGAATGGGCATTTTTAGTTGCAATGGAGACAAGTCATCTGGAAAGTAGGTTGTTTTTTTTTCCTCTCTTGAAGTTATGAAACATACCCTGTTTGGGAATGTTTGTTATATATAATGGTTTATACCATACATAATGGTTTTTCCTTAACATTTTATGTTCAGTTACATGACAGCTGTGATGAAAGTCTGCTCCATTCTGTAATGGTGGAGAAAATAAATACTTATTTGTTTTTCTGGTACTTTTCAGGCTTGTCAGAAATGATGGAGAAAATGTAAACATTAAGAAACAACTAAATAAATTACTATAAAGTCTAGAGACTTCTTTGGTCAATACTATTTATAATATCGATGTTCAATAATATTTATAATAGCTACGATATCATTGGCTGTACAAACAGGAAAAGACTCAAATATAAATATATGAAAACAATGGATACTCTGGATTACTTTTGCATAAAATAGTTGTATTTAGAAGAACCATGCTATATTTGTGTTTGCTGATTTAGGCAGTTTATGCGGGTAAGGTGACTGTTTTATCACTTTATCCTAGAAATCAAGTTTTAAGTAACCTCTAGCCTTGGTTAATTTTGTTGAGGGTGAAGAAGCTGGTGGTGGAATCTTCTTGTCATGACTTCTATATTGTTATTCACTGACTTCTGAGCTTATGAAACAGTAGGAATGCACTATTTTAAAAATAATTTAACTTTCATTTTAAAATAGAAATTCATGGCAGTATTTCGTATCTATTCCCCTAGGTCAGCTTCAAGCAATTAAACTGCTGTGTCAGTTCTACAGTACAGTTGTTCCCAATGAGGCTCAGTGTGTCATCTACAATGAATATCAACTATCTTTAGCTAGAAAGATGTCCAATAAAGATCTGGAGGGACAAATTTTGGAAACCATTAGTCAGCTCTACTTGTCTTTAGGAACAGAAAGGTAAGACATGCTGAATGACTTTGCTTTTATCCTGATTTTAACTTTTCTGCCATGCTAAAGGATCTCAATTTTTACAGCAGTTGAGTGTGACTGATTTTTTTCTCTCTGCTTTGCCAACACACTTTATTATAATTGAAGGGGGTCCAGAGCTAGTGAAGACTTCTGATTTTGCTTTTTTAAGTAACTATCATCTCCCAAGGGAGACAAGATGTTCAACAGGGATTAGCACCATTTCAAGAGCCAAAATATTTTTAAAATGTAAGTAAATGCTTGAAAAAATTATATGCTATGCAACACTTCACTGCGACATCACTAGGATTATTGCTGGTAGGTGACTAGTTTGCGATGATAAATTTTCCATGACAATTTTTCCATTGGAAACTGAACGGGATATTCCAAGTAAGATATCAAATTGTCTCTAAGTGTTTCCCTTTGAGGAAATGTTTTTCAAAATTTATATAAACAGAAAACCTATGTGCATAACTGCACAGTGTCAGTCTCCAGAAATTTCTACCCTGTTCTTGTTCTCGGAATACCATTTTTTGGCTTATCATTAAAGAAAAAATAGACTGCACAGCTCTATAGTGATTAACAGGTGCTTGAGAAACTTAAGGGGTTCTCACAACAACAACAAAGATTGTTTTTTTAAGATTGTGTCTGCTTTGTCTGAATTCTTTTCTTACTGTATCTCACTTGGAGTCACTTTAGATTCAGATATCTTTAGGCATACCTCAGTATAGGAAAAAAATATGCTTGATTGTGGGGAGAGAGTAGATGCTTATTTTAGCTTAAAGTAGCTGAAGCTCAAGCGTCTAATTTTTCTAATATGCCATCTAATTTATTCTGCTTTAACTGCTTCCATTTGCTGTAAAAGCAACCATGTACTTCATGGTATATTTTAATGTGTTTGTGCCTTGTGCTTGGAGGAAAGTGCATCTGGTCATGGTGATGGGAATTTACCATAAGATAGATAGAGAAGGATTTAATAAAGAAATCTGGGGCTTCTGTGGCTGGGCTTCTGTGGCTGGTATCAAGCACTGTAAGCAGCAATCAGTGCTGCCCAGTGACCTCATAATTTATATTCTCCCCCCTATCCCAATCCCAAATTTTGTACAAGGGTGGATTAGTCTGAACTGTGCATAAGTCAAAGCCCTAGCTGATATTTAGAAAGAGAAAATTACAAACACTATTTCTTTCTGAGGCTTGTAGGAAAAAGAGCAAATAATAGAAGAGATGAAGATGAGGAAAGATTTTTTTCTACCTGTCACTAGTGTGAGGTAGGGTAAAAAATAACATCTAAATAAAACTAAATAAATCACTCTGAAATAACATAATGTGATAACAATCTAACAGAAAACAGATTTGAACCAACAGTCTTTTACATTAATATAACACTTCTCTAATTATGATGAAAAACATTCCCCATTCTGAAGAGCCATTCCGTGATAAGGAGTTTTCCCCCATTTCAGGGCTTACAGATCAGCTCTGGAATATACCAAAAGAAGCCTTGGAATATTTATAGATCTCCAGAAAAAAGAGAAAGAAGCATACGCTTGGCTACGGGCAGGAAAGATATATTACGTTCTGAGGCAGAATGAGCTTGTGGATCTTTATATTCAGGTATGTTGTCAGCACAAGCATACATATGTCATCGGCATGGAGCAGGTGGCATGGTAAACAAACATAACAATCCCAGAGATTTTGCTAACTGATGTTTTGAACACATAGTAACACCATTCATGTAGTAAGCTTAACAGCTGAAAGTCTGAGCATCTTCATGTGGTGTTCCATTTTAACCTGTTTCTGGACTCTGGAAAGATCTTGGGCAGTGACCTTTACTGCCTGCTTTGTTGCAAATTTTGTGTTCTGTGCATCTCTTCATCCTATTACCTCATTGTCTTAACAGCTGTGCAGCGCCACAGCAATTGAATCATGTATGTGTGCTATGTGCTGGTGGATAACATGATTAGCATAGTGTGCTGGCTTGTAGGCCAGATCCTCAGGAAAACAGAGCAGCTTCTTCAGCAAGCATTTCCAGAGCATCTAAAGCATTCCTTCCATGGCTGTGCACAGCATGGCACAGGGCCAGCTGGAGCTGCTGCTGCCTTTGCAGCACTCGAGCTGGTGGTTTGCCAGCTTGGACCCCCCGCAGCTGAGCAGGATCTGCTGCTGCTTCTGTTGCTGTGCTAACAGGCTGAAAGATGACCTGAAGCTGGGATCCAGGCCTTGACTGTTGCAGCTGGATTGTCTGGAGTCTTTTTTGGAGCTGCACTGCAGCATAGACCTGAGTCTTGTAATGATCTGTACAGCTTCTATCCAATCACTTAGGTATTTAGGAAATTAATTTCTTGCTTTTGTTAAAGGGTTTAAAAATCCTTCTCCCCATCGTAAGGGAGAGTGCTGCCTTGTAGCGCAGGATATATACAGCATTTCACATAGCAAGATCTGAGTCTTGGTTGGTGTATGAGTGGTACCAAAATAGGATCATGAAATAAAATAACGTGACACCTACTGTTAAGATGTTTTGAAAAAAAAAAATACACAAAGACGCAGGAAACCATAAGGAACAAATTCATGTTTCAAATGTGCTGAGACACATTGTTGGCTAACTTAATTAATTTTTCTGTTAGCTTTTTGAATGCACGCCAGTAAGACCGAATAAATGCATTTATGGGAAGGAACTGTGCTATAGACATGTTATTTCTTTTTCTTTTACTAAACGGTTTTATCTTATAGCCTCCAAGTCAGTCATTCACCTGGTGGTGCAAAACCTAAATCAACGTGTGGGATGGTTTTCTCTGTTACACTCCTCTTCAAGAGGAAGGGTGGGTCAGGGACATGCACGTACATTCCAAAATATGTACATATGGAATCTGATATTTAGAACTGAGTACCTCTGCTTAAGGAAAATCTTAAAAGAGGAATCTGCCCACTAGAAGGCAGACCACAGGGCCAGTAATTTGTGCAAATTATCACAACTCAACTTGCATGTAAAGTACAACTTCCAAAAACGTAAAACAATAGTTCTTAGGTGCCTAAAGCCAAAACATTCTGAAAAGGAGCACTGCCTTTGAGCCAAAGTTGGGAGTTGCACTTGTATTAGTTTGATGCAACTTGAAAACCAAAACAAGATTCATCCTGCTCTGTGTGCAAGTCCCCTTTCCCATTACTACTTATCCTATCAGTAACTGAGTATCCTGATATCACTTACTTTCTTTGGGGCGGGTGTATGCTTCCTCTCATTAAACCTTTTTTGCTAACGTGGCATACATTTAGTTCAGAGCAGCCAGGATGGTAGAGCTGCATTTAGTTACAGAATTCACAGGCTTTTAAATCTGTGCTGTTAGCTATATCTAACTCACAATCATTTATTTCTATGATAAATTTGATTTCAATTTAGTGTTACAACTATTGAGAACAGTACTTTTTTTTCCCTTGTTGTTCTGCTGTGTGCTGAAAAAGTTAGTAGGATATTATTGACAGAGAAAGGGAAATTGTAACTCTGTATGTGCCTATATTCCTTTTTCAGCATCTACCACTCAAAAAGAGCGTACCAAAAAAAACACAAAGTATGGTCTCATGAAGTAGAGTTTTTCCTATATTCTAATAAGAAGAGGGGCCTTAACAAGATCATTTTTTTCAATCAATAGTATTTATAATTTTTTAATCAAGAAATTACCAAGATTTTTTTTTCTTTTTTTTACCCCATTCCTTGTTTTCAGGTTGCTCAGGATGCTGCTCTCCATACAGGAGATCCCAATTTAGCAATGGAATTGTTTGAAGCTGCTGGAGACATATTTTTCAATGGTTCATGGGAAAAGGAGAAAGCAGTGACTTTCTACAAGGTTTGTGTGTTTTGTTTTTTTTTTTTACAGCATCGATAATTACATGTTCTCCCTTTGTCACAGATTTCTACAAATCCTGAATCTCTCAGCAAACAAGATTATAACCTATTGTAACTGAGTACTTTATGCCATGCTATTAGTAGATTTCACCTGTTGTAATTCTTCTCTGTTTAAGATGTGATATATTCAAAGAGCAAAAGAAAACCAGAAATTGCTTGACATGATGTAAACAGAAGTTTTTCAGCGCACAACTTGGGGTTCATAAATACCTAACTTGTTCTTGTGCATTTCAGGACAGGGCTCTTCCACTTGCTGTTGAGATTGGCAACAAAAACACTGAGCTCAGATTATATAATAAACTGGTGGAATTGCTGGTGAATCTGAAGGTTTACGAGGAAAGTCTGGAATATGCAAAAGCATCTCTTATGCTTAGTGTAAATTTAGGTAAGACCAATTTCAGTTACAGCTGGATATGAGTGATATCTCCAATTTAAGACAGGAATCTAAAAATAAGATGTTTTCGTCCTTCAAATTCAGTCAGATTTCCTGACAGGAATTCATAACAATACTCTCCTTGCTATTTTTGCCTCTGTTCAAGAAAAAATAATGTTACTGTTGCCTCTTCAAACTCTAAATTCATATGGAAAGTGTACAGCACAGAATTAAGTGTGGGATTCCAAGCCCAAATTTAATGTGCTTTCTTATAGCCAAGCTGCAATACTGATCAATACTTTTGTGCCAAGATGCTTATGAGTATCATGTACTCTATTCAGATTTGCTTGTAGCCTTGCTGGTGAACAGATCAAGGAAAAAGTAATTAAAAACAATAAGGCTAGATTCCAAAATGATATTCTTTGTTTTTGAGAACTGTTCAACTGATTAAGAATGCTCCTGTCCCTCTGTACGTGCACGGACAGATCATTTTGATCAGTCTGATCTTTTTTCATATAATTTCTAATATAAAGTTTTCACTGGGGAGGTTAAGGAAGTTTGTAATCCCATTATCTATTACCCTTTTGAAAACTTCCAAAAAAAAAAAAACTGTTCTTTGTAAATACACACAGTGTGTGATACATGAAAGGTATGAATGCAGTTATTTTAGAAAATCCCAGAGACAGTCAAATCCAACAGCAAAAAAAATCAGAAATTTTCTGGGAATTTTCTTAAGGAAAAGGGCAGGCTTCGCCATGTATCTCTTGGCCATGTATCAAAACAAAAATAGTTTTGATCAACAAAATACTATATAGAAATAAACTAAAAAAAAAAAATACCGATATATCCTGGTTTGAGAAAATTTCACTTTTGTTTCTTTGATTTTATCCTGATTTGTACATTATCTCATTAGGAAATCAGCTAAATGAACGAATAGCTTATCATCGTCTGGCTGCCATCCATCATCATTTGGGTCACTGTGAACTAGCTGAACACTTTTATTTAAAGGCCTTGTCCCTCTGTTCCTCTCCCCTGGAGTTTGAGGAGGAAACATTGTATTATGTCAAGGTGTACTTGAACTTAGGAGACATAATATTCTATGACCTTAAGGTAAGACATACTAAAAAATGCTGTGGAAAAATCATTATGCTGAGTAATGTTTCATCACATCACTTTACTAAATTGTTGTTATGCATTTAGAATGTAACTAATAAGGTGGGAGAAGATCTGAAACTATATTTTTCTGGTTTGTTACCTAACAAACTGAGCTTGGATGTCCTCTTACACAGCTGTACTGTAGAAGGTACTACCTTTTTTTTTTTAATTTCAGGATCCCTTTGATGCAGCAGGCTATTATCATTTGGCACTTGCTGCTGCCATGGACTTGGGCAATAAAAAAGCTCAACTGAAGATTTACACAAGACTTGCAATAATCTACCACAACTTCCTTGTGGATCGGGAAATGTCTCTCTTCTTTTATCAAAAGGCAAGAACGTTTGCAACAGAGCTGAATGTTAGAAGAATAAATCTAGCTCCTGATCAGTGTTATAAGAGTTTATAAACAACTTTGAAACAATGCAATCTAGCAATTACAGAAATAGTTAAAGAAATATTGCATGGGTTTGGCAGGAGCATGCAGAATGAGTTCAGTGTCTCAAACTGCATGTGCTGTGAGCAGGAGTTCAGCATCCCAAGATAAATTACCTGTTTTCATGACAGTGGACTGCATTTTATCATTTCTAAGATACAGTCCTGCACTTGTTATTTGAGGATCAGCCTATGAACTAAAACCAAAACCCATCAGCCTTTATTCTTTTTTAATATTAAAGTTTTCTTTGCTATCTTTTTTTGCCTAGTTGCATATTGGAAAATGATCAATGCATATATGTGATGAAAAGTATTTAATAAAGCATTGTAGAGAAATAGCACTCCGCACAAACTGGCTTTCTTTGTATGACCTAGTTCTTGTTTGACCTACCTCTATTTAACTTAATTGATGCCAAAGAAGTATTTGCACAACCATGTTAGATGCAGTATTTGAGAATTAGTTTGATCCAGTTCCCTAGCAATCAATCACCCCTCATTTCCCAACAAACTAACCTACTGCAGAACTCAGAGCCTCTAATTATCTTTGAAATCCTGATGTTGTATATTGTAAAAACTAACCGGTGCTCAGAAATGAAGTCTCCAGTAATATGCATGTTGTTCCGTGGATTTCATTTGTCATGTGAAGGCTCTCTTTCTCAAGACATTTTTAATTGACCTTCTTCAGAATTGTCAGTATTGTCTGCAATGACTTAACACAGCATTTCCTACAATTTTACATATAATTACATTATATTCAGAAAAATGTATTCTTTCATGTTAGTTGCAAAAACACTAGATTGTTAATTTTGGTAGTTCTAAATCTTTGTGCCTCAAAACATTTTCATATTAAAGCTTTATTAGAAATAACATTGTAGATTGTATATACTGAATGTGTATATCTATGAAAAAGTCTGTTAGTTTCAATTAAAACATTCAGAGAAATTTTGAAATCATGCCTCTTCATTCTCTGTAACAATTTCATATAAAAACAGTTTGCTATATTTTTGCTATATTTTGCCATATTTTTAAGGGACTTTTAGAAAGAATGGAAGCTTCAACGGAAGATACGCACACAGACTCAGTAAGCAGGGGGGAGGGTCGGCTACGTATTGTATTTTGTTTTTTATTGTCAAACCTGGGGGAAGTGAGAGGTGCAAGAAACAACTTATTTTCTGGTCTGTGTAGTTATGTATTCTCATCGTCTTGGTTCTTTGCCCAAGAATCTATTTTCTTTCCTAAAACTATCATTCGCAGCAGACTCTGAAACTTTACACATATGCAATTGGGTATTTGATTTTTGCCATCTTCCTGACCTTGTGAATTCTTCATTTGTTTGTTGACTTCCTCCACTAAAGGAATAGAGTATGCTTGTAAATATGTCACTCACCAAATATAGCTTAGCACTTTGCTTTTAAAAAAGAAAAAGCATTATGTTGGACAATGAATCAGACCCCTGATTGTAGGAGTGTGTACTGCTGAAAGCAATTCCACTCAATTTTTCTGAACACTTGCAATCAGACTTGAACTAAGCATTAAAGCTGGAAGTTTTAATGTTCAGGTAGCTTGGGAACTTACACTAAAGGCATAAACACATTCACTCTGGTGTCATACTGTCTCAATAAGCATTGGAAATGTCTTCTTCCTTGCCTTGGCCTGAAAACTCAACAGAAATCTTGTATTTCCAGTAAATCTTGTATCTCTCCGTAGAGCTGGGAAAATTGCTCTCTGTAAAATAGCTTGATTTTTCAGTGCTTGGCAGTCTACTCTCCATTGGGTTTTCAGACTAGATAAAGTTTTTGTTGCCCTGATTCCACAGGATTTTTGCTTTCATAGCAATCCAGTCCTTCATTACTAACTCACCCTTTAATGTTAAATTGTGCTTGTGCAGTGTCTAAAACAACCATTTCTTGGGCCCTGCATTCAAGACAGTTGAACAGCATGAAAAATGTAGCTAACTTTTGAAAAGATAGCACCTGAATTCTCTCCCCTTGCTCTGAGAAATTCTGTTTTTCTACTCCATGTGGTTAAAGTGATTCATAGGCACGGAACTTCAAAGAGCTGCATTTCTATTAGATGTCTAAATGGCATTTAGGTATTCAAAAGTTGTTGGACTTCTAAGTATGCCTTTTCTCCAGAAAGTACAACATCATTTTATGATTCTGTGGGAGCAAATGCAATGCACTTGAATGGCAAAGTTGGAATTTACAAATTCTGGGAGGAACTGAATCTGGGCTAAAGGATTTTACTATTTAGTTGTGTTCCCTTTGATCAGGAATGGTAAGATTCATCTTCCCTTCAGGAAGACACCTGTCAGATGGCTGTGCTCCCCTTAGCATCAGAGAATGGTCAGCAGGCTACAAGGCAGAATTCTACAGGTGGGTGAGATGAATCTTTCCTGGCACGCTCTCTGGTGCATGTCTATATAATGTCTCAAATAATCAGACTTCCACTCTGTTTTGCCACAGCTGTTATGTAAATGATCAAACATTCTTCAAGCTTAATGAAGCAAAAAGGCTGAACAGCATGGAATCTGGATGCCTACTAGATGGGGATAAAGAAAAAACATACCTCTGCAGAGGATGTTTGTTAGAAAAGCCAATGAGGAAGAGGATGTTTGGTTACTAAATGAAGAAAAAGACACAGAAAGCAGATGCAGATTCAGTGGGCTTACACTCAATGCTAGTTATATAGCCAGACAGTAGAAAAAGTTTGATATTCTTTTAATGAGCCAAAAAGCCCTTCTGGGCCGTTAAAAGCTCTGCAGGCTACTGGCACACCAGGTATTTCTACTTGAATTGAAAAAATAACAAGCTTCTATTTCCAGGAAACTATGAACTGGTGCCTGTGAGCAGCTACATACCTAGAACCCTGTCAAATATAGGCACACACCTGTGGTGGTTCCTCATCCAGCTATGGATATCAAGTGTCATCCCTTCATTTTGAAAATGGGACTAGGGAGGATGTAATACTATGATCATTGTACAGAATACATAATTACTAGAAAGGGGTCTCCCTGACACACAGACACAGACATGCAGGCTTTGGTCTGGTCCTTCTCTCCATTTCTTCTGGTTAGATAAAAAGATGTGCCAAATTCTGCATGCCCTCTGGGTGCCTGTGAATAGGGAGCTCGACCTTGTCCTCTCAGGAATTCACCTGGGAGTAAAGGAAGGTTGAGCTCCACCACCTATGTTATGAAGGACTTGCATTTAACACCTCTGCATAACATACACTCTCTGGATTAGAAACTGGCACACAGGATTTCTGGATGTTGGGTGTCCATTATTTAATTAATTTTATTAGAGTAAGAGTACCATTTTTTGTTTGGTTTTGTTTTGTTGCAATTTTGGCCTTTTCAGAGAAGTTACACCTGCTTCATGCTGGTTTTAGCAGGACCTAAGCCATTCAATATTAACGCTTCAGTTTTTCCAGGACCAGAATCTAAGTCACCGCTAGCCTAAAAAACCTGTAGCCACTTGGTGGCACTCTCTAGCTTTAAATAAGTGGTTTCCAGTCCTGGAGGCTAAGGAAAGAATTCAGAAACCTGAAAATGTAGCACACGGTTCCTCCTTTACTCTTCCTTTCCAAGCAAAAGCTAACACCTTGTAAAACCAAACCAAGCCCTTCAAAAATGATGTCTGAGGTCCTTTCTAGGGACTCTTCTGGTAAAGCCCCTTTACCAGAGCAAGGGAAACATTGATCTTCCCCAGATAAGTGTCTGTGTGCTCTTCCACAAAGGAAACATACTCCAGGAAAGCAACAGAGCACATGCAAGGAGTAAGGCAAGGAGTAAGAGTTGCAGATAATTTTAAACTACTTTGAAATATTGAAAGCTGTTGTAACTGACTTGTCTGCAGCCAACCTAGATAAAGTCAGCAGCTCTGAGGTATTGCACGTCTTTATTTGGTACTCAGAAAACTGGGGTGCAAATATAGAATACTGCGATAGAAGAGAAACTTAGAAAATGATGCCAGAGGCAGGCACGCACTGCAAACTGATGGTGTTACTTTAAAATGGTCAACTTCTGACAGCTACCTGTTTTGTTAAGATAAATGCCATCGGAATTCCTTTGTATGAGCCTGGTGCTATAGTACTCTAGGCAGTGATATTCAAAATAGTTAACAAGTGGAGATCAGGCAAACCACTTTCTTGGGGGGAAAATATACTAAACCTGTTAGCAGATTTGGTAGCAGTTTTGTACATACAAATTGCCCTCCTTGTGTTAATGTCTGCTGATGTGCAAAGGAGATGTTGCCCTAAATATTTCACTTTTAATGCTGTTCTGCTTTATTTTTGTTATTTCAGATGGTGAAGGGAAGAGTGATAATAATGAATTTCTCAGCAGATTTTTCTCCAGCCAGCACTTTGATCACTAAGTGGGCAGGTTAAGTTTCCCTTGCAGTGCACTGACGTACTAAATGGATTGAATCTTTGCATAAAAAAAGCAAACTAAACAAGATTACTCTGACTTATATTATCATAAAACTTATGTGGCATTTAGACACAATTATTTTAAAGAGTTATGTGCTGGGAAACTCTTGAAAATTTTCAGCAGGTGTTTTTCCTGATGTGGCAGATGTACAAAATCTGCTCTCAAAGTATTCCTTCTTTGCCAAGTCAACAGAAGGGAATTTCACCATTGCAAGGAATTTAACTTTTTTGGAAGTTGTGAAGAGTATGATTAATGGAGCATTTCTGCTTCTTTAAAAATAACATGGCTCCCTTCTGAATGTTTTCTGAGCTATATCTAACACCACTGGCTGTTTGTTAAACATCATATAACATTTTTTTTTTTATGAGTTAAGATATAAACTGTGGGAAAAGAAAAACTTCACAGAAGCCAATCCATTCGCAAAGCAGGAAAGAACTTTACCAAGAATTATTACTGACCATCATCCACCTGCTTATTTTCTGCTTGAAGTGTAGATACATTTCTGTGTCCCTGCCTTAACTAGTATAGGCCATGTGTGTGAGACACAACACACCTGTTTCTTTCTCTCCATGAAGAGGGTTTTTCTAACACAGTATAACTGCTCACTTTGTGTAATATCAAAAAGCAACAACATATGGGTATTAGGACATAGAAAGAAACACCCAAGAAGTGACCTTGACCCAAAATGGACCCAAAATGCCATCACCTTTTCCTGGAGTAGTTGTTGTACATTTTGGCCTTCAGACATGAATACTCATGGAGGCGTAGAGATGTGTTTTTATGGCAACTGGTGGCATAGATCTGGTGACGTACTGAACTCCTAAATTAATTTCTTCACTTTCCCATAATTTCTTTTCAGCAATTCCTATCCATTTAATAACATGCAAAAACTTTCTATAGAGCTACACTGCTATTTTTCAGTGCCAATGCAGGGAATTATCCATATTTGCTTGAAATTCTGAAGTAAATTCTAATTATTTTTAGTTTACTTTCTTTTTAAAGAGTATCTTCAGCCATGAATGACATATGATTTTTTGAGGCAATTTGATCCTCAACACATAATAGAAGTATGAAGCATCATTGAAATATGTGGTTCTATAATTTTGTTTTCCTGTTTTCAAAGTTGCTATTAGTATTAACTTTGTAGAAACAACTAGACTGTAAAGAATCAGGATAGTAAAACAAATACATCCCCTCTACCTATTGCACGTGAGAAAACATTACTTCTTGCATTCATAACTCTTGACATACTTGCATTTATTTGCCTGGTAGACTAAAAATGCTATGCTGCAATTTTCTTTAAATCTTAAACCTTTGTCTCATATTGGTCAATATTTACTTGGTTAAAATTTGTGCTCTCTCATGCTGATGA
Organism: Anser brachyrhynchus; assembly: GCF_964034855.1. NCBI lineage: Eukaryota > Metazoa > Chordata > Aves > Anseriformes > Anatidae > Anser > Anser brachyrhynchus. The sequence goes on from NC_137698.1 coordinate 68,070,615, forward strand.
ATTGAACTCAAGAAAAAAACAATTGTAAATTGCTTACTAAGTAACTCAAAAATGATTCCCTTTTATGCTCTGCTGTAGGTCTGTCAATTACACATTATATAAAAAATGTTGTTCCTGTCTTTCCTGCATACCATAGATAACAATAGTCTCACATGCAAACATATAGCTGAGTAAATGTTATTCACCACAAAGTAATGATAATTAGAATACTTGAATATTATTTTGTTATCTCAGAGAGCAATCACTCTAAGTTTCTCACTTTATTTTACTTATTGATAACTATATGATTGCTAGAATCTCAAAAGACTTGTGATTACAAGAAGCTTCAGGAAAACTGAGCTGCATGTCAATAAGTATCTTCGTCTGAAATTCTGTATTTTATTAACAGATTTTGACACTCTTTGTTTCCAACACGTTTTTTCTTCTTTCTCAGATATGTGGAATTTTTGGGTAGAATCACCTTGTTAGATTATCAGTTTCCTTTCTTTGTCTGCCAGTTGATCAATGTGTATAAATTTGTGTCTGGGATTTTCTGGGTCACTGAATCACAATTTCTTATTAAAGCAGAGAAAAGTTGTCCATGTTGCACCTTTTGCCAATTATATTTGCTCTATTGCTTTCCTTTTTTAGCCACCATCTTTACTTGTTTTTAGGTCTGCCAGAGTTTTCATCACCCTTGCTGAATCCTGGGTGTCTGCCACATACCAGTTAATACTGGAAACAAACCATTCCTATTTCTAAGAATGAGTCTGGAAAAAAGTACACTAATTGGTCAATGTTTATTTTAAACTGAGTGAAGTCTGGTTACCTGTTTTCTACAAAGCTTGACTGACCAGGAGCAGGGATTTAGCAGCAAAGTGGGGTTGATTTAGGAACGGACTTTCTCCCATCTAAAAGTATTCCTATCATAAGCTTTTAAAAAATTACAACTTGTGTAGTAAAGATGTTTTGACATGTGCTACCAAAATTTAATGCTTACTGAGAGAGCTTGAGCTACTTGTATCTTGGACAATTGAGTAGGATTTGCCATGTGTATGATGCTTCAAGCTGTTACAAGGGTAAAGGAAATAAAGCTAGGAGCCTTGCAACAGATAATAAGAGACTAGTTTTTGGAAGTATGAGCTAAGCTTACCCTCTGGCCAAAATGAGAAAGAATTTGGGAGGAAAATGTTTGACCATGCTGCCAAAGGCTGTATCATAGCAGTAAACACTGCATAAACAACAGTAAACATGCATAAACAACATTAGTTAGTGGATTTTCTGAGTACTTAACAATGTTTAATAATTGCATTTAGACTGCAGGTATCCCATATCAATCTTTATTTATGTTAGTAAAGGATTATTGCCTAGCATTCCCCTTATACTCTAAGTTATGTTAGTTTTGAAGTAGCAGATACCAAGACTGAATGGGAAGGGAGATACTTTTGAAGATGCATCACATCCAGTCTCCCACAATTACAACAATGATATATTAAAACCTTCAGAATTCCTTGATGTCTTTTGTTAGACAGACCAAAATACATCCTTTTTAAATAGCAAGAGGTAAAACTTAAAGCAGTGTCCTGAATATGTTTCTCCGTGGTCTTTGTCTTTGTAACAGGCAAACATCTTCAGTTTTGCAAGCTCCATGTCTTCTAGCTCTTCTGAACTTCCCTTTTAAACCTGTACCTGGATTACCCAAATGCATTTGTTCATCTTTTCTGAATTATCTTCTTTTTTTCTTTTTTTTTTTAGTAAATTTTGATAAACTATCTCTTGGCCTTGTATAAAAATACTCTGGATATGTTTTATAACAAGCAAAATCTAACATAAACTTAGATTAAGCATTTAGAAATATTTAGATTGCTGCCTTTGGACCTCCGCGTGCACTATTTAAGGTTTTATTTTACTCAGTTGCTGACGTGGAATTTTGATTTGGACAATAGGCCACTTTCTCAGTTCACATAAATCAGCTAAGCTCCATTAAAATAAAACTCCAGTTCTGGGTTAAATTAACAATTTGAGATTTGGCTAAAGGTCCGTGTCTAACATGACATTCCCTTGCCACAGGAGATTAGAATGAAATGCTGAGGTCCTGCATAAAGGTCCAAGTCAAAGGGACTCCTACAACCAGCGAGTGTATGTGGGCTGAGACACTCGATCTTCCTCCCATCCGATAGCTGCTGAGCAGCTCTGTTGTGTGGTTCTTTTCCCGTGTGAGAGTCTAGAGGAGCGGGATGTGTGGGCATGGACACACTGGAGAGACTTCCTCAGCATTGTGTCTGCACTAAGCCACGTGGAACACGGCTCCACAGGATGCCAAAGTTTTGGCATATTCCTGCAAATCCTCCTCCTTGGTTGTCCTCTCCATGACCTCTCCCTCCCCTTTACTGTTGTACAAAGTGTGAGAGGCTCTACTGGGAAGAGGGCTACAGAGTAGGCCACATTTTGCAAGATTTGGTTTGTAAGACCCATTAGGGAGGTCTGATTCTGGAAGAAGGTTACAAGTGCGTGCTCTAAAACAATTCTCTCTTTCCATTTTATTCAAGATCTTACACAATTTTTTCTTTCTATCTGCTGGGGAAAAAAAAAAAGTGTAATCGTTTATTGGCTTATTTGTATTTTTGTAGTCTTCTTCCATTCCAGATTTTGTAAGTCACAATAGTGTCTGCTCTGATTACATTTTAGTTAAGCTGATGCTTGGCTGATTTGACTGTAGTGCAATTAAAAAAATTCAGCTTGGATTTTTCACTACTTCTTTTGTTATATTACACAGAAACTTTGCATACAGTTTGTCAATGACTAACTGATAGACTATCAATAAGGGGATAAAATTATCCTGCATTTGATTTTGAATATCAGTAAGACAGGAAATTGCAAAATTAACTCTTCAGTTCCCCTGAATTAATTTATAAGGGAAACTGAATGTTTTTCATTTCTCAAAAGTGCTATCGAGGGTGCTATTTTTGTTTATGCTTTTGTAATTTTAGAAATTTTAACTTAAAGCTGAAACAGTTTAATATAAAGTTTCAGATTAAGCAAGCACATGTATTCTCAGTGTCACTCAGCTAGTTTAAAATAGTCTTATGAGCATCTAACAGAATATGTGTCTAGTCTGGTGTTTTATTAAAGTAACAATGTGTGTGGGATAATCAGCAGTGTTTTTCCATTGTGGTCAAATTACTTTGGAGAATTCAAACATAAGAAAAACAGTCTCAGGACACTTGAAGATTCTCACTTTTTTCATTTTTGTCTAATACAGTTTCACTGCATTGCTTCTATTGGCTTTATTCCTGCTCAACAATGAAAATCAAACAAATGTCTAGAATAAGTTATTCAAATGGTTCCTTTCAGACTTAAAAAGTTTAAATTTGTGAACTAGACAAGCACAAGAGAGCAACATATCTCTAATATCTTCATCACTTCTTCAAAAACATTATAATTTTTTTCTCATGGTATCGATTATTTAGGCCAGAGCAAGTAAAGAACAAAGCCATTAAAACCACTATCTGCACTGGCAGTCAAGTAGTTTAAGTGAAGAGGCTTAAATTGTTAACTGAAGAAAATGCAGGCCACTAAGATTCAAACATTCATTAGCTACATTCCTCAATGAAGTCCTTGGTGAAAACTAAGTGTACAAAAAAAGACATAACAAGGTAGAAGATGGCAGAACCAGGATTTGGGATAACCTGATTATTTTCAAGGTCTTAGATACTTCTATTCTCATATTCCAACTCAGAAATTCTTTGTGTTTGTAATTTTTTGCAAACATACAACTCATTTTAAGATTTTTAACACTATTTTTATTTTTCTTGAAGTGACATCCAGGTTGGATGGGGCTTTGAGCAACATGGTCTAGTGGAAGGTGTCCCTGCCCATGGCAATGGGGTTGAAATTAGATGATCTTCAAGGTCCCCTCCAACCCAAACCATTCTATGACTGCAAAACTTATTCTCATAAAGGAGAAAGAGGACTGGATCACTATAGAAGATATATGGAAAACAAGATAGCTATTACACCTCATGGAATAAAGTATCAGAGTTATGACCCTTGAGTTCCTAAGATCTACAGATTCAGTCAGCCATGTGTAAGCATCTCAGATATGGAAGCAATCTTGGCCAATGTCTGAATTTTTACTAGCATGCTCAGTTGCTGTACCTCATACTACAGGGTGTGGTAGTATATCAATGTTGAAAATCATCTATGTCCTGAGGCAATACTTTTGAATAAATGGTGGGAAACAAAGTGGATTAAGTTCATCCAATTTTAGAAAACATCTGAAAATATCCTGAAGCTATTTTTCTTCCTTTTGAATGCTCAATCCTTTAAGGGGAGGTGGTTCTTTTTTGCTAGGTGGAGTCAAGTATCATTTTTCATTTAGTCCATACATTACCGTACATTAAAATCAAGTTCATTCCCTAACTTCATCTTTCATGAATAAAAACAAACTAATAAAACTCCCTGGAAGAACTCACTGTGCAAATAAACCATTTCACTATTACGGAGGCTTATATCATCACTTAGAAATAAGTGTATATACTTATAATTGAACTTATTAAAATAAAAGTCCTTGTTACAGATTTATTTCACACACCCTTTTCCAAAGAACATACAAATTTGATTCACTCCCAAGAGGCTGCTCTTGGGCAGACTTTTTTATTATTATAAGGATGCCAGTACAAAAACGCAAAGTCTCTACAGTTTGGATTTGATAACTTTGCAGTTCCTAGATTACTGTTGTCCTTATACTTTGTGAAATCTGTAGCACTAATCTAGGTATCCACCTTTCCTCTGAACCCCAAAGACTTCACAAGTGATTTTTATAAAAACACAACATGTTATACACCACCGGTGTGAGACTGCAACTGGCAGTATTGATACCAAGATGATGGTAAATGGTCTTAGAACTCACATGTCAAAGAGCTTTCTGGGACAACTACGTTATCTAATGGGACAGCGGATGAAGGTGAAATCATAAATGCCAGACTATGTATAACAGTTTCACATCATACATTCTCCTGTAAAAGAATATGGGATGTTGTCTCAAAACTTCCATGACCTGAACATGTGATTTACTAAAAAAATGAAAATTAATTATTGGGACGTCACACTTTATAAATGAAAGGGATTTCAAACAGGTCCCTGCACAGCAAAATTTTGGGGCCTGTTTAAATGATTTGAAGAAATTTGGATGTCTATAATTTGCTGAAGATGGCAAACAGGAAAGGGTAAAATGCATTGTTGAGGGTGGTAATGCAAAAACGGCAAACTTCAAATTAGTGGATGTGTCACAGACAACAAAGGAAATTACTCTCTGTCCAGCGAGGCCTTGGACGAAGAACTCTGTCTAGTTTAGGCACAACACAACACAAGAAAGATGTTGACAAATTAGAGTACAAAGAGGAACAATAAGACTGATACAAAGTTTAGAAAATATGAACTTTGAAGATGGGTTGAAGGAGCTATGTTTGTTTAGTCTAGAGAAGACTGAGGGAAGATATAACAGTCTTCACAATGCCTTTTCTAAAGAAGATAGTTCTTCTCATCTGCAAGGGAAAGAAACATAAGATTTATATTGTGTATTTTCATAATAGTAGGGTAATGAAGCACCAGAATCTGTTATGGAAGGAGAATCTCCTTCACCGCAGCTTTTTAAAAACATTAGATAAATATCCTAATTATGTTCATTTCTGCCTCTGTGCACCAGAGTTTCACTGGATTCTTGGTGATCCCTCGAACTTTCATGCTTTCAGGATTTCATTTGACAAAATAGAACAGTGTAAGCTATGAAGGGATGAAAAGACATTTGTCTAAATGTCAAAGAGCAAAGTGGATATAAGCCAAGGGAGATGGTGATTCAGACTCTTTCATGTCTAGCCCTCCAACCACTAAGTAAAAGGGCATTATCTCAGAATCACGGAATCACAGCTCATTTGGTTGTGTTCTGCAGGGACAAACCATGTTTAGATCAGTGGAGTGAGAGGTATGGGAAACCTGTTTTCTGACAATTTTGTAAGAGCATAGCTGCTTCTTTGGCACTGTCAGTGCTGATGTGTATGTGACCAGTGCCAAAACCATAAGCATACATGGTATTTAATCAGGCTGAATTGTTGAGAAGAGATTTTGAATGGTGGCTATACCAAAACACTGGATAGATGCTTAGTAAGGAATCCCATATCCTACAGTGACTGAATGGGCTTTGGTCTACCCAAGCTAAACAATATAAAATCTTTTTGGAAGATTTAGCTTTTTCAATGTATTATTACCGCGATTTTGCTGAGCTCAGACAAGCTTAGTGCTTCTGAATGAAACGAGATATGACAGCAGAAGAGACAGACACTATTTCTTTATCTGCACAAGCACAGTATGAACCACAGTGGCAATACTGCTGCTAAAATTTTTTTCTCAGTTTTGAGAGAGGATAGTTTAGTCTTTAGGCTGAAGCAGAAACAATTACTTAACAGAAACTGATGATTCTGATAAAGATGTCTGTCCACTAGGAAGTGAGATTGAAAGGAGTGTAGGCTAACAAACAGTTGTCACTAACATCTCAGACAGAATTTAAATCTATAATTTAGAAAAGAAATCTAACATCCACTGCCTGTTACTGGTTTGTTCAGCAATTCATTTCCTTTTTAAAACAATTTTGATAAGCAGAATTGTTTTATACACACAGTTTTATTTCAACAGAATTAATGCTCTAATTTTAACTGAAAAATGCAGCTACTTCCTGATTTTTACAGTACTTGTCAGGAAGAATCAGATTCAGTAGTGAGTCAAACATGACATAAGCTCATCCAGTAATCTTTCTTGTTATGTATTTCTGCTGGCTCACATCTCTCTTCCATCTGTCATCCTCAATGAAAATACTTCAAAATACTAAAGTGTGGGCTACATGGATGAATGAGTACGTCAGACACTAGGCACCTGACACCAAAGCTCTGGCTCTCCAAACTCCTGCTTATGAGCTGCATAAAGCATTCTGAAGTCTGTAAATCCTTATGATTTTGGCCATTACATTCTGTTGACTAGATATTCTTCTTGTGATGCAACTATAGCTACGGCATCATGAGGAGCTCAAAACTTCTCTATAATCTAGGTTCCATCAGTCTGCTAACAAGACATTCTTTTGCTTATTTTGTTTGACATCTCAGTCCAGAAAACGGTTTCAAACTTTCTTAATAAGTCATTATTTCCAAAAAGAATAACTGAAAGAGGTTTCTCATCCTAATCATGAGGCATTGTTACTTTTGGGAAAGGGCTGGTAGAAAATGGGGCAACTATGCCCCCAGTAGACCAATAAGACTGTGAAATCACATGGAATCTCTGTGGCTTAATGGTTTGGGTACTCCTTTAGCATAAACTTATGGGCACCACCACTGAATATCAGTACTTATCCTAAAGTCCCAGATAAATATATGTGGGCTTTGCAGTTCCAGAAGAAGGTTCTTATTGAAGAAAAGTCGTTTTGGAAGAGGAAGGACACCACTAAAACAGTGGGGTAATTACCATATTCCTCCCTTTGCTGTGTCTCAGCTGCATGAAAAGTACAATGACCCCAGTGCTGTAAACTTCCATTACACCTCCAACTGGCATTGTTGATTTACCTAGATTGGCCTTTCAGCTTTGGACACTGTGGTTTGATGCTGATGAAAACTCAAGCAAACACTCTAAAGACTAAATGATGACTGCTTGTTTTTTCAGTGGCCGTGGTATTATACCAGTAACACTGTGAAGTTTACAAAGATAAAATCAACCATTCCATAGTTTCAACTTAATAATAGGAGCAGTACATTGTCTTCACCATTATATACCTCCAAAAATCTAGACTAATGACAGCTTTCTTGTGCTTAATTGGTAGAGTTCATGCTACTGTACTAATTTTGCCAGCTGAGAGATTTGTTGTCATTGAGTTTGGTGTCCTATTTCAGGTATAAACCAAGAAATATACCCTAGAAATATACCCATTTTTAGCCACTGAGTTTATCACTTTCATTGCCAAAGAAAATATTTTCAAAACTGAAAAACACACAGGCTTTATTTTCATACTTGTTAAAAAAAATTTCCACTGCTTACACAAACACAAACACACCCGTGAGCACAAATCCTCAGTGAGGTAATGGCAAAGCTAAGAAGCAAGTCTGCAAGAACTGAGACCTGCTTATGTGGATAAAAACACATGAAATTTACAGGCTGGTGGCTGACTGCTATCTTTCACAGGTGCTGGACATAATGTAGCAATATATATATATATATTAATTACTGCATTCAGTTTTTATTTTGGTTGCTCTTATTCACAGTATATGCCTATAAGAAGCCTTTGATCTTAACTACAATCTTCTAATTACTCTTACTAAGCTCCTTTAATTCTAATGGATATCCATATTTGTGCCTGACAGTAGCAAAACAAAAGACAACACCGTGGCTATGGTTTGCAACCATCATATTTGCCCTTATGTGGCATAAAGAAAATGTGGTCCTGGTTCTGTTAGTGAGAATAGTCTGTCTACTACTATAAGCACTATTTCCAAATCATTTTTGATCAAAAAATTACTGTCTTCTTAGTGAAAAAGGTAAATGTATAAAATACTGGGGAAATAGATTATTTAGTATTTTCAGTTTTAGAGATGTGCAGCTTTTTGCCTTAAAATAGAACTAGTGACTTAATGAGGGCAGAGGTGTGAAGACTGAGAAACTCCTTTCTTTACCCTTCTGTTTTCACTGTAAATTTACTCTTTTCCATTAAGTTCTAACCTGATAATCTTACAATTCCAAATGTACCCTCAGACAAAATGGCTTTTACCCTGTATAGAAAAGGAGATGGTTTGAAGAAGATTTTGCCTGTGTGTTTCATAAGAATGGATTTCTGAGAATGATTTTAATCTCTCTTCAATGGAAAAATTCTGTCGGCCTAGGAGCCATTTTGAGTTACAAAATGATACCAGTACTGATTATATTTGTCCATGGAAAATGTTGACCTACGTCATGAGGCCTAAAGCAAGGCAAAACAAAACACACTTTCTTTAACAGAGAACTAGGAAGCTGGTTGTGAGAATAAGAGCTTAAGTAATTGAGTTTCTACCCTCTCACAAAAACAGCTTCTGGGATCTCTACCAATATTACCTAGATTAGACACCACACAGAAGAGAGATCTCTGAAGCCTGCAAAGAGAAACAAAAATTGCACTTACAAGGTATTAAAAGAAATTCCATGACATGGATGTTTATGTACTCCTGGGTCTGCCGCAAAAATTGTCCCTGTAGAAATAAGACCACAATTTCCTTCTCTAAAGAGTTATAACCCAATAGCAACTGTGACATAATTTTTAAGAATTAAAAATGATAGAATGATAGAATGATAGAATAAAAATGATAAAAATGATAAAAATTAGCTAATGATAGATGTGGGCCACAGAAAAAGTCACACCATACTGAAGCTTCTAAGAAAGTCACAGAGCCACTAGTGAGAATTTGTAAGGAACACATTAAAAAACACCAACAAACAAACAAATGAAATAATGACCATCATAAATGCCATGCTATAGACCAGAGAAATCAGTATTTCACAGAAGCTACAGAAATTCAGAGCTTCATTCTGTCCTTCCATTCAATAGGCTGGGCACCTTTCACTTAAGTTATTCCTAAGGTGTCCTTTTCCATGAGCTCTTTGAGAAGGTAGACACATGCAGTCTCTTTCCCTAAGATCTCACAAAATGATATCCTAAAAATGCTTGCTGTGATCAAAGACATTGTCTCCCACAGTTCCATGGGAAAGTAAATGTCTAGCAACGTAAGAGATTGGGAGACAAAAGCTGTATTGCCACGTATATATATCTGGTTGGTTTTGTGTCTACAGAAAAACAATACATTTTGACTTAGGAATATGTTGAATAAAAGGTAACGCAGTCCTGAACCTAGCATACACTGCTTTATCTGCCTCTGAGAAAATGACATTTTTTAAAATTAAGAACATTGGTGGTAAATTTAGGATAGTGTAATTTGAAAATTATTTTTAGGATAATCTCTGCCTTTCTATGAAATCTATAATGATAGCACTGGACTAAAGGATTATGAGCCTAATATGAATAAACAGAGAGCACATTAAAGAACAGCTGATTAAGCAAACATGAGATCTATTTAAAACTACATATACAATCAAAAACTGGCAGCAATTTATCTGTCTATAGCATGTCAGATAATTTCTAGGTCAAAACCAAAATGAAGGACCAGAACTCCTATGACAGCAAAATTCTTCATTATACTCCACTGTAACATAGTAATTTTTGGAATTATTATTGCATAGAGTAAATATTCTCCTATCTATCAGGGTTTCAAACTCATCAGTGAAGAGGCCTGATTCAATGCCAAACAGAAGTAATGGAAAAACTAGGAGTGCCGTCAGTGAGAATTGAAAAAGTCCTTGGAGGAGGAAATCTGTTGTGAATAAAGTTCCTTCCTTATGGTATGGGTTTCCTTCAACAAATGCATATTTCCATAGATAAAACTGTTTTTATAAGCAATGTTAACTGCTGTGGGCCTTAGTGAAGCAGACAAACTGAAGTCCTATATTACCTACTTTGCTCTGTGGCAAAAGTATAAGTTCTACATTTCAAGTATTGGACTCAAGACTGCCTGCTGAAGGGCTTTTCATAACATTCTTGAAAGAAATGGTGAGAAGAGAGACAATAAATATTTAGAATTTAAATGTGTCATTTGAGTATCAAAGTAGGAAACCGGGGAGAAAGTTGGAAAAGATGATGTAAATCTTGCCAGTGTTTTCTACAGGAGAGATACCAGAACAGTTTGAGGTCATTGATTTCATACACATACACTGAAATAGTTTTAGGTTCGTTCTTTCCAAAATTATGCTTTCTTCAATCCCACAATCCAACTGGTATTATCAGTTTGGTACTGGAGCAGTAGAATGGAATTGATGACACAGTAGAAGCCTTGTCTAAACCAAATGAGTCCACGTAATCAATTTTTTTTTAGCTAACACAGATTTTCCTGCCTTTCTGGTAATCCTTGGTATTCAGGCTATGTTCCTTTCTTAAGGGAAGAGATATTCCTTACACATTAAAAAAGAAAAAAAGAAAACCAACAGAACATAAAATGACTAATGCTTCTTTAAGCTTATAGTGGTTCCATGCAGTAACTTAAATGAGAGGCTATTAGTTCATCTGTGACTGAAAACCAAAACCAGATGGATTATCTTGTTAGAGTTCTCACAAAATATAGCTATGAGTTATAGTCATGGTTGGGAATGCATTTATTTTTCTGTTGCCTTCTTTTAAGCTTTTCATTCAGCTGTTTCATTACACTAGGCTTTTAGAAAATTGTTGCATTTAATCTCTTCTAAAAAGTCTTATTGAGTAAAAGGAAAGAACAGATGTTATTTTCATATGTAAAAAAATGTAGCTAAATGATGAAACAAGTTTGCTAGGGACAATTCATAAACCCTATGTGTTCTACCACTCTCTTCTGTCAAAGAGAAGCCAAATTTGAAATATAGTTAAAACAAAAAGAGATATTAATTTTATGTTAAATCCACATTCTTCTTTTTGAGTTTTTGCATGAATTTAGGACTAATGAATGAATATAACAGTGGCTGCTGCTCATTGTTCTCTGTGTATACACAAACATGCTTAGCAAAACAAATGCATCAAAGGAATTTAGCATGAAGATACCAACAGTGTGAATTGTAAGGGGCTCTAACAGGAAAGGGGCAGTTAGATGTCCTGCTTTGCCAGGACAGTACAATTTTACACATCCCAAGGAACACAATTTTACATACATATGGAAGTTTTAACAGGAAAAGTGTATTGCATTTCAACTCATGATACAATTTGGTGCATTATAATGAGCTTCTGCATGGAGAGTTCTGGCAGCAGAGTGTGCTTTTGAGTCTCCCTCCTGTTCATACTGGAAAGGCCTCCATTGCTGTCAGCAAGGGAGTGGATTTATCAGGTCATTTGGCACGTTTTAAGACTCCTCTAGCTCTTCTCAAACCTCTTTCATAGAATCATAGAATCATTAAGGTTGGAAAAGACCTCCAAGATCATCTGCTCCAACCATTCCACTACCACCAACGTCAGCCACTAAACCATGTCCCTAAGCACCATGTCCAACCTTTCCTTAAATGTCCCCAGGGATGGTGACTCCACCGCCTCCTTGGGCAACCCGTTCCAATGCCTGACTGCTTTTTCTGAAAAGAAATGTCTCCTCATTTCCAACCTAAACCTCCACTGGTGCAACTTGAGGCCATTCCCTCTAGTCCTATTGCTGGTTATCTGTGAGAAGAAAATGAATCTGATAAGCAGTACGGATGTTCAGTCTCTGGCAGAAATTCATGAAAAGGTACATCAGGCTTTGTCATATGAACATCCTTCCAATACACAATATGTCTCAACCACAGTGGAAGAAATATCAGCTGTTAGGGTAATTAGGGTAGTTGCCATGCCTGTTTGGCCTTTGCTACTGGTTTGCATACTGATGCTAACAACTAGTGTCCAACTACAGAACTCTGCGGCTAGCAAGCTGAATCAAACCTCATTTTTCTCATTATTATAAAATCTGAGTCTTGGATGCACAACTAGTGTGAACTTCATTGTTTTTTGGGGGGATGTCAATATGTGTCTACAGGACTGAGATACCAAACAGCTATTAGATGAGAGTAAGTTTTGATTCTGACAAGCTTCACTTTTATTTAAAAAGGAATAATGACAGTTATGAGGACTCCCAGCTATTACAGATAGTTGAGCCAATTGCCATCAAAACACATGGAAAGACTGCCAGTGTCTTGTGAAAGACGACCTAAATCCTTTTGAAGTTCTCAGCTGAAACAAGACATAATGCATATTATTCCTATCACCTAACCTCAAGGACTGAATTCAGCTGTCTAAATATTCTCCAGAGGGTCATGCTGCCATCCAGAGGGACCTCGACAGGCTGGAGAGGTGGGCTGACAAGAATCTCATGAACAAGGAAAATCGAACAAAAACACAAGGAATCTCATCAACAAGGAAAATTACAAAGTCCTACTCTATTATCAAATCTACACACACACTTAGACTGCAGGTATCTAAAGCTGTTAAATCCCACCTGAGCAATGCCAGCATGATCCTATGTGAACAACTCTCAGAACAGGAGAAAAAGCAAAATGTTTAGTTCATAAGTAAGTTCTTTCTCAAAAGAACATTTGAAGGAACTTCCATGTTATTTATTTCAAAGCTTAGAGATGAGCTACTGTTAATTATATCTTCCATCCATGGCAAAATTAAAGCCATGGACATCAGGTGGTCACAGAATGTAAGTAACAAGGGAATCTGAGGAAATGACAATACAGAGAAATCACAGAGGGAATGAGAAACTATAAGCTGTGGTTGTGCACAGCAGGATTAAAGTCATGTATGATACTGCAGAAAAACTTCCAGCACTGAAGGTCACTGAAAGTTTTGTCTAATCCTTAAACAGGCAGACACATTTGATCAAATCAATTGAACCTTATACTCCATTGACTATACAGATAAAAAGAACTAAATGTTCTGCTCTTCTGTAACTTGAAGTCCACAATGGTAAAAACAGCTAAAGAGCTTTTGGTTTATGGCTGACCACTGACACTGTGCTCAAGTTTTCATTTCTCTGCCAGTGCCTCCAGACTGCAATGTAAGGATTTTCTCTCCTCAGGAAACTGTCATGGCTCTCCAGCTCATATCATTTTCTGTATCTCCACCAAACTGAGTAAAGCTGCGTCAGTTTAAGCATAGAATCACCTATCTAAGAGGGAGCTGTCAGTTTTAAGAGACAAACTTTTAACAGGACATCTAAGTTCCCTGTACATTTTGTCTTTTGACTAGCTAACTCAGTCTGATATTCCTAGTTGTGCCTTGAAAGCTGTATCTGCATTGTGGAACTCGTACATACTCTTCTAAATTTTAGCATGCCTGCATAATAATGAGTGTAGTTATCAGCTGTTTGTTTAGAGGTTTCTAAAATTGTAAGGTATTTTCTTGAAGTCAGTCACTACACAAATTCAAGTTATGATCCTTCCAGATCTTGTAAAGCAATGCAGGCTCAGAGCGGCTAAAATCCGTATGGAAGCTGGGATCTCAGAACTGCCAGATGCTGCAGGAAAACAGTGGTTGTGATTCAGAAGACAGCATCTTCTGAATGAAGGATGCAGCATTGTGATTCTCAACAGGTTCAGCATTGAACTACTGCCCAGTGTGCTTCAAAGAGGCCCTGTTCTGTTGTGAAAGATAAACCCGACTCTTGGTGACTTGTAGTCAATTGAAGATCTCATGGAACTTTTTGCAGGGGGAAAGATATTAACCTTTGTATCCTGGCCAAATTAAGTGGTGTTAGTAAAGTCAAGTCCCCAACATTTTGTGTCTAGTTGTGCATTCCTCACTCAGAGCTGGGTACCAGGATCTCTCCTGGTATCCTTTGAATTCAAATGAGTTCTACAAACTTAGAGCTGCATAGGATTTGGCCCTAGAAGCAGTTCCCTTTCAGATCTGCTGTCAGCTGTGCTTTGGGAAATTCACCAGAAGCAGATGATTTTTTGTCTTGTTTTGGTTTTGATGCTGTCAGGTGAGTGGGAGTTATTTGAACTCCAATGGAAGAAGTGGAAATAAAAAAGCAAGCTAAATCCCAATTGACTGCATCCATAAGCAGATGTTTTTAGAAAACTGCAATTAATAAGCCTGTACAAGAAAGCATCAATTACAATAGGAAAACAGATAGTTGGCACTTAGTATATTCCAAGAAAATAGCACTATAAAAATGGAAAAAAAGAAAACATTTTATGTTAGTGCTTCTAAATCATATTTACTTGCTAAATATTAATACCAGATGAGTTGTCATTTGTTGATTAAAACATTTCAAAGTGATAAAGGTTTTCACCTCTCACCTCTCTCTCTCTTTTTTTTTCTCTTTTTTTTTCTTTTTTTTTTCCTTTTTTTTTTTTTTGTGAAACATTGCAAGATGTGGAATACTTAAAAGGGAAAGACAAGGAAGACAGGTTGGTTTATATATGAACAAGCAAAACTTGAAAATATCTTTAGTATGAAATGTAGGGACAAATACAGACACAATTCAGTGGATTGATGGGGCACACAATAGGCAGACTTGACTGACTACTATGGCAAACTAAAACTTTGGGATACTTGCACTAAGTGTTTGAGATACCAGTGTGAATATACACTGAAAACTCAACTTGTCCCTAAGCTGACATATACCTTTAGGAATAGTTTTTTCATTATTGCGTGGAATATTTTGCCATTCAAAAAACTTTTCAGCCTGCTATGAAACACTATAATATGAGATCATTACACAGAATTCTTGGGAAAGTTAGCTATAGATTGAAAAGGGACTGATCTAACTTCAACAAATAATGTAATTTATTTGAGTGTTCATCACAACTAAGTCAGGGATATCTAAGATAAGTCACCTCTTTAAATGTGGGGAAAGAAGAGGGGGAGGAGATGGGGTAAGGGGGAGGGGGATTCTTCAAGAAGCCAGATGAAAAGACAAAGGTGAGGTTGAAGAAAGTAGTTCTGATGAGGCAACCTCTCAAGAACTTGTGGAATTGGAAGTAGTTGTGATTAGATAGTAATTAGATAAGGAGTCAAGAGAAGTTGGTGTGGATGAGGTGAAAAGAAATTATGTCTCTAGAGACTGGAATAGGAATAAGAAGTGTGAATTTCAACTCAGGAGAACAAGTGTATAATGAGAGGCCATTAGTAGGAAAGTTTCAAGTAGTGTGCCTGGTGATGAGTTAGAGGGAGCGGAGGGAGTCATGCTGCAAAATGGCAGCATTCTGCACCAACAGCAAATACCTCTGAAATCCCACATGGGGACAGTCTAAAATATCTCCCTTAACCCATGATGTTGCCTATAAATGAAATTAAGACATTATTGCTTTAAGTTACTCTGTGATACATGGTCTATGTAGTGGATCCAAGATTTACATGGATCATACTGTAGACTACCATTTACTATGATTTTGCAGACTGGAATTCTATTTCTTCAGTCAATTTAAAACAAAGAAACAAACAAAAAACATGAAAGCATTGTCTTGCTTCCTCTTACACATGCATAAAACCATTAATACATCAGAATTTTATAGCATAGGTTTATTTTAGATAAGGTCTCACAGAAAGGGGAAGTAGGGAGACACCCATTTAAAAAAAAAAGAAAAAAGTCTCTGAAGGGAAGACAGTTGTTTGGCACTGTTAGGCTACCAGACACAAACGTTGTGTAGAAGGCTTTTCCACACTTGTCCCACTGAGCTGAATATCCTAAACACTAGACTATAGAAGCCATCTTCCATCTGGACATTTGCATTTTTATGGTCGGAGAAAATGGTGGGAGCTCTCAAAGACATTTGCCAATAGCCTGTCTAAAGAAACAGTGGGAGATGCAGGCCAAAATCTCCTCTGGGTAAAAATGGTCCAGAATCCTGCCCCTTGCTTCTTGGACGAGTTCTCTGATCAGTATATTGTTATATAAAACATGAATACCCCTCCTTGTCCTTCTGAAGAGGAGCAGGCAAACATGTCCAAAGACAACGCTCAGGTGTCCGAGCACGGGAGCGATTTTACTCCTCAATCTGTTTCACTGCTGTGATTGCCAGCCAGCAACATCACGCATGGCCTATTCCTAAAATTTTCAGCTACCTCATCATGAATTCAACTGCTCTCAGTTCCCCATGCCTTTGTGGCACAGTGTAACGCTCTACAACCTGTGAAAGATGAAACTATGAACAAAGGATTTGTAGATTAGTGCAGTGCCTTCTTACTGTTATAAAGAACTGTAAGAAGGACTAGGGGACTGAGTGAACACAAAGCTTTGAGAATCTTTGAGCTAACCAAATGGTAGCTCAATGGAGAGAAATGCATGCATTTGGGACCCGGCTGGTTCATTGCTGTTGTCCCTGAATAACAAGACACTGGCATATCCAGAAAAGAACCTGTCCTTCCAGCCAGGGCTCATCCTGCCACAAACATTTGCGGACAAAAGCTTCACGAGTCTGTTCACTGCTAAAAATGGAATTTTTGAATCCTGATTTTCTCTTGAAACAATGAACATCACATTATTTAATTTTCTTCTCAGATTTGATTTCAACTGTAAATACTGATATATTCATCTTGTTCTCTTCCATATGTAGTCACTGTTCTGACAACTCTGAAATGCAGCTGCACTATGACAAGTAAGGGATGAGAAAACAGGCATGCATGACTCTTTGACTAGTAAAATTTTCCAAAGACTGGGCCAGGAGCACACAGAAGTCCAGGGGATAGCACTAAATATGCATTCCCTTGGGTTTCTTGGAGTTGAGAGAAAGCAAGCATCTCTTCTTCCCTCCCCCCCCCCCCAATCAAAAAGACCCTTCGTTTTCAGCACTTCTCCAAATATATTTTGTGCACTGTAGTAATAAGATTCATTAATTTAATTAGGCAAGTAATTTCATTAGGTCATTATCTAACTTACAGTGCCCTTCTTTTCTCTGGTCATCATCAAAAATCGTAACAGATTAATCTATCTGGTTAAAGCACATTGATAAAAATATTTGGTTGAGAATACCAATTAAGACAATCTTTTCATCAAGAAAAACTGCGGGAGATAAGTACAGGGAAGATCTTGGCCTTGAATGGAAGAGGACTGTGAAGCAGACGTGAAAGAGCCCATCTCTGCCTTTCAGTGTGCCTCGGTAATGATGCACAGAATTTCGACAGGCAGCCACGCAGAGGGGGTGGCAAGCAGAAAGCCTTGTCAGGACTGCTAGTGAGTTTTCACAGATAACCATGCATGGAGATGAACCAGAGATATGTGATTAATGAGCTGGAATAACACGATCTTGATGAGTACTGCAGTTTGTGCTACAGCGTTTCTTCCCACTGCACACATCTGTCACAAACAGGCTCATGAAATCATTTGCTGTTTGCTTTATCTGCAGAGACATTCTTTGTGTGCTGACATCATATAAATCGTGCCAGGGTAAGCAAATAAAACCCTATGGCAAACAGCTTCGTCTAACAGTGACACCTGTCTTCCTAACTTGCTTGGGCCAACTATTTCAGAGGGCTAAGCTGACAAAAATGCTCACAGGTCAGGTATGACACTCTAACAACCATCTTTCTTTGCAGTTCAGCCTTTGCTCAGAGTTAGGCTGGTTCACATTGGTGGAGAGTTCCAGTTTAAAGAGTCACAGAGGTGGAAGGATGTGAGCAAACTGCTGCTCCCAAATCAGTACTGTCTAAGGTGGGCAAGTGTCTGTTCAGCCTTGTCCTATTCTTCTCCAAGGATCTGTTATTAGGCACCATAAATGAGAGGACACCATCTCTCTGGACTGATCTGGTAATACCACACTTACGTTCTTATCTTCTTGAATCACTGCTCCCCAGTCCGTGCTTTCACCCATCCTATCAGCCCCCCTACCATGGCTTTTGAGTTCTGCTAGCGTCTCTCTTTAGCTGTCATTCAGCCTTCACAGGGAAAAGTCAGGCACCACTCTAATTTTCCTCAGATGTTGACTTAGCCTTTAATTCCCCATAAGTACTTCTACTTATCTTCAAGTTCTAGGACTTAGACTAAAGCTTCCAACTCTCATAATTTTACTGCAAATCTTGAAAATGTAGTGTTTTTCTTAAAACATTAACTCCTGCAGTAACTTGAGAGTCTCCATTCCATAATAAAACACTTTTCCAGCTCTCATTTGATGGAGAGAAGCTCAAAAACATAACTTCTAGGCCTATAAAAAGAAACAGAATAAAGATTATTAATTTTCAAATTCGTAATTAGAAAAGAGTCAGGAGTTTGGGAACTTGAGGTTGGCAGTACTCCTAAACCCACCTTTCCTCATCAGTCTTCCTTTGGACTGATTAATGAGATAAATTTGATGAGAAAAGCAGCCAGTCATATCGTGGCTTTTTGCATACCCTAAGCAGGAAATATTCTTATGGCAAATCTAATATTTTCCAAGTGAGATTGAACCATTTGTCCATTCATGGATTAAGTAGAATAAAGCTTTCTTCATTAATTTAAACTACTTACCCTGATTTCTATAATTTATTCTATATTTGTTTCTGTAATTAATTCTATAATTATATTTCAGCCTTCCAACCCTCATCACTCTTGGCATCCATTTTGCAGACCCTCTCACAAAGATTGGCTGATATCCAGTGACATCGACACCATCCTGCTACGATGCCAAGCCACCATAAAAAGATCCATAAAATCTGCAGGCCCCTGAATCTTGTTACACTGTCAGGGAGGAAAAAAAGCAGTCACAGAAAACGGGACAGTATCAACAAGAAAAATTAGGGAAGAGAAGGAAGGCAGAAGGAATTTAATTTTGTGATGCTTTAGATAATATTCATAGCTATATATCGAATAACTAGTGATACCAATAACAATAGCCACACAGGGAGTTTGATTAAGACATAGAATTGGCATATTTAAAACATTAACTCATTTGCAGGAAGCTTTTTCTTGCTGAATAGAATTTAATATAATACACTTGCTATACCTCTCTTTACAGTGCATCCTCCTTTTGGCAAGATTCTCTAATCTTGCCAATCTTTCAAGGAGATAATACATGCCATCTGGAGGAAATGTTTCTCTTTCCCCCACAGTCCCATCTGTTATTTATTTCTCTTTGATCTCTCCCACCCCCAGCATTTTATCCTATGATCATCCCTAGACCTCAAACTCTCTTGAATGTGCTCGTTCACATAGCTGTACAACCATTTTCACTTTCAATCTCAATGTATTTCTATTTAGGTTTTGCCTTGTGGTTTTATCACACGACTGAAACTACTACCCTACAATAGTCTTAACTGAATCCTTTTTCATCTCAAATTCTAACCTCTTTCTTCCTTTCTTCTTGAACTTCTGAGTCAGCTTCCTAATTTCTTTGTAGGACTTCAGCTATCTGATCATATACTATTTAATATGGCAGATTGTCTGCATTAACATCACAAAATCAGAAAAAAAAAGCAAGAGGGGAATTCAACATTCTACCTACTCAATGCAGGGTTGGTTCATTACAAAGAATTTCTCAACGTTGGCTATCTAAGCTTTCTTATACAAAAGGTCTTAAAAAAACAGGCATTCTACGTCTCCACAAAAGTCATTTCCAGTGCTTTGCTACCTTTATATTTTAAAATTTCTTCCTAATATCAGTCATAAACTCCTAGCAGCATTTTGAGCTTTTTTCCTGTCATACACCAATGAACATGGAGAACAGCTTGTGACCCTCATCTTTCAGCAACCTTTTACATATTTGAAGACTCTTATCATGTCCCCTTTTTGTCTTTTGTTTAGACTAAACAATTTCAGTTCTTTCAAGCTTAGCTTGTAAGGCATATTTTAGATCCCTAATGATCTAGTCTTGGGGTTTCTCTCCTACTGACTCACTTTATTTTTATTTATTTATTTATTTTTAAGTGGGAGATGCAAAACTGGCAGAGAATTCCAATTGAAACTTTACAATCAGTGAGGAAAAGGGAAAGATTTTTTTGTTTGTTTTTAGTAAGACGTACCAAGGATCTATGTATTTCAATAAGGGGGGGAGGCTTTGATGGTTTTGATGTTTTTCACCCTCCATTATGTAGACTGATGGTCTCTCGTAAACTCGAAAACTTTTATGGAGAACTCTATTTAGCCAGTCATTCCCTGTTTTATTAATGGGTTGCTCATTAGTTGTGCCAAAATGTAGTACTTTGCCCTTGTCATTATTGAATTGCATCATATTTATGGAGAACAATGCCTCCAATTCGCAAAAAAAAAACATTTTAAGTTTCAATTTTTTATTCTTTTATCTTGTGGTCAACTGCAGATTTAATACGAATAGTGCTGGACTCAGGCTATGCCCCCATGGAAACCCCTGACACAACGTGCCAGGTAGACGATGAAGGAAGGATGACTTTCTGGACAACAGAATTACCAGAAATTATACAGCATGATTTTTCACCAGATTTGAATTTCACTGTTGGCTTACAAAAATAGTATAATAAAACACAGTAGCAAAAATATGAATGTATTTATTTATGTACATTTATGGCATCCATAGCTTTTACCCTCTCTACAATTCCTATTTTTCAATTATAGAAAAAAATTGATTGGTGAGACATGATATGTTCTTAATTATAATGACTGTTGTATACCACTTTATTGTCTTCTGGAGGCTTACAAGCTCACTTTATTTTCACTCTATTGTGAACAGCACTTCTAAGCTGCTTCTGACAGTTCATTAAGTGCTTCCTAAGGTGAATTTTATTGGGCCTGGATGAATAGAAAACATCTAAAAGTGACTCTTTAACTCTTTCTACTCAAATTATTCCTCTTTCTTTAACACACATCGGCAGGATCTTGCAGGACACATGTATTCACAGGAACAGATCAGATGGGATGAGGTTTGAAGCAGTTTCTCAGTAATGAAGCAGAACACAGAAAAATAAAACTCCATTTACGTTTGTGTATTTTCCTCCAATCCACTCTAGCTGTTTATTAGAAGAATAAGGCGTTTCTGTGACTCATGATCATTTCCATGTGACTGCTGGTTCCACAAATTCGAATCACACACACAAATCTATGAACTAGAGCAGACTGCGGTGCGGTTCTGGCGATGTGTCTTGTCTGAAGAACCCACAAAAGCGTGGTTTGAATTGAAGAAGATTTCTTTTTCTTTCAGATAGCCCCACACATGCTAAACTGATAGCAGTTGGTGTCACAATATCTCTTTGGAGAGCTAACAGGAGGCAAGGCAGCAGCATTTTTAGAGAACTGCAAACTCACGTATCCGGCTGAGCAGTGCCTTTGCCATCAGTCAGACTTGTCCACCTAACCCCTCTCAGTAGCTAACTGAGCTTGCACGTTGCATCTTCAGACCTGGTGCAATGTCTCTTACACTCTTACAGAGTGACGGAGTGCTTTCTTGGCACAACCAGATGGCCCTTTTCAAAAGGCTCTTCACACAACCCCTGTGCCCGACTAATGGAATGGCATAGAAGTCCCTATAGGAGAGTGTATGTGAAAAAGTCTGCATGTGACAACAGGTTTGATATTTGTTTTCACTTTGCTTCTGCAAAAACTAAGGCTTCTAACACCTCATATAAGAAAAATGAATGAATCCTCCAAGACAAATGAAAAAATTAACCACAACACAAAAAACACTAAATTCAAGTCCTTGCTATTGACCGGAAAGATCAGAGAATTGAGTCTGAGTTTTCTATATTTCAGAAGAAAATCTCCAAATTTTCATTCTTGGATATCCTGGAGGAGAAAGACAAAGGGGTCTTTTCTTACCCTTTTTCATTCTCCATCCCTATCTCTTCAAACATATGCTTTGACCAGATCTACCCGTTTTCTTATACATACTGTCACACATCAAACAGCTCTTCCAAACACAAGTTTTCTTCCTCTAGATACCCTTCATTTTTATGAATCGGTATTTTCTAGCAGAAGTGACTTCTTTTTTGCCCCAGACATCTGCTCAAATACACACTTACCTTTTCATTGCAGATCTTACATTTAATGATTAAAGTTTGAGATGGAATTCCCTCTTCTACAGTTAGAAAAAGACTTATTAAGACTGTGAAAGAATTTAAAGCATATGATTTTTAGGCCAGTTCTGCTATTAACGGTCTGAATTTCCTCCCCTTAAGCATACCAACACAAACTGTTCTTTTGGCTAGAAATATTGAAGAACAGAGCAGGCTGTGGCATTTCCTTCAAATAATCCTGTGTCTGTGCCAAAAGCCTACCTTTTTTTCTCTTGCACCAAGTGCAATGAGTTCAGACTAGCTGTCTCTCATGTTAAAGGAGAACAACCAATTGATTTTTTAATTTGCTTTCAGTATACTTTGCAGAAGTATTGCTTGAATGCATGACTTGGACTCATCAACACTTCCAAAACATTATTTATTGGCATCAGTTTGAGCAGACCATAGAGAAGAAAAATGATGCCGTGATATTTAACTGCTGTTAGGGGATGGGGGAAAGAGAAAGAGGTTGTCCTTAAAAGTATATTTCTAAGACACACCTTGCCTGGTTGATGAAGGCAGCCGAGAAAGTTCTCGCTTTGTTTGAATCGATGTGTTTGTGGAAGTCTTATTTTTTTCCCCCACCCCTATTTTTCTCCTGCAATGTCCAGTCTTGAAAACAAACTGACAGATGTTCTGTTGGATCAGCTTGTGAGACTTGCAATGTCAGGAGTGCAAACAGACTTTAGCTGTTTAGTTCAGGAAATGAAATGTGGACAATCTGATAAACAAACAGTGCTTATTACCCGAGCTTAAAGTGTGCTTTGGATTTCTTTTCAAAATACTACAAGGAACTGAGAATGAATATTAAACATGTGCTCCTAATTTAGAGACCTCAATGGCGAGGTCAGAGTGGTCTTTAAATTACACAATTTGTATAGCGAGGTTATAATGTAAGTGAATGTTTCTGAACTCTAACCATTTTAAGGAAACAGTAACAACAAATTTTAATGATATAGAGATTCACTCCAAAGAAGCTTATAAGACTTATGAATATGCAGAGATGAATTAGAATAATAGGATTTAGGAGAGTGTGTGGATTAGAATATGCTGTGATTTAAAATGAGAAAAAGAGGCAGACAGACAGACAAACAGATGTTTAAATTAGCTGATACTTAACTATCCAGTTTGGATTGGGACAAGCCAGAGGAGAAAATATTCTTATACTCAAGCTATTCAGTATGCATTTTAATGCTTACTGGACCATGTATTTAGAATTTGCCATCATCTAAATGGCACTTTCTTTATCAGCAGCATATAGATCCCTATTGCAGTGCTAAGATGAGGCATTATATCACTATTAATTCTATGCAGCGTCATGTGCTGCCTTACTTTGCAGCCATGACTATGAGGACTACACAGCACAGAATACATCAGTATCCATGTCTCCAATACATATCCCAGGCTCCCATACCTAGAAACATATACCTGTCCTACATATACACCAGGAGGGGAAAATAAGCTGGCAAAATAGCACAACTAATGACATAGAAAACCAGCAGGGATTATTTTCCTAATCTGAGAAAGGGAAGAAGAGGTTTTAGAATGCAGTAGGTAAATTTTGGAACGAACTCATGGTGTTCTCTCAAGGGCAAGGCAACTACATGCTTCCTGGTGCTTTGGGGCTTGCATGAAACCACAATTTGGCCCTTAAGGGAGAGGATCCACTGAGTCATCAGTAACGTTTCCTTCATTGCTTTGGATTTGTCTTGAGGCACCTCCCTTCCAGCTATGCAGTAAGCATCATTTTCACCAGACGGAAGTGATTCAGAACCCATGAAACAGTCATTTTTCCAACTGATGGAGAACTCTTACTGAATGAGTTATCATTTGAATAGGTTTTAATACCACTTTTGATTTTTTGCATGAATTAAAATTCAAGTGAAAGGCATTCAACAAGTAGTACTGAGCCATGAAACCTCTTACTCACTTTTCCAAAGAAAAGCACCCAATACTGGACATAATATTTTTTTATTATTATTTATTTTTTCCTAGCCTTGCTCTATGTGTCATTTTTTTTGAGGGAGAATAATAATTTTTGAAAGAAGAAAAAAAATAGTTGCAGAGACTTAAATATCCTTTACTGTTCTTGTTTTGTCTCCTATAATAAACAGGAGCCTAACACATACCCCTCAGAATATAACTAATGCTTAGCCTTAACAGTAGAAGCTTCTCTAAGAAACTGCATCTGTTTTATTTTGGCTATGACAACAGACAAGAGAAAATACCTTTCTGATTTCTTTTCATTCTAAGTTAATAAGATGCAAACCAATATGCCATTTATGGAAGATTCTGTGAAAGTCCTTACACTCATCCTAGATCGCAAGCACTTCAGCTGAGGTTGCTCTATTTCTCTGTCTGTATTTGTCCTTTATATCCTATATGTTGTCTGAGGTCTCCAAGAATGACTACAGAAAGAGGTAACCAATAGAGGTAAAAAAAAAAAAGAGGTAACCATAGCCTAACAGCAATAGCTCACAGACTGCTATTTGTAATTTGAAACATTTTCCCCAACCTCTTCCTTGTAACTGTCATCATAAATAACGAAAATATTCATGTTACTTACACACAGAGCCCTTGTTTCCTTCTGATCTATGTTTCAGACCTAACACTTTTCATTTTATGAGTCTCCTGTCTCCTTAAAGGGCAAGTTTGTATCAAAACATAGACATTTTTCATATTTTATGTACTGCTTTATACGAAAAAGTAAATCTTACCTTTTCAAAAAAATAAAAATAAAAATGACAAGATGTGTTCTACAACAAAGCTTTACAGTTTTCCCGCTCTACTCTGCGCTGGCGTGGCCTCACCTCGAGTACTGTGTGCAGTTCTGGGCACCACAGTACAAAAAGGACGTGAAACTGCTGGAAAGTGTCCAGAGGAGGGCTACAAAGATGATGAAGGATCTAGAGGGAAAGGTGTATGAGGAGCGGCTGAGGTCACTGGGCCCGTTCAGCCTGGAGAAGAGGAGGCTGAGGGGAGGCCTCATCGCTGTCTACAGCTTCCTCATGAGGGGGAGTGGAGGGGCAGGTGCTGATCTATTCTCTTCAGTGACCAGTGATAGAACCTGAGGGAAATGGTGTCAAGCTGCGACAGGAGAGGTTCAGGCTGGATATCAAGAAGAGTTTCTTCACTGAGAGGGTTGTTGCACACTAGAACAGGCTCCCCAGGGTCGTAGTCACGGCACCAAGCCTGATGGAGTTTAAGAAGTGTTTGGACTGTGCACTTAGTCATATGGTCTGAATCCTTGGGTAGACCTGTGTGGTGCCAGGAGTTGGACTTGATGATCCTTATGGGTCCCTTCCAACTTGGGATATTCTATGATTCTATTCTATGAGTCTGTGAGTTTTCTTATCACAAGGCACTTAATGTCTTTAGCTATCACATTTAACCTTTTTCTTTCTTTTGTAAGTGGGACTGCAGCTGTCTGGAGAATCCAGTCTTGAACCACTTCTGTCTGTATAACACAGGAAACAACAAAACACTAACTGTGGCTGGGGATTCTAGAGTCTGCCTACTGCATTCAAGGTTCTTAATTAGAAGACAGCAACAGCATTTCTCCCTTGGTATGACCCTATAGACAGATGCAGATGGTCAGTAAACTGTAGTCATCCATTGCCAACTTACAGCTGGTTCATGGGATCCCATCAGGAGAAAATCCAAGGCACTGCCTTGCAGGGTTCAGCAAGCTGTATCCCCAACATGAAGAGTGAACTGCAGCCAGAAGTGAAGTGTATGTCATACCCAGTGAGTAGGGCTTGCTTATCATGTTCATTATGGTCTTCAGATGAGTTATGTTGGAAGTTTTTCTGCTTAAGTTAGGGTAAGGTTTCTGGGAGCCATAGCTAAATTAAGTAATTTGAAAGCTGCAACTAATAGCTACCTGAAAGCATGTTTTGTTGGTAAGGATGGTGCACATCAGTAAGTTTTACTCTGCACATTATGAAGACTGTCAGTGGCTAGTTAATAGAGCTTGGCGGATACTCTTCCAAATGAGAATGATGCTGAACACTTTGTAGTAAAGGATAGCTTAAAAAAGAAAACAATCACCCAAGGATTAGGACTTCATCAATACTTCCAGTTAATATTACATTATACAGAAGCTACCAAATCTTCTGTTGAAGTAAGTTACAACAAAGAGCCCGTACAACTTGCCCTCATGCCATACAAGTGATCATCGGGCGGCACGTCTAGCCGTGTCCCTCCCAGCTGCAAAAGGGGATTCACATCCACCACTGTGTTTGCCATCAAGGCAAGGGCCAAACCCCAATCAATCTTTTGTGGCAGTGGGGACAAGTTCTTACTAACGCTGCCAGCGTTAACGTCGAGCGTGAGGGGAGACAAAATGGCTGGCTTCCTACCCCCTGCTCTCCAGAGAGCACAACCCCACGTGTACTGCCACACAAACGGACACTCGCTTTGTCTCGACCTCCTGCCGCGGTGTGGCTCGCTGCAGCCGGGCACCCCCTCACCCTTTCCCCTCTTCTGGCCAGTGATTTCCCAGCAGGAGGGCGGCATGGGCCCGGCTGCGGGGAGCAGGCTTTCCCCGCTCCGCCCGTCCGCCGGGAGCCGTCCCTCCCCGGCCGGGGTGGGGCCTGGCGGTCACCGAGCTCCGGCGACTGCCGCTGGAGGCGGCGGCGGCCCGGGGCACATCCCCCATAAAACCCCCCTTGCTCCTCTCGCTCCTGTGTGTCCTCACTGCCTCCCCCGGCCACCTTGCGCGGCGGCTTGGCCATGGCTGGGCGCCTCAGCGCTGCCAGCTAGTGCCGGGGAGCAGCTGGGCGCCGCGCCTCGCACGGACGGAGCTGGTCTTCTTCATCCCGCAGCCTCCTCCTCCTCTCCATCTGCCGCTTTTCGCTCCTCCTCGGGGAAGTCCGGACTTTCCCACCCGTGTGTGCACCAAGCCCGACTTTCCCTTCCCTCGCTGCACCGCGATCGCACTTTTTTCCCCTCTCCTCCTCCTCCTCCTTTTTCCTTCCCCTCGGGCCGGGCGGGCTCGCACCCCTTCACCGCCGAGGATGCGGGTGTCGCTGCTCAGCCCCTTGCTCCTGCTCTCCCTCGGCTGCAGCCGAGGCTCCGCCGAGCTCCCGGCGGCCCGAGCCAAGTGCCCGACCCGCTGCGATGTCTCCAAGTGCCCGAGCCCCAGCTGCCCCAGCGGCTACGTCCCCGACCGCTGCAACTGCTGCCTCATCTGCGCCGCGGGCGAGGGGGACTCGTGCGGCCGCAAGGAGGACCCCCCCTGCGGGGACAGCCTGGACTGCCGCTACCCCATGGGCAAGCGCTTCGCCAAGGGGGTCTGCCAGTGCAAGCTCAGCGCCCAGGTGTGCGGCAGCGACGGCCGCACCTACGACAACGTCTGCCAGCTGAAGGCGGTGAGCCGCAAGGCGCTGCAGCACGGCCTGCCCGCTGTCGCCCAGGTCCAGAAGGGAGCCTGTGAATCGGGTAGGAGCATGGCGGGGTCTGCCTGGGGTGGGTGGTGTGGGGAGTGCTGCTTGACAGGCTGTAATGAGGGGCTGGGGGCTTCTGGAGGGCTTCGAGGCTCCCCAGGGGCAAGGCAGCTCATCCTGCTGTCAGCATTCGCTGTGGTGCGGGGCAGGGGTTAGTGGGGGGCTCAAGTCCTCTCTGAACGGCACAAATCCCCTTCCTTTGTCCGCTGGGTGGGCTTAGAGGACTGGGAAGGCTGCCCTGGGATAGCATGGCCATAGGCACCTCAGTGCTGTGAATGCTGCTGAGCATGAGGCGTGCGTGGTTTGTCGCATGGCAGTGAGCGCAGGCGTTAGGCTCTCAGGTCGGTCGCCCCTTTTCAAGCCAGGGTGCAAGGCACGCTGTCCGGGCAGTGCTACAAGCTTGCTCCAGTACTGCTGGCATCACGTTTATTTCATTATTGATGCTTGCTAATGGCATCGCCTGCGTGGGCTGTGCTGCAAAACCATGGTGCCATGTCCTGCACAGGGTGCCGAGCTGGAAATGCCTCTGCTCTGGGACTGTCCCTGGGGATGTTATCAGAGGTTAGTTTGATTCCCCTGACACGTATCCTGGCAAGAAAGTGCCTGCTAAAGTAGCGTAGCTCAGACAGTGCAAAAAAAGCACCAGGTAGTATATAAAACATCTAAATGTAGTCTTTTGTCTCTTTTACTTTCTTCTCACAAGAAGTCTTATAGCTAGAGTCTTGTGGAGTTTAAAGGGGGAACGATGCCTGTAAACCTTCCTTATGGTTTAAAATGACGACACTCACGATATCAAGCAGTCTTCTGTTTTGCAATAACATACCAAGGCCTTTGCTTGACCTACGATATTGTAATATCAGTGGTAACTTCAGGCTATAACATCAGAAAGCTTAGTAATCACCCATGTTGGAGTTCTGTTTTGTTTTTTGTTACTAAAATTGGTCACTTTATGGAAGGGCTAACATTGCTAGTTTCTTTTTCCATACTTCCTTGTATATTATTTTAAGGGTGTGCTTCTACTAGCTTTCTAATACCATTCCTGGAAAGAAAAGTCATATGCATAGTGGGGTTTTAAATCATGTATTAGTGCATCCATTATGTCAGGTGAACCACCAACCATTCTGTTTATTCATAGATTGCAAGCTTGCTAAAAATTATTGGGAGGAGTCGGAGGGAAAAGGGCAACTGTTGTTGGCCTTTTAAAACCTTTCTGTGAATAGGAGGGCTTTCATATATCCCACTTTTCTGAGAAAGTAAATGGAGGCAGAAGGAGGGAGGGGGTAAAATGGTATTCCTGAAGTTACTTCTTGGCTTGTCAGAGCCAAAAACTGCTCCAATGCTAGCTGGAGCTGCGATAATCAGTCTCTCCAGTGTTTAGCAATCATAAATTGCTGTTTGTCTGTTCATTTTCTCATAAGCATCCGTTAGCTTTAGTACTCCTAATATTTGGTTGGAACTGATCCACTCAAAATAACAAGAATGTTTAACCAAAATGGGTGAGCTAGCCTGCATCTTAGGCTTACAGAGTGCTTGGGGCTTGGTATACATGACATTTTCTTTAAGGAATCCTCCTGAGTATACTGTTTAATAGGCTTAGGAATTCAGAGCAGTAAGGTAGAGGTAACAATTTTTTTTCCAAGCAACTATTTTAGTGTTCGCTTTATTTTGGCTTTATTTTTTGTCCCAGTAAACCACAGCTTAGATGAAGCATCTGGTTCTCTGTGAAGTTTTAATTTTTTTTATTCAATTCTTCAGCTGCACAAACTGAAGCTCAAAGAAACCAAGTGTCTTGCCCAAGGTCAAACTGAGTTGGTGGTTGAGCCAGGAATAGAACTCAATTATGTTTTTTGTTTTTTTTTTAAACAATAACATGCAATGGCTGTAATGAGAGGCTTTAGAAGAAAATCGACAGTTTAAAATTGCTGTTGAGTTTCTCTATTTTCCCTGTTCATGAAAGAAATCTGGCCTCAGATGACTCAGAGGTTGGAGACCTAGTTACAATGTAAATCCAATTTTACTTAACCATGCATACATTAAAACAATCTTAGGTAATGGTAGCCTTACATAGCATGACTTAGGTTGTTTTCGGAACATGCAATGACTTGGAGAGCAGTTCTTGAAACTTCCGCTTGTGTCCATTTTCAGTTGCTTACCTTGAAGCTAAGTTAGATTCAGGCAGTGATAAACCAAGATAGGCTAAGCAAATTTAGCCCTTGTTTCATAGTGACAGAAGTCTGGTGAATGAGCTCATGAAAAAAGGAGTAGTAGGTACAGAAAGGCAGGGAGGTGTCTAGAATGACAAAGCAAGTGATATTTCCAAAGCTGACAAACCTTAAAATGATTTTTTTCTTATTAAGGACCTGTATTAGCTTGAAGAACACCATGCTACGTTGAAAGTTTTAGATGCAGGGAGCTGCAAGGTGGCGGGCACTGCATGGCGATGCAGGAACTCTGTTATGGGTTTTCTTCAGTGTGCCTGTGTGCTGAAATGGCTATTCATGCAATCAGCCTTATGCATCTGAGCAAACCCATGGACGTATTGAAGACACCGATGGGAATAGTATGCAGAACTTATGGACATATTTAAACTATATACTACATATAATTGTGTGTTTGTTTTTTTCGTTGTTCAACACAAGGTACCTTATGGTATGGTAGCTTTCTGAAACAGCTAGCTTTTACCTGCCTTTTGTCACGTTCTGTCACAAAGACAAAGCAGTACAGGCTAGCGCGTAAGTAGTGGCATAAACATTTATGGAAGACAACCTCTGTAGTCAAAGACCCATTCTTACAGAGATCTGTTTACCGCTATAGCAAATTGAAGTTTTAATGTCACATATCAATCTATTAAAGGGTCAAACTCCTCACCCAACGTGTTCATGAGGTCACCTGCGATTTATTGCCAAATTATGTCAGATTTTTTTTCTTGCACAGAGGGCTGTTTATCAGCTCTCAATACAACATTCTCGGTACAGTTAATAATTCTCTGCAATGTTATTTTGCTAATGGTTTCTTGGAAGGCAGGTCATATGTCAAACAATTTGGGTTTTCTCTCCTAGGATGCAGAAGCAAAGGAAAAAACAAAAAGAATTTGTTTGAAAAATAAAGGTGTTGTTTCATCAGTGCAACAAGGAAAAAAATTAGAAAACCTTTGAGGAAATAAATTCAATAAATTCCAGGAAACAAGACCCATTGGCCTTAATACTGATCTTTCGCAGGGTTCTGCCTGAGAAAGTCTGCCCTCTGCATTGTGAATTGAAGTCATAACTGAAGTCACTGTCAGAAAGCAGTCATGATATAAAACATTACCCATGTCAGTCAAATCTTCGCAAGCGAGGAGTCTAGAAGTTTCATTCCTGAAAAGAAACACTTGAAAATACAGTTAAAATTTGAGCAGGGTCATTGCACACTGTTCTGCCTAGGGCATTTCGAGCGTGCAAGAGTGTAACCTTGAAGATGCAGGGGAATAACTGAGGACATCATTACTTGCATTTCTGAAAAACTGGCCCAGTAAGAGATACTGAGGTCTCCTAATGGTATTATTGTCATCAAAGCTTTACACCTGCCTCCAGCTGTATTTAGGGAAATGCATTGCAGGGTATTAGCTGGAAATAAACTCTAGTCACATTCCTTTACTGATTGTTTTCTTTATGTCTGAGTTTGGTTTGAGTTCCTGCAGGTGAGGATGAACATAGTACAATGTTTGGTATATATTCAGAGTGTAGCACTTCACTGTTTTTGTAAAAGATATCTGACAGGAAAAAGATGTTCTTGTTGCGTCTCCTTAAGAGAGTCACTTGAGGAGGAGGAATAACAAGCTTCTGAAGTCAGTGAGGTGGTTAGGTGTCTGTGCAGGAAGGCATGTGCCAATCTCTGTCTGGCTGTTGTGACTGCTGTACTGCACAAGAAAGCCACTTTGGTGTTGGGTCACAAAATTGTTTTCATCTGTGCATGGTAGACATCCACTGTATAAGCAAGTTGCCTGAACCATAAAGTGGCATTAAACCCACCAAGGCTTTATGGTCAGTGCACAGCTATGCAACTTGATCTTAATGCTGAATTCATCAGAAAAGCTGCCCATGAACCTATGTTTCCAGCAGATGTTTCTGTTTTTTAAGCAGAGACGTTATAATCTTTTATTTGTCTTTTGTTTCTTTCCATGAAAGCGCAGTAGGGACAGTGTTTATCTCTGGTGATCGGATCTGCCAGGTTGCAGTCCTCCCTTAGACATAATAATTTTGCTGAACATACAGATCCTTTCTGAAGCTGGTTTTAGAAGGGTAATGGCGGAACAGCCTCAAAAGAATGAGTTTCCCAGGCTCACAAATTCCTAATGAATTTAAATTTGTGGATTTTGATAAAATGTATTGTCTTTAAGAAGGCGTTGAATACAATTTGGTTTGATTCCACAGGGAATAAGTTGGCAGATATTCAGAAACTTTCGGTCTTCTGCAACTGTAAACAGTTCAAGCTTTATTGTCTTCAGTGAGATAATGACAATTTATTTCTACTAATTTTTTTTTCCAGTTCTTTTCATACTAGTTAACTCCACAAATTTGTTGAAGTTGTTCCTGATTTACATCGGTGCTAATGTGATTGGAGGGAGTCTATTTCCTCCGCAAGAAAATAGATATAAAGCTATTAAAGGAACTCATATGATGTAGATAATGCTACTATCCAAGTCTTTAGCTGGTAATAATGGGCTCTTACCTGATGGTTGCTTAGCTTTAGCCAATTGGATGTAAATCTATAGTAGTTGGAACCCATAGAACTGGAAACGCAAGATCAAATTTAACAGAGTAGACTGAACATCTTTAACTTCAGTTCATACACTTATACCCAAGTCTGGAATTTGAGTTCTCCGTTAGAGGTGCCTGAAAGCTTATCAAGATTTAATCACTTGATTTAAATGGTAGGATGAGATTTCAGATCTGCTGAATCTGGTTGATTTGTGGGTATGGATTGGAAAAAAATCTAGTTATTTTGATTAAGAAAGATGCAGAGAGCTAAAGACTTTGACAATGTACGTTTGTTTTTGCTTCAGGTACAACCTGCTCACAACACTTTTCATGTCTTGGCTGTTCTACAGAGAGTTAATTGCATCATATTCTGCCTTTCTGCCAAGATAAATTAGCTTTGACTGCTGTGATATGATCTTGAACATGCAATAATAACATGGAAAAGAATGGATGCTATTAAGAGACCTTTAAAAAAAATATGCAGGAAATCTCATTAGGTCAATAGGTCAAAAAACCTGAAGCTGCTGTAAAAGTGGAGCTTTTACATTCTCAGTCCAGCAGAGGTCTGAGAGCTGCATGAAACTGAGAGACAGCAAGAATGTCTGGCAGGGGAGAGGAAGGAAAAAGATGTGATTAGTTTTATGTTTTAGTAAGAACAGTAGCTAGTCCTTACCACCTAATGCAAATTAAAGGATAGATTGAAGGTCTGACATAAAACCCTGTTTCTATTGCTCCAGCTGTGACACTTCTTTGAGGATGACTTTATACAGCTTAGGCAACGCTGTACATTCATTCCCTCTTCTGCTTCTCAGGCTGCAATACCTGCCTTTTAAAGCAGATTGAGAACTTCTGATGAAAAGCAGTGGTTTAACAACTGTGCAATGCACTGTTATTTCTTAATAATAACCAACACTTTAGTTCCCTTAAATCAGTCTGTACATCTGAGACCAAGTATTAGTTGCCAGTTACTTCTTCCTGGTCCACAGTTTGAGCTTCCTTGGATGCCATCTAATGTGGCTAAAGCTTCTTGTCACTCCCAGCTTGCAGAAAATGATTCAAGAAAAGTCAGTTTCTATGCAAGCATCTCAAGATTGTAAGTTAGTTTTCAGCAGTATTTAGCCCCCACCAGAAACTAATACGAACAGTTCATCTTTCATCAGGCCAGGAGATCTTCAGCTAGACTTTTCCTTCAAAGTTTGCATGTCTGTTATTCTTGAATCTCCTTTGTTTGAAATTTCCCCTTCCTCCAAGGAAGACAGGTTTGGATTCACCTTCAGGTCTGAGTGTTCATGTTTTCTCACCCCAGCACCAAGGTTCTGGACTTTGCTCAGACAGAAATGGTTTCAGTGTGGTGTGGAAAGAAGAGAAGATTTGCTTCAGTTTTACAGTCTCTTCTCTTTTTTACAGCGTGTTATTTTCTTCCACTCTTTCAATATTTACATTAATCCGCTGTCTCGTTCAGATTTTATCTTTCTGCTTACCCCAAATTGTACCTGGAAAGCCACTGCCACCCATGATGATTGCGTGGTGGTGGGTCAGCAGTGGTGTGAAGCTGAGTTCTTTGGCAGGCTTCCTCTGCTTTTGGCCGAGTGCGGTGCTGTGACAATTTGGCACGGGTGGAACAGTTCAGCACTCAATAGATACAAAGCGTTGTAGTTGCCCTGACTCACATAGAGCTTCACTGATGTACACCAACTGAAAAAAGCCTGCATTCACAATGCTTTACCCCCCACTTTTCTGATAGCTCATCAGCTGAGGGTCCTGCCAACTGATTTTCATAGATGTGTAGCCATTTCTATTATAATAAGTGTGATGATAATACTATATCCTGTCAGTGTACACTGCTGTGTATGCAACCATTTAAAGTCATGTTAGTAGACTTCAAAGGATATACTGCGTAATCTGGCAAGCTGCTTGTGAGCTGAAGGTAAGATCAATCTTCAGTGCCCCAGAAAGCAAAATAAATAAGTGTATTGTGCTTACACGTGTCTGACCTCTGCTATTCCTGTTTGCAGTGTTTCTTTTAAACCAAATACTGAAAGAAGTATATTCAATTGGTTGGAAGGATTTTTCAGAGTGCGTGAGAATGTACATAGAAATAATAGGCTGAATCTGCTCCTGCCAAGTTGTTCCGTCTGTTTATACCATACCATATAAATTTAGCTTGTAAATGTAAGCATGGTTTCTTTACCCTCAAAAGTAAATCCCATGTTCAGTAACAGGAAAAAGAACTCATGGACTTCTATGGAGAAATGCCTAATTGTCTTGATCTGGTTTCTTTAATACTTTCTTCCTTCATACTGGTGGTGTGTCAGTTCCAAAGTTCCTGTCTTTGCTTCAAGATATTGTCTAGATATTGTGCTAATGTAAAGTCCCTCACTTTCTGACTTTGTAGGTCCTTTAACACTTTATTGTGAAAGCCATCTGAAAGACGATGTAAACAATTACAGCTAGCTCTCTGTTACCTAGTTTCTTATGAATTAATTCAAAGAATCGGGTAGATCAGTGAAGACTTTTTTTTTGGAAATAGGTTAGACTCCATGGTGCTGTAATCTTGTAACTCGTAAACAACTTGAATACAAAGGTTTAATCACAGAATCACAGAATCGTCTAGGTTGGAAGAGACCTCCAAGATCATCTAGTCCAACCTCTGCCCTAACACTAACAAGTCCTCCACTAAACCATATCACTAAGGGCTACATCCAAACGTCTTTTAAAGACCTCCAGGGATGGCGACTCAACCACCTCCCTGGGCAGCCCATTCCAGTGCCTAACAACCCTTTCAGTAAAGAAGTTCTTCCTAACATCCAACCTAAACCTCCCCTGGCGCAACTTTCGCCCATTCCCCCTCGTCCTGTCACCAGGCACGTGGGAGAATAGACCAACCCCCACCTCTCTACAGCCTCCTTTAAGGTACCTATAGAGAGCGATGAGGTCGCCCCTGAGCCTCCTCTTCTCCAGGCTGAACAAGCCCAGCTCCCTCAGCCGCTCCTCGTAAGACTTGTTTTCCAGACCCCTCACCAGCTTCGTTGCCCTTCTCTGGACTCTCTCGAGCACCTCCATGTCCTTCTTGTAGCGAGGGGCCCAAAACTGAACACAGTACTCGAGGTGCGGCCTGATGGTCAGTAATACATCTGTAGATATGGATTGGTGAAAGTGACCTTTAAATTAAGAACTATGCAGCATACCAAAATGCACGAGATCTCTTTATCAAACTTCTCTCTTTCTTTTCTGTGTATCTTTCCTTTTTGGGTGATGCCCCATGCCCCCTTTCCTTTTAAAGACTTGGGACTTTATCTGTACCTATTACTATATTATGTCATCTAGAAATAGGCAAATCTAGTACTCCTGAAGACCAGGTGTTGACTTGGAGTACAAGACCTACTGTGAGGTCATTCTTCAGCATGAGCTGAACTTAGAGCAAATCATGGTGGCACAAAGCATTGCTTCTGATAATTTGATGTCATTTAGAAATTAGAATGTAGAGCCTCTTCCTCATCTCACCTACTTAGTAAAAATGGTATTGTCTTATTAACATATCCAATTCTTTCTGCTAGTATAGGTCACCTACAGTCCAGCAGCCCAAGATATAAATTCAACTTCATAGCGGATGTGGTGGAAAAGATTGCACCTGCAGTTGTGCACATTGAACTTTTCCTCAGGTAATGCTTTGAAGTCTTTGAGTTGTAATTGCATAGTTTAATGAAGGTCTAAATATTTTCCTTTTCCTCTGTTTGCAACCAAGTTGAATGGTGTGCTAACTTTTGAGTTCTTGACATTCACAAAGTAATCTGAAACATTACAGCAGACTCGTTTATTCAGAGAAGGAAGATACAAAGATTGTGAAATTGAGGTATAACATGAATAACACAATTCCCAAGTTGTGTTTTGCTCCTGTTTAGTAGATCTACTATATTGGTTTTAGAGTCTTTAAAGTACTTTACATAAAAAATAAGTCTATTTCATCTTTGGATGTCTCTTCAGCCTTAACTAAGATGTGTTGCTTATTAGATTATGTTTAATATCTCCAGAGTTTAAAAAAACAAGTCCAAAAATAAGCTGAAAAAACATAGCACCTTGTTGTTTATTCCACTTTCAGTGAGACATAATGTCAGCTGGTTTTATTTTGTCAGGGAGAACATTAAGAGCCTTGTTGACCATCTCTAACCTATCTAAACACATGAATGATTTCTGATAGGGAAAAATGTTCTAAATTTGCTGACCAAGACATACTGATATTCAGTATTACTGAAGCTGAGAAGCCAGGTTTGATGTTGAGTATTCAAGCCAACCAGCTGTCAGAACAATTTACTGCAAATATTATAGATGTTCCATTACCTGAATATCTCTCTACCCAGGAGATATTTTTACAGGCTTTTTTATTATGCAAAATCAAGATAATCAGGCTTTCTGAGACCTTGCTTTATGCACATAGTCCTATTGGTCTTATGAGAGAACATTAAAATTGAATATGTTCAAGATCTTTGCATTTTATATGTAGTAAAGATTGTTTGTTCTTTCCCTATAAGTAAATGTTTGTCCAGCAGCCTGCTGGGTGCTAATTGTAGCACTGCCTTCTGCCTGGGATTGACTCCAGTTCTTTAATGCTGAATAGCCCAGAACTTTCAAACAATTTCCTAATACGGACCACATCTTGGAAGAAGGAAGAATTTGTGGACCTTTTCTCATCTCCTGCAGCATTTTCTGTTCCCCTAACAAATTTAAGGTCATAACGTCAATTGTTCACAGAGAAAAGTCATAGTACTCTAAACAGTTTATAAAGTCTTAGCTGTCTATATTGCAACAAACGTCATTCTCTACCAAATCTTACCCATTGTTAGTGTTTTTCATTTCTTTTGTCTTTTGCATTCCCAGTCCTTTCAGTCTCCAGACATATTTTTTCCTGCCTTTCTCCACTTGTGCTTCATGATTCCCTGAGACGTCACCTCTTCCTTTGCTCCTCTGTCCAGCCACAAGGTTCCTCTTTGTCCTTGGTCAGCTTTTTCCCATTAGAGGATCAGTCCATTTGTCAGCCTTACTATTGTCATTTTCTTCCCATATGGAAGCAGCAATTAGTGGGTCAGATGGGCTCCTCCTCCTTCCATTTTTGTCACCTAGCTCCTCTGCAAAGAAACCTATGAAGATAGAATTGGAAACCAAAGGAAAAGGACCATGCCAGGCATCCAAAAAGCTCAGTTTCTATCTCCCTGGCTGACTGCAATCAGTCTGCAAGAAATACTTTCTCCATCAATGTGTTTTTTTTGTGGGGTTGTTGTTTGCTTTGGTAATGGTTATAACATCGGTGATCAAATGCTTTGTTATTGGCTAGAAGGTGGTAAATGATTTCTGATGTAATCATCTCTAAGTTATGTTTCCCTTTTGAGTTACAATTACTTGCTTCTTGTATAGGCACCCTCTCTTCGGTCGAAATGTCCCACTTTCCAGTGGATCAGGGTTTATTATGTCTGATTCTGGTTTAATTGTGACCAATGCCCACGTGGTGTCAAGTACCAACGCTATATCAGGGAGACAACAGTTGAAAGTGCAGCTACAGAATGGAGACACCTATGAAGCAACCATCAGAGACATTGACAAGAAATCTGACATTGCAACAATAAAGATTCACCCTAAGGTGGGTAGCAAAAAGACCTGGATGAATTAATTTGGTAACTTTATCTCAATTTCATTTAGTGCAGACATATTGACTGGAATATGTACTTTAGGGATTCCTTGTCTGGAGACAACAATGTACTGAACAAACAGTTTCTCTTGGGCTGGAAAAAATTTCCTCTCTTAGAATTAAATTACTTTGTCTTTTGTACTAGAAAATGCTTAAATAAAAAGGGGAGGGAGATTGGAATATAGCTCAGCTAGTATGTGGCCATATTCTCCTGTCTTTACCTGAAGACACAGGATGTCTTAGTTAATCATTCTAGCTTAGAGCCAGTACATGCCCTGGCAGGTAATGTAGGGGGAGTGGCAGGCTGATCTCTAGCTGGTTTATATGCTGTTTCCAGGAGGAGGAGGGAACAATCTGCTGGAAAATGGGGAAATCTGGTTCAGACTCTTGTTAACATTTTTTCTGGAATTACTGCTGCTAGCAGTTTGTTTCTGAAGACAGTTTAAGGCAGTAATGCCCTGTAGTATACTAATGGTATCTGATGTAAGTTTTGGGCATATGCTAGAGAGTTACATTAATGTAATGGAAAGTATGTGTTCCTAAGTTCATGCTAGTTTTTTATCTTTCTAAGCAAGTTACTATCAATATAAACTAATGGCTGTTTCTTTCTTCTGTGTTTTATTTAAGAAAAAATTGCCAGTATTGTTACTGGGGCATTCTGCTGATCTGAGACCAGGAGAATTTGTGGTGGCAATTGGAAGCCCTTTTGCCTTACAGAACACTGTGACAACAGGTATTGTCAGCACTGCTCAGCGAGATGGCAAAGAACTTGGCTTGCGGGACTCTGATATGGATTACATTCAGACAGATGCTATTATCAATGTAAGTACTAGGTACAAGAGAAACTGAGCTTCACAGTCCTGGGACTTTGAAATCCCTCCCTATTTAACAGATAAATCCACCAAATGAACCCTGTGTTTGAAATCAGTGATAGGCACTTATTTTTATAAGACTACACACTGTCTGTTAGTTGCACTCAGGCATTAATGTCATAAAAGGGATGTTAAATAAAAAGGACCTCTCTGAGTTTGTCCATGAAGATGTTACATATGACAGACCCATCTCATTCTGTAGATCTTGTGCAGTAAGACATGATTATATAGACCCACAGTAAATCAACACATTTCTCTCTGTGCTTGTTCAGCTGGTCTGGCCCAGCATACTGTAGAATAGAGCCAAAGTTTCTTTCATCTCCATCCATTAGAACCAGATGGAGCAATCAAGTTGATAGCATCTGCTTGAATTTAATATGAGAACACCAAGGTAAGAACTTAAGAAAAAGTTTTTTTTCTGTTGTTTTTCTTTAAGGAGACTAGGGGGGAGGGAGGGTGTTTTCATGTTTTGTTTTCCCTTTGAGCATCACATAATTCAAATAAGAGTCTAGATGTAAAAGAAGTTAAACTTTGAAATACTCTACAGAGTTAAAGCCCCCTAGTGTTGCCTGTTGTATAGGAAAACATGAAAATAATACCTCTTCAGATCTTCAGCTTGGAGAGATCCAGAGTGCTTCAGCGAAGTCCTTGGGTGTGTGTATAACTTGTAGTGATTCTAAAAAGAGCACTGCATGCATATCTGAGGTGGGAAATGGCCCGAAATTTTACAGCTTAAATCTGTTATACATTAAAAGAAAAATACTTTCAGCATTTATTTGCTGGACTTCGATACCAAATTTCACATAAACACTAAGCATTATGACTCATTTACACATGCAAAGCTCCTGACAAATATGTATTCTGACAGAGCTGTTGAGATAAATTTTATGAAAAAACAAGGGTAACTACACTTTTGTGCTAAGATATGACATAAAAATGAACTTTTTGAAAAAGGTCTTTGTATGATTCAGAAGCTGAAGGTCCTAAGACATGTAATTGGAATTAATTTTTTCAGTTGTAAAAAGAAGACAGGAAAACTTATGCAAAATGGTTTACTTGGAAGCACACACTGAATTGGTGGCAGAGGCAAAATTAGAACATGGGATTCTTGACTTCACGCCTGTGCACATTCCTCAAGATCAGACTGCTTCCTTGCATATACTTAGGCATTCACTGCACTCAAAAGCTAGTGGACAAGTTTACACAAGGATAACAGTGCATCAGATAATACTAGAGCAAATGGAATACTGATAGTAGAGTAGGTAAGAAAAATGACAACATGTGTAAGTTGCCATCAGAGACCACAAAACATGAAGATAGTCCCTGGCATAGGGATGCTGTGTACTTAGCTAATGCACTAGTTTTCTCCTGAGAATGGGAGGAGTTTGAGTGCTGGTCTACTTAGAGCATTCCTGTGGCTTAGCCAAGACGTTACTGTAGGAATGTGCATGCAGCTGCCTTCTGAGAAATGCTAGGACAGCAGGAACATGGAGCAGGAGAAAACAGGGCCATAAGCTCCTAAATGGAGCTATATTGCTTGTGCTAAAGTTCTTTCACTAAGCAGATCCTTCAAGCAGAGGACAAGTGGATCAAAGATGGTAGGCTGAGCAAGGCTGAAAAATCAGTCTCAATTCTTTTGTGTCAGTGAGACATAAAACAAACCAAGCGTGTAACCTCTGATCACTGACAAGGTACATTGTAAGAAACTGATCTCTTTGTTTAAATGTGAACTTTGAAGCTTATTTTAAAACTTTAATGTCTGTTTTACTGTTCTGAGAATCTATAAGGTTTGTTCAGTGCTATCTAAGTGTAAACAGTTTATATGGCTCATGTTGCTGTCATGCATCACTTAGCTTTTGTTTATTTTGAGTGGTAAGTTGCTGCTTTTGGCTGTTCAGTAGACCTACTTGAAAAGTCTGGCCTTGCTCAAAAGCAAACTTGTTGAGCCAACATGAAGATGGACAAGGAAATTCTCCAACTCCCACTTCCTGTAGTCCTGTTGGATGTTTCCTTTGAAGGACATTAGGTATTAGGTAATTTCAGATTGCTCAGAGCTGCTATATGCTCTCCCTAGAGGGAAGTGCTTCTCAGTGGCTATTAAATCAGTCCTTATGTAGAACCTACCTCATAGGTGATTAAACTTCCAAAGCACTGTGTTCTCCCCAGTGGAAAATGAGAGACTGACAGTGCCACAAACCAAACTGATGAATAAAACTACTTAAAAACTGTGCATATGCTGAATGTACCTCAATTAAATATAACTTTAACCAGCAATTACTTGTTTCAAAACCTTGTTCTAACAGTATTTAGAATAATCAAAATACCCATTTTAATTAGTGATTTAGTGATTCTTCTTTAAATTTAAGGCAGAACAATTTTGAGTTTTAAGTTACTGCTCCTAGCTTAATGCCATTTACTGAAAAGGAAAAAAAAATCCTAAGAGATGTGAGCAGGTGGGGTAAAACCTACTTGTAATCTTCTGTGATCAGTACTGAATCCTTCAGTGCTGCCTAAGAAATGTCTTGCTCTCTTTCAATTGCTTACAAACAAAATACTACTTGAAATGCAATCTTCATTTCCTACAGTGAAGCAAAAATTTATTGTTCCCTTATGTCATTTTTACAGTATGGCAACTCTGGAGGACCTCTAGTTAATCTGGTAAGTCCAGGTGACTTCTTTTTTAAGAAAGTGTTTGAAATAAGTGGAAGAATATTTCTTTCAAAAGGTTCAGAGACTACACCAGCTTCCAGCTATTCAGGCTAATGGTGGGCAGATAACCTGAAGCTAATACAAGCAACGCAAATTGAGTTTCAGTTCATACACCTTCAAGAAACATTCCCCTGTAGTGTACAGGAAATTTTACACAGCAATGAGGAAAATAGGTTCTGGTAGGAGCAGTTATTTTCTTTCATGCTCTGAAACCTGGGGTACAAGGCAAAGATGGGACTTGTTCAATCTACACAACTGCTTTTAAAATAGATTACTTAAAACCAGCTCTGATTTTGTAGATCAGTGAATTCTGACTCCACTGCCTGCTTGGCAGAGA
This sequence comes from Anser brachyrhynchus, assembly GCF_964034855.1. Classification (NCBI taxonomy): domain Eukaryota; kingdom Metazoa; phylum Chordata; class Aves; order Anseriformes; family Anatidae; genus Anser; species Anser brachyrhynchus. The sequence continues at coordinate 68,112,924 of NC_137698.1, forward strand.
GGAAATCTTGATGAGTGGTTGGATGTACCTTGGATGAACAAACTGTACTGTAATCTCTCTGGCCATCACAGATAAATGTGAGAGGGATTGTGAATCAGAGCCCAGATCCTCCCTTAGAAGTAATGTTTATTTCTTGAGTGATTACAACACTCTACAGTTACTTACACCAGACTTTAAAATGAAAGGCTAGGTTGTGAGCTGAATCCTGTCACTTAGGAGCACATTAATTGAGTGCTGTCTCCCAACAGGATGGTGAAGTGATCGGAATTAACACCTTGAAGGTTACAGCTGGAATTTCCTTTGCTATTCCATCAGACCGCATCACTCAGTTCCTTACAGAGTCACTTGACAAACAAAATAAAGGTAAGGTCTGCAAGATACAGTGATGTTGTTATCTTCCAGTTATTACTCTAACCTGAAGTCCAGGTGAAATGCAAAAAGGCAGAGGTCTGGGATCCTACTGCTGGAAGAAGTAACATTATTTTACCATATAGAACACCTTGGACTTGAAAATAGAAGACTTCTTCATAGAAGAGGGAGTGTTGCTTTATTATTAACAGCCCCAAAGAGTAGATATTACTTGTGTTAATCTGGGGAAAAGGACCTCTGTGGTCACAAATGAGTCATGACAGTCTCAAATGACCTTGAGACCAGATGGTGACTCAACGAGTCTTCTCCTCCTCTTTCACATATTGTCCAAGCGAAAAGGATATTAAGATGTACTGTGGACAATAAGGAGCAAACTCATAAAACATTTATCCAACAATGGTTTGTGGTGTGCACGTTATCTGTTGTTGATCTTTCTTTGCCCTGGTCATCTATGTCTGTGCTATGTAACTGAATATTGTGATAGATCCTCAGACCCATGGGGAAGAACAACTACGTGCTAATTCCTAAAGAACTATGTGGGTTCTATCGGGATTCATAGGAGAGAAAAAAAATATCTCAGAACCAAAGAACATATACTTCTAAATGTATCAGCGACTACAGTGCTCTGGGCTTTTCATATGTGCCTCGTGTCTAACACTGTACTAGTAGGTGTCATAGTATGTGCTACACAGCCAACGTTGATCTAGCAATACTTCATCCAGGCCAAACCTTTTACCTTGTTTGCCAACTTATCTGTCCACACGCTACTCATCTTTCTTCATGACTGCTGGCTGCTGCTTTTCTTGAATCTTTTTGATTTTAATCTTCTCCTCCTCAGTTCATCCAGTTTCTGATGCCAGAATTGCTTCCCTACACCATTGTCCGCTCAGTGTTCCATCAGACACTTTTAATTCAGAAACTTCCCTTAGAGACTTCAAAGTTATGCATCTGCCTATATATTTGAGACCATCACTGTTCTGACTGGGTTTCCTTCATTCAAGCTTTGCTGCGTTCCCCAAATCAGGTTGCTTTCCCTTGTTGATTTGGAAAAAAATGATGAAAATAGTTACTAATTATGTACTGAAAAGGGCATTTCAAGGTAGCTGACATAATTTTACTTCAGTCAACAAGTCAAAAAATTGTTTCTTTACTCAGTTTACCAACTGTTCCATTTCTGTTGCCTTCTGAGAGAAGCAGCCTATATTGTTGGTGATGCTGCCCTGCAGAACCAAACTGCTCGCTCCAAGACAAGGCAGAGTGATGGTCTACCCTGCAGGTTATAGAGGCTGAAAGCCTACCACCTGCCAGCGGGTTCTTGGTCACTGTGGCTGGAAGGTGAAGGCTGGATATGCCACCACTGAAACAAGCCCTCTTGTTTCCTTAGGCACCCTCAGGCACCTTTGCTTCTGCAAAGTGGTGTACCTGCTAGGCCCAGCTAGAGGACCTAGAGATGGTACCGCCTATGGACCCCTAAAAAAAATAGTGAAGGATTTAAGTTTAGGTGGCATGTGACACTCATGATTTTTGATGCTTCTTTTTACCCTGTAATCAAAAGAAAAGGATTCACACTGACTCTTAGCATCATCAAGTTCCACTGCTTGGCATAGGCTCTTGGCACAGGCAATTTTTTTTATTTTTTTTTTTTACTTATTGAAGAACCCTGTACTTTCACTTCAGTTAGAAGAGTAGTCATTTAAAGCCCTTGATGCATAGAGGAGGAGAACTTCTAGCAGATATTTTCATAATGTCTGAAATTTAGTTTGCATTTTTTAGGCATTTGGTAATAGTTTTAATTTTTGTTTTATAGACATTATTTCTTGTCATAAAGAATTTATGTAAGTAGAATTTTTGGGATGTTTTTATCATGCTTTATTTTGCTCCAGTTACATTTCAGTAGTTTCAGTGGGATCCACCCTTATGGTACAATTAGGTCATAGAAATAAGTTTAAGGGTATTACCATCTTGCTGTAAATATCATATTGCCTGAAGATGATAAAATTCCCAGAGGAAACATCTCTTTCCAGATTCACTTTGGCTTATAGGAGATACTCAGGGTATCATTAAATAAGTCTGATTTGAGTCTTTTAAATTTCAGTTGATCAGTTAACTGCCAGTTTCATGTAGAAGGCATAAATTCTCGAAGTCTCATCCGTTATATACCTGGAAATATACAAATATATAATCTACCTAAGTACGGGGCATGGCGGAAGTAGAAGAGAATGGCATTTGAATGAATTATCTAAACATTCTTTGTTACCTAATGTATTGTATGGTTGATACGTTAGAAATTATTTTGTATTTTTGACCAAAAAATTACTGTGCTTTGTACAGATTATGCTTACTGCTTGAAAGGTCTGAAACTTTGCTAATTTTGCTAATTTTGAATTTAAGTCATAATGTCAACCTACTTCTATAGTTAAGAATTCCTAAACTGGTGCATGAAATTAAGTGTTTCCATCTATGTCTCAATTTTAATCATCTGTGTGTTGTGTTTTTACGTGTGGAAATCAGTCTATATATTTTGGCATTCACTTTTTTTTTTCCTTTTTTACTTCAGTGCCTTTTGCTAGTAACCAATAGGAATTTCTTGCTATTGAATAAATTAAGCTATACAGTTTGTATTGAAGATACACTGCACATAATTCAGCATTATAGATTGGAGTTATTTTTCCTGATTTCTTTTTGACGGTGGAATATCTTTTGTAAGTGCTTTCAGGACTGCTCATGCAACCTGCAAGATGATCTAAGTGTAAAAGGAGCAAGTGGAGAAGTAGGAATTGTGTTTGCCATTTGAATAAAGAGTGCAGGTTTCGTTCCTTCACTCAGACCTTGGTGATATCCTGGCCCCACTGATATTAACTGTAGTGGGGATGCTCATGTGACAGATGTTCATGTCCATGAAGAGTCTGAGTGACTGACTCCTTAATTTAAATTTATTGGTTCTTTTTGCTAGTTTATAAACACTTCTGTCTTCAGCCTCTGTTTATCTAGCTGGTTTGTATATCTATATACAATCTATGTATACTGTTAGAAGCATCAGTTAAAAACAGCTTAACAGTAAAATAAATGCTTTCCTTACTGTGCAACAGAAAGCTCCTTAAATAATGAACTGCATCTAGATACTTGATGTCAGCTGCTTGTCACTTTCTATTAACACAAAACAGATTTAATTTTAAGCTGATGGCTGAGGCTAGTTTACTTGACTTTGTACCACTGGAATCAGTGTTCAAGCTGACCAGGTGTTCACAAAAACTAAATGTGATTTGAATCTCTCCCTCTGCCATGCTCTACTAAAACTTTAAGCTGCAGTGATTTCACAATCGTCCAGCCTGACTGTTGTAATATATTAACCTTCTTTTAACCTCTGCTGGGACTTCACGCTGGTTGATGTGCTTATTAAATGCATGACCTCCCTTTATTCCGGTTCTCTCAATTATTTTTTTCTTCTGCCTCGTGATTGCACAAATTGCCAAAATGACAGGTTTTGAGTCTTTTTATTTGCAGAGGAAATATAATATTTGGCAGGTAGTTCCAGGTGCCACATATTGTTTTGCCTGTATGACTCAATCCTGACCCATCACAAGGCCCCTTGTGATGATAAGATAGTATAACTGGTTGTCTGTGCCCATTCAGTCTCTGTTCATATTTCTAAAAAACAAACAAACAACAACAACAAGCAGTCAATTTTACTTGTTCATGAAAACTTAGCGTAAGACTTTTCACTTGGCTTAAATTGGATGGACATGAGCAAAACAAAAGACTTAAAACTTTCTTTACTTTTCTTACCGGAAGCTTTCTGGTTTACAAAATGACAGTGATTGGGAAGGGGAGGAATCTAGATTCTGCAGCTTAAATAACCCATAGCTCATAGCTTATTGTTTGTATTCTGCATTGCACAGGCAATGACTGACAGCAAAGTATTTAATGCAGACAGTAAACTGTCCCGAGAGAATATGTCATCTATGTGGTTGACTGCAGTCTAAGGAAGACAATTTCACAATTTCATCATTTAACTGTCCACATTGCAAAAAGGGGTGGAGGTGGGGGGTGGGGTATTTTTCAGGTATTGGAGTTACCATTTTTAGGTTTTGTTTTGTTTTTGTTTTCTTAAAGTGAACATTTAAAGATTTGTATACCCTGTGTAGACTTGTGAAGCACTATGAGTGTGCTAGTTCATGGCTGTGCCCAAAGCTTATGAGACTTCAGTTTTGAGTAATAGGACATCGTCATGATGCTTCTGCTATAGCTGATTGTGATCTCATTAGTTTCACTAATACAAGAGAATACAAGAGAGACAGAATATTTCAGGGAAAAGCAGAGATGACGGTTACAGATATGACTGTCTAGAGTGTTGTAAATTCCCTGTTTTAGTACTCAAGATTTTCACTGACATTAATGGGAATATTGGACATGCGTAAAATTTAGGACTAATTCTTTTACTTGGGACTATTTTTCTTGGAAAGAATAAGAGTTAGAGGAGGCTCTACAACTCCTCTTCAATCTTTTTCCTCACATGAGAATATAGGGAAGCTCAAAGAAATTGTGGAGTAGTTATGCTGGAACAAGTAAGGGGAAATATTGTTTCATACCGGATATAACTAACTACTGAAGCACTCACTCCAGGAAGTCATCAGACTGCATTTGTTCACAAAACAGCTGTGCAATATCATGACTGCTAAAAGGCAACTACAGGAGTTTGGTGCTGTTCCTGAAGGAGTGAATTTGGATGATTTAAAATTCTGTAGAGTCCTGGGTAAGGTCTATGCTGTTGTTTTGTTATTTTTTAAACTTACTTTTCATTCTTTGGAGTAGAATTCACCGTGAGCCTTTCAGTTGCATCTTTATAAGGCTGTCTTTTCTCTGAAAGGTGGAAATTTCCCTTTCTTTAAATCCCATTTCTACAATTTTAATGAGGATACTGTATGATTAAATTGTTTTGACCAGTTTCAGATGAAATGGTAGTTGGTTATAAAATCTTCTATTTACTGAAGTCGTATGATACTAAATCACTGAATTTTTCCTGAATTTCCTGAAGGAAAACTCTTACAAAGCATAAATGAGTTTCTCATACTTGCTGGCAGAGAGCAGGATTGTCATTCCATATACCAAGGTTAAGTGAAAGAAAAGATGGGCTCAGTATAGATGTGTATGACTCGTTTTTAGATTTGATACTTCCTGTTTTAATTGACAAGTACTTTGGGGGAAAAATAGTTATATTTGCAGTATTTGTCTGAATTTCTTCAATATTTTTTATGTTATTTTCAGATAGCAAGAAGCGTTTCATTGGCATCCGAATGCTGACAATAACACCTGCGTAAGTATCTTGGAAAGGTAATCTGTATGACTATGCATAGCATCAATGGCAAGATACGTTGTGGTTCAGAACTCTGCCATTCAGCTTTTGCTATAAATCTCCAGAGAATCCAGAAGTATGTGGATTACACAGTTAGCTTCTTGGAAGCCTGTTAACATTTTAATTGTATTGGTGAAATGTGTGTTCTCAGACTTGAAAAAGCACTGCCTCTAAATACTGGGAATTGTGAATGACCTATTGGAAGCTGAGGGAAATTAGGGAGGGCCTGAATACTTCCTTTTGTTCTTGACAAGGATGTCTGCAGTGACACCAGGTTTTAGGTGTTATTTAAACAAGCTGCTGCATTCAGGTTACTCTGAGTGCCAGTAGCAGATTAGCTGCCTGAGGGTTTGGTGACGTTTTTTTCAGTGCCAGTAGAGGCTATATGAAGTGAGATTTTATGTCTAACCACAAATTGGGAAGAAAGTAGTTGCTAAAATTCAAAACTAAAGCTTCATGCTTACATGTTAACAAAAGCAGGATATGGACACCTTCCTCCTATTTTTTTATTTTATTTTTTTACTCTTTTCTTTCTCATACTGCTTTGTGTCTTGCTGTTATCCAGACAGATCCTGGGATTACAAATGAGGGTTCTTACACTTTTGTTCTTTCTCAGCAGTAGGCACGTTTCCAAAGTGGCAGTAGACTAAAAAATTAAACAAGACAATTTCCAGCTGGGCTTGTAGTAAAGCCATCTTTATTTATTGAGTTAGACTCTTGCAATCTTCCCCAAAGTGTCAGATCCTCAGCTGGAACAAATCAGTGGAATGGCATTAACATCACTGGACTGCCACCAATAAAGAGGAACTCAGAATGTTTCTCTGTGTAACTATGACATGAACACAACGTGAGATTTTACTGGCTTTGAGGTGTCTAATGAACCAGTGTAAGATGTCTCCAGGCCTATTTTCAGGAAAAGGCTATTTCTTTCCATGTGTTTGCTTTAGTCATGTAATTATGTTAGCTTTCTTAATAAAAAATAAAACAAAGTGAAGCTCTGTGCAGCCATTTGAGCTTCCTTTCAATCTGAGGGATCCCAGGTTTTCATGACTGACAGCAGAGAAATCCATCATTAGTTAAAAATTCTCTGTTTCTGGAAGTGGGTTTTAATCCACACAGTACACAGAACTGAAATAATGTTGTCATCTCAGAAATTAGAGGATGTTTTTAGTGCCTCTATTTTGCAGCTGGTTCCTGTCGTCTTTCTTTAAAAAGGCAAGCACAACCTGTTTTATATGTGAGAAAATTTGAGGAAGATGAAGTTTCCCTGGAAAACTCACAGTTCTAATCTCCTACGTGATGACTGAAGTTGTCAAAAGCTATGTTGTTATATGAATTAAGACTATCTTGTAAAATGTAAAAATGCAAAAACATTAGCAAATTTCTGCATTATCGCCCATGTTAACTCTTTAGGGCAGAAATGTCTTTTGCCTCTGTAGCGCGTAGGACACAGTGCTACTATTTCTGTGCTACATTCATTTTTAGTCACAAACATTTGAGAATAAATAAATTTGAGATTAAATATGAATTTTTGAATGCTACTGCTTTTGTAGTGGAATCAAATGCTATGTGATTGTGTTCTTTTTAGCTTGGTGGAAGAACTGAAACACAATAATGCTGATTTTCCTGATGTCAGAAGTGGAATTTATGTACACGAGGTTGTTCCGAACTCACCTTCTCATAGGTATGTAGAGCACATTATTCTCTTCATCATAAACAAATTTCCAAATAGATATTAGTAGGTAGTATTCCTATTCGTATTCAAGTACATCATTATAGCAGTCTTGATTTCTGTTTAAACAATTTAAAATAGTGCCTGTGGGTTTAAAAAAAAAAAAATTGTGCTAAGATTCTAGTGCAGTGAAATATTCCGATACCAGAACTATTCTAAATGACACCAGGCAGTATTGAACAGTGTGCAAATTTAAACAACATCCTACATTTAATGAACCAAATTTGTGTTGGAAAAGTATGTTGAATATTTATAAATAGAAACTTGGACTGAGTTTAAACAGGAAACAGGATAGCACTCACATAAGATATTGTCTGAACTATTGTCTGAGACAATGCTTTATCTTAGAGGAAAAGACTATTTTACAGAAAAACCGGAAAATAAATAGCATTTCTATAAATTATTTCAGGAATTATTGAAAAGATGCAAAGGCAATAAAATTGGCCATTGTGGCCTACCTTTGAACAGCAAGAGAAAAATAATTTGCCTATTGTTCAGTTGGTACACCACTGCTTTTCTTGAAATTTTGATAGTGTTCGATTTCCAATGCCTGACGTACATACTCTAGAGATAAAAACATATTCTTGTAAATGGATGGAGTGAGGAAGTCTTGGCTAAAAGTCTTTTCTATTTCTCCTCTGCTGTAGTTTTGATGAAGACAAAGAGAATTAGACTACTTTAGCTGTTGGTCTGTTTTCTGTTTTAGAAGAAAATCCTCAATGAAATATTGCAAGACTAACTTTGCATTTAGCAGCACTACAGTTTATTCTGTTCCAGTCAGAAGGGTGAAATTCCGCTTCAGTGGAAACTAAAACACACAAAAATTCATTTCATCAGCCATAGAGGTGGTGAGTTTTGGTACTTCTCTACACAGAAGGCATACTTACTGTCTGTTTCTTCTGTCTTTGCAGAGGAGGGATCCAAGATGGAGATATTATTGTTAAAGTCAATGGGCGTCCTTTGATGACTTCCAGTGACCTGCAGGAGGCTGTGATGAATGAATCACCTCTACTACTTGAAGTCCGAAGAGGAAATGATGACTTGTTATTTAACATTGAGCCTGAAATTGTCATGTAAATAGAATTGAGGAAGCTCCCACCATAATTAAACTCACTTATTCTGGAACACTAGATACCTCCTTTACAGCTACAGTAATTATACTTCCTGTTGACTAATGACAAGGTGGACTAACTTAATTGCCTGAACCATTTCTGTACATAGTAGCTAGAATGAATTCAATTATGCCACGTATTGCAGGTTTGACTTTCAAAGCAATTTAAGACACAGGTTCTGGGGTTGGGGAGGAGGAAAGTAAGTTTTGGGTAGCTGATGGAAATGGTGCCTACTTCCAGTTTGAGGAGATTTCAGAGCAGGTTTAATTCTTCGTTTTGAAAGATGAAAATACAACTGGAAGCTAGAAAACACGCCAAAGGGGTAAATTATTCTTAAATTACAGTCATAGCTGCAGCAGAACCAAGCTATTGCAATTGAGCTTTTTTTTTTTCTGTATAACTTCTTCAATGTGAAACTACTATTGGCAAAGCTTGTATTTGTTCTTAGTGCTTGTATGCTACATGTCAACGCAGGTAGATTAAATCTGTAAATATCAAAAGGAACAAAAATGGTATCAGGCTATAGAGTGTTACACCTAGGTCATGCGATTTTGGAATATAGTAAATGATTCTTATAGAATTAATGCCTTATATATAAATCAAAACAATGTGCTGAACAAAGTTAAGTTTGAGAAAGTGCACAGTTTTTTTAAAAAAATTGATACAAATTAGTTTTGCATTTTACTGGTAAGCTTTGCTGTAAAATTGTTATACTACTTTTGGCTTGTACTGTGTAAGTTTCTACTGTAAGGAGATTAAAGTTTACACAAATAAAGTGTTGGTGTAAACCTCTTTTTAAACAAGTGTTTTCTACCTTCCCTATTCTGTCAGACTGGAATAGACTCTCTCAAGCCAAAATCTTCTTGCAGAAAATTGGGCCCTGATGCTATGAAACCCCTTTGCAACCCTATGGTATGATTATTCAGCCCGTATTTAGGCTATGTTTAGAAATGCTTTGTACACAAGTCATTTATTTACACTATTTTTTTCCCATATTTATGAATCATGCTTTGATGTCATTTAGAGACTATCTAGCTGGGTTCCTGTTATGCTCTATTCTGCAAAGACGTGACAAGAAGCAGAAAGGAAGCACTATTAACCTCCAGCTAGAGCATGTGAGATATGTGTAATAAATACAGCACAGAAATTGCTGAAAGCTAAATCCAGATCTAATTTTGAGGCTTAGGATACCTATCTTCTTTCTTAGTGAATATTGCTACCATTACCAAAGAGAGAGACAGCAAGTATTTATCTAGAGCATTTTATACATCTAGCTGTGGTTTCTAGACTTGCGTCTAGATTACTTGTGTCTTTATTTAAGACATTTTTTCATCAAACCAAAATCCTTAGGGCAACTAGAAGCTCCTCTTTAGGTAGCAGTCAACTCTAGACATGCAGGCTATACCAACTAACTTGTTACAAGTCTTGTGCCTTTGTGTTTGTATGATAGCAAGCATGTAGAAAAGAGAAATCTTGTTACATGTTACATGCTGGCTATCTGTGACTGCAGCTATACAGTTGAAAGATAGGTTATATTAATCCTGAAAGTGAATGTGTTTTTTCTTCCATCACATTATTGCCTATGTCTTTGGTAATGGCATGACACCCATGTTGTCACTAAAATGTGAACTGTTAACCCTGTCAACAAATGTGACTTAGTTATATCTGTATAGTATTCCCTGTTCAGGGGGATTAACTACTTTCCCATGAGTTACAAACTTTGCATCTAAGCTTGCAAAAAACATAAGTATGTTGAATTTAAGATAACTGTGGCATGTAGAAAGATACTGTCACAGCTAAATTCAAGCCTATACATAAGTGTGTACCATGTTAGGACTACCATATTATAGTTCATGAAGGATGCTGGACTGTTTGTATCCACTTATTAATATTAGACAAGTTTAAATATTCTCAACAGTTATTAATTTTTCAAATTTTTGACTGAGTATATGGTAAGATCAACAGAGTGATTAGCCATATCTGTGGTGCTTCTTACTGTAACAGAAGCTTTATTGCTTCCTGGTAACACAACAATGACTTTGAAATAAATTTCTTACAACTCTTGTTACAATAATACTGAACAGAGTCTGAAAGTGACAGAGTAATGTTAACATTTAAGCAGTGCACTCTGTAGAGTGCCTTGGCCTTTCAGTCATCACACTACAGAGGAGAGACACTACTCATCTAAAACTCTTGTGTTCCACCAACACTTCCCATTTTTCAAAGCTCTGTCTGAAAATCTTGTGGAGTTTACACATCCAACAGTGTCATGTGCCTTTGCATTGGGGGGATTTTACTCTGAGGAAATGTGTCAGATGTGGTTCTCTTAGGAAAAAAAAAAAGAAAACAGAACACAAAAAAGCAGTCATTTCCTTTCTACACAATAGTGTATGTGTCACTTCAGCTGTTGTGTGACCCTTAGCTGCTGAGATATGAGAGCGGATTTTATTAATTGCCACTTGTTCCCTGAAAAGGTTAATTGCTCTGTCATAAGACAGAGTCAGCATCACCGATGCCAGCAGTTAACACTGGATCTATAATACAGCCTTATTATCTTTGTTTCTGGGCTAAGATCTTTGGCGTATAAAATGGCAGTTGGTGTCTCTTTACAAAAAGAAATATTCAGGCAACTTTTCTGCAGTATGCAATTACTGCCTGTCCCTCATTCAAAAAAAAAAAAAAAAGGTAAAAAAAGAAAAAAAAAGTAAAAAAAAAAAATTTACAGAAGTCTGATCTCAATCTTTCAAAGAAACTGGCAGCTACAGCTTTTCCAAGTCAAGTTTGGGCTGGGAAGATGAAAATTTTTGGTATTCATTTGTCCAACAACCCTTTTATTACCACAAAGATTTCTAAAGCCACTTCATTGTTTCTGCAAGGCCTAATGAGCAAAAGTAAGGAAGTAGAGAGATCAGTAATCACAGAGTTGTAGGGGTTGGAAGGGACCTCAAGAGATCATTGGGTCCCCAGCCCCCCTGCCAAAGCAGGTTCCCTAGAGCAGGCTGCCCAGGTAGGCGTCCAGACGGACCTTGAATATCTCCGGAGAGGGAAACTCCACAACCTCCCTGGGCAGCCTGTCCCAGTGCTCCGTCACCCTCACTGTGAAGAAGTTCTTTTCCATGTTGGTGCGGAAATTCTTGTGATCCATTTTGTGGCCATTGCCCCTTGTCCTGTCCCCACAAACCACTGAAAAGAGGTTGGCCAAATCCCTCTGTCTCCCACACTTCAGGTATTCATAAACATTGATAAGATCCCCTCTTAGTCTTCTTTTCTCCAGGCTGAACAGACCCAGGTCTCTCAGCCTTTCTTCATAGGGAAGATGTTCCAGGCCCTGTATCATTTTTGTGGCCCTCCGCTGGACTCTTTCCAGGACATCCCTGTCTTTTTTGTACCAGGGAGCCCAGACCTGGACACAGTACTCCAGGTGAGGCCTGACCAGGGCAGAGTAGAGGGGGAGGATCACCTCCCTTGACCTGCTGGCCACGCTCCTTTTTATGCACGCCAGGATCCCATTGGCCCTCTTGGCCACCAGGGCACACTGCTGGCTCATGGTCAACCTGTTGTCCACAAGGACCCCCAGGGCCTTCTCCGCAGAGCTCCTCTCCAGCAGATCATCCCCCAGCCTGTACTGATACATGCGGTTGTTCCTTCCCAGGTGCAGGACTCTACACTTGCTCTTGTTAAACCTCATTTGGTTTCTTCCTGCCCATCTCTCCAGCCTGTCCAGGTCTTACTGAATGGCAGCACAGCCTTCTGGTGTCGGCCACTCCTCCCAGCTTCGTATCATCAGCGTACTTGCTGAGGGTGAACACTATTCCCTCATCAAGGTTGTCGATGAAGATGTTGAACAAGACCGGACCCGGCACCAACCCCTGGGGAACACCACTAGTCACAGGTCTCCAGCTGGACCCTGTGCCACTGATCACCACCCTCTGAGCTCGGCCAGTCAGCCAGTTCTCAACCCACCTTACTGTCCATTCATCTATCCCACAGTTTCTCAGCTTTGCTAGCAGGATGTCGTGGGAGACAGTATCAAAAGCCTTGCTGAAAGGCAATCTGAAGGACATGAGCATTTTGGGAAGTTTCTATGCTGCAACCCAGCAAGGCCTACAAGGCCTGCAAGGCCTGCACAGCACTGTAGCAGTCTAACCCCTGACTCCAAGCTCCCTCTCACCATCCTTGCCTACCTGTGGCTGCTGTGGGACTGAGGAAGTTAAAGACAACTTTCCAGGTTCAGTGTACATTAGAAGACAGGAATGAGATGGTATCATGCATACAACACCATTAGTAAATGGCAATGGTGGCTGTTACAAAGTATGTGTGAAGTAGAAAACAAGAAGGGGACGAAGCATGGAATAACAAGAAAAAAAATATTCCCTGTAGGAGATAAATCTTTTAAAGAAAAAAAAATATTTTATATAATTACATGGGCATGACACTGGGCCAAGACTGCTGTACAGCTGCCTCAACTAGGTATTTGAAAACCCCTCTCTGCAGGGTTGGCATCTTATTATTATCTCTGTAACCTCAGAGCAGTTTGGCTCGAGGGAGAGGTAACATCCCTAAACATGCACAACTCTCCTTGAGAGGAACAGGTAATAGAGAGAGAGACTGCAGTCAGTGGGGCACACGCCTTCTCACCTTTCTTAAGCCCCATCCTCAGCAGCAGCTCCTGTGGTTGATGATCTCTGCCTATTTTCTTCTCCACTATACAAGTGCTCCGTTACAGTTGTACCTCTGATAACAGTTCAAAAATATGATGTCAGTGGAGAGACAGGCTTTTTCTATTTGCAAGCAATGAAAAACAAGGGAGTGCCTTCCGCTTACAGAGGATTCTGTAGCTCTGTGAAGGAACTGACATGAAACAAGGTGCATGAGTTGCAGCATGCTGCATGTAAAAGGCAGGCAAGGAAAGCGAGTGATCTGCAGTCTGTAGCTCTACACCAGACAGCCGTACTCGCCGCACCTCCAGGAATTTTGTCCTCTGGGGATCTGTAAAGTCTTGAAAAGGTTGTGGAAATATGAGCTATTGAGGAGCTTCAGTGGTCACAAAGGAAAATCAATGCACAGCAGCTCTTCTGCAGAACCTGTTCCTTGCTTGCTGTTCAGTATCTGTTCTGCACAACCACAGGCAGCCAGAAGTCCCTCCTTTCTATATATCTATTTTGACTGCTCCTGAACTGGCTCCTTTTTGCAAAGCTCTTCTGCACAGCTTCTTCTAACGTGGCTATTCTGCACCTCTGCATTTTGCCCTCTACAGCAGCTGCTCTGTTTGTTTTTCTCCACTGGTTTTGCATCAGCTATTCTGTAGCACCATATATCCCAGACAGCAGTCTCACACTATTTTAATTTTGTTTTGACTACTTGTTTCTTGCTTGGGGCTTTGTTGGTTTACCAGAAATAAAGAATAAATATGATTTATTTATTTATTTCTTCATAAGCTCTGAAGTCTGGAGTGCTTTGCTGAGCATTTCAGGACCATAACATAGTGTAGGGTAGTGGTTTGGTGAATTATTTTATTTTATTTTTAAACTGAAGACACTACAGGATATAGAAAATGATGCTGCCTCTGTTCAGGCACTGCTAGCCAGGAACTGGTGTTCAAAGACGTGCAAGATTAAGAGCTTATCCCAGAGGTGGTGTTATGGATAGTATGGGTGTGCTCCCTGTACCCACATCTAGGGCTAAAGTCTGAGGATTGCTTTGAAGTGGGAAGAAGACCAAAAAAGGGAAGGAAAAGGGGGTGTAGCAGCATGTTTATTTTATTTTATTCCCTTTATTTACTTGGGTTCCTGTAATCTTCATTTAACTGAAGGTGCCTGGGGAAACGTCCAGGTCTGTGTTTGTCCTCATCCTTCTTCCCACAGTAGCAGATTATTTTTGCAACTTTGGTGTTCCACAAATAGTAGATTTGGTCTTGTATCCAGACCTTCCCAGTGCTTGGATCAGCAGACACAGCTTGTTGGGGTTGTGCAGTAGAAAACCGTATTGGCCACGCCATGGAGTGTAAACCTAGGCAGAAAGAAGCAGAACCACCAGCAGTCAAAGCAGAGCTGTTTAGAAGAGATTGTTGGCTGGTCTAAATCTCTATCTTTTGGCAAGCATGCAGGGCAATGTTATATTGCATTTTTCTACCAAAAAGTGCTCAACAAAATACAAAACAAACAAAAAAGAAAGAGAGAGAGAAAAAGGTATTTATTTTTTCTCTTTTGATTTTTATCCTCTGGAGAGAAAGATCAGACAAAGCAGGTCTCCCCCACTCCTCCTTCCTCTTCCCCTCCCTCTCCGTCAAAGGGCTCCTTTGGAGACTGTGAGAATATGTCAATATTAAACAGCATTTTCCTTGTAAGGCTCTCTAGAGAATAACAGAAGCAACTGCTCACTCTTTCTTTCTTCAACAAACACCAGCCAGCCTTCACAAACAGCCAACTGAGGCATAGTCAGGAAAAAACAAGTTCTTAAAGGAAGCAGTCGCCAAGGAAAATAATTGGGCAGCATGAGGGGTTTGGTGACGCAGCTGCACAGCTGCGAAGTTCAATGACTTCTCGATTGCATCCATCTGAAGTTGTGCTCCACTATGAAAAGAACTTCTACCTCCATAGCTATAAATATCTGGGCACGATGGTTTGCAGCTTGAAATCCCAGATACAGCTTGGGAAAAATAAAACAAAATCAAACCCTGACAACTAACCCAATGCACAACAAGAAAACAAGAAGCCTTCAACAATCTTCTCGGTAAGATCCTAAATGGCAGAGACAGTAAAGCTTGAGAATACAGTGCTAATGTCTTTGAAGATGATTTTCTAGCTTCTCAGCTGGTCTTGAAGATATGCACTGATACAGCAGTAGTGCCAACTTGTCTGCTCTCCTTCTGGGCAGGAGGAAACCCACATCAGGGTTGATGTCAGGTAGACTGCCAGTTGTTTCATCTGAGCTACCTGTCTAGATGTCCCTTAGCATCAAGATAAAGAAATGGTAGTTTCTTCTCCTCAGAAAGTGTAAAACAGATCCAAAAATTGTATCCTAAAGCTATTTACTACAAGCGTCCTTCCCGTAAAGAGAACCTCAGATGACTAGAATTGATGTACATGTCTGGGTCATACAAATCTCAAGGTTGGTGAGGTGACTTTCAACCCAATGATCTTACAGCAGGCTGTAACGAAGGTTTTGCCTCTGGTTACCAGCATAATTTCAATCCTAATTTCAAATAAGTAAAAAAAAATCTGAATGTTGTCTCAAGTCCAGGAGAATTAATTCATAAAGATCTGGGGCAATGGGAAAAATGAACTCTGAGTGTAGTAATAAGTGATATTTCATGGTATTGTCTAGAAGGTATATTTGGAAAAGCATTGGATACCTTTTTTAATTGAAGGTAACAAAATGATGGTTCCTACCTTACACAAAATGTTATCTGATAGAAGTTATCCGATCAGAGTCTGAAATACATTAATTACATTCGTCTTTCTAGCCATGTTACTTCTCAAGCTGTTTCTTTCCCATCTGTAAGTCCAGATGCAAGGAACATAGGAAAAATACATTGAAACCACAAAAAATACTCCCAAATACCTTTTTTATGTACATAAAAATATCTGAGCTTGAAAGTCCATTATGTTGGTAGTCTTTGTGATCAGACACCGGTGCTGTTTCTCATTGCAAGTTGTGCAGGTCACCTCCTGCAAGTTGTATATCCCCCTGAAAAACCTGCTATTGCTTACATTAGGGGCATAAAGCTGCCAGCTGTGCCTCTACAGAAAGATTTCAACATATGAAATATGTTACTCCTCTGGGATTAAATATTGCCATTCTGGTGTACTAAAATATTGCCATTCTGGCCTATAAATCTTACAATGAAATCCCACATTCAGGGGAAAGCAGGAAAAATGTTGTGGTCAGTCAAGGGAGTTCTGACATTTTGAAAAGCCCTTTACAGCTTCTCAGTGGTTTGGGATGTCAGATGTTATATGAAGAGAAGAAATCAGTGGGCAGAATGTGAGAAAGTGATGAGAGGTGCAGTGATAAATATGTACCATTGTTCCACATTTTCTTTCACCAAAATGTATGCACATATGGTCTATGTTTTTTCTGTTTTTTCTGGGTTTTATTTATTTATTTATTTATTTATTTATTTAAAATAAATTATCTGAATACTAGTGAGATTTTTTTAAGTAAAAGTTCTCTGATTTCTTGCAGACCAATACCATTAATGTTATTGGTATGAGGCTAAACAACCACAAACAGAAATCTAGCATGGTATGAGGGAGCTGAGGGAGCTCTTTCTTTTCTTTTTTTTTTTTTCTTCTTCTTTTTTTTTTTTTTTTTTTTGGGCCTCACATCTGCAACGGCAGCTGCAGAAAAAAGAAAGACATGAGTAAATCCTGGCAAATTGAAAAAGAGCAGCCTCTGAAAGCAGCCTGCCTACCTCCTGTAAATCACCACCAGCCCTTTAAAATACAGCAAGCTTTTCTACAAATTAGTTGTACCACTGAAGCAATTTAATATGTGTTGAAAAGAAAAAATGGAATCTGTACTCATTTTGCACTGATAGGCATTATGGCTTTACCTTAACTTGGGACAATATTTACAAAACATACTTTTTGAACAACTGTATTCCAAAACAGGATAGGTAATTAAATAAAATTGGTATTTTCTTAACAGAAAAGTGAACCTTGTCTAAGAGTATTTTTTTTTCATTGGGACATATTTTCATAACACTACATTTATTTTGCATAGTACTGAGGAAATATGAGCCAGTAGAGTTAATTGCTAATGCTGTCAACCATAATGGCATGGGATCAGGCAAATGAAAGATTAAGGCACAATGGCTCTCTAAAGGACACCTAAAAATTATCCCATCAACTAGCAAAACCCTCTTTGGATTTTGGGTAGATTACCGTAATTCTGTGGGCTGCTGCAGGTCAGGCATACCTTTGCCTGATGCCAATAGGTAATTGTAATGGTTGTGGGGGTTTGCAGCAATTGCTATTAATTACAACATCTGGGCAGAAATTATCTCTCCCAGCTTGCTCATGTAAAAGAGGTTCCTTATCCACCTCCATCTGATCAAGTTCAGGAATGTGCTTCTGCAGATGATAAAATAGTATAAAATATAGTGTTTTCTGTTTTCCAATAAAACTATAATTCCCCTTTAATGACACTGCCATTCCTCTTCTATAAGGTAAAAATTTGCTACAGTTATCATCTTGCTCAGGTCAATGAACAGACAGCAAGGAGTTTTGCTGTTTAATCCTAGGTTTTGAACAGAAAAGATTTTGATGTTGATACATTTAAATTTTGTATGTGCAAGCATGGGTTTATGAGTCACAGATGCACCCTCTGTGAAATCAAGCCTCTGTGGTCCTGTTTTGTTTTGTTTTGTTTTGTTTTTGTATGTTTGTTTTACAGAAGAAAAAGAAAGGAAGAAGTCTCTGAGCAAAAAAAAAGAGCTACACACTGACCCCTTTCCTCTGTTAACATGGGTGAAGAAGAAGAAGAGGAAGCGAAGTGTCAGCGGGCTCTGCCTGGGATTAGGAGTGGCTGGATGATGCAGAGATTTATTTATCTGTCTGTGTCTTTATACAAACCTATTCTGATGGCATTTGAGGTCCAGGTTCTCCAGAAGATGTAGGTGGTATGTTCTGAATACCTTATAGATTATGTGATTCACCGTGTGTGGCTCATGGGTACTATATTTGCTAGAGACTGACCGTAAAATAAAATTTATATGTGTGTGACAATTTCTGACACCACAGCACTGGTCTGTGTCCTGATTTAGGGGAGAAAAAGTCAGAATGTAAACATCTTTCCTGGGGCTAAGATTTCCCACCAGTTCATTTTGACAATTCCAATCACACTGAAACATTTCAATATATGTATTTATCTCCCAAAACCAGAGCAGTAGCTCAGACAGAAATGAGAGTACTTTACAACACAGAGCCCACTGAGACCATGGATTGAATATAGGGAGAGAGGAGGCATTTTTATTTTGTGTATGGGTAGTTATTATAATGCACAGAAATTTTTTAATAAGTATATGATATATCTTAATCCCACACTATATGTGAGCAGTAGGTAAAGAAATCTTACCAATATTTGGTCTCCTACAATCAAGCAAAAGAAAACCATAAGAGTCATATTTTGACATTGTACACAATTTATCAGGTTTTTAATGGCAGGTATACATTAATAATAGGAAACAAATCGAATTTCACTCTAATAAAAGTCTTAAATTAAATTGCACCATTCTGAGAATCTGCTTCATGTCCAGTTTTTAAAGTTACACAAAATACAAAAGAACTGCATGAAGTTAAGGCTTACTGGTTGACAAACACTGTGTAGCAGAAGTGTTTCTGCTGTTGGTACCAAAAATGATTAATCTCATTCTCACTGATAATTCCCCACCTGTTTTTGTGCCCAGATTAGCAAATAGAAAGTTGTGTGGAATGTAATGTGCTACGCAGGTAGGGTAGGTTTGGATTGAAATTATCCACCCAAAACAGAAAAGAAAAATCCTGTAAATGTGTTATTTAACTTTCTTCTTCTGTGTATGCAGAGATTAGGAAGATTAGGAAAGGGGATTTTAACTGCACAGAGGGTGTTTTGGATTAAACCCAAAATCTAATCCCATGGCAGTAGCAATAGTATTTTGAAAAATCATTTTTCAGCTGCTATGGTAAATGTTTCTAAAAACAGAGGAGAGGTTTACAATCTGTTACAACAATGAATCAAAATAAGTCTGCTCATTTTCCTCATGCAGTCTCAAGAGCCTTGGTAAACACCACCTTGACTCGTTTGAAATGGAAGAATTATTGACAAAGTAATACAGCTCAAAAGCTGAAAGAGAAAACAGGTAGATTAATTATCCATTAAATTAATACTCATCTGCTCCCAAGAGTTCCAGTCATTGGAGCTGGGTGCTTAATAAACAGTCTGTCTGTGGCTCCAGTATGAGTGCACCTTAGAAACCTAGGGCCTGATCCTAAAATCTGTGAAGTAAAACATATGCTAGAAGTTAAGCACATGATCAGTACATCAGTGAACTCTGCAGTCTGGGCCATGCTGCAATTCTCACGATGTGAATATTAAAACATCCCTGCAAATTTCTGCAAGTGAATGATCACAGTTTGCTGTTCCAACAAGTATTTCGTCTGCCACTGGTAGCAAGCCCATGGTATCACTGATCTTATGAGTGACAACATAGCACACAAATCTAATTAACCCCAGGTTATAGATACTATAAAACATACAAGATGCATTCACTTTTATTCGTTTCACATGCATGTGTACAGTCTATATGTTTATAACATATAAAAAGGGAGATGAATATGCAGAAGAATAAAAGAATTGCAGAGGTATTTATCAGGGAAATACAAAGATGAAAGATGAATTCTGTACCTTGCAGATGTTAACATATCTGATACTGGAAACTTAAAAACAGCTGTCCTAACTGACCCTTGTCAGATAAAACACCCTGCTCAGAGTATTGGCAATAGTGCAGAAAACACATCGTCTGACAGGTATTTCCTTCTGTGATTAGTGCAGAGGTATTATCAAATGAGATTACACCACATGTGGTGATCAGTTTATAGGATGGTGTTGAAATTCTTTGTAGTTTAACAGTAACTCAGGGTGCAGTTAGACAGCTATATGTAGAGCTAGGTTTTTTGTTTTGTTTTATTTATTTTTTATTATTTTATCAGCAGATTCAGATGACTCTTATCCAGCTGTTTTATAAGCTGTCTAATGATTCATGTTAATTTTCTGTAAACCTTTGAACTGTAGTGATGCTCCATGGATTGCTCCGGGTGAGACTGGAAGATCCCTGACATTTTTAAGGCCTTCTAATTAATAAGCATATAAATAAGCATCCAAGGGTAGATTGTGATGAGATCTTTGAGTCATGCTAATAACTTAGAAGCTCATATAATGAGCTGAAATTGGAAATGATAAACTGATCTGAATGTCTGGGGGAAGAAAAAAAAGAAAGATTTTGATTGCATTTTATGCAGATCACAGGAATGAGTTTTGTGACAGTATGAAGGCAAAGGAGGAGGTGGCTAAGGTAAATAAACTCTAGTGCAGATAAAACGTTTTCTGCAACTCATTTGAAAATTAGGAGGTTTGCAATTCAAATATATTCCATAGTGTGACTGATGCTGGATTAGTTGTTCAACACTCCTTATGCTTCAGCCCCATCCATTTACTGTCACTGGTTACTGACATGAAGCACTCAGGCAAATAATATTCTGCTATCAAATCACAAATGCTGTCTCTGTGTGATTAAAAAAGAGAAACACCACCACCACCAAAAAAAGAGGCTCAGTGAGCCTGTGTGGTCTACAACAAGATAGATGTCTAAATGGAGATTGCCTCCTCTCTGGTTTTCAGTCTCGTCACTGAAACCATAGTTCATGACTGTGAATATGTGCTTTTATAGATGTCTGAATTCAGTGTCTCAGCAGGGCAAAGGCAACGTGCCCAATTACCCAGGATGATGTCTCTAAGCCTCCCAATGTTTAATTTGGACTGCATTTCAGCTGACAATTTAAATTTCATTGATTATTATTATTTAATCTTGATAAGCCACAATCCGTTGTCCAACGGGTTTTGCTTTCCTGGCTTCATTTCATGCTCTCTGTTTCTCCTTTGTCAGAAAACTTTTTTTTTTTTCTTTTATGTATGTTTGGTTTGTGTCAATTTTCAGCCAGAAAATTCAAACAGGGTATTAAGGCTCTTATAATTTTAAGATAGAATAGTAAAAAAATTAAAGTATCCCTTGAACCTTTCTTTTTTTAACCTCTGTAAACTAATGTAGTTCATAGGAAAAACTCAGAGCTAATGCCAAACAAGATAAATTCAGCCTTGATTGAAGATCTTCCACTTTCTTTTAACTTTGTGAGATGAAATGTCCAGTACTTGAATAAAAACTGGAAGCAGTCAAAGGGAAAGGATGCCCTCCATTTTTATAGGACTTGAAGGGAAAAAGTCCCAAATGAAATTTCCCTCCAATGGGAAATATTTTGTAAAATGGGACCTGCTGCTCTCTTTCCTACATGTTATGAAATATTTAAAGAAGATTGCATTAATATTTGGATATAGAGGTCCATTAATATGATCTGTTACCATCCAAGAAAATAAAAGGGCACCAAATAATGGCAAGTTCTTGAAGTCCATGGCCTTAATCACGTCTCTAGGTTGTGTCAAGAGCTTGAACATGGTGTGTCCCCCAGACTGATCTCAACCAGGTAGAAGTGTGCCCGTGGCCAGTAGCAAAAGGGCCTGGCTGACTCTGTAAAGTGTTATTGTGCAGAAATTGTGCCTGTGCTGACAGATCTTATCTGCACAACGATCTGCAACAACAAGAGCAGGCGCTTGTCTGAAACGGTCGGCTTTTTTGGCAAACAGCCTTCATTATCGGCCATCTGCAAAGTATCTCAACATGTGAACAACTAGGAACAGCAAAAAAATCCTCATAAATATCTGCGCACGTTAACAACGCATCTGATTCTGGAAGGTCGGAGACATCTGGGAGCTGTTTGGAAAGCTGGGAGTGTTTGCGCTATGAAAAACAGCTGACAGCTTTAAGGTGCGCTGGAAGTGGCTAACTACGAGTCACCTGTCAGCCTCCTCGTAAATCTGTTAGAAAGCAGATTATGCACAAACTGGCTGGTATTCTTTATTTTTATGCACGAAATGATATAGCAACAGGTGACTTTAATATAAGGCAAGTAATTTGTGCACATTATGCAGTATAAACTCTTCAGGCAGCTATTTTGATACTGGCAAGACTTCTGAGCAAGCCAGTTTTCAGGAGAAAAATAGAAGACAAGATTTATTCCGTTTTCTTTGATTCCTCAAGATGCAAGAAGGCATCCAGCCTTCCTGCTACTAAAGCATTCAGAAGACCCATTAGAGATCATACTAGAACTATATTTCATGTGCCTCACCACTTACGTTAGGTCGCCAAATTAAATAGCCTCTAGCTTTGTGAACCCTGCCTTCCCACTGCCAACAATTCCTTTTTGCCAATCCATCTTCTCCAAATAATTGCAGCAGAAAAGCATGGGGAAGTATCGTGCAAAGAAAGGGAGTCCCAGAGCAGAAAATTCTTTTTAATGAGAGTTTCTACATTATTATTACCTACGTACAATACTGTAAATCAAATACCTTAGTAAGGTATTTATTCATTAGTTCTAGTGAAATAAAACTACGTGAAAAAAAAGCTTTCTTTTAGCATGGAAAATAGTAAATTCCTCAAAATAGCCTTTTTTTTTTTTTTTTTTTGGCAGTTTAGAGGGAAAGATAAGCTTATAGATACTGCTGAACTCCAGTTTTAGTGGTGAACCAGAGAAGCAATATGAAGAAGACACAAAATAAATCCAGACATCAATCAATCACTTTCCTCTTTCTTGCAACTACAGACAAGTTTTTGCCTATTTGATTACAATTGCAAGCTGCTGAGAACTGGACTAAGAGCAACAAACTCCTTTTACATTTGTCACAAAACAGCTATAATTTTACATGAAGGGGTGACCTGGGTTTAAGCCAGCTGACCAGCTGGAAAATATACAGCCAGTTTTAGGATCTGTATAAATTACTACTTTGACTCCTTCTTAAGAAACCAAGCTAAAAGTGTTCAGATCCCTTTGAAACATTGCAAGATCAAATTGCAGATAAAACAAACTAAATGTGGAGCACTGGCTATGCTATTCTATTCTATTCTATTCTATTCTATTCTATTCTATTCTATTCTATTCTATTCTATTCTATTCTATTCTATTCTATTCTATTCTATTCTATTCTATTCTATTCTATTCTATTCTATTCTATTCTGCTCTGCTCCGCTCCGCTCCGCTCCGCTCCGCTTTGCTCTATTCTTTCCTATCCTTAATATCATAATGAATATAAATGTGACTGTGCAGTCATAGCTTGTTATTCTCTGATTCTCTTCTCAGGGAGAACATGCAATCAATAAAAGTACCATGATTAAGCAATGATCTATAGTTTCTAGCTAAATCAATTCAAAAGAGTTTTACCCTGATCAAGAATTCCATAATAGCTTAAGAGTTTCCTCAATTATAAATATACTTAGCTCAGCTATTGACAATTGTGGAGTAAAGGGATCAGGACCTTAAGCTTCATTTAAAGTATGTGAGGAGTCCGTGTTGCACCCAAGCTGTCGCTGAGATGGACTACAGTATTTTGCACTAATATTTCCTAAAGGATGAAGGCTTTTAGACTAAAGACATAAACGCTGCTGATGTTGAAGTGAGAAATATAAAGGCACAAGTAACTGTGATTACTTGAAAGAGAAATTAGTGTAAGCTGCAGTAGCAACCTTTGGTCCAAGTCTCTAATACTGTGAGAGTTTGTCAGTCTACCCCAGATGTATAAACATGGAATAAACAGGACTGGATTTTCAATACAGATGCCGAAGCAAGATAAAATATGAACCAATAGGAAAGTCAGTTTCATAATGGTTTTTGTGGAGTAGGATATACGAACAGAAAGATTTAACTTCAGTGACAACACTTAGTCTGTTATAGCCTGGAGACACATTTCTTATACATGTTGAAATTATTTACATGCCATCTCTTGCAACAGAACCTTACTGTTCAAATAGGTTTTGAGTATGAAATAGAAGTATTTTTTTAACTCTATGAATTTGTGACAACTGTTTCTTTACAACAGATGTTTTGTTCCCCTGGGAGAATCTCACAATTATTGGTGACCTACTGCAAGACTTTTTTTAAAAAAGGTTTCTTAAATCTTTGGCTGAAAACTGAAAAAATAGCCCATAGCATTTTACTGTTCCTTGAATATTGAGTCTGTACTTACTTACTTCTGCAATTAGATCAGCCTTTTTTTTTTTTTTTTTTCCTGTTACTTTTCCAAACCCATTTATGGTGATGCAGAAGGCAATATGGCCAATAATGGAAGATTTAGAAGGCTCCCATAGAATAGCTTTAATCTGATCCTCAGCAGTGTGTAATAAAAGTCTATCCGTTAGTAAAGAGCTATCAGATCTCAGAAAATAACCTTTACAACCCTACTTTCCAGTTCTAAATAAAGTAGATGTAGTTCTGATGCAACTATTATTAGATTTTTTTTCATTTTCTTTCTGGTACATAAGTGAATACAAATACTACTCTGAAAAACTAGACATGTAACTGCTGTACGTACTGCACTGAATTGGGTCTTCTTTCCTACTGGTACCTCTTCAGAGCAGTAACTGACCACTCTGCATGCGAAGCCTGAAGTCTATGGTCTGAGCCCAGTTATTACTGAACTCTAAATAAGTGTATTGACTCACACACTCACTCTGACTGAACCTGGATTTGTGGTTTGATATATTTCCCAAAAGCTTTGAGAATTTAGGCTGAGACTGTTTGTGTGCCTGGCATATGTCTCAGAGCATAAGCAAGAGTGTGGGAATACAGTTCTTTTTTTTTTTTTTTTTCTACTTCTCCCTCATCAATAGTAAAAGACTTCATCTGTGAAATTCCCTAACACTGACTATAGTGCAACTGCAGAGCTGCAGAGGTAGAAGCCAGTGAACAGAAGTTGTCATGGACTGAGCAGTTCTGGGATCATTCCTAAAGCTTGCGTGCAAGCCCTCATCTCCACCTCAGCTTCCCTGATATTGTGCTGAAGACCTTATCCCAGTGTGGGCTATGGGGAATATCTGTCAGTCCACCCCATACAGCAGATGTGCTGTAGTCAGGTCCAACCTCCCTCATTAAGAGCAGGAAGAGACAGCAATTGCCTCACTTTTGTACTGAGTGGAAAACAAACATTATGGAAAAGGTCTTTTGTTGTTGTTATTGTTGTTTTTCCATGACTTTTATTTCTTCGTTTCTGCATAGGAGATGGAATTAGTTCATTCAGACTGATTGACCTTTAAGTTCTCAACAGATCCGTTTCATGAATCACAATAAATACGTTAGCTGATTGCATTAGGAGCAAGAATGGGGAAAAATGGAATTTCTTACTCAGTATCCTGTGAGCACAGTGTGATTTCTGCCCCAAAAGAAAAACCGAAGACCCAATCTGATTAAACTAGAATATGAGGAGTAGGGTCTGATAAATTATCTCAAATTAAGTCTTAACTGAGATTAAGTACTGAGGTCCAGTATCACAATATTGAAATCTCTCTAAAGTGTCATCGATGCTGAGAAATGTCTAAACTCCATGCCTCTTTTTTAAAGGTAACAAACAAACAAAAACATACACACTGCCGAGGATCAGATTAAAGCTATTTTATGGGAGTCTTCTAAATCTTCCATTATTGATCATGCTATCTTCTGCATACACCCTTTCAATACAGTATACTTGTGACACTGCTGCTTGTTAAAACAGACAGTTTTAAATGGGATGTTCCTCAGGTGCTCAGAACCTAGCACAGAGCTCTGGACTCAGCTTTGGAGAAGGTACTTTGCAGCAGGTCACTTGGATGCAATGTTCCTGGGTTAATTTTGGCTTTAGAGTCCTTTCCTATCTCCTGATTTTTTAATTGCACTGAGTTTCTGGCTGGTTTTAGTGATTTTTTTTTTTTTTTCCTAAAGACAGTAGAAGTGAGCACTGAATGGGTTCTCCTGATGGAACAAAGTCCTAAATCAATGTGAGGTGTGCTCAGAAAGAGGTTGTCCGTACACATCCTTTCTTCTTTGTGGGTGGCTCCAGAGAATAATGATGCTATTGCTTATACAGAAGCAAAAGGGCAAGAAAGGGGAAAAAAGCTGACCCAAGGGTAACCATCACTGCAAGCAGCTCAGAGGGATGAGAGTAATGCAAACACAGTTCCATAATATGGAAATTGCTTTATTAAAAGCATCTGGCATGCAGAGAAATGGGATATTTTGGCACCATCAGAAACTTTATCAAGACCTAGCCATGTAAGGCTGTGTTGATTGTTATTTATAGCATCGGCTTAGAGGGGGTATGGAAATTATACCGGGAACCTCATTAGTATCAACATGAGAGCCATGGCCAATCTTGCTGCTCCAGTGATTGCGTTCATTCCATAGTGCAGATACTGCAAGCAGCCAAAGAGAAACCTTGGTGCCTTTCAGCTGTATTACGAAGGAAACATGAAAATGGAGTGACTACAATACTGACCAGACAACACCTTTCAGGGTCCATTAATTATTTTCTAGAGCCAAATACATATTCTGAAATACCCCTTGTCTGCTAGCCTCCAGGGAAAAGTAGATTTCTATTTTCTTCAGAAATAAACCCAGTGGAAAGGGGAAATTTCAAGAAATAAAGCTTTAAAAAATCTGTGATTTTTTTTTCCTTAAGAGAAAGTGTAATGTAAACTGAAGTTGTCGAGGGATGACATATGCCATTAGCAGATGTGCAAGTTATCTGTTGCATGCATTCAATGTGGCGAAATCTGGCATGAAGTTGTTTTAATGTAAACCTCTTATCAGTTTGAGAACTTTTCAGTCTTGCAGGCACTTATTTTCTTTAAGTGGGCCACCTGACACTCAGCCAAGTAAAAGAGATTTCTGATTTATTGTTTAAAGCAAGATGCTGCCAATTACTAACATTAACTACATAGTACAAACACCCACTATAGGTGTTAGAGCTCTGACTTACCTCTAATTTTCAGGCTGCATGTATCTGCTACAGGCTCATTTTGACTGTTTGGTGTGCTTGTGGATTTTTCTTCAGAAAGTTCAAGTCTGAGCAGCTGGTGTTGCTGTCACACTAGCTCTTGTCAAGGGAGAAGCTGAAAAGGTTTGGTTTCAAAGGATCTAAAGTACTGGTACGTGTGCTTGCAGACTGCATCGCCAAAGAGTTACAGAGGGGAAAGGCTGAACTTAAGGAGTCTCAGTGTGTATAAAGAGCAGAGCTGCAAAAATGTTATTGAAAAGAAAAATCATGGCTTGAATTGTAGAATTTTCCCTCTGTGCTTGCTACTGCTTATTGTCTGAATTTAATAACATATCCAGATTTTTTAAATTCAAACTGCTATGCAATTCTACTTTAATCTACTAGTTTTATATCAGGTAGATGAGTGGAAAAAGACATGCAACAGTACTCAGTACTGTATTTTGAAATTTTGCATTCCTGTGGGTGTCTGTTAATTTTCAAAGGTTCCAGTCTAAGCTGGAACAACTGGGATAGAAGTTAACAGTCTGAGAGTTTTAAGTATTATACCTTAGCTGAATCAGATTTATTTATTCATTTATTTATTTATTTATATTTAATTTTTAAATTAAGGCTGACAATAATATATATATATGTATATATATATATTTTTTTTTTTTTCAAGATTCTTTATTGGTAGTAAACTGGGTGATAAAATCCACATGAAATACAGCCATGCCAGTAACTGAAACATCTGATTTAACTTTTCTCTCCAGTTTGGTACAGCCATTCCTAATTGCTTTACCTCTGAACTTTTCTCCTCTGTGGATTAATTACCCAGGAAAACTTATCCTGACAGCCTCACTCATATCTGGAGTTACATTCTGTTTAACCAGTGCCTCCATCCAAATTTTTTCCCCTGGGCTGAATGTCAGTTTAGTATGTTCTCTTGTCTTTGGATATTACGGGAAAATCTGAAATGTCTAGGCCTTGGACATGCTATTTTCAGAAGGGATTTTTATATGCAAATTCATTTTCTCTTCTTTAATAACACTATTCTGATCCATCCTTTGCAATAGTTCCCTTCCAATCCTCATAAGAGCCAATTAAATGTACTATAACATATGGAAATCTGAACTGCCACTTTAAAATTTATTCTTATTAATTCTTTCCCCTTATTGTTAAAAATCAGGTGGAGAAACAACACATATCCTCAAATGGCTAAGTGATATAATTCTTCTTACTGCCAGTGCAGAGATCTTTGTGTGTCATTTATCCTACAGCATTGCTTCCTCTCCTTGACATTATTACATTTGCAGACAAATTTGAGGATTCATAAAAGGAATTTTTACTGATAAATTACCTGCAATACGCATTTATCTGTAACTTCTGAAAAATGTCTCTTATTTCCTGATAATGTTTTATGCTGCTTGGTTTAAGGTTAGACTCATGCAATCAGAAACATCCAACCCCCAAATAATTTTTTAACTAATTCCCCTGTAATCTGTCGATAGGTGATTGAAGTTATGTAATCTTGTGCTGTGTTTTTTGTGCCACAACAGCTGAAAAGAGAATCACCCTGTTATTCTCAAATGAGCTATTAAATAATGATAGAGGATTGCATGGTTTCTGGTAACTGCACTTAGAGTGCAGCAGACAGACGTTAAACATCCTGTGCCTCCCATTTGTATAAACACTGGTTTGGAAATCAGTAGGCTCAGTAGTCTTCAAAATCCTCAGTAACCACCTGGCTACCGTTAGAAATTAGGAGTACAAGCCTGACTTCAGGACATAAGTGACCATTTGGGAGATGTGGGTTCAGGATCATGCCCAGGCTATGACTAACACCTGAGCTGGCGTGACATCTGGCAGCCAAAGGGATGCTCTGCACACATCACTTGATAAGTGGCAGAAGGAGAGGAGCAGAACATCGAAAGGACCACTAGCAACGACCAATGGCTTTATATTTATACTTTGCAAGTCCTTTTCACTCCTTAAAAATTTAGCAGGAATACAGAACCACAAAAAAGAGATTTCTGTTTTCCTAGAAAGAAATTATGTTTCCTGCATGAATGCTTCTAAGGCTTCAGTATCACAAATTTTGGATTATTTAAGGATACTCACTGTGTCTAGTATATGTGCCCAAGTTAGAAAAAACATTATTTTCCACTGACTCTGTGGGAAATGAGAGCTTCTTAAGGTAGTACCAACTATTAAGATATGAATATTTCCCTTTGTAACTTGTTAGGCATCCATTCAATTTTGGTCAGAGAAAGAGCAGTGTTATGTTTTATCTTTGGAGTCCAGAAGTAAGAGTTAGGGACACAAAATAATTACAGATATTATGTAGGGGATTTCACAGAGGTCGTGACAGCTGAGGAAAGAATTTGATCAAGTAGGGAGGGGAGGAAATGCTATTAGGCAGGTAGGAAATCTGGGGTAACGTGGTGAAAAGGAAAAGTCTGAAGAACAGATGAGTGTCTGGCAAATGTTATATAAC
Organism: Anser brachyrhynchus; assembly: GCF_964034855.1. Taxonomy (NCBI): domain Eukaryota; kingdom Metazoa; phylum Chordata; class Aves; order Anseriformes; family Anatidae; genus Anser; species Anser brachyrhynchus. The sequence goes on from NC_137698.1 coordinate 68,142,578, forward strand.
TGGAGTTATTCTGGCCAGCTTTGGGTAGAGAAGAGCCAAAGCCCAAAGCAGGCTTTGGTAAGGACCGCCCAGAAAGAAGAAGTGAAATGGAAAAAACTTGTGAAGCACTTTCCAACTGTCCCAAATTCCTTCATCAGTAACGTTGAGTGTTCTTTACCAATCACCTTGGATGGGGCTGGAGATGATGAGGTAGCGTCTAAGCTTCAACATATACGTAGCAGCTTTCATGCACACTCAAGCTGTACCGGAGAAAATGAATGATGAGTCCCCAGTATTTTTGCAGAAAAAAAAAAAAAAAAAAGAAAGAGCTCTGTTCTCTGTTTAATTACTGAATTTTGCTTAGTTCGCCTACCAGCAGTAAGCCATTGTAAGAAAATTCAGCTCATTGTCTCCAGAGAAGACGTTACCAGCGGAGCAGCTGTGATGTTTCATGAAGCATCTAAAATTAAATCACATGAAGCTGTCTAATTTCTTATTTTCCCATTCCAGTAAAGCCTGTTTTCTGGTTCAAAAACATGTTGAATGCCCTCAGCTTTTCATGACCTACATTCCATGCATTAGATAGTCTCGCCCTGCCCCCCGCCAGTGACAGACACCCAAGGACTAAATGTCAATAATATTTTCCCAGAAGTAGAGATGATGCATGTCTGAGTCAGGAAAGGAGAAACCAAGGGGTGTATAAACAATACTGGTACAGAAAGAAGAAAATAATGGAAAAGAGAATCTGACAGAATTTGTCTTCATAACTTTACATAAACTCAGAATACTCAGTATCTATGTGATGCTGTCTGCTCTTCAAAGACTTGGAGATGAAATAATCATTGCTTCACCATTTTAAAGATAAAGTTAAATTATTTTATTTTTTTATAAAATTCTCTATTTTGTAAATTGATCTGGGCCATGCTTTTAATGTGTGTACCTCAAATATATGATGATACAACTCTAATTTTTTTATCTGGGTATTTATTAATGACAATTATTAGCATGACATATGAAGGTTGTAACTATAGATTAGGTATATATTCTTGAAACATGTCTGAGCAGTGTTATTACTGAATTTGTGATGCAAAGGCAGAGAGATTTAAAGATACAACAATTTTTAGGACTACCCAGGGAAACCAACAATGTCATAGACTGACACTGAAGAAATCCTTCTTAAATGTCTTAGCCCAGTTTTCTATCTTGATCAATGTGATTACAATCTCATGATTTGGAACATTTGTCTTTCTTAGTAGTATAAGATTAAAGATTGTGATCCAAACCTGGCAGTTTTCAGCCTGTTCTTTTTTTTTAAAACAAAAACCCAGATGATGAACTTCATAGGGTATGGAAAGAATAAAGGTATTTTTAGCCAAGTATCCTATATTTTACAATGGCCAGTAACATCTCATAAAGAAAGAGAGTAAGAACAGGGCAAGTAATCAATGACATTTTGTGCTTGTGTTATATTTCCAGAAAAATATTCCCCTGTGATGTGGGGATTTTGAGCTTCAGGTTATATCTGTATTTTTGTGTACAGTAATATTCTTATAAAAGACTTCCCTTTCCTTAGTTTACCCAGCTGCTGTAAGAGTATCAGTCTATGTGCTCCTTTTTTAACATATTCTCCCTAAGCATTTGCAGAGTATTCTCAAAGACAAAATACTAGACTACATGACCAGAGCCGGTTCTCCCTCTGGGAAGGTGCCTTCCATTCAGTGATAAATTTGCTTAGATTGACTCATGGTTGCAAAGTTGTTAAAGTCTTAATTCTTGTAAGGTTTCCAAGATTAGGCTGGACAAATACAGGTGACTGGATCCAGCACTGGTGACCACCCTGTTTCCAGTAGGAATCTGGGCAAGATAACCTCTAGAGATCCTTTCCACTCAACATTTCTATGATTATGGTATAACTGATGTGGCTGAGAGAATCTGAAACAGAAGTTTAATTTCTTCTGCTTAGGTGTTTGCAACACTTAGGAATATAACTGGAAAATGTGGATGAATCTAGTATAATAGCATTTGTCTCTGTAGTCCCATTCACATTAAGGAGAAGCTATAATAGATTGAGCTAGTTCAACCCCTAGTATTAGCAAACTAGTTGCACAGCCTTCAGTGGAATATGCTGGATGGCTCTAGTGGGTGGATGGAAAACTGTTTAATCAGAATTGCAAAGTGGCAACGCTCCAACCAATGGTTTGCTGTGACTGTGTTACAAAGGTTCTTTATGCCTCCATTTCTGTGTCCAAAAAAAAAAAAAAAGTGTTTAGATTCTGTCATATCTTTTGTAAATATTCTGTAAATATTCATTGTTGGGGTTTTGTTTGTTTGTTTGTTCTGATGGTAAGTCTCTAGGCTGTGAATGTTTTGGATAAGCCAAGTAAACTGAGAAACCAAATTTTGTTACACACACAGGCAAGAAACTTCATGATACGAATCTACCCAAGAGGTATCTGAGCTGGTTTCCTAGGAGGACTTTGGTACCTTTAGACACCAGCATTTTTAGTTCAATGACCCTCTGAGTGCAAAGAAGTGTTTATGAAGTACATAGGCTCCCTTTGAAGAGCAGAAGGAAAATTAGACATCTTGGATAATACATAACACGTGCATTAAGCAGGGAGAAGATTAATGTTAACCAATAGGAAAAATTAAGAACAAGGATTTTATATGTTATGAATACTATCCCTCTCCAGAGCATAAACTCTGGATTCAAGCCTACAGAATGGTGTATCCATTCATTTTAGTGCCTAGGGTCTTCTGTGGCTAGACATTTACATCTGTTTTTTTTGAGAGAATAAGGCTCATAAAAAAAAAAAAAAAAAAAAAAAAGTGGTGCTCTTGTTCTATATAATGCTCTTATGCTTTAAGGACTTAACAGGAAAATGAGAGACTGCTGGTCCAGACATGCACTGAATGTAAGGTATTTGACCATGTTGTTCATACAAGTGGCCTGGCCTCATGGGCTGTGCTGTGGGGAACTGGAACTTTCCCGTTCCTTTCCCATTGTGCTAGATCCTCCCAAGGTCCAGAAGAGAACAAAGAAAGGTGGGTACACAGCTTGTGCCCAGTGTGAAGGAGAAAATCTTTTAGCAGAACTAAAATTTTCACTGAAAATTATTTGAGCAGAATATAGGAAGAAAACCTCAAGAAAATATACAAACGGTAATCTGGTGGTTTTTGTTGTTGTTGTTTGTTTGTTTGTTTGTTTTGTTTTGTTTTTAGGGTTAGGATTTTTTTGAAATTAGGAATCTCTCAGAATCAGCTGCCTGGACCTCTGTGAGCATAAGCAGAGGAATGAGTTGTTCCTTCATCCCAGGTGAGCATGGGGCAGCGTGCAGCCCCAGCTAGGACAGCTGTCAGTGCTAAAAAACTGCTCAGGCAAATCAAGTGCTGCTCTGACAGCAGGCACCAGCTAGGCTGAGATTTTGGGGCACTGGGGCCTTTGTTCCACCAAAATCCTTGCTTTGTGTGCTAAATACACAAGTAGTTTCCTGCATTTGGACTGGGGCAATCCCAAGCACAAATACAGGCTGGGCGGAGAATGAACTGAAAGCAGCCCTGAGGAGGAGGACCTGAGCTGCTGGTTGAGAAGCTCAACACAAGCCGGCAATGTGTGCTTGCAGCCCAGAAAGCCAACCGTGTCCTGGGCTGCATCAAAAGCAGAGTGGCCAGCAGGGTGAGGGAGGGGATTGTCCCCCTCTGCTCTGCTCTTGTCAGACCCCACCTGGAGCCCTGCCTTCAGCTCCGGGGCCCACAGAAGGACATGGATGCATTTGAATGAGTCCAGAGGAGGGCCACAAAGATGATCAAGGGGCTGGAGCACCTCTCCTGTGAAGAAAGGCTGAGGGAGTTGGGATTGTTCAGCCTGGAGAAGAGAAGGCCCCAGGGAGACCTTACAGTGGCCTTCCAGTACCTAATGGGGGCTACAGGAAAGCTGGGAAGGGACTCTGTCAGGGAGTGCAGTGATAGAATAAGGAAGGGGCAATGGCTTTAAACAGAATGAGGGTCAATTTAGATCAGATATAAAGAAGAAATTCTTTACTATGAGGGTGGTGAGGCACTGGCACAGGTTGCCCAGAGAAGCTGTGGATGCCCCATCCCTGGAAGTGCTCAAGGTCAGGCTGGACAGGGCTTTGGGCAATCAGATCACCTCAGCCTAGCCTTCAGCCTTGCTACAAAGCCATTGCTCCTCAAATGCATAGTACTGCTTTAATATTCAGCCTGCAGGCTCTTAGGCTTGCAGATAATTTCCTCCTCTGATAATTGTTCTCAGATTTCTGCCGTTTCAGGAAGGTGAAAAGGCTTTTCTAAGAAAATCCCAAACCAATGCTGCTTCTTGATCAGAGTGCTAGCAAGTAATTGAAACCTTTCTGTTGAGCCTTGCAGTATGAAGACTTGGAGAGCAAAGACAAAATGTAAGCTGTTTTAGCTCAAGACAGGCTTCAAATCTTTCTGCTGTAGGCAAGAGGAAGAATTTACCTCCATGGAGTTTCCTGTGTTTGATGCTGAATGAAAGGGAAAACTTTGTTGGCACTGGTGGGCAACAAAGTTAAAATGCTGTCATTTTTCTGTTTTTTTTTTTGGTTTTTTTTTTTTTTTGGTAGTGGTTTAGTATATAAAAATTGGAAAAAGTATCTAGAGTGATTTTTCATTTTGTATTTTGATTACACAAATAAATGAACACTGAACTGAACTATGGGCAATATAAAGTCTGGTATCCAGCATAAAAATCCTTACATGAGGGACACAGATAAGGAAAGCTGATGCGATGAAAAAAAAATGAAATAATGCACAACGAACAATTTATATTTTAAGAACTATATGTAGGCACATATGAAATATTTTAACATTCATCTAATGATGGTCCAGCTGTGGTGACAATTAAATCCCCAAGAGAAAAAATAATCAACTTCTTGGTAGAGTGGACAGTGTCATCTTAAACTACCTAACCCACTTCTGTCAAGGCCTGATTTCCTATTTCTTTTCTTGTAAAAGAAAGAGAGAGATGTCATTGCTGAACTCAGCAGGGTGCTGTCAAGTAGCTTAATAATTTATAGCAGAAGTAAATTGACATCATTCATAGAAACCAGCTGCAGAAGAGGAAAATACACATAGATCACCCCAATGGGTTTCCCAGCTACTATCTGGCAACAGAGAAAGATGAGACTTAGGAAGCTGGGTGCACATTGCAAGCTAAAAAAAGTATGTTATGACTCCCAACTTGTCACTTTGTGTCTCACCTTTTCCAACATGTTCATATGACTGCATTGATTCTCCTGGGTTTCTTATTCCATGTAATTCAGCCAGACCCAGTTCCCATCCTCTAGCAAAGGTTTAAATCTTTGTTCAAGAATTTTCAGAGCATCTTTCCTTTCACCAGTCTGTGTTTTCCTCCTCTTTCATTCTCCCTAGACAATTTCTCCTCTCTGTTCCCTCACATCCAAGTTCATTTTTCCTCTCCATTTGCATTACCTAGCTTCCTCTACCAAAAAATGTCTGTGCCCCAAAAAGGAAGGAATCTGGAGAAGACAGGTATCCTATTTCTCATTCTGAAAGCCCAGCACTGTGGGAAAGGAAAGAAGCTTAAGACTGCTCAGTGAGGACAGTTGATGCTGTTTAGATTTTAAAAGTGAAGCTGTTTCTGCTGAGCCCGTTTAAGCTGTGATTCCATAGAAATTTATACCTTGTAAAACTTTGTCTAGATTTGGTGGAAAATAGTGAAAGCATTCTCCCTGTAAGAAGGCTTTCTTTTCAAAGTGTTTCCAGTACGTATTGTAATGTAGACTTATAGCTTCTCCAAGAAAATATCTGTATACTTTTAACGTCACAAAAAAAAATGTTTTATTTTTGCAGTTTTATCCTTGGAAAAAGCTGAACAGTTATGCAATTCTGGATTATATTTTCCAGTAAAATTTAGCCCAAGGCTAATTTTTCCATGCAACATGTAAAATTTTAGCACAAATTGTTCAGGTTTGGCAAAAATATCAGCTGTTGAATACAAGGTCTTATAAGTGGAAGTGTTAGAAAAGTTTAATAGTAGGCAATGCTACCAACTCCACCTACAATATATCTTAAATCTACTATTAGGTCTATAAATTAGATCATGGTAAAAAAAAAATAATACTAAAACAATAACAAACATGTTTAAATAGAACCTGAGATGTCATAAAATTTTTTAAATGCTTAAACTGTTATATAAATTTGGGTTTTGAACTTGCAATATATCCTAACCAGAGGCAGAAGTTGAAACATTTCAGTTTTGGTCTTTCTATTCCCACAACAGCCTGTTGGCTAAGCTTCACTACCTTGATCTTCTAAATAAAATTTCCGTGGGAGTTCCTGTGCTCTGCAGTTCATGCCCTGAAATCTCTGCTCAGTCATTACATGACCAACTCCCACTGAAGTCAAGTTTCCCTGAGAGAGTATTGAGCAACAGCTGAATAGGGACCTCTGTGTGTAGAAACATTTTTACTGTAACTCTAGCTATGTAGCGTATTTTCTGTGATGTTTTTATGATAAGGAAGAGCAGGATCAGGGTGTGCATATGGAGGTTGGAGCAAGAGAGCAGTGTAATAACTAATATCTAGCAGACCTAAATTCTTTGTCAGTTGCTGGAAAGCAGCTGTTAAAGTGATGAAAACAAAGAAGAAAGAGCACAGTTGTTTCAGACAAATAGGTCCACCAAAGTTTTCTGAAGTATATGTTGAAACTGTGCTGGGCAAACAAAAGGGGGAGTGGAATGAAAAGACAGAGATCAAAACAGTGTGTTGTTTTTTTTTCATGGATAAAACTGGTGGACAAACCAATGACATGATGGCCCCTCTTTCTCTCTTTCTCTTTCCCTCTTTCTCTCTTTCCCTCTCCCTGCCCCGTTCTCTTTTTCTTTCTCTTCACTTTTCCGCTCTCTTTGTCCTCCTCCTTCATCCCCCTCTCTTGTCCTCTCTTTCCCTCCTCTTCCACTTCCTTTCTCTTCCACTCTCCCTTTCTTCGAATCTGGGATTCTCCAAAAAAAAAAAAAAAAAGTGTCATGAAATGGGCAAGCTCTCACAGGTGCCACAACTTTCTCTTGAGACAATCAAGATCCCCAGATCTGATGGAGCCAAATCACATTGTTTCTTCTACCTGCTTTAGCTAATCCCTAACCTTCTCTTGGGCACCTAATGTCCTTTCTTCTCACATACATCTTTTCCTCTTGCCACTTTATGGCTTTGCATAACATTTTTTGTTGCTTTTTAAGAATTAATGTTGCCTACGTAAGGCTCCTATACTACTTTTGTTATCTTTTTGCACAGAGACAGCTGTAAGCACCAGCTTGAAGGCCACAGCAGTCTTATCAGTTTGTTTGAATCAAAGAGCACCTAATGAGATTTTGTGCTCCAGGTTTCCTGGAGTGCAATGACAACTATTGGCTGCCAACTGAGACTGAAGCTTTGCTCTTCTTCACCTCTTCCCACTGGTGCATGTTTATTCTCCAGAATCAATGTTATCAAATGCACAAACTACTCCGGCACCATCCTTGCTGATAATTATTTTACTCCCTTGAGAATTTTATTACTGTGTTTAACACTATCTCAAATTATTATATTATATCAAAATATGTCAAATTATGCTTTTCCAGCAGAACAAGGCTCACCAAACTGAGAGAAGAAGGAATGAGGAATACTGTCAAGTAGAAAGATTTGCTTGCCAATTTATTCCTATCTTTATTTATATTTTTTATTATCTTTAGGAAAATACTAGAGATTTCTAATTACAGTTGTTGATACAGGACTAGCAGGTTGATATCTGAAATGCTGTATATCACCAATACCTAATGTTTTCGGGACTCTGGTTCTAGTTCTTCATCTCAGTGGAACACAAAAGCAGATGCTGGTTCCTTTTCATTCCTAAAAGGCTGGAGAAAATCCCCCCTTCTGGTTTGGGGAAGAGGTGCTTCTCTATAGCTCCCTTTCCCCATTGATTTGATGGAAATAATTTCTACCACTGCATTGCATTCTTATGCTCTACTGTGGGATGATGGGTTGTTAGTTCTCCCCACTACAGAGAGCAAGGTTTTCCTTACCTAGGTTCAGAGTTCCTGCACTCCCAGTCATGTATGAATCAGATTTTCAATCCCCTCCATTGCTCTTATCAATAAAGATGAAGGTGGAAAAAAATCAAGCAGAGATGGATTTTCAGTGAGGAGAAAGCTAACCACCTTTCTCACTGATTAGTACATAGTAACAGGAAACAATAATCAGGGCAATAAGGGCATGATGGGGTGGGGTAACTTTAATATAATCTTAAGACCTTTGAGAGCAATTACTATTGTAAAAGAAGCTTTTGAAAAAGAGGAGGATTTAGTCCTTAGAGTACAATGAGATTGTATTGAATAAATCAAGGATAATCATACTAAACTAATTCCCCCCTCAGAATGCCAACTTTCATGAAGGTATTTAGAAGACTAATACCAAGACGAATAAACTATGTTTCTAATAATGTGGATGAATTGAGCTCACACTTATGAATTCTTGAAGAAAATGAATAAAGGCAATGTCAAGCTGATTCCTTGGCATAATGGTAAAATAAGAGGTCTGTACTGCTGCTGTACATAAAAGGCATATGAGTATTTCTGAATTCTAGAGTCATCTCTTCAACCTGTCAAACATATTTCCCTTATTCTTTCTGTTCTGGGAATGCTGGTTCTTAATACTCCTTAGACTTTGTATTCTCCTCAGACTGACATCTCTGGTAAAGTGGAGTGGCAGGATTAATATACAATAGGAATTCAGAATATTTGCTGAATCTGGACTCTATAATAGCATGGCATGGAGTCTCATTTTAGAAATGAATTAAAAATGACTTGGATGACTATGCTTTCAAGTAGGCTGGCAAGCAGACAAGGGACCATAAATCAAGGTTAATGATAATGGCAAAGTACCAATTTGGAAGGGAAGATGAACATAAGGAGTATTGCAAAAATTGGTGCTAGGCCCAGCTTTACTAAAAGCCATTATTTATTTTGTTACTGGAAACTATACTGAAATCAAAGCAGTTGCCAAAACCGGTGGAAGATGGAGAAGTCATCTTGCCGAGCTTCAGCCATCTGAGCATTACTTGCTAGAACATGATAGTTTTCTAAATTCTCCTGATAAAAACGGAGAGAAAAAGGTAACTCAAAAAGAAGTAACCAGACTAAGAGCAAGGACCTACTGTCTAGAAGCAGTATAGATTTTGAGAGAGCCTGGAAGACTGTAGTAGTTAGATAATTGAAATAGTTTCAGGTTGAATAAATAAGATTAAATCTGAAAAAAAGGTGAAATTATATTCCCCATTTGATTTGCTTTGAACTAAGACATTCAACTGGAGAAAGATGCTTTAAAATATTAGCTTCAATAAAGAAGATTTAACAAGGATCATGAAGTGAAAACTAAACCTCTAACACTAAATACATCCAGACTCAAATGTACTTACACTCAAGAGAGTGTTTTAGAGCTTAATATGTAAAAATCAGATAGGTATTAGATAATTTAATTGCAACAATAATAAAAATATATGTTGAATTTGAAGAACAGTATTGAATGAGAAATCAAAGGGTTAATTCAACAAATCATGCACTGAAAGTTTAAAAAAAATCAAATTTGGCCTAAGGATGAATAAGAGATAAAAGAAAACCTTTTAAAATTATTTGTTTAAGGATGAAAACAGCAAGGGGAGTGATAGCCCAAGGGGCATGAGTAAGGAGGATGAACTCAGTGTAACTATAAGCTGAATATTAAAAGTATTGCTTAATACTAAATGTCTTCAGATTGAAATATTTTGCAAGGAAGGCAATGGAAGCTCAATATCATCAGGATTTTTTTGCCGTTGTTTTTTGTCGTATTATTTTCAACTAGTTTTATAAAACAATGAGAGCACACAACAGAGTATGTTCCTATGCTATGCTTATGGAATGTGCAAATTAGAAATGAAGTGAACCTTTAAGGATGAAGGAAAGAAAGTTTCTGGCAATGGTATTGTAATAAGTGTTGATCACATTCTTAAGGCTTGCCCAAGAAAGAGTGAATGAGGCAGAATAAGCAATGAAATCAACACTCTAATCTAGTAGTTGGGTCCTTTCCCTGAAAGATTGGAAGACACTCTTCCAACTTTACTGCATTTGAGAACTGTGCATCCTATTTCTACAGTATCCATAGTAACTAGACAAGATACCTAAACAGTTCTTACAGTTAGGACGGCAACCCAAGTCCACCGTTGCAGAGGAATTCTTTAAACTGAAGAAAGCAGGATATTCTTTTGGCATAGTGATTCTTTTATAACTACAGGGAAATTTGGCTGGCTAGAGGGGTGCATGAAATCATCCTCCAACAGCTCAATGTTTATATCCCATTCCTGGGACACATGTATTTGATATTTCTTAGGCTAAAAAAAAAAAAAAAAAACACAACTGGAAATAGGTGTTTCACAGGCTGCGTGAGTGCTCTGCCCAATGCATTTATGGATGACAAATCAACCTTACAACCGCCAAAACTTTTGCTGGCATTTCCATGAAGAACCTTGCCCAGTAGACATGCTGTAAAAATCTTTAATGTATAAGAGAGAGAAAAGGAAATTTGTTGTCTTCTGAGGTAACTGATGTGCCAGACTTTTCTCCATTGTCAGTACTAGAGCATACGTGGGAGGTGTTGACCAGGCCTATAAGTTACTGATGCAAATGGAGACACCAAAAGGCCACCATTTTGGAGTTTAGCATACAAATGCAACCTGTGTCCCACATCCGACTTTATATCACTGATTCTGAAAAACGTAATGTTCTGACAGCAACATCTGCCTGCAAATTCACTGGAGAGGATTGTCCCACAGTCAAAAGCTCCACAGCTGGCTTTCAAGAAGCAGGGGTGGAGAATTTACCTCTTTGAAGGCCACCTACTTGCACTATATCATCTTTTTTATTAATCCTGAAAACTTTGTCATTGTCTGGAAACAATTTGCTTTGAATATATGCAGGAGTTTTGGACCCTGTTTCCAACTGCCCCAAAGCAATTCCCTGCACTACAGGTAGTCCATTAAATAATACATAATTCCTGTTTAGGGTTTAAAAAAAGGTTTTTGCCTTTTGCATCTCTGATTGCATTTTTATTGACTGCACATAGTAGAATACTATGTCACTTTCCCTGTAAAGATCTGGAAGCTGTGAATAACATCAGTGTCAGAAATAAAAAGGAAAGGCCAAAGTCTGCAAAGGAGTGTAAGGTACTTAAATAATAAACATAGATCCTTGGAACTTTTTCATATCTTTCAAAGAAATAGAATTCCCATCTGTGCAGATTTCTAGAAGTGTACATTGTTAGTGTTGGAAATATGGATTTCTTTCAAAATCCTGTTAGCAGATCAGTATTTAAGTCCTCTCGGTGTCCCTAGGCTTCACATGTTTTGTCAGTCTTCCTCCTAAGGTCCATGTCCCCTCTCTCTCAGGACGTGTTCCAACTCTGTGCAGAACAAAACCTGAGCAGAAGGTGAAATCCCTTTTTCATTGTTGACAGAGCAATGATCAAGGCATTCCATCGTTGACACTCTCTTGTCAACTCAGGCAAATTTAAGGATATCTGTATGTTCTCATGAAGGTCACTGAACCCTTTCACATCTGCAGTTCCCCTCAGTCTTTTGTGAACATCATCTATCCAAGAACAAGTGCACGTCTGAGTGAGTGCATGCCAGTCTGTCAGAGGGGATTCAAAATATTGGGCTGCTCTTGGACTTTTGTGATGGAAATATAACGCTGTGGATATCTACTGAAAAATCACTCATTTTGTGGAGGAAAGTTGTGAAAATACCATCTGCCATCACTTGCTAAGGCACCATGCCTAGAATGTAGGCAATGGAAACCAAGGTCCCCTACATAATGAGTACACAGGTTGTGTGAATATTTGGAAATGAGAGGCATCTATTTCTTCATTTAAGGTGCTTCACTGAAAGGCGCTAGGCTAAGCTGGGGTCTAATTCTAGCAAAAAGTTATTCTGGATCCTAAGGGGACAAAAAACATACATTTTGAAGAATATGACAATCCATAGGCCAGTGACAGAATAGATTAGCAGAAGACCTGATCTAGGTTCTCAAGAGTTCAGGAAATTTCAGGTTTATGCGTCTGAGCAGGAGTCCCTAACCAAGGGGTAAGGGGTTGTGTTGGGTGAGTTGAGACACTCATGCAGTAGTGATATGGAAAAAAATGAACTGGGTCTCTGAACAGGCACAAGTCGGTCATGGCTCTCAACGACCAGGGAAAATGGATTTCAGGGTGGCACTCACAGAAAAACCATCAGGAACATCATAGAAATAGTTTTCTTGTTTCTCAGTTGTGTATACCATTACCTATATCATAGGTCAGCTCAGGACGGATGTTTATAAAGCTCCTACACAGGCTCAAATAGCCCTTGATAGCTTCAAATTGCTGCAGGCAGCTCTCCCACTGCCTGCAGGGTGTGTTAAAGTGAGGCTGAAGAAGTGGGAATTGAAACAGCATTCTTTGGGTGGGCGGATCTGCTTGTCACCAGCTATTGGCAAGGTAAATGCTGTGTCAGGGTTGTGCCTGCCTTCAAGTTTGGATTTTCAGACAGTGCGTTCTTGTCTCAGATCTTCAGATATCCCTTGTGTTCTATGTCACTAGTAATGAGGAAAATCTCTCCTTTTTTTTTTTTTTTTTTTTCCTGTTAAAGACCTACACTGATTGTCTAGCTCCAAATGCATCTTTGCTTTTCTAAATGGTCACTGGTATCTACCTGGGCTGCCTTTAAAGTGAAAAAAAACAAACATTTGCCTCTCTTTGAGTCAGGTTTTTCAACTATGGCCTCTTTGCAAATGTAATTTCCATGTAATGCTTGAACTAGACCTTGTGAAATAAAATGCCAAGAAAGATTTACAAGTCACCAAGGCTTGAGCTAACGTGCTGATAGCTGAGGAATTTCAGATGTTCAAATAGAAGGACTCACAGCTGCAGGAGGAATTTCCTAATTTGCCAGAATCTCTTAGAAAATAACCCTCCAAACGGTAACTGAAGGTTTAAACTTTATGTGCACACTTTATTGTTTACAAATTTAAATAGTTCTTACAATCAATCTTCATATACAAAAATACTTCTGAGGATGGAGCAAGCAAGGGAGGCTGAGGCAGACCTTTCTGCTCTGCCACTGGAAAGTCTCCTCACCATGTACACCTGTTTTCACCTGCCCTGTAGAATAGCTCTGAACACATCCAAAGTCCTCTGGGAAATCTCTTACTGGTTTCCATTAGACTGAGACTTTCCTCAGCTTCTAAGCACAACATACATAGCGTAACAATCTCAGTCCTGCCTTGAATACTTCTTTGAAATATTCAGTGATATTAAGTGAATATTTTACTTAGGCAAAAGCTAAAACATTAATTTCATTATTAAAAATAATGGAGGATTTGATGCAAGGGAAAGCTGATTTACTAACGTGTCACATGCCAAATCCAACTTTCAATTTTTTGGTCCACTTAATGTTATTTTGAGGCATTAAATGGTCCATTCCCTATGTCATTTTCTGCAGGAAAGATAGAGAGCTATCCTCTTTTATATGTTTCATCCTTGAAGTAAGCATTCAGAAGAGGGATCAAAAGCTTCTTAAGTATCTATCAAGGGAGACAGGCAGTGCTTATAATCATGAAGCTGGGATTGCTTAAGAACGTTATTATTTTTCCAGTGTATATATCCTGGCATAAAGCTGGTTTGGAGAGAGATAAAAATGTATATTAATAAAAAGTTTTTACTGGTATAATTCTTTCCGTGGCCAAAATCAGCTATACAAGTGTAAGCGTATGCATATATGCACAGCTATGTTTATACCATTACCAGGCACAGCTAAAGCTGGATAGTGTTTCATCTAGGCAAGCATAAGTCCTTCATCTCTTCAGAATACACCAAAATGACACCCACCTTAATGTTTAGACAGCATTTTTGTGAACAAATTATAAATCACTTTTCTCTCCCCTACATTTGGGGAACAGTCCTTAAACAAACATGTTTCAAGGGAAGACTTGCTTCCTATAGAGATATTGTAAACATTCAATTTTTGTGTAGTGTTTTCAAAAGCTAGTTATGGCAAGTATGCCAAGTGTTTGATGCTGGTAATCTGGCACTAGCACTTAGAAATGTGTTGTCTGTGATCTGATTTTGGATAACACAAGCATAACCATTATTTGATGAATCCTTGACACTTTAGTTCTTTAGGGAAAAGACAACAACAAACTTCAGCCACTAAAACTCTATTCTATTTCAATTGCGTCCAATTGCAGGGTAATGAAAGTCAAAGACATTCAGACAAAAAACAAACAAACAAATAAAAGACTGTTGGTCAGTACAATCCTGTGAGAGAGCATTGCCCTCACCCAACAGTGCTTCTTCAATAGTACACAGAGTTCTCTTAGGACCTGAAGCAACATTGTCATGTCCAAACTAGTGAAGAGACACAATGGAGAAATGTGGCACATCGTCTAATCATCTCAGAAGAATCTGTAATGACCAGCTGGATTGCATATATGTCCATAGTATTATTTGCAACTCAGATAATTGACTAATAGATAAAGGAATTTGGTTGTGAGTGTGTGTACAGGTGAAGAAAATCATCTTACAAAACAGTGAGAATTTTCAAGGTCTGACCCAAAGTTCATTGAGGTCTGTGGATGTTTTGGTGTTGTTTTTCATGGTGTTTGTTCCAGCCTCTTAGTCAGTCTGTATGTGCAATATCTGCACTTCCATGGTTCATTATATTGCTCAGATTTCACACTGAGATGGAATAAATGCATGATATCAGTTTGAGCAGAGTAAAAATCCTTGGAGAATTGTCTCAAAGCCATTTGGGACAATCTATTACAAAATTTGGTTATGCATTTTCAGTCCTTCATAATGCAGTAAGTCAGTATGTGTTATTCCGAGAAGAAGCAGTTGATTTAGGATGATTTCCAGGTTGCTGTATGTTTTCAGGAATTTGCTGCAACACATGAAAAATCAGTCTGTCGTATGAGGATAAGGAGTCTAAGAGACATCATTGGGTGTGTGGACTTGGATGAGCTCTACAAAACAAATATCTTCCAGAGGATCAAAAACATTAGATGTTATTTGAACACTGATAAAATAAATGTGCTAGACACAGGCAGTTCAGAACAGGCTACAGAAAATTTTATAGTTTGCAAAACAAATACCTTTGCAAGTGCAACTTCAGCATTCAGTCAAGGTCTGTGGTCACAATGAAGTCATCACTATTGTTTTCCTTTGTTCTTTTTTTTTTTTTTCCTTGTAAGATTATTTTATTAAAAAGTTCTTTCATATTTCCTAGAAGACTTTTCTAATTCTCTGGTTATTTATAAGATATATGCTGCTAAAAGAAATATTGCTGTTCAAAATGATCTCCTACAGTGTCAAGCTTCTCTTAATTTTCAAGTTGTTTTAAAAATAATCTATATTTAATTATTGTTTAGTATGGGAGACAGAATCACAGAATCCAACCTCAAGGATGGAAGGGATCTCTTGAGGCCATCTGGTCCAACCCCCATTCCCCAGCAGGGCCACCCAGAACAGGTTGCCCAGGACCATGTCCAGGTGACTTTTGAAGATCTCCAAGGAGGAGACTCCACAGCTTCTCTGGGCAACCTGTTCCAATGCTCACTCACCCACACAGCACAGAAGTGCTTCCTGATGTTTAGAGGGAACCTCTTCTGTTCCACTTTGTGCCCATTGCCTCTTAGCCTGGCCCTAAGCACCACTGAAAAGAGCCTGGCTTCTTCCCCGATGAACCTTCCCTTCAGGCATTTATAGACTTTGACAAGATCCCCCCAAGCCTCCTCTTCTCCAGGAGGAGCAGTCCCAGCTCTCTCAGCCTCTCCTCACAGAAGAGGTGCTTCAGGCCCTTCAGCATGTTGGTGGCCCTCTGTTGGACTCTTCCCAGTATATCTATGACTCTCCTGTACCGGGGGCCCCTGAATTGCACACAGTGCTACAGGTGTGGCCTCACCAATGCTGAGCAGAGGGGAAAGATTATCTCTCTTGTCCTGCTAGCAAAGCTTTGCGTAATGCAGCCCAGAATGCCGTTAGCCTTCTTAGAAACCAGGGCACATCACTGGCCCGTGTTCAACTTGGTGTCCACCAGGACCCCCAGATCCCTTTCTGCAGAGAAGCTTTCCAGCTGGGTGGTCCTCACCTTGCACTGGTGCCTGGGGTTACTCCTTTCCAGGTGCAGGACTTTGCACTTTCCCTTGTTGAACTTCATGAGGCTCTTGTCAGCCCACCTCTCCAGCCTGTTGAGGTCTGGATGTCAGCATGACCCTCTGGCAAATCAGCCTCCCACACAATTTCATGTTGTCTGCAACATTTATGACAATTTTGTTAACTCAGCCTGTATGTGACATATTGGTATATAGAGCTTTATTCTCTAATCATTAATTTTGTTTGAGATAGTAGCTGTTTGATGTGCAGCTATTTCAAGCCAAACTTACTTTCTAAAATCCTTCTAATCAGATTGGATAACCTTCTGATGTAAATACTTTTTTTCCAAAACACACTAGTGATCATTTTGTATTGTAAGTTTCAAACTACTCTTATGAAGAAAGTGCTGTTACTCTCCTATAAACACTAAGACATTAACATTTATCTTCTACCTCCTAGACAGCTTGTATATACATACTACTCCAGTATAGTTAAGTAGTTTAATATTTAGGACTGAGTTTGGATATACGACATTGTTGTGTATGATCCTGTCTGTAGCTCTAATAGGAGATTTAAGCCCATATTTAACAGAATAGCTAAATTAAGACTGAAATTCAAACTTAATGAATTTATCTAAATTTGGTAGGGTGGAGATGACATGCATTGGGCTGGTACTGCAGAGTGGGGCTTGTGACAGGTGAAATGCACCCAGCACCACAGATGGGCACTGGGAACCACTGAGCACCAGAACCTTCACGCGTAGACTTTCCTGAAAGCCTCCGTGGAGGCCACTGAGATGTGTTGTCATTGCACTAGCATGCATCATCTGGGTTTCCAGCCTCAGAAGACAGGGTAAAACTCACGCATTCACAAAGAAACAGCTCAGAGATGACTTCTCAAAAGTAGCTGGAGGTAGAGAAGGTTGAGCCAACATTAACCTTTTAGGTCATAACCTAATGCCTACAGATTGGGCTAGGAATTGAGAGCTCAAAAGTTAGTTGATTTTATTTATTTATTTATTTTTTCCTTCCTTTTGAGGGCTTCCAAGTTTTCATGCAACTTAAAAGTGCTCCTGGCCAGGCTTGACCTCTGGTCTGTCGTGGTGAGGAAAGCACGCATGTGCACTTGGGAGACTTTACAGAGAAAAGTTACGCTAACAGTAAAGCGTAGCTGTTTCTGGGATTAACAGCTGCTGAATGAGAGTTTTCTATATCCTACCTATGACTTTAGGGTATTAGTCAATTAGATCTGACTTCTTTGGAGATAACCTTTAACCTCTCTGCCAGTCTTTTACACTATACTGGGGATATGCATCTCCCTCTTTGTACCTTGAAGAGGGCCTTGATATCTATCTTACATTACCTTATCCCTTCCATGTTCCTGCCAGTATTTGATTGTTCATGGGACAAGTACTTAGGACTTTGTGTGGTCCAGATTATATATTTCATTTATTTATATGTATATATATATATCTCATTATATATTTCATTTATTAATATTTCAGACACAAGAATCCTACTTCATTTTAGCAGTAGAAATGGTATTCCAGTTTAAATTTTCCTAACTTCTTCCTATGAGAGCTCATCTAATTACACCAAGCAACTGAGCCAAACCTAGTTCAGCCAAATTTATGCTGGCTAAATTCAAATTTGATGAGTCTAATTTCCCTTGAACTTGGAAAAGCCCCATGCACCTGTCTGAATGGTAAAGCTAAAACACTCTCCCAAGGGTTGAGTTGGGTTTCTGAGACCCAAACACCTTCACATCTTGGTGTAAGTCTAAGTGAAAACTCACATCTTGGGCCCGTATCTCCGCCATCCAGCCAGACTTTCCATCAGTTTAATATCTCTTCATGCCAGCTGCTAAGAAATTGATTTTTTCTACTTACAAAACTGAAGTCTTGCATTTTTAGCCAATAAAAAATGTCTTCTTCAGTCCATTGCAGCCACTGCCATTTACCTTCATTGGGACCGAATCTTATTTCTGTGTTTCCACTCCGTGTTTCACCTCCTGAGTCCAAGCTACGGGTAAATATGAAATGCTCTGTGGCACACTGCAGTCTACATGCAACATACTAAGCATTTTTAAAAGTCTCTGGAAATTTTAGTGTATATAAGATGGAAATGCTTTTGTTTCTAATGTACAATTAGGGAATAGCAAATCTTTCATGAAAATCTGAATAGTGGGGATAAAAGATTCCAACAGACTAATATCCCTTTAATGTCCAGGCCTGGTATTCAAATTAAATGTCTCTCTCTTTCAAGGTGTGACCATTTTAATTCTTCTCTTCATGGCCACAAAGTACCATTTAGTAAGTCTAAGATGCCTACTGAGAAAAACTGCTTCTTCTGCTCTACCAGAGAACACTTTTCTCCCACCCTTCCAAAAGCTGGGAAAGGGTTGCTTAAGCTGTGACAGTTACCTTAGTAGGATAAATTGTTCAATGGGAATTGGGCCAGGTTTGAGTCTCTTCCAGAGCAATTCCTAGAGCAGCAACTGTGAAGGTCCTGTAAAAACACCAGCTTGGATCATTTCCTTGCTGTCCTTTGCCCCTATCTCTGAACAAACTAAAAATAGAGATGAATTATGGGGCTCCAAGTAACTATGTAGACTGGAGCATTTGAGATGGTGGTGTGTATTCAACAAGAAATGCTTTATAATTGAAACAGAAATAGTAGGAGCTAAATATAAACGTCTTAATTCATTTGGAATCTGGAGTTGGCAGTTTCATCATTTCCTTATTTGAACCAATATGAAGTGGGATGTATTTTTTTTTTTTCCTTTTCAAACTCCAAGCATGTTGGTGATCCAATACTTTTGGTACACATCAGCATGGACAATCTGACAATTGCAAGTCAAAATTTAAAATCAGACTTTGCCCCCTAGAAAAAGTGCCTGTGAAGAAGAGGTCAAACTAGGTGTTAGTTAACCCTCAAAAGCTGACAGAGGGAACTACTCATTTTTGCAAAATCTTTCCTTTTTGTTTAACTTCAATAAGCAAATCTAAGGTGCTGTTACCTTCATTCTGGTTGTAGAGATATGCAAGTTACTTCCTCCCACACTAATCCCAAGTGTTCAGGGACACTTGATGTTGATGTACATCTATTTATTGCTGCTAAGCCAAATTACAGAGTTGATATGTATGATTTCCTGCTTGAAATACTCCTGCAGAAATCTCTGCTCTACACTTCCCTGCAGGTGTAGATCTTCTCTAAATTCTCCTGGGTGAATAGGAAGCAGTCTCATTTTTTATAGAAGAGATGTTGCATACTCAACCAAAAGCAAAAGCACGTCAGGTGAGGCATGGTCTGTGGATAACCAGCTATTATTGAGCAATACAAAGTGTGGCAGAAAAGCAAGCAGTGGAATGCAAATTGAAATACCAAGGTTTCTTAGTCTTTAAATTGCAGAGTAAAGGGGTAGTAAGCCACTAAGAGTAGTTCTCTCATGTGCCTGTAGCTGCCTAAAAGTCTAGTCTTACCTAATTTTCTCTGTCTATAATCGTGGAAAAAGAGAATTAATCTCCTTAACACTAAGATGTTGAGTGCTGCCTATTGCAATTTTACCTCTCTCTACCAGTTAAAAAGCCTGGATTCCACTTCAGGGCAGCTAAAACCAGAAGGGAAAAATCCTAACCTAATGACAGAATAACACATAAAAACTCAATATCAAAAATTAACATCAATCAATAATTAACTTGAAGACATCCCTTCAAGAGAGATTTTTGTACATTTTTCTTTCCAAAATAAATAATTTGGCTAAAAATAACTGCACTGCTTCAGTTCAATCTCAACAAAAATAACAAACAAACAAGAAAGTTTTTCATTAAAGACTGCAATTACTGAATAACAGGATATGACTTTCCACCACATCCTATTTCTAGCTGTAGGCTTTTTGAAAAATGCACCAGCAGAACTGGTGTTGACTGAGCTTGTTGGCAACTGAGCTTTCCAATGACAGCAAGTTTTGCCTTTACCTCTCCATTAAGTCTGCCAGTGGCTGAGTTCAGAATTAAGTCAGGAGAGGCAAAGACATCACTGCATCATCTTTCAGCCCTTCGAAAAAAACAAAGAGCACATACTTGGCAGTACTTTAATTTCTATGGTTACTGATGAATAACAGCACAGCTGGGGAACTGTTGCTACAACCCACTAGCAGAGATAATTTAAGAGGTCACACTTAAGCAGCAGATCCTTTATAAAAACACTGGTGGTTTCTTTCAAAGATAATAAAGCTGAAGACTGTATGTTGTACTCTTTGGATTAGTATCAAGTGGACTACCCGGATAGTCATAAATTTGTCCTCATTACTGTCCTTGTTTAGAAAGTAATAAAAAAAGGAGGGATGGCTCTTTACTTAAGATGCTAAACCCCTGGTGGTGGTCTCTGGACAAAATCTTGACCAGGACCATGATTTTCTTGGATTTTGTCATGCTCTCAGATGGTGGTATCTCCCATGTTAACGCAGGCAAATGCTCCAAGCAGCCTGGAGAACCTGTCTGGCAGGGGAGACCTGTATCAAAGCTTTGCTTGCTACCAGGGAAACAGTGATACAAGTTTCCAGGAAAACACAGAAAAATTAAGTGAGTAAACCTGAATCAGAATGGTTTGGGAGTTCTGACATAGACTTACTGCATGACCTGAGTGAAATGGTTGTTTTGTGCTTTCAATTTTGATCTGTAATCCCTTTTTTTATCTATTAGGGTACTAGTCCTGCAGCCATGGTGACTTCACTGCAATAAAACATATCTGTAAATAATTGAGGGATGGGAATGTAAAGGTCTTTAGGGCAGGGAAAGCCTATTAATTTTTTCATACAATGCCCCATTCAGGAGGGAAATGAAGGCAAAATTCATCCTTCTTTTGGCCTACCATGCCTAGACAGGGCCTTGGCTGAAGAAAATCCATTTGTAAAACAGCCAGTGATAACAAAAAATATTTTTGTTTTTAATTTTGCAAATTCAAAAGAAAAAAAAAAGTATGTAGCCAAGGAATAGAACAAACCTTATTTTATGAGTCTGTAGGTATAGTTAGAAAAGACCCAGTTACAAATAGAAATCTGTTGTTAATGGGCTGAACTTTTGATTTGGTCCACTGAAAAGCACTTTTGCTGTCAAAGCAAATGTTGCAATTTTGCATTTCATTCAGGATTAGTGTTAGAAAAGACAAAGGAAATCCATGTAAGTCCTTTTGCAAGACTTCTCTTTCTACATGTTGTCTACACGCACTGGAACAAACACATCATTGAGAATAAAACCATTGACATCAGTAGTGTTTCACCTGGGATGGATTTGGCCTACTTCTGCTAATTGCGTCATTACCCTCTAGCTACGCTGAACAATTCATTAGTGGCAGACAGCTGAGTTTCTAAAAGTATGTGTAACCTAACTCTAACCACCAGCACAGTAGAAACTACTCTCAGTAGCTCCTCTGGGCAACCAAGGACACAATGAGAGTGAATAAATAAATATAAACAGAGAATGTTTTTCAAGTTGCTCTGCATCTGGAGTACTGGATACTTTTCCAGCTCTGAAACCAAGGCACGTTTGCAGACTATGAACAGCAGTTCTCTTCGCCTTCTCCCGTCTCTGATGATCCCAGTGCATTTGACAGCGTTCTTTCTTTCTATAGGCAAGAGATTTTCATTACGTGCTGCCACTTCCAAAGAATAAGTCAATATGCCATTGGCTACTCCATTTTTGAAAATTTCTGCTGAAATGTCTTTTTGCAGCCTCAGGCAGTCCTCTCCAGCAATGTCCTGGCTGCTCCTGGGGCCGTTCCTGGCAGGTGGTGGCTACAGGCAGCTGCCCTGTCTGGGAGGTGACACGAGCAGACAGGGCTTGCTCTGTGCCAGCTGGCTTGGGTGCCTGACAGCTCTCTGAACTTGCTTAATTTACTAGCAGAGGTGCAACAGAGTCTGCAATAGCACCTTTTGCTGGCAGCTACAGGTTGGCTCTGTGTGCTTTCTTTCTTTTGTTGATAACACATCTCAAAAAGGAATGGAATTGATTCATCCCTCCTATGTTAGACCCTGGATAAGCAGGTTGTGTCCTACCAAGCTTGCAGTTCTGCACTCCCAAAAGTCCAATACTCAATATAGGACTTCACTAAACAAATAAACCCCCACCCAAATAACCTGATCTGTCACCTGAAGTTTCATGCCTTGAGATATACTTGGATTGAGTTAATCTGAATTGCTTTCATCTTCTTCCTCTCTCTCTGGTTCGTGTTCATATTTTTGCTCAGTAAAGGTGCTTCAGGAGTGGAGGGAAGCTCATTCCATCTGTGGGATATGTGGGTGGATATTCAGAGGCTTGTCTCTGGGTCTCTCTGGGTCTGTCTGGCTGCAAGTGCAGCAGATCTGGGGACATGTAGATGTAGACTTAGAGGTACTTCACCTAACAGATATTCCAGTCCAGAAATCAATACCTTTCTTAGTGTCTTTGATCTTCATATGCAGCAGGGAGTGCTATTCATCTCACTCCAGCACAGAAATCTGAAACAGGTGTGACAAACCGTACCATTTAAGTGCCTGTTTCTATTCAGTAATTCTAAAGGGAGTTGAGAAGATCATCTCGGCCACACTATTTGATCAATATCTAAGGTCAGGAGAGGCTGGATCAGATGTCAAATCACTGTGCTAAGTCTACATGGAAGGTTGTTCATCTTGTACCTTGAAGAGGTATCACAGAACTTAGGTGATTTCCTTGCTCCGACACTGTCCATAAAACAAAAATCTGAGATTAAATCTTCTCATTCTTGTAGAAGTCCCTCCACACCCTAGTGTGTTCAGGGCCCTTTGGCCGATGTCCAGCTTGCAGGCCTAACCCAAGTTTTCCTTCAACCCTGACTCGTATTTCAGGAAGACCTCCTTTTTCTTTCCACAGAATTAGCAGTTTTGGCAGTTTTTCAGGAGATGGAGTCATGCTCAGAGCAGCATATTAATTCTGGAGGTGCTGGGACTCGAGTTTGTGAATATTCCTGATAGATGCTGACTAACGTGCACCTGCTGCTCCAGCAGGCCCCAGTTAATGTACTGGTTGTGGTCTTGGTTTGCTGTTGTCTCAGATGTGCTGATTCATCAAAGCCTCTCCCCTTGCTTGGTGGTGCTGTCTTCCCCTTTCTCCTGGATGTGAGTCCAGACCTTACTGCTTCCAATAACCCAGTGTTCCCAGGAAAACAAATCATTCTTCCCGAATCACCTCATAAGGCAAGCATTTAATCATCCTCCACCTCTGGTGATCTACAGAGATTCTCTGTAAATAAATGAGCTGATTAATCATTTTCACAAATGTTTAAATCTCCCTAGTCTAAAAAAAAAAAAAAAACAAAAAAACAAACAAAAAAAAAAGTATAAAAAGATTTTTATACTGTACGTGGCCAGTTTGTCCTGCTTCAGCAAAGTGAGCAAAGTGTATCCATAGGCTACAAAGATGCTCATCAATAAGTGGAAGAAAGCTTGTTCCTTATGTATATATCCTTTGTGTTCATGCATACTATATACCCTATATACCTAAAACTCTGGTAAATCAATTAAGTTTGGTGCCAAAGAAAAGTTCACTAAGGGCCCAATTAAGGAGACAACAGTCTAAAATTTAGTTGAGGCCTCGAGCAAGCAAGTATGCAGGCAGCAACTGCACAGGGACATGCTGTAAATCCTTAGCAAACACATGGTGAAGCTTTATCACCAAGTGTTATCTTTTCATTGAATTAGTGGAAGAAATTGCATGTTGATTTGACTCCTCTTTTCTCATTTTCTTTATATCTCTTTCCTTCCTTTGCCTGCCAAGGATGTAAAATTGCTGGTGACAAAAAGCAACTGCAACGTCAGTTTCTCACTTACTCTAGTTCTAGGAATAAAGGCCATGCCTGATGCTGTCCTGCACCTCCTGCCTGCCCATTCACCCCAGCTGCTGCAAGTCGGTCCATTTTAATGCTTCTCTGCATTTAATAATCCTTTGCCAATTCTTAAGTGCTCAAGCAACACATTACTTCACAGGTGATCAGTGAAAATCACAAAATATCAGACTGAGGCTGTTCCAAATTTTCTGAAATACATGGAAAGTTTCTAGTCTAGAGGAAACGGATCATTCTTCAAACTGCAGTAGCTCTTGCAGACCCTGGTGGGAAGCGTAGCCTCACAGGAGATGTGATGCATTTACACAGCTGATGGCACTCCTCCTGCCAGGCTTCAGCCTGAGCATGGGGCCTGTTGGGAGAGTCTTCCTCGCTGCTGCCTGGGATATTCCTGATCTCTGACACACCAAACACTTAATTTTAGGCACTGATACTGGCTCTTTCCAGTGTCTCTGGATCTTTCCGGAGATCGCTCTGGATCTTTCCTTCTGGTCTTTCCTCTGCCATTTTTGTTTCCATTTTATATGTCCAGGCAGATGAGATGGTTCACCTTTTTGCTCAGATTTGAAATGCTGTTTCAAAAAGGGTGCTCCGCTAAGACAGCACCATCTCATTCCGATTTATAATAGATACATATATATTATAAAAGCACATTTACATGCTTATAATACTTATGTTTGTGCTTTTGCATATTATACCTTTTCCACCCATAGTTGTGCTAAGAGGTTTTGAGTAACATAACTACACTGAGTTAGATTAACACTTCAAAAATAAAGTCAGAATGAGCATTGGCATGTTCAAAAGGTGCAATGGACAGTGTAGGTTGGGACAGTAAACAGCTATCCTATTTAAAGCAGATCCCATGCAAAGCTATGTCAAGGAAATATTTTTGTCTTGCTCTGTGAAATGGCTAAAAGGTTTTTGGGACCCTTTAAGTATATACAGTCCAAGGAGATAAACAGGACAACAGAAAAAAGAGCTCTTCAAAATTCAAGGAATTGTAGCATGCAGTAACGGTAATTTGGCACAGAGCTTGTACAATAGATTTCATTTTTTCTTAACAGAATTATAATTGAAAACTGACTTAGCTTCTTAAATAAACCAGTGACAGCTGGGAAAATCAGCAGATTGGCCCTTTGTGCCTGTTTATAGTAGATTTTGGCAGCAAGATAGTTGATGCAGTCTCTATAGGACACAGCCATTATGTCTTCCAGATGTGCTTGACCTTTATCTTGGATAAAAAAACATCTTGCCATAGAAACTATCAATTTATATACTCCTAGCCCAAGTCATCAGCTACTTTAAGATGCTTGAAAAAGCCCTCTTGTGATGGTTATTCTTCCATTGCCATTCAGTACAGGTGTCTAGTGTACACGTGAATATTTAGGTTTTCAAATGTGGGGATATAGTTTCAGCTCGATGTGCCAGCAGAGCTCCTAATATGAGGAAGATCTGTAATATGATAGGAGTTGTTCAGTGCTTACAGGATATTCAGGAAGTTCTTCCTTGGTTAACTACTCACTGTGGGTGGAAGGAGAAAGAAAAATTGCGACAGCTTCTTCATGTCTTGTCCTTTTAGTATTTACTTATGTGTACAGGATGATGCTACTGTTCTGTCTGCCTCTTTGGGGAAACTATATCAAAGGCAGTTTCCAGCAAAGAGTTAAGGTACAGACAGCTGAATGCTACCATGCCAGGGAAGCTGCACTGAGGCATATGCAGTGTAGCTGAGGTGGCATGGGCACCACCTCATAGCTATTGACTCCAGGGGACTTCAGCAGGAATCCCACCAATGCCAAGCCTGCATCACTTTAAATGTCCTACTGGTAAAACCCCAGAGCCAGGAAACAAAGAAAAGGAGCCTTGAATTGAAAGAGGATTTTCAGTATATTCGTTTTCAATTAGAGAGGGACAGGTTGAGAGGGTCACATCATAGAATCACAGAATGGCTCGGGTTGGAAGAGAGGACCTGCTGTGTTGGGAAATAAAACAAGGCAAAGTGTTAATTAAGTGGTTTGCACTCACTGCCACATGTCCATGTCTCTGGAATGGTAGCTGAAAAACCATGGTGCCCTGCTCCTACTGGAGAGTCCCATGGTTGTTCTGGCGTCTGAGTAGCTTGGTTAACCTTATGGTGAATGAAATTCTTGGCTTTCCTTCTCATATAGGCCAGATGTGAGAATTCCTAAGGCAGAATACATGTTCAAAAACAAGAAAACAGAGGGAAACACTACTCTGAAGAGTCATGCAACCTGGTGAGGACATCCCAGACACCCTCATTGCAGCACTGCAGATATTCTACCACCCCCATATTCCCAGTGTAGTAGATCATAAATCTTTAGACTAACCGAATCTAGCTCTGCATCCTAATGCAGGACCTGAGCATGTGTGGCAAGCTGGTTATGCACTCAGAGATGCCTACGGACGGCACCTATAACATTTTACTGCAGTCCTTCCACCATCACACGAGCCGTATCTCTTGGCCTCCTGTGATCAGACAGACTCAGAGATGTGTATCCAAGGCATAAAGCTCCCCCAGGGCCACCTCATTACATTAATTTGAATACAGATGCCTTGTGTTGGGAATTTGAAGGTCTGGAGCGGGCATGACAGGTTGGGCTACAGTTATGGCAGAAGAAACCTGGCTTAACAAAGTAGAGCCAGGCTGCATGAGTGAGTGACCCACCGGTACGGCCCACAGATGGCAAATGTGGTTGTGACCCTTCCATCTACAAGGCTCTGGGAGCTTATACAAAGCTAGAGTACAGAAATGCTGAGGAGAAAAGACAAGAGAGGGGCTGAGCAGCTTGCACTCGTGTCCACATTTTACCCAGAGATAAAGTTTTTTGAGATCTTGTGACACGAGAGTAGGCCAGTTTCAAAGGAGTAGGAGGATTCTGGAATGCAGTGTCTGGAAGACCACGTAACAGTGTTTCTGCAACTGATTTTCTGAGGAGTTGTTTGTGGGAAATAAGAAAAGAAAAAAACACATTGTAATTGTTCAAATTGGACCAAAATTGCATGCAAAACAGAAATCTTGCTTTTCAGCCTCCGTGGCTGTCTTCTGGCTTTTCTACTGAGACTAAAATGCTAGCTGGCAGCAGATGGACAGTGGTTTATCTGATGTTTTTTCCTGGAGATCGGAATATTTTTAGGCGAGGTGATAGGCAAGGCAGAGCCCTGCTCCATCATACTAAGCCACTGGTGTAATGTCCTCGGAGGGCACGACTTACATTTGCAAAGTGGCAGCTCTGAACAGGGCTTGCTCTCTGTATGTAGCAGAGCCCCCCCCAAGGATGAATTCTGTCTGTTCTTTCACAGTTGAGGAGGATGTAATGGTACACATGGTGATCTATCTATGTTTAAAGCTTTAATCATTTCACAGTATCTTTAAATCAGGAGGGAAATCAGGAAAGTCAGGAAAGCAGAAGGGTAGAGTATACTTAATCAAAATAATGAAAATATTAATATAACCAAAAATAAAATTAACTTTCACAATGTGGGAGGAGAAAACAGCTGTGTCAGCTGTTGCACTGCTGTGTAAACAATTCAGAACAATTATAAAGCTGCTTCTGGTCATACTGCAGCACAAATAAGATTTTTTTTTTTTCATTTTTTTTCCCCATACTTTTTTCCTCTGTTTTCAGAAGCCCTCCTGCCAAATCACAGGCTCTTTCGGTAATTTGGTAACATTTGGTAAACTGTGTTTGCAGAATGATGTGCAGACACTTCAGCTTGAGCCTCCGCAGATGTTGTTATTGTCTGGACCACTGGGGTGGGCAGGTGCAGCCACAGCATGCTGCCAGGGATGCTGCTCTCAGGCCATGTCTCAGCTTTGTGCTTGGGCTGAGGAAAACCACAGACTGCCTTCTCCGTACCCTTTCTGACTCTTCCAAAATCCATAATGTGGCTGCTCAGAATTAGCTTGTATATATGATTTTTGCCAGCTTTAACCAGTTTGAGAACAAAGAAACGACATTTCCCAAACTGTGAATCCACCTGTTAAGAGTCCATGGACACTTCCTAGCTGAAAACTTGGCTCTGGGGCTAATGCCTGAATACAGATTATTCAGCACTTTTTTATTTTATTTTATATTATTTTATTTTATTTTATTTTATTTTATTTTATTTTATTTTATTTTATTTTATTTTATTTTATTTTATTTTATTTTATTTTATTATTTTATTTTATTTTATTTTTTATTTATTTTATTTTATTTTATTTTTTATTTATTTTATTTTATTTTATTTTATTTTATTTTATTTTATTTTATTTTATTTTATTTTATTTTATTTTATTTTTAATTTTTGTTTTGTCCTACTTTTGTTTTGTTTTGCTTTGTTGTTTAACTGTTGACTTGCTTGCTTTCCCACTCACAAGCACTGTAACATGTAAGAGACATCGCAACGTTTTTACTGGTGTATTTTTTACGGGTGTATTTTGACATTTTTTGTACATTTTGCAATGTACACTATTACTGGTGTACATTGCAGTGAAATTCATATACTTAGTAAGGAAGGCTTTTAGAATGAGTTTGCCTTTGAAGTGTGGAAATGGTAAAATGTAATTATTTACAATTAAATGTGCTTAAGTAATTAGGTGTGAATGCATTGAAATGAAGTTTGCATGAAAACTTCGAGCTTTTATAAGCATTCAGAATTTACATAGCTATATGTTAATCCACAGACATTATATAGTTTCTCGTAGCAACCGGAGAACAACAAATGATTTCCCTGGGTTATTTAGGCATACCTCTGCTATTAGGTCCTCTGATTTTTAATTAAAATAAAATAGCTCATTTCTGAGCCCTATCCATCTTGAGGTATTTAAAACTGTAATATCTTCTGTAGGATGCATTTGTAACTGTAATTCCCCTCTGTGACTTTATTACTTAAAAGTAAAACAGCAACTTTGTTGCACAAATGAGATTATTTGAATCTTTTTCATAAACTTAAAATGTAAAATATGCTTGCAGTTCTGCTGCAGTTCTTGAATGTAATAAGAGAATTTCCTCTCCTATTTTTTATAGTATAATTCTTGAGATAATAATCTTGTTAACCTTCATTCTAATTTACAAGTAATATTCCATATCACAAATTGCTCCTTATTATCTCTCTGCCATTCATAATGCTTTTATAAGGAGTTAAATACTGTGCTAATGTTGTGACTCCTTGTTAAAAAAATATCTGATTCAAATCTACACACATACCTAGCTTTACACTTTCACTTCTGGCTGAATTCTGACAAGAAGAAATAACAGCCAGAGGGGAAACTGGCTAAGCCATTTTTGTACAAGCACTTAAAAATTGCTTACTTTTTTGTCTGTACACACATGCATGGATTGAGTTCTGTAAACGTGAGTGTGCGTCCATGTGTGTATGAAATCTGTATCTTTAAAGTAAAAATGTTGCAACATGCTGAAACAAACCACTGAATTTTTAGATGTTTTCAGAGAATAATATTATTCCAGGTGTTGCCTAGATACATATGGAAGCAAAGAATAACTGAAAAAAAAAAAAAATGCCACAGATGCAATTACTTAAAGTAGCGGTTTAAAGAGAGACTTCCATTGTGGATGAAAACCTACTGTCAGATGGTCTGTTCCCTATGCCCAAGCTCTCAATCATTATTTTTTTAAGGAGTTTTCTGCAAAAACTGTTGACTTTACTCTCTCCCACATGTTAAAACTTACTCAGTCTTTTCTGTACCCATTATTTCTTTTTGTCTGGCCTTGATAAAAGCAGCTCTGTCCACATCATTTCCATGCCAAATACAAGAGATTATCTGTACGTTCTCTTAGCACAGGAGCTTGGCACTCTTCCTTGTTCTCTGTGTCTTCCCTCTGTCTTCTGCACTAGATTAAGCATATGTTCTTGGTCTTCACTCTCAAGACTCCTCATAGCCTAACCCTAATCTTGAAATCTTTCATCCACTGATAATATACTTACTCAAACATGATGCCATCCTTGTTGACAAGTTCTGGCTAACTATTTTCTCATAAACTTCCATTCAAATCAGGAATTCTCATAAAATTTCCAGAGAAATCTCCCAGTATCTTCTTTTCCATCTCACATTTAAACTACCCTGACACTCAGTTTATAAAAAAATAAAAAATAAAAAAAGGCCAAAATAGGCAACTGGAACACTAAAATTGCTGTGTATATTGCTATCCCGTACTGACACTTATCTGCTCGTAATTAATTATTTCTTGTCTTCTTTTTAAATTGCAAGGGTTTGAAGATAAGGGAGCCTATATTTGTGAGAGCTTTGTACAGTACTTAGGATGGTGGGATCCTGGCCTGTGACCTCATCTCCCAAGCATTCCAGCAAGTCCTCTCCTCCAAGAATCCCACAAAAACATGTGAGGAAAAAAAACTAGGTTTCTAGAATAACAACCATGCTTGCTTGTTCCAGAATGTTAATTAGAATTTAACATTGAATCTATATTTGAGAATATGTCAGATTTAAGGAGTAACACAGATATAATTAATGCTGTCTTGAAGAACAGTTGAGCAGATGACATCTTGAGTCACCATAAGACTTATGGTGTAGGAACACCTATGTATGAGTCTGTACAGGACCTTTTAATAGTTTTTGTCCATCCATTATCTTATACCTGAATTAGAATTTGAATACAGAAACATTCTGGTCATTCTGAGGCAACGTGATGGTACTGAGACGTGGTATGACACACCCCATTACTAACGACAATGCTACCATGTCCCTCCCAGACAAAACAAACACTAATCCATCATGTTCTAAGCTGAAATCTCAGGAATGTACCTATTTGCAGAAGTTTTTGCTCTTGAACCTCAACTGGAGTAAAACTTTGCATGATTCTTTTTCAACTTTGAGCTTTCTTAGGTCAAAAAGAAAAAAATCAAGAAAGTTTTTTTTATTATTTTTCTCTAAATGTCTAATATCTTGTTTTGTGAGATTAGTTTGTGAATCAAGATTTGGATAATATTATTATGGGAGAAGTCAAGCAAACAGAAAGATGACTCAAACAGTTTAGTGCCAGGACTATTTCTTAACACACCGGAAAATCATCCTC
Source organism: Anser brachyrhynchus (assembly GCF_964034855.1). Taxonomy (NCBI): domain Eukaryota; kingdom Metazoa; phylum Chordata; class Aves; order Anseriformes; family Anatidae; genus Anser; species Anser brachyrhynchus. Next base: position 68,173,664 of record NC_137698.1, read on the forward strand.
TGGTTGCATATAGAATCCTCCCACAATGAACAGGGAGCCTGGCAACAGAAGTAAAACTGCACATTGCCCAAATTTTGCTGCAGAATTGGACTCACAGTGGAAGTATAATAAGAAGAAACCAGAAAAACATACACTGTCTGAGGACAAGAAACCATGACATGGCTAAGTAATGCTGTGCCTATTTTGTTGCTTGTCAAAACAGACAACCTAGTAGACAGAAAGGCAAAATTTTCTTTAATTCTTCCTCCCCCCTTCCTTCTCTCCTTCCTTCCCTCCCTACCAAACAAATCAACCAACCAACCAACCCCCCCAAAACCCCACAAATGAACCCCTAAATCCAAAAGTGAGCCAAAACCAGAGGGAAATAGCCTTAACTCATGCTCTCCCTGTCACCATGATGGACTACATAGGCTAAGAGTGCAGAACATGGGAGGACAGCACTGCTGCAGCTGGTGACTGTCGCTGGGCCACCCTGAGTGAGACTAAAAGGTGGCTCTGACTGCGTCCATACAGACGGATCATGCCTTGCATGAGCCACACTTGGCGCAAGAGACAATTGGGAAAACAAAGAAACAAACAAAAAAACAACAAAAAAAACCTGTTTCCATCCGCTGTATTGCATAGCTCAACTGAAGGAGTGCTTCTGCATTGAATGAAGAACTGGACTTCTTGTTGCTCAGTGTCTTATGCACTTCAATGTTTCGTCTATGTTCTTGTCAAAAATCAGATGGTGGTACCCTCCCTCAAGTGGTTAAGGAAGTCTTCCTACAGAAGTACTGTGTGAAAATTGCACTGCCACTGCCCCATGCTGCTAGCTGTGGGGTTTATGGAATAACAGCGTGGCTATGGATAAATAGCTTTGGACTGGAACAGAATATACAGTCTCTCTGAAGTTGGAACACATCCTTTCAACAAGAACTTGTAAAGAGATCAAAACAAGCACAAAAACCCAATTCCACCCTATATGTGTCAAAAATAAATTTACAAGTGGGAATACTCCCCAGGAGATATGTTTTTCCTGGCTCCTGCATCATGCTAGTAAAATACAGCCAGCACTCAGTTTTGAACTTTTCAAACAGTCATCATTGATAAACTAGATGGAAAAGCCAAGAGTTTGTGTGGGCTTAAAAAAAAATCATTATTTAATGACACTCAGAGAAGTGCATTTGGGGAGGGCAGTTCAAATGGCACCAGCTGTTCTGAAAAGGAGATTTAAAAGATCTTTGTACAGCATATAACAGAACTATAGACCATTGTTTGGTTGTCCCAAATAATGTGTGTATAAGCACACACTTTCCTTCAAAGTAAACCATTTCCTTAAATCTCTCCCTAGTGATTGGACACAAATTAGATTTGTTTTGACATTCAACATTTTGTTCCAGTTTTGGACAAGCCAATAATACTGTAATCGCATCATATTTTAATCTCCTCTTTGACATGCTAAACATTGAGTTCCTCCAGTTTCCTGTTGTACCACACTTTTCTCCAGCTTTGAAGTCAATATTGTTGCTTTTTTTTTTTTTTGCATCCTTTGCTAGTTTTTAAAAGGAGGCAGCAGTTGTCTGGAATCTGGTATCTGTGAGCACGGACAGACACAAAATGGCCCTCTTCCACCCTATTCTCCTAAGTTAAGCACATCTAAAAAGGGTTACATGAGTCTTTGTTACCACATCACGCTGGGTGATCACACACTAAGTTGCCTGTCTGCCTCGACCGCCTTAAGTTTCTCTTATAAATCTTTGTCTTCCACACTAGTTTCCATTCCCCAGGCAGGCCTGCATTTTTATGGGGTGAACTCTTGATGTGTTCAGGCAAGAAAAAACTTCCATTATGTCAAGGATGTTAGGATCTTTTGTCTTCTTACTCTTTTTCTGACACTCCTGTAACCTTTGAAAAATTGTAAAACACATCCTTCTCTCCCAAATACATCAAAGCAGGTCAGTTGTTGATGAGAGCAATCAGTTAATGTGGAGGGAAAAACATTCACCTTATCTCAGCCCCATCTGACTTAGAATGACAAAACACTTCTCTAGCCCTATATTTCTGAAGGAGCTCTTTGCATAGTAGAAATCAGGAAAAAAGACTGGTTTAAACTTAATAGCTATTTCAGACTATGCTGTATGTCAAGTCTGTTTTCAGCTCTATTTACCAGTCCACCAATTCTGCACATTTTAATAAAAGAGATTTTGCAATTATTTCCAGCTCACTTGTGAAAATAATGAGCACTGGCAGGTCTAGCATTATCCCTAATAACATCCCTAAAGCAACACAATAATTTCTTCACTGATAGCTTTCTAAGATCTTGTCAGTTTAGCAAATGCTTAATCCAATTCATGTATGTGCTACTGATAGATAGAATGCTGAATTTTTATAACACAACTGAACGTAACGCTAACTATAGTGTCTTAGACATGTGTGTGCACATTGTGTGTCACATATACTAAAAAGAAATAAAGAGTTTGGGAACACCTGGGAACTCCTCCAAGAATGAAATCATGTTAGTCTGAAAAAGCCTATTTTCTATGAACCTTTTCATTGATATTTATGGTACTGCTATATGCTACTTATTTTCTTAATTGAATTCTGTTTCAGATTCTACATTATTTTGCTTATGATAGCATCACATTCTCCACTTTTTTGTCCTTTTGAAATATTGATATCATATTCCGCAAACTCTAGTGGAATTTTGTTGATACGCTTAAATGTAACAGAAATCAGTAGGCCACTGATCCTCCTAGTCAAGTCTTCACAAACTTTTGTTGCTGGTTGCATTGGTCTGCTGATTTTGAAGTGTTCACCATAGCACACGTCGCTCAACATCCTCCCTCATTACTACTGGACTGGAAAGTACTCCACCACATCCCAGTGACAAAAGCATGTAAGCACAGTGCAGAATCACTTGAGTTCTTTTTTGCCCTTTTTGACTCATTATTAACAATTATATATATATATATTTATATAGCTCATTTTTGCTATAGGGAATGATGTCTGCATATAAATTCCTGTTTTGAATCTGACATTTTACAAAGATATTATTACATTGTTAAAAGGTTTCATGCTTCATTGCTAATGTACAGGCTGCCCCCAAACAGCTCACAGAGGTGGCAGGTTCAGTGTGCACTATATATTGGGAGGCATGCTAGTAGTAAGTTGCTGCTCTCTGGATGCCTTAGAAGGTGTCCTGGCCTATGGATCACCTGCTGAAAGCACGAGGCATGGCTCTATCACAGTCTGACCAAAGTAGAGCTCCATGTTGGTCCTTACACGGGCTATTTCAAACTCCTGCTTCTCTCTCTGTGGCAAATACACTGCAAGAAATTGCCCCTTTAAATGGAATTACCATTATCAATTGAGGCATTTTCTCTTCAAAGAACTTACGATTTAAAGATTTCTTTGCATAAAAGGAGGAATAGAAATGGGCATTTTAGGATTTGGCAAACCACGAGTTTTTAGCAAAGCTGTGAAAGCAGAGAAGATGAAAACCAGGTGACACGAGTTGGGGAGGGCACTCTGCAGGAGGATGGAAGAGCACAGGCAGACTGGGGGTGATCGACCACTGGCACTGTGTCTTTGGAGGCTTCTGCAAATCCCAGCAGATGCTGGGTACTGACGTCTACCATGGTCAATTTGCTGCAGGAAATCCACTGGAAATTGTTCCAGACACATACTCGCTGGACTGTTCTTTGACACGGTGAAAGAAGTTGTGATGGAAGTGGCATTTACTCAAGACAGATTCATGCTGAGGGCAGACCGAACAAGTGCAACCAGACCGCAAAACTTACGGAGAGAAAATGGCAAGGTGACCAGCAAAACTGTTGCTTTCAGCAAAAAATACATTCATCCCTTGTTCTGCCTCTGAAAAGAAAAGATGTGAAGTGCTCTGCTTGCATTTGATAAACCAGTGACCTGACTTGCTTGGGGAAGGGTGAAGCTTTGTGCTTCTGTTCCCACTGACAGCATTGCAGGCTGCCTGCTGTGCTCGCAGCTGACCCTCCCTGGCTGGAGCTGTCTGTCTCTGATTATGCTGTCACAAGGCTGTCTCATGCGGCGAGCTCCCCTCTGCTTATGGTGCTCCTTAGGCCAGTGAACCGAGCTAAAATGATCTGGAGCCTTACTCTGACCTCAGGCTAATGAGAATTGGGAACAACAAAACAGTACCAAGACCCGTGGAGTTATAATGCTCCGAGAGGAAACACGGGCCCTGGGATGTTCACGTTGTTGCATCTGAGAGGGAACGGTCACGCTGACAGCAGTGTGTGCTAGCATTAAATCACCACTCAGGTCTGAAAACACATTATGTCAGTAAGGAAAATACATGAATAAAAGCAAACAGAAGAGAAACTTGCTACACTGCAGAATGCATGGTAAAACATTTATTACAGTGGGAAAGAGGCTTACAGACAGAAATGGAAGAGCATGAGTCTACGGCTCTATGCAGAAAACAGGCACCTCTGGGAAAGCCATATCCCCAGATCTGAAGCTGTAAAGCTGGTAGGACTTCCATCTGACACCCTGATCCTTTCTTCTGACACCATCGCTCCTACCAAAGGTGACGTGAAATATCCACGTATGTATCTTGCCACACCAACAAGGGAAGTGTGTACATTCAGTGTCCTCATGCACGGGAACAATTTGATTTTTTTTTTTTCCTGATACAAAAAAGACTTTTTGCTCTAATTGACTCACATCAGCAGAAATATCACATCACAGAGGACAGCAGTTTGAAATACCCTTGGTGGGGAGGCAGCATAACCAAGTCACAAGGAAGAAAAATGCCACTACCCAGGAGACAAGCCGCCCTGGGCACAGGGAAACCTTGTCGATCAGGGATCTTGCAGGCGTCTACTTGAATTCAAGTTTCTGGTGACAGACTTAGCTGCCTTCATGTGGCAGCTCGAAAGGACAGATTCCCATGGCCAAATTGTTTGGGGCTGAAGCTATTTGACAGCCTTTGACCCAGCTCCCTGCCCAAGCTAAAATGTCACATCCAACCTTATTTGGCTTTTGAACTGGGAAGGAAATGACTTTTCTGTTCAGCCAGAAGTCTCTTTTATTTAATGTCCTGTGAAGAGGAACAAACTGCATATAACAATGACATCTTGTGGTAAGTGTTGAATTATTGACCTATGATTTAGTAGAGAACTGGATGCCAAATTTCATTACATCTTTCTCCCTCCATGCTACTCTGCACACAACTTCTGCCCCTCTGACATACTGGATATAGAAGACCTCTAGAACCTCTGGCTTGTTGCTGACTTCAGAGGAAAATGATATTTTGCTTATTTGGTTGTGTTGTGTTGTTCTGGCTTAATATACAGACCAGAAGTTCATAGTGGTAACTGATTAAAGAACACTTATCCAGATATTCATGCAGAAAATATTAAGGCTTTGGTAATCATTGAGTGCAGAGTGCCTTGGAGCCACAGAGTGAGCCTGCTGCACTGTGGCTTTGCACTGTGTGTGAGAGTAAATGGACATAGCCTTTGCTGGCAGCACAGAAAGCCCAACAGCTGCCGAACACCTGGCAGAATTTGCAGAGTCTTGGTGAGCTGCCACCATCACCCCCTGGATGGGGTACAGAGATGTTGGGTGTTACAAACTCCCCACGGTCCCCCATACACCTGCTTCGTTTTTACTTATTTCAGCTTTGGCACTTTGTCATCCAAGGTGTGGTAAAATGTGCAGGTGGCCAACTCCTCCCGTGAATGTATGGATATTCAAAGATCCCACAAAGCTCTAAACTTGGAGCAAGCCGCATGAAAGACTTGCACAGTTCATATTAGCATCCATAAGCATGACATTTTACTGAGTATCCAATTCTGCCTGTCCAGAATCATATTCTTGCTGGCAGACTCTGCAGTGCTTGCTTTAGTCAAAGTTAGGAGGTTTTCAGTACAAACAGCACACTTCCCTGTCAGTTTGTAGTCCTTATCAGCACGGAGGGGCTCAGCTTTTATCAGGGATTTTGGATGTTGACTTAATAGTAGTCATAAATAAGATTAGCTGGAACTGTTTAGGGATATATTTCTACAGAAGTGATAGGATTATGTTTTTCCTGTCATGTTTGGTAGATAACTTTGGGGCTCAGCGTGTCTTCAGTTCAGTTCTAATGCAACACAGCTGATTTTTCAGGAGTGGGTTTTTTTAATGAAAAAAAAATGTGCAAAACACTCTTTTTCTTCTGGGCTGCAAAGGTCTCACAAATAAACTTCTAGTCTATACACAAGATTTAAATACAGCTCTGTTATGTTTCTTCTTCCCAGATGTGGATAGAGGCAGGAAAAGACTGCATCGCTCACAAAGAGCTGAGAGGTGACGGTGAAATCCCACACGTGTAAGACAGTAAGACATAACGTTGCTGTGATCAGTTGGTAGTAGTGAATGTGGAGTGGCAGATCAGTGCTGCTGCTTGCTCCATTTTGTGCAGCAGGGCATCTCTTCTCCCTTTTGCCCCTTTTGATACCAGAAATCCTGATGTTCACACCGGATATAAGGCACAATGCGCTCTACCTACTACCATCAGGTCTGCACAAATGCAAGTAGTAGACAGCTGCTGGATTTCCCAGTGACACAAAAAATAGATGAAGATAATCATATGACTCCATAATTCTATACAATCTAATCTAGCTGTAGTGATCTAATATGTTCTATGGGATGATACCACCTATTGGACATCCTTAAAAGAAACAAAACAGTTCAAAGAAAATAAATACTTAATACTGATCTGTTTTTCAGCAAAGATGGCTAAACTTTTGACTGTTTCATACAGATCAATAGCTAGAAAAAGATCTTGTGTTGGGACATCCTGAACTGCGGTATTCATTAGAGAAGAATAAAGAACTGAGACAGAAGAAGAAAGAATAGTTCCAATGGAACTACACAAAATATATTTTTTTATTTGTTTTTTACTAAAGTATGTTGAGGGTGATCTTCTTATAGTTGACCATGAATTGCTCTTAAAGCCTTAAAAAAATCTGTTTGGGAAATAAAGGTAAATAAATGTACCTTGAGGTCCTCTGAGAGATCTTGACACTGCCCTTTCAATGCATTCTCCAGCAACGAAATGTTTCCTGAACTCTGTGAGATTTGCATGGAACGGTAGAAGCCTCTACAGAACTACTTGATCATATTGTACCAGTCTGTGAAGACTTACTTTCAAATATTGACATTGCAGCTATTGAGGAAATTGTAAAACTCCACAAAGACAAGGGTCTGATTCCGCTCAAGTGGAATTCAACACTCAGGTATTGAATTCACATTCATTTAATAGCCTGAGTCAAAAATTATCCATAATTAGCCATAAATACTCAACTTTTGAACTGATAAATAATCTCTTTGGCTTGAAATGATTGTTCATAACAAAAAAAAAAGAAACAAGATTTAGGCGTAACAGTACTTCAGTTCATAGACACAATAAAGGAAAAATTAGTTTTTAACAACATATCTGAAACAAAATATTCTGAATTTTCAAAGCTCTGTTAGTCTTTTCCATTTCTGAAGAAAAATGACAGTTAAAAACATTTGACAGTTAATATAGCTGAAAGTGAAAAATACTAATACATTTAATAATGCCTATCACTGTTGTATGTACTTTTAATTCTTTATTTATAATAATTCGAATATGTTCTGACCTAAAACAGTGCAATTTCTGTGCATCAACATATACAAGACTTGATACTAGTTATGCAGCAGCGAAAATGTTATAATCATCAATGAAAATATATACAAGACTTTTGAGTTTGTACTACTACATCAAAAAAAGATGCATGAATCATGTTTGATTTGTTGTATGTACAGATATACACACAATTCAAAGGCAGATTATCTAAAAACCCAATCCTCTTCTTGCATTGGAAGAGCAATTAAGCAGTTTAACACAGAGGTGCATGAAGTAAATCAGAAGAGCTTCATGGTTGTCAGGATTGAATCCTATCTCTTATTGCAGGTTTACCACTGCTGATGTTCTTGTCTTTTTCCTTTTCTTCTTCCGATTCTCTTTTATTTTGCTAATATTATCCTAGAACCTTGAAAAAAATAATTTGTTCGGTTTGTTCATATGCCCTGGAGGAAATGTTTTTTAACTATTTAACTTCTGTAATATGCCAGTGGTCAAGAGAGCAATTGGAACACTTCATTTACAGAAACTTTGCAAAGCAACGATCATTATGAACCTTCATTCTTTGTATTTAACTGAGTAAATATGAATAGTGTGCAGATGTGTTGCTCCCACTCCTGTCATTATTATGTTAAGAGTCCTTGAGACCAAGTTGGACCTGATTTCAAAGTTATTTTAAAACTTGGCACTTCTATATGAAAATCTTTCTTTTCAGTGTTTGACATATGGTCTCATTTCCTCCTGATGTTTGAAATATGGTATCCATCTCAGGCCTATCCGGCCTTTTACAAGTTGTTTGGTTTACAATCTTGACCTCAGCCTGCCTGTAACAGGTTTATTAATACAGAATTCTGCCCACCACGAAGGTCTGTTCAGAGCTTTGTTGCCTTGAAGGATCTCTGACCACATATTCTTGTATAACTGAAAAGAAAAAAGAAAAAAAATTACACAGAAAATAAAACCAGGAAAATTTCTACAAGATAAATTACCAAACTTACTGGTTGAAACAAGTCTGTGACTGAATTTTTAGGTAATGAATGTGAACAATTATGTAGATGTAAGAATAAATACAAAGACGAAGCTCAAAATTTCAAAGTACTCTTAACATCAAATATCCATACAAATCATTTAGACCATCTTTGGCATAAGAACAGGGAAATAGTAATCTTTATGATTTTTTTGTTTTATATTTTACAGTAGTTGTATTACGAAAGGTAGAAATTTGGAAGCAAGCTAATTAAGCTAATCTTTGCTCTGTCCAAACCTGAAGACTGTCGGAAAGCACTCATGCATGTCTGTTTTCACCTTTATTTCAACACATTTCTGAACAGTACTGCAACTTCTCTCCCAGATGTGCACTGTTCAGTCCAAGCATAAGAAAGTTGTCTCTTATAAGCAGATTGTTAATTTGTCACTCTTCATCAATTTGCAATTTAATGTGGAACAGTTAAAAAAGGTACATGAGAAGTTAATTCTGTAGAAGTGTAAGTTCAGAAACATTTGGCAGCTCATAATTAACTTAAGCTTAAACCTTTAAATAACATTATAGAAAGGTGAGGAGGGCTGTATCTTCAGCAGTAGAGCTGAATACAGCACAATACCATATTAATTTAGTATAACAGCGGTCTCATACAAAGTGAAAAGCCTTTCATCCACATCAAAAGAAGGCTTGACCCTATATATTTGTGGTGATTTAAATAAATACTGACATAAATCCTCTGAGTATTAAATATATTTTCACCTTGATTATGTTAACTATTTCACCCATTCCAAGCTTGGCTTAACATTGTCTAACAATTTTTAATTAACCTTGAAATAAACACAGAGATAACTTCACATACTTAAACTGAGATTTTCAAAGTTTCTTTTAAATAAAACCTGAAATCTTAATCATTGCTTAAAGCTGCCCATAATAGATTTGGAAGCTTTTCTTCTGCTTATGAACTGTGGCTTGTGGTGAAAACCACTCCACTTCAGTGCACCATAGGTAATCCTGAATTAAATTCATTTTCCTGTTATGCTTGGACAATCTATTCTGTATCATACTGTAATTTGTACTAAAATGATTGCATTGGTTTTATTAAGTTGCAAAGATGGCACTGAACAAAGAATTAAATATAGACAGTCAGGAGACAGGGAGCTTTAAGTATTTTCTCTGAGTGCGGGATTGGCAGACTTTTTCAAACTAGAGTTGAAAATATATGCACAAGTTATAAACCACAGACTTTGAGGCAGTTCAGAAAACCTCCCTGAATTCTGTAGAACATGGGTTAGATATCACTGCTTGAAATTACTTTCCCAATATAACTCAATCATTTTAGAAAAAACTTAGCAAGCATTTAGTATACTAGGAAGTCAGTAGGGTTTACAGTCCTAATCTGCTTGTCTCACATTGTTCAAGGTCTGTACTGCAACTGATGCTGTGGGTTGTCTGATGGTTTCCAAAGTCTTAATTGCAGGGCTCTTGAGCTGAAGATACAAAGTTGCTGGAATAAACTGACATCATTCTTTTGTGATAGATTTTCTAAACAAAGGAAATTCTGTAAGAAGGGTGTAAACTGCATTAATTTCAGTGATGTATATGGAAATAAATCAGTTCCAAATTCCCAATATTCATCCTTAATAAGTCTACATGGCTTCTGTATTTGTGTGAGTAATCAATCCAAACTTCTTGTTAGAGTGCACAAAATAACCCCAGGTTATTATAATAATAAATAACCCCAGGTTATAGCCAAATCCACCACATGACAGTTTTATCAGCTAGTGATAAGCAATCTCCAGCTGACTGGTAGAAAGGGAGTAGTATTCTAGGAACAGATCACTGTGTACTAGCCATGTATTCTTGGCTATAGCATCCACTGTCAGCTTCTGTTAGAGACAGAATATTGGGTACCAATGGGCTTTTGGCCAATACAGATATTTTTACAGTCTTAGAGATGATGTTCCTTCCCTTAGAATTACATTGGGAGGTTCCCTCCCATAACCTCTTTCATTAATTTAAGCCTCAAAAATCCACAGGAAGGAAAACAAAGCTTCCTATCACAATTACGGTCCTCTTGTTGAGGTGGCTTGATACATAGAGCAAGCCCTTCCTCCTTTATTTGTAGAGACTGTGTTACCAAAGTAATCATTCTGTGAGGTCAGCGTCTCTTTAGAAACATCTGGGCTGCCTTCTGTATTGCTTGATCACCATGGGAACGATGGACAACTTGAGACATAAAGACACAGACAAAGAATATTGAAAAGCATTGAGTACACTTGACTCAGCAATCCTGTCAAACTTCCTGGCACTCTCCCCAGGCTCTAGTGATTCTCTGCAGGGTCTCTCCACACTAAACCAAACTGCTGTATTGTGACACCAATCTCCACGTAATAGTTATCCCACAGCTTGGCTCTGCTGAGTAGGGCTGGCCAGTAAGCAAGAATTTTTGGTTTACTGAGGCTTTGGAATGAAATACAGCTCCTTAAATACGCCAAGAAAAAAAAAATAAAAAAAATCAGAGAGGAACCATGACCTAGTAAAGCCAAATCCATGGTGCACCCACATCCTGCATCCTGCTTGTAGGTCTGGTGACACCTCTGAAAGGATATAGCAGATATAGGTGGATATATAATTTGTATTATATATATAATATATATAAATAATAATATATTCATTTAAGCAAGGAGAGGTGCTCACAAAACACTGTCCCTCACATTTGTATTGAGATCACTGAGACCCCTTGGGTAATGCTGGGTAATGCTTGTACTGGTTAGCAAGGGACCCAAACTGCTACATACTGCTTGGTACAACACTTGGGAAGCACTTCATGACAGGTTGTTCCTACATGCTCAAAGCAGAGTAGAAAGGTAAGAGTAAGGAGGAGATGCTGGCTTCTACGAATCTATCATAAATGAAGTAAACAAAACCAGAGTTTCGTAACAACTTATCTGTCACCTTGTGACAATTGCTGCATATATTCTACAATTCTAACAATCCTTAACCTTTGGGGCTTGTGTTTCCTAGGCTATGAATTATGTAAACACACACACTTACATTGAAAGGTTTCTAGGAGCTATGATTAAGTGGGATTTTTAATTATTCCGAGATTGCTAGATGAAAGACAGTGTAAAAGTACTTGGTGAGAATTATTGACTACACAACTGCCAAGGGTTAGAAACATACTGAGTAGATGAATTAATCTGATTGCGGTGTGTGCCAAACTCCCCTGATTTACTAGGAGAATGATGGGAAACTTGAGCGTCAACTTCCTCGACCCTCCCATATATGCAAGAAATTCCAAACAGAGCTAATTTTGGCGTCAAAATGTGCTGGCTCTAATTGTACCTTGGAATATGTGACTTGTTGCTGGATGTATGATGCACTGCTGGTGATATCATACCAATTTATTTTTGTCTTGAAAAATACTTACATATTTGAATTTTCAATTTTCCTTTCTCCTATTAAAATTAGTATTTTATGAAAAATTAAGAGAAGGAACTGATTTCTACACCATTTATAGGTACATCACACAAAACTGGGTGTTAAGTGAATACCAATAAATGCAGCACAATCTTATAAAAAGTCCTAGGCAGAATACATCTTACTAGCTCTCTGAGGTATTAAGCTATATACTAAAGATATTTTACTTCCTAATTAATCTTAGAAGATGGTACAACTTTTTTTTTTTTTCCAGTTCAGCAGCACAGGTCCCCAAAAGAGCAAATTCAAACAATACTGTAAAACTTTCCGACTGAAGTGTATCTCCAGCAAATAAATTCAAAACGTCAAGCTTTGCTGATGTCAATTTAACTAATATAATTTCTGCTAACAAAGGGTCATCTTTTCTTGCTTAGCTGTGAAGTGTTTTGAATATGTTACGGCTATTTACAGGACACATCATTCTTAGTGATTAGACTCACTAGTACTAAAACAGGTTTTCTTACCTCACCACTAGCTTTACCAATGGGAGAGTTGAGAATGAAGTCAGGAGGAGCAAAGACATCAACAAGGGCAACTGCATCATCTTTCAACTGTTTAAAAAAAAAAGACATACATTTGGCAACTTCTGCAGTTGTCTATGGCTATCAGTGAACTACAGAACAGCATAAAGATTATTTTCATAAAGTACCAGTTAGTGGTAACTTAATAGAAAAAATAATAGTGTAATTGCCAAAAAGAGACTGTATTCTAAAACATATTTCAACCAAGATCATACTGTTTATACACATAAAAACATAGAATTTAGAACTTTAAAGACATAACTTCTAAATTCTTCTTCTAAATTTTATTTACCTGGGAAAAATATGACCCACTCTGAAAAGCTTTTGTGCTGAGAAAAACAATTCATGAGCTAACACAGTAATGAATTAAGTAGCAGTGCATTACAGTATTTTGATGTCTTTCCAATGAAGACTGCAAGACTACAGGTAAAGAGATCATTATTTTGTAAGTTATACCATTTCTCATTTTCTGGTAAATAAGCTAGGACTAGATTCCGGGTCAATGAGTTACTAATCTCTTTACATCAGGTTATTCGGAAACTACTGAGGCAATGTCCTGCTAATTTATCCCTTCAAGTATGGAATATATGCCACATCTCTTTTTTAGTATCTATATACTATATTTTTTAAACACAACAAATAATATTGATTTGCTTACCCTGTAGCAAAGCTCCAGAATAGCATTCTGAATAAATCTACCAGCTTGTTCACCTGAAACATAGCCACCTGCAAATACATTCACAACAAAATGATCAAAGAAACTTAAAGCGGTTAAGATTACACTGATAAAATCCTTTTAGTAAGGAGTTAAAAATCCTTTTAAAAATCCTAAAAATTCTTTTAGTAAGGAGTTTATCAGTTCAGTATTCAAGAGATCAAATGCTCCTATGTAATTGGATTGACTGTCATTTATTAATGAGCTGACTGCAAAACCATTAGGCTAAGACACTGGGAGACTTTTGCATGAACAGGCATCTACTATAACATCTGGCTTCCTATCCTGCTGTCTCCCCCAAGCACTGGGCCACATCAAAACTTGTGAATCCTCCATCACCTCAGAGCTAAGAGAGAGTCTTCTGGGTTAATTTGTAGCTTCAGATCCATGCTCCTGAAAATTTTGTCCAGAATGAATGTTCTACATTACAAAGGCAGTAAGAAAATGCTGTAATCATGGCGTCCCTCCCCCTGCTAAAATAAAACTTTGGAAAAAAATCCCTAACCTTTAGGTTAGGGCTTTTATAAAGTGACATGTATAATATGTAGTCAGGGAGCTGATCTCACCTTGGTAGAGCACAGCCAGATGTTTACTTAAAGACCAGAGTCCATACAGAGCACTGAGATTCTTAAGCACTGTCTGCAGAGCAGATGGTACGTTGGGATCATGAGTGTAGTCATGGTATCTTTGTAAGACTGTTTGTTCAATAAAAGCAATGGCTAGTGATCGACAGTAGTACACCTTAGGAAAGAGAAGAGAAGGATATTGAGTAATGAAATACAAGGAAAAAATCCTCAGCTGCTGCAAAATGGCATTGCTGTGGTGATGTCAGTGCAGAACTGTTTAGATCTGCTGTTGCAGCTTGAGATTAAAGAAAGTCTAAGAAGAAACTCTAGGAGAAAAAACTCTACAATGTCTTTGCAAAGGTTAGTTATAAAAGACTTCATGAAATGCCCCTTTAGAAATAAGATCCTGATTTTCTACTGTTCCACTTTGAGTAGTCTCTTATACCAATCTAAAGGGAGCACAGATTGTATACCTAAAATATACACTGACTTGGCAGTGCATGTTGCACCGAGACTGTATGGGAGCAAGTAGTTACATTAGACAGAAGACCAAGCAAAATCAGGACTGCTAACTTCAGGGTCATTAATAAACCCATTTAACTCTAAAACGATAAAGGATGGTTTACATTTATTTAATATTATGCAGAATTTTATAACGAGGATAAAAATGTCAAAGTTGTTCAGTAACCTACTGAAAACTTACTACAGTCCATTCAAATAATAAAATCTGATCGTGTTAGCATGAGTCTATTCAGTGCAACATGCTTTGAAAGAACTACCCAACTAATCCTTGCCAACTATGAGATCAGAAAGGCAAAAGTCACCACTTAATAGTCACTGTTAGTATGGAATATGAAACTTTAAGTGATTGTACTCATACAGAAAGGCTTGTCAACTTTTTTGTACTTCACCTTTGCTGTATGATGGTGCATATATGTCCTGTCATCAAACAGACTGCTGGCTGAAAACATTTTAGTTGGTGAACAGAACAGGAACATAGAACTGTAATGGCTGATTTGTTGCACTGATGTAAACTGATGTTTGCTCTTATCCCATTTGTTGAATTTGTTTCATTTAGAATTAGTTGATTAGTTTTCCTTTTTTAAAAAATACTTTTATCATCTTTGCTTTTAAATCGATTGTAGGATTTAAAAAAGGCATATTCCAAAGATCACTGCATTTCTACTGATAACTGTACAGTGACATACTTACGACCAAGCTCGGATACAAGTATAAATTGCAAAATCGCTACTATCTGCAGGTTTAGGGATGACTTCCCCCTTAATAGATAGACTTTTTAATATCAGAATATTGAAATGTCAATTCTTTAGTCAGAATGACATAGGTTTCAATATCCCAAATGCAATATTAACAATTAATTCCCTATTCTTCTCTCCTATAAATTCTATTTCCTTCTTTACCTTTGCTTGCAATTCTGTATTGTTTCTATCAAGCTCCTGGCTGAAAAGAAATGGACCTTCTTGCTTCCTGAAGTTGGTAAACTTCCAACCAGTGTGAGACATCATAGACAAGTAATATAAAGTACTTTCTCCTTTCTGCCTTGGGACCTAAGTTAGGAATCTCTTCCAGATTTCCCATAGCAAGAAAAAATACTATATATTTGTCAGCCAGTGGGCTGACAGAGAAGTGTTTCTTCATGCCCAGAAAGTTTTAAATCAAACATGTATTAAAGCACAGCTTGTAAATCATTTTCAGATACTTTTGAGGCATGTCATTTAAAATAAGAAATCCCTCTGTTCTGAAGATGAATTGTAGGGAGAAAAGAAAACCTAATGACCTGAGGTATATCAAAGCCTATCTCAAAAGCAGCTGTGTGCCTAAATTTCTTTAAATTTTAGCATACTGAAGAGAAGTGAGGTGAGTAATCTTAATGCCGCTGTGCAAACTATCCTCTCTGGCCCTGGCACAAGCCTCCCAGGAGCTGGCCAGCTGACAAGCAATCAGATTCAAATTTCTGAAACTTACCTTGCATTCAACTGGAGGGTAATTCTCATTCTGAATTTCACCCTGACGGGCACCTCTAATAGACTGCTTCTAGAGTAAAAAGAGGAAAGTTTTCCTCTCCTCTACCAGTGGTTTTACATAGACCATCCCTTGTTGAAGCCAGACTGGATCTTTCTAGGTGAAGAGTTGAATTTTCCTTCCTGCTGCTTTTTAACGAGCTTTGCAGATAAGGTAAACCACATTGCCCATCTTCAGGGAACAGATCTCCTTCCTCGGTGACAAATGACAAGTCTTATTTTCTTGGATACAAGCCAGTTTCTCATGAAGGTACCAGAAGAATTTGGGGAGCATGGGGATATAAACCAAAATTTGGAGTTAAGCCATTACTAGCTGTTAGAACTCTCTGGTGAGAGAGTGGATCTGCTATTTGTAGATTGTCAACGTTTCCTTTTCAGGTTCCAATGCTTTCAGTCTGGTATCTTTCATGAGTACTTTGCACTATAGAAACTGGAGATGGAAAAGACCTATTAGGTCATCTAGTCTACCTATCTGCCAGAGCAAGATTCTTTCCTACAGTATGTATTTGGCCAAAAGAGCAGATGGAGATGTAATAATCAGATGCCACAGTAGATTTAATAGTAGCAGATTTAGTTTTCAGAAGTTGTGATAACAAACTTATATACACCATCCAGCACATGCCTGCAACTTTTCTGAAAGGAAATATATCCTGGAAGACTTCTGTTGATCATAATCGTCCTCCTTCAATCATGTTCAATACGATTCATATGGACAGGAATTACATATTATAAGTTATATGACTCGCTGCTTTTTGCTTAAGGAAATTGTACGTCCTGAGACAAGAAGATAAAACTAAAATGATCTGGCAAACCTGGATGAAAATAAGTAAACAAGATAAGAAAGCTAAATAAGCATTACCTGACAGTTGTTTTTTGCCTCAAAATCACTTTGCCCTGACTGCTTCTCCTTTCTCAGCTTTAGGTCACTTTCTCGGAGCAGGTAGCAAACCAGCCACTTATATGCTGCTAAAGGAACTGTGGAAAAGAGAAGAAGTCACAAGCAGATTCTCCTGCAGTCTAGGTGTTTTTTTGTTATTTACCTAAGATGAAAAGTGAAGATGTTAATTGATCCATTAACATGACACTTTGCCCATTATTGTAGCTGCAGTAAATAAATGCTGGGTAAAATAGATTAAAACGATACAGTGAAGACCTACCGTACCTGACCATGCACTAGTTCCAACTGTTCCCAAGTTAAAAGACAAGATATGTCTACAGCTCAATTTAGATGCAAGTATTTTCTGATTCGATCAAATTTTTTACCTTGTTATACTCTCTCCCATATTAAGTCCTAGGTCTATAAGATACTCATTCTCTTCTGAAAATACAAGAACAGAAGAAGGCACACAATCTGTGGGCCCACCCTCTTCGCAGGTGTGATGTTACATGCTTGCAAAACACATGATTTCTAACATTGCAAAGGTGGCCAAATGTAATTGTATGTGAATGTACTACTTTGTACGCTTGTGTTACATTTTTTACAGCAGCCTGGAACTATTAAGGGGAAAAGTACTTCAGCATAAAGTCCTTGTAATAAATCCTGACAGCATGTGTGTCAGCTGAAGATTTTATGTAGGATATTATCTAGGCAATTATGAGGGTTCACATGCTGCCTAGGCACCTGTTTTAAAATCCCAGCTTCTAACAGAATGCAACAATAAACAGATTCATATATTTTTTAAACTGTAATCTGGTTCAGTGGGAAACACAAGAGAAAATGTTTTAAGGTATCGGTTTGTGCTCTGCTGGACTTCACAAGCTGGAGACATACAACAAAGAAGAAAGCATGCAGTCATTCTGAATTAATCTTTTTCTTATAAGCCTTTGTATTTTGAGTTTCTTCATATTTTCCCCATATCTATTATGGTACCATATCGATACTCTGCATCACTACCTAAAGCACAGTTTTTCTGCAATCATTTGAGCACTGAAGTGGTTACTGAATTTTAGGAACCAATATTATTGTCCCTTATGCATTAAGACTGGAGTTTCTTAATCTAGTATGTTCTCAGTTTCACAAATCCACTTTTGCTCATTTCCTTGTCGTTATCTCATTATCTCTTCATTTCTCTGTTAATTTTTGCCTCTAAGGGCCAATCTAGGCTCACAGTGATACAGAAGTGGGAACAGCATGTCATGTCATACTTGATTATAGTACAGTAAGCCAGGAAAACTGCAGGGAGTTTTCTTTCACCATTACTCTTTTTCCTCCATGCACTCCGAAGCAATTGTCAAGAGTGTACACACTTAAAGCCCTTCCCAACACATTTCTAAATCATGTGTATCTTTTCCTAAAATAAGAAATTTTAAAATTCCAAGGTACTAACAATCCGTGTCCCTCACAACAGTTTCACTTGAAAACAATGATGCAGTGGCAAAAAAAACCTAGATTATAAATTATATTTTAGAAGAATGAAAATGGAAGAAAAACAACTGATGCTATCTTTGATTCCAAAATTAAGGCTGGGGATAAAAAAGCACTATTTTGAAATGAAAACTGAAATGCATTTAATACAAAGAAAGTCAGCAAATAGCAATGTGAAAAATATGTAATAAATAGTGGAGAGTGAATCTCCGATCTCTAGATCTGGAAAGAATTTAAGATTCTAGAATGAGTTTAACAACAACAAAAGTCTACCTGAGGAGTCCATGCAGTCTTCAACACTAATGGCTGTGAATTTCCAGCCAAGGATGTGATGGTAGTCTTGCAAGAAGTTTATTGTTCCAAGAGGGGATTCAAAAGGCACTTTATCTGAAATACCAAAGAAAATAAAACTGATTTATGAGAAGATAAATTAGACTCTTTGGAACTAAAAGCCTATTACAAAGCCATGCATACCCTTGAAAGGCCAGATGCAATTAGGACATAATATTTATTTTATTATGGCCTAGTCCAGCCAAATGAGATGGCCGACAAGTGCTGAAAAAAATGACATCACTGCCTATAAGTCCCATAAGATTCAACTCCTATTGCTGAGTTTTCCAGCTGGTGAAAATTACTGCTAGAAAACTGAAACAAAATCATCTGTCTGAAGAACTACACCATGCACCGATGAAGAAGACTGCTACCAAGTTAGGTGGTATGAACTGTTTTAAGTATAATGAACAGAGCATACCCAGACTTAGAATGACTTCAGGAGTAGTTCCATTGAACTAACCTGCACTTCTCAGGGAGTAAAATACTGCTTAACATGATTAAGAATGGCAAAACATCTAGTTAGCTACTGCAAGACACATGAAAAAGTGTATTTCTTGCAGCAAGTATCTGTGTATTTGTGAATGTATCATATGATGGAGTCTGTAGCACATTATTTATGCTCTACAGAATGAGTAAATGACTATCAGTTGCATTCAGTATGAAATTACCTCCTAATTCCATTACCTACTCACTGCTGGGTCCAACACATGATGCCACAATAAAAAACTTACCTCTTATGCAATTCATCCAGCTCATTAAGTAGTTGCTGGTTTGTTGAAGCAGGACATTGTTATCTCCCTCATATGTGCAGTTTGGATCATTGTCATTTCGGATTTCACCCAGACGATTCACTTAAAAAGAACAAGTGAACACGTTAATGCATCAAAATGCAATGCATCAAAAGGAAGCTAAGAGGGATTAAATAATTATACTGTAACAAAATTTAAGAGTTGTCTGTTCCTGTATATACAGGTATTCTTACAAACGTGTCAGCTTGAAAGTTCACTTGTTAGCTTGTGAAAATGTATACTGTGAAGACTTTAGAGAAGTGTGACATTCAACTGAGAAGAGGAACTTTCCTCTATAAAATCTGCATCTTTACTTCTGGAATTGAGACTGAAAAAGACAGTCTTATTTTGTCCAAATGCTGCTGCAGATACTGCGCAGGTTTAGTTCTTTTTATGTGGTATCAGGAATAAAATTTTAAAATATGAATGTGAGGAAAAATCCCTTTCTAAATATATTCCTAAAATTCGGATACCATGATGCAACAACAGTTAAAGTACATGTGAATATAATCATTTTATTTCTTATTAGTGCATGCAATAGTTTGTGACTTACTTGCAAGGTAACCATGTCCTCCACAAGCTTCTCGACACTCCTGGGCTGCCTGCTGAGCAGTCCAAGAAGACAGTGGTTTGCTGGCAGCACATAAGGCATGAATCTCACGTCCCAAATCAGCCTTGTAAAAACAAGCTACAAGTTAGTAATCATTTTCACGCAAAGTAGGTTTGTGACCAATTAAAGCCATAGCTAAGTGTACTGCTTTTGAAGAAGAAAAAGACTAACCTGAAATACATACATACAAGTTTCTGAGATCTATGTAAGCGCAGAACCGTTTTTTTTTTTTTTTGCTGTTCCTCCCCCAAAACAACAAACAAACAAACCAAAACCACACAAAACAAAACAAAAAACTGCCATAAAAACCTTAGAAACTAGCATTCTTATAGGGAACAGGAAAATTTGGGCCAGGTAATGGATACTGAGTACATGGCTCTGCATTGACACTAATGCTGTTGGCCTTCCTTTGAAAGTGTGCTTGGAACTTCCACACTACACAGATTTTCTAGAGATGTTGGGTTAATACCACCAAAATTGTTTGAGAGCAATTCCCCATTTTTTTTATTTTATTTTTTTCAGATCTCCCATACACCAAAAGAAGTTCATAAGGATTACATTCTTCACACTGTTAACAGGCAGATTTTTCTGTTACAATCTGAGTTTTGCCTAAGATTAGTGACTGCACTGGAGACCTCTAGAGATAAAATAACAGATCAAATAATCAAACAGACTCTTCTGTGGTTTGTGCAAAGAGGATAAATTACAATACCCAGCCACTAGCACAGAAATCTATCACAGGCTTTATTTTAGCTGGAAAAAACTGAATGTTTAAGTGAGATCTGAGCAATATGTAGCCACTGTGTAGGCCCTTACAGTAAAAAATGTCAAGATTTAAATATATATATATATATATATATATATATATATATATAAAATTTATATGCTATAAAAAAACATACTGCAGTTATTTTGGCTGAGAATCAGTCCTTGCAGAGACTGATAGATCAAACTACTTTATAAAGGGGTAACTTCTGACGGTCTGTGAGTAGTTGAGAAATTCAGCATTAAAACTCAAAAATATTAACATTTTTCTCCAAAAGCATATTTCCTAATGCATGAATATGAATTGCAAACTCAAGCCAGACTTGCATAGTTTGTCCAGTAATTAAGAATAGCATCATTTTGGAAAGTGTTTGATATATGCCTCCTGCAATATCATTTTTATAACAGTCATGAACTGAATTTACATTATCATATACTTATGATAAACAATTTGCAAGGGGACATAGTCTTAAATCCCAGTGAAACCAATAAAACTTTAACCACTCCATTAAAACTCATTCGGGAGCTTTTCCAAATGCAACTTTATTAATCCATATTTCTGAGACATTGCTCTATCATTCATGACCGTAAGACAGCCTACTTCTAAGTAGGTCCTTCACTTAACAATTTCCAGTCTGTTGAAGTAACAACGCAGCTAAGAGGAAATGTGCAGATATCTCACCTGCCTCTGACTCCTTTGCTTTGTCAATAAGCCTGCAAAAAATTCTACGAAGTTCTCAAACAGTGATTTGGAGAAATAATCTAAGACATACGCAGCAGCCAAATAAGGAAGAAGACGCCATTGCTGGAATAAAAATTAAATAGATTTGATTGAAAACTGATATACACTTTATAGTTATATATATATATAAACTATCCTATAATTTTGAAAAAAAAACATTATTTTTCATTTTGTTCAAATTGGAGATGTATGTGAAGTTATGGTGAAGAGAAGTTAGCAATAATCATTTATAAACATATAGTTACACTGTTTCAGTCCATGGATTTTATGAATTTGTGATAAACATCCTGTTAGGCCAGTGCAGAAGTTCACTGCAGCTTTGGGGACCAATGACATATTTTTGCTCCATGTTTACACGATATCTGGCATACCACAGTCCACCACCATGGCAGAGGATGTAACTGTTCCACTTGCTTGTTCATTGCTGAACGTTAAATTAGTAGTGCTCTTTGCATTTTGTGAGGAAAAAAAGGAAAGGAAAAAAAAAAAAACAGGCCTGCAAAGAAGAGAAAAAGCATCTTTATATGCAAATCAGATGGAAGCCCATGAAGGAGAAGGGAAACTAATTAAAGAAGCTTTTGTAGTGGAGAAAGAAGGGAATGAAGGTTCAGCAAGCAAAGCCTACAGAATAAGCTGAACCTGAACAAAATAGAGGTTCACAAAGTAGTGGGAAGTAGAACCAGGCTTATTTAGATGAGGTGGAAAGAAGGCAGCTTTTGCTAGAGTTTGTTGAAACACATGAAAACTTACAAAATTGCAAGATTGAATGCAAGCCTGGAAAAAAGGCACCTACTTTGCAAGGACAGAATGGGTGGGTTTGTTATTCTAGCACTTCTTATGTAACAACCTTTCTCATTCAACTGGTCTGAGTTTTCACTATTTTCTAGTTTACCATAACTACTCATTTTATTTTTTCAGACCAAAAGTTTATTTTTCATCTGCATATTCTGTGGAAATAAAGGTTGGCTATATTCCTCTCAAAATTAGTGCTGGCTTGAGGTTCGCTACAATGATTATCACTGATTTGTATACTTTTAAAGAATAAGGTCTAAAAAAGAGAAAATGAGGATAATAGCAAAAGATACACTGACATTTTTTATGCTAGTTTCTTCATCAGTACTTCTTTGTGCACATAGAAGACAGCCTTTCTCAGAAACGGTTACTATTTTAGAAGACACATGGTTCTAGGTACTTCAGAGAGACACAAATATATTTATTTATTTATTTATTTATTTCGCTAGTCCAAGAACTTATCTCAAAACTCTGATCAAGCCAAGAGAAGTGCTAAGAGGTCTTAAGCTGCGATGAACACCCAAAACTGCACTGGATCTACACCTCAGATGAGAAAGACAACTTTAATTTCACTAATTTCTGTGTCACTATTTTGATTTGCAGTAGCTTTGAATCTGAGTGTCACTACATAAAAGTTTATAGATGCAAAAGTTTTTACCTGTGTTTGGTATTCAAGAACAGGTATTTCCTCTTCATCAGTTGGTCCAAACTGACGGCGAGTTGCTGAGAAGCGAATGGCTATTGATAAGGCAAGCTTTAAATTGGTCGCAGAAACTGCTGTGATCAGAATTCTGCCGATGGACAAAGATCCAAGAGATGCACTAAAACGCTCTTTAACATCCTAAATGGATAAAAGACACAGAGTAAATGAAGGAGGCTAACGTTTCATTTGCCTACCCCATAAAGATACAACTCTGGAGCATGATCAGAAGCCCAGAGGGCTGGACAGTTTTATTTACTGATACAGACAGTTAAGGTGTTCAGAAAAGATCCAAAGCAGTTTCTTTAAAATACTTTGGGACTGATGAGGTACCTCAAAAAGCAAGAAGTCAGTAAAATCAATAAGGTGAATTTAGACATCACTGAAAGACGATTAGAAAATCAGCATTCATGTTGACACTGTGTCAACAATCATTGAGGTCAAGGTATCTAGTGCTTACCAACATATGAGGCTCATGCTCTCTCTCTTAACCTACTTGTAGCTTTGTATACTTACATTACTATATTAATAGAAAAAAAAACAAAAACAAAAACAAAAAACTTTGATTCATACCTTGAAAGAACTTGAGTATTTCCCCTCAGCTGTGACATCTCCAGCTATATTCAGTATGTTTTCTTTAGGTATCCTGACGTTGTGAAACATGGCAAACCTGGTCAAACAAACACACAAGTAATGTAAAATCTACCTTGATATCATGCATATATCAGTGAACCCATCAAGCCAGGCAGGTAATTTTTGGATAGTATGTATTCATACTCAGGCCAGTAAAGGAAATTCAGTATGAGAGATTATTTGCTGTCACTCTTCAATTTGTTTTTCAAAAATTAAGGTGATGCTTAAAAAAACAAACCCTCAGGGTACCCTTTGAGCAACTCCATAAGAAAATAAGTAAAAAACAAACAAAAAAAACCCATACTAACAGAAGGAAGAGCAATATATTCTCTTGGAGAAGAGGGACAGCTTTCTGTGTAGTTACAGAGGTACAGCTTTCTGTGTAGAGACCTTATACAGAGTCAGTGCAATAGACACTTTCAGCGACAGACCATATACCTCTCTGTCTGCATGAACTCAGGAAAGTGAGTTAGCTTGGTATCTCAGTTATCAAAAAGCTTGGGAAGATGAACAATTCAATTCTCTTCTCCTGCTAGAATCAGGCTGGGCCATTCTGATTCCAAAGAATTCCTTGCCACTGATAATTCTACAAAACCAAATGTCTTACTGGTGTACTGAGGGGTTGCTCATTGCAGTCTGGAGATGTAAATGCATTGGAATAGGGGGACACTTTATTTGTGTGAGTCTAAAATATAGATCCGTGAGGGTCTTCCATGTTTCTTTAATACAAATGAGTACACAGCTGAATTAGTGCACTAAGAAGGAGCAGAAACGAGAACCTTCCTTTGCTTGAACTCATACTAGGACTGCTATTCCCTGGAATGTGGCATCTTAAGAAGGAATGACTGACATTGTCTTTTCTAAATTGTGGCACCTTAGCAGCAATAAAGAAGGAAGCTGTTAGAATAGGCAGACTGTCCTAAATATTCATATTCTTCAGGAAGAAAGTGTATGAACTGTTTCACCAAAACGGGCAGTACAACTTGGCTCGATAGGGGTAGTATCTGCTCAACTCACAAATATCTCAGTATCTAATAGCACTTGAAAAGCTGCATATGTAATCAAAGCAAATTCCTTTTGCCTGCCAATACAGGCTGATCTACTTAATAAGGCCCATGAGAGCCAGGTCTTTCACATTAATAAATTACATAAGGGCTGCATTGCTGCATGTGCTTTAAAATTACGAGTTGTTTCCAAGGAAACATATCTGCATACTGAATTTATTCAGCCTTAGAGATACAGGCTATTTTCAAACTTAGCCACAGAGAAAAGCAGGCTATCCTAACCAAGAACCAGCTGCTTACTGGCCTTATACATGTGCTTTATTAAGTGTGAGTTTCAGTGAGACAACGCTACATAATAGAACCAAATTCAGAATTTCCAAAAATCTCATATACATCTTTGTTTGTATTTCGTCTTATCACTGAAAACAAAAAATCTCATTCCAAAAAGATCTTTTGGCTAAATTCACTTTCTCTGCTCCCTGTACACCAAATAAAATTAATCACATTTAAGAATGTATAGCAACCCTATTATTTTTAAGCAATAGCACGCACACTAGATAGAATCTGAACTTTTTAAAAATTATTACTCATTACTTTAATTACAAGAGAGTGTGTATGGCAAGGTTTAGGTCCCTGTGAGGCAGACACTAACTGCTGCAGAATACTTGCTTGATATATCTGCCGGTCACAGTAGCTAATCATTGCCATTTCTTACAAGCCATTAGAACAAATGAGAATTTTAAGGAAGAATATGAGTGATGAAAGGCAGCCTTGCAGATTTTTCTAAAGGATCCCTCCCAAGCAGGAAAATATGCATGGAAGAATGCAATGAAGTATCATTTAGAAAAGCTACTGAATGGTGATAAAAACTGGACTCGTGAGCCAGGTTACAGGAAAAGTTGACTTAACAAAGATATGATACACTCTTTGGGCACAGTTTTCGAAGAAATTTCAAAAGGCTCCAACTCTTGGGACTTCTCTTTGCAAATATATATCTGGAGTATGTTTAGACCTGTGTATGATGACGGCAAGATTCACAGTAGCATTAACGATGAAGACGATAAATTGTCCTTTACAGTTTTACACTGTAGTGATTAGTTCAATTCATTCAGCAAAGCTGTGCAATTGTAGAAAGTCATTATATTGATGTGTGCTTGAAGCTCTGTATCTACTAACATATACATCTTCCATGTAAAAATAACCTCCTTTTAGGAAATGGAAGCCTACTAATATTGAACATGTTGCAGACGTGTGCCAAACAAAACAGCTAGCAAAATAACCTGAACAGTTTTACTCCATTTCTCCAATTGTAATATAAACCCAAAAAGCTAAACCTAGAGCAAGTCTTTATGGAAAGAGAAGATCTTGTAGAAAGTTTTGTTATAATACGTCAGCCATAAGTATAAGGTAGGTAGTTCTGCACCTTATAAAGTGTTACCTAGAATTATTTTGATTAAAAAGTATACCTTCTTATAATCACTATTTTTCATAGCTAGTGAACAAGAATACTAAATTTCCAGTCATTATATAACAACCTATTTTCTTATTGTGAACATTGATTCAAATAATGCACACTGAGTTTTTAAAAGTTCAGATTTTTTTTTTCAGGTTTTAAAAGTTCAGATTTCTTTCCTTGATATTGGCCATTAAATATACTTTATTTCCTTATTTTTCTGTAAGCTGCTATCAAAATAGAGGCATGTAAAATGGCAAAAACTTTAAGAAGCCAATGAGAGAGATAAAATTAGCAATTAAAAAATCCACAGAAAGCTCCCGTGTGTTAAGAAATATGATATATTGCTTATAAGCACCAATGCCGAAAATAAAAGCAGAACCTTACAGGATCTGGGAGTTAGCCGACGTTACAAAATGACTGCCAACTGCTGTTATGCTCCTTCTCCAAGAATTTTGCTATTTGAAATTATGAGACATGCTGGCCAATTTGAACTTGATATCGGAACATATTAAAAATAAATAGTAAGCTTTAATGAAGTCAATGATTACATTTCTAATGGTTATTAGCCTAGGAAGCATAGTGAATAGACACGGACCACATCTGTCAACGCATTTAGGAGAAAATCTCCTTAAATAATTGAAGAAAAGTAGAAATATCTTACGATAATGGAACTGTATATACAGCCATGGGGATATCAAGTACCAGCAAGTTTGGAAAATGTCTATGTTTCACATGGTGATGACAAGACCATAGGTTTGAAAACTACCCTAATTAGGGACTCTTCTGCACAGCAATTAGCGTGTCTGAGATTAAGACTTCTCTGCAAAAAAGACAGATAGCTGCCACTTTAAATATGTTTCATAATGCTCTAAAGAAACGTGGAATTTTACAGAATCTAGTACACAGGTAAAACAACTGTATTTCATACACTTCTACCAAGATTAGCTGAGCACAGTGAAGCACTATTCCAATAGTAACATTTTTGTTTGGGTTCTTTGGCCAGTGGTTTAGGGAACATTTCAAGCAGAGTTAATCTTACTGACTTTAAATCATGCAAAAGTAATTCATCTGGTGTGCAGTAATGCTGATAAAAAAGAAAAAAAAAAAAAGAGCAGCTGGAAAAGCCATGAGCTCTTTTTGCCAGTACTAAATTAATAAGCTGTTACCTATGGTACAAATAGCTCAAATATGCTTTCGTGAATTTCAGACCCACAAAAATGCCTGTCCTGCCAGCTTTTATTACTGACTATGTTAGAGATGGTGCAGTGACAGTTCCGTCAATCCTTTTAGCCAGAAACAGAAAGCAGGTGAATGGTATTGGAAATCTGCAAGTCAAGTGATCTCACGGCTGTTTATGAGACACAGTAAACCTTGGGAAGAATAACATTTAAGAGGTTTGGTGAAAAACTTGTAGAAGAGAAAGAAAACAGCCGCGTATTCCAGACTGAAACTCACAGAAAGGTTAAAGTTGAGAAAAGTTACAGAGAGGATGGGAAAAACTGAAACACAGTATTTTAGCTCCAGTTTCTATGAACAAGACTAATCTAAGAATGCAGGTCTGTAGAAGAAATGCTCAACAGCAGTAGTAAAACAACAGAGGCCTCCTAATCCTATCTTAATGGACTTCATGGAGACACAAAAACCCACTCACCCCACAGTTCTTATAGGTTAAGTGCCAGTCTGGCAAGGAGTTCCGGATGGTTAGACCCCTGCAAAAGTCAAGAGCAGACACAGCTCTGCTAAGGAAAAAAAAAGGCTGTCTGAAATGTACTACAGATGTGAGGCCCTGTTTCTGCAGGTGATAAAACAACTTCGTGACCAGATCTGAATCCACCTTTCCCCATTAGTACCATCAGTGCCTGTCATTGTGACAGGCATCGCAATGCACTGGCTGTGGCTATGCAGTTTTGAGGTACTTGCAAGTGACAAAAATGAGAAGGGGATAAGGCATTTCTCTTTAGCAATGTGACCACATCTTAGTGATGTGCGCAGCACTGAATGTATCCATACGTCTCACCTTGACCATAGAAACTAAGTGGAGAGGGTGAAACAGGGAAATATCAGTGAAGCCACTGGAAAATCACTGTTTTGACTTAAATTGCGATATACAAGACATGTCTTAAAAAATATTCCTCACAATGACTAACAGTAGAATATTCAGGTAACTTAAGTTCATGTACAGGTATTTTAACAATTATTTGTATTTTATAGCTGCTTCATCTGTTCTCTTGTTTGTGGCTCTGGTCAGTGGCTCAAAGACAATAAAAACCTCAAACAAGCACGAGCTTGTTATTTCTAGATAAGCACAACTGATCTCTATGCTTGCTTTCTTATTTACACCCCTATACTGTCACTTTCCCTGTACTGGAACAGCCTCTACTGTGGCCTTGCAGTGAACCAGACCTGACAAATGATCTACTTGAAAACAGACTTTTTTTTTGGTGAGATTAGTTTTCAGACAGTTCCTGTTCCCTAGTTGAGTCCACTGCACAGCACAAATGTTCGTCCCAGCACAATGAAAAAGGCTGTGTGAGAGTAGAAACAAACAACCAAAGGAGCATAGCGTGCAACTTATCTTCAGCAACTACTGCTTTGGATTGTAAAATGAAGCTCCAAGAGACTACTTAGGCTCCAACAGTGTACTTCAGCTCCAGCCTTCCAAGTGAAATAACTGCAAATATTGGGAAATCTAAGTAAGATTTAAGGGCATAAATTCTGGGAAACAAAAATCCTTTGAAGGACTAGGCTTTCATTTGGTCTACACTTAAACTAGCAGTAGCAGAATATTAATGAATTACTGTCACTGAAACTGAAATACTAACAAACACACAATAAATTAACCGATAAATAAATTAGCCAAACATTTAAATGACATAATACAAAGGACTTGAATCTGTATGATGTGTGACATCTCTAGTATGCAAGGAATTGCAGGGAGGGCTTTCAGAACCCGCAGTCTCTTTCCAGGAGGACTTCTTTTACATCACTTACTGCTTTTCTGCCCAGCAAATCCCCTTTACCCTTTTCCTCTTGGGTGTTGTGTTTGTTTTTTGGTATCCAGAACACTGAATCTAGCTTTGTTGTTAGGGAACACACTGAATGTCGCAGCAGGTTGTATGTGCAGAGAGATCACATGCATTTAATTGTATATGAAAGGTTGTTAAAACTGCTAGTAAAAACCCTTCAGTTTTCTGAAGTCCATCATTAAATTAGATACCACTAACAATTCCTCTTCACCCAGAAGGCCCTTTTTTCCCCTATAACAATTCAGTTCAAATAAACAGCTTTCTCTTTGGCAGTGGTTTGCTGTGTTGTTGATAGCTTCATTTCACTAGTACTTCCCTTATCATAGGTTTTGTCTGCTCAACAGACCGTATACACGCTATCAATGTATACAGCTGAACGAACTCCGAGCACGTTTTATAAAGACAGGCATGTTCAGCACTATTTAAGAAACACAATTAAAACTAATTTTCAAACTCTTTCCTACATAGATTCAGCTAAGTATGTTTTCTTTTTCTGAATTGGGAAAGAAGCAGTTTACAGCTAGTTACAAACGAACATGAAATTGTTTCACCACTGATTTGGTGGCAATCATTTACTGATGTGCACTGCATAATGGGAAAGTTTGGTAATGTTACATTAACCATGGTAGACAAAAACATATTAAAAGGGGGGGGGGGGGGGGGGGGCGGGGGGAACGATAGAAATGCCCATCAACAATTACCAAAGCTCTTGCCTTATGTTCCTCCTTATGTTCCTCTCCTGCACCTCCCATGCATGTTATCGAAAAGCAAAGACCCTGGATCCTAAATACCTTTTTTTTTTTTTTTTGTGCTTGTTTTTTTTCCCTGATATTTCAATTTTGGGACCACAGTGAACAGCGTATTTCACAGAGTGCTAGAGTACTAGCAACAGGTGGACATTTTTGTATTATAAAAATAAAGACTGAAGCACTTGCATCCCCTAGTGGCAGCCCGATTTATTTTTTGGTAACAAAACATAAAAAAGAGTCTAAATTTACCTTAAGAAAAAATGTAGTTCTATCTTTAATCACGTATGTATTTATTACACTAAATTTTGTGAATGACAAAAACAAAGGAAAATAATTTAAAATAATTTAAAGTGATTTTTTTTTAAGGGGTAGCTGAAGTTACAAAGATTTGCAAAAAGCATGATTTTAGGACGTTCTAGTTAAGAAGCTATAGGAATTACTTGGAAAGACAGACTGTGAAGGAGCAGGTTAGTCAGTTGAATTCACACCGCAAAAATTCCCACATTACTTCTGCAATTCTTACTTTACAATTTTTTGCAATTCTTACCTCTTACATTACACTTTGCATTAGCATGAATCAGTCAAACTTCAGCCAAAGGACAGAGGAGATTAATTTTCTACAACCAAAAGGGACTGCTACAATCACCTTCTCTGTTCTCTTACATAGCATAAATCAATTACAATATCCAAGCAAACCAGATTTTTTCTCCATGCCCTACATATATGCTTGCGAGTTTAGATCTGTATACCCACGTCGAAAAGACATATCATAAACTTCTCCAAGTACAGGAACAAAATCTGACATCTCTATCAGTTTCCTTGTACTCTGATCTTCACTCTGACCATTTATCCTAAGCGTAACTCCACAAAAATATATCTGATTTACTTAAATGCCCATGGTAGTTGAACCAGACTTCACACGTACATACAAAAAAACTGGCAAAGTATGAGGTAGAGACTAACGCTTTTAATAAAAGCATAATGGGATCTAATGCTTTTTAGATGAACATATATACAGATTATATGCCAAATTTTCATTTCGTTCTTTTCCCTCCTCATGTTGTGCTTAAAACAATGCTGCTCATTAAGAATGAGCAGCAGAATTTGACTATTTCTACTGAAATATGAAGCTGAATTACATTTGGAATACTCAAGCCCATGTTGCTGTGCCATCTGGTGGCTACAAGTTTGTAATGCAGATGCAGGCAAATAAAATCCCAACAAAAACTCCCAAAGCTCTTTTCCATGCCTCTTCTCACATCTGTCCTCTATAAAACTTCATTTGCTGTATGCTATTTTTTTCTTTCATCCATGTCTTTACGCAACAGAGCATCAATGAGAATTATGTACATACACAGTCAGTGCCATTGTTGACACTACTGGTTATTTGGGATATTAGGAAGAAGCTGGTAAAGACAAAAACTACAGAACAACTACGTCCTGCTGGAAAGCCAGTCAAAACCATTACATTACAAAGAAGGATACCTTATGAGATCTACATTTTGCTTACTGCAATGGCACACTATGTAGGACAACAATTGAACAATAAACAAACTGAATCAACAGAAAGAAGTAAATTGGAGGCATAAAGAAGTGACACCCACTAACACACCCTTTACTATTTCAGATTTATTGTCTTTAAACAGAGCTATAAAAATATTTTTTTTATAAAAATTGCTCTTTTATTTATTTATTTATTATTTTATTTTTTAAGTAACAACAAATTAAAGCCACTAGAAACCTCAGGTCTTTCACTACCTCAGAAGTACAGAGAATTGACACAGGATATTTGCACCACTACACATGATATAATGTAGAATGTTTCTTCATTCAAATGGATGGACTTACCCATTATCCAGACCATTCTGCCCAAGTTTCTTTCCTATGTCACTTACCATGACACCTGGCATAGGTAGGAGAGTTTTTGTATCTCGAATCTGCACAGAAGAGGAAGGAAACATTAGTTCAATTGTGGGACAATTAGAATTCTTGGTTGGACTCTTCAAACAGTGAAAACATTCCCAACCTGTATTCTGTCATTAGTACTAAAGAAAGCCCTCTGATTTTCCAAGCACATAATCATGGATATAACTCATACTTACATATCCTTTCATTCAGGACATAGGTCCCATAATGAAAATTACTTAAGCTAATAACAGTACTTTGTTAAATAAGCCTTAACACATATCAAACTAGCACTGAAACCTCCTTTGGGTGCACACAGACAGCAGGAATCAACCTAACTTCAGCGTAACAATCAGCTTTGAGATATTCCCTGATTTTGTAGTAAATTCCGTTCAGTCTGCAAACAGTCTGTTTTATTATGTACTACTTTTCACCATAAGTATCATCCAAGACTTCCAGGACTTCATACAGCATAGGTTATTTCTAATTATATAGGTTGTGTGATAATCTTTAGGCTTCTTAACTCTTCTGCATTTTCCAGCTGCAGAAAACTGACATAAAATTGTCTGTACAACCACCACAAAAATACAGTGAACATTTAAAGATAAAAAACACTTTTTACAATTGCTATAAATGCTGAAGGCATTAATTAAAGTACTGGTCAGACATAAGAAACAGTATTAACAGAAAATCTTTAACACCCCTCACCCACACAGAAAGACAAAAGATTGGCAATATTCCTATCCTACCTGTACAATAAAGGAATGTAATCCTTGGCATTGTCCATCAGGAGTATAGAGTTGGGCATACACAACTGCATGGGTGGCATGTTTCCCCATATTACCAACCCAGAACTTTGCAGCTTCAAAGTCAGGTGTATTGATGACAAATTCCTGTAGCCAGCAAAAAAAGGAGCAAAATGATTAAAATGATAAAAGCTATTTAATTCTTTTTCACGGACAAGATAATGTTTTGAAAATATCCATTAACTGCCAATATTTCATTCTGTACTGCGCTCCAACAGCTGAGATCTCTCTTACAGTGTTCAACTTTGGAGAGAATTCATGTGGCTAGGAAAACTTTAAGGAGAAAAAGTTCATGACTTGACTGTAAGGCCTAAATTTCAGCCTTTAAATTGCTCATTAAAGCAGTTAAAAAGGCAAAGCAAAGTGATGGACTTTGAAGCATTTCCTAGATCTTGGGTTAAGGTGAGCTGAGTCCACTGTGGGCTGAAACCTGTGCAGGGACCACCTCCTTCTTGTGCATTTTTCTATGGAGAGGAAGGCTGGCTAACAGTGTGAAAGCACATTTTCCAGTTTGGACAACTAAGGGACCACGAGTAGGATCTATTCTCTAGAATACACATATCCCAAAATGCAGACATAGCTTCAACATTCAGATTTTTGATTACAAGTACTGTGTTTTCTGGATGTAAGAAGAAAAAAAGAATGTAAAAGATGTGAAGAAGTCTAACCTTAGATTAACAGTGTTAAGTATTATTCCTGTGCATTAAGGACTAACCTGAGTGCTACGATCAAATGTGGCAGTGGTCCGTATGCCTTTGGTATTAGTTCCATGGCTAAGTTCAGTCAGAGCAAAACATCCAAAAATCTAAATAAAGAGATAAAAGGCACAATTCAAGACTAGTTTATTAGAGTAATTAAAACCATAAGATGATTGCAATTTCAGCTCTTGGATAGTAACTTGCAATTGCAAGGAAACCAATCAGATATAATCCTAAGGCTACGAAATCTACCTGCAGTAGGGTATAAGATTTTTTTCCTTTCCCGATGGCTGATTTATTCAGACAGGTACAGATTGTTACATCCACTGACTGACAGTTTTCAGCTGTCTGGGCTGAGAGAACTCTTTTATGATGAAAATGGGTGAATCATATGAATATATGCATACACTTGATTCTCCAT
Organism: Anser brachyrhynchus; assembly: GCF_964034855.1. NCBI lineage: Eukaryota > Metazoa > Chordata > Aves > Anseriformes > Anatidae > Anser > Anser brachyrhynchus. The sequence goes on from NC_137698.1 coordinate 68,207,378, forward strand.
CAGTATTTGGGAACACCAGCTGTTTGAGGTCACACCGAAATGTGCATATTGCACCCTTTTACCCTAGACTGGTTTGGCCTGTAGTATGTACTCTTAGGTACCAAACCTTTGAAAAACAAGTGAAAACAAAAAATGTAGCAGTATATTGCTGTGCCTATTGCTGAGACATAAAAAAATTTCAGAAGATTCGATAAGCAAGAAGGTGAATGGTTGACAAAGAAACAAGATAAAAAATGATAGAGATACAAAAGAAGCACGATGCTCAGTTTGAGTGCACTCAGGAGTATGTATCTTGCACAATCAATGAGGGTGAGGCAATGAGTGAATGCTGAGCAGGAGAAACTGTTCAGGATTGGCTCTTTCCGTATCAGGTAGGCTGCACTTACTGTACAGAGCACTTGGTCCTGGGTCTCCTTTGGAATCTCTGTGGTGTTTCTGTGGCATTAAGAGATTATTATTTTCTGGTTTATAGCATTTTCTATGGAATATTTACAGCATCATGCCAAGGGCTTGTGCTGCACAGTTTATGATGTAGATGTGGAAGTGTCTGAGAGTTCAAAATTTGCTACCATACTGTTAAAAGACACTGGACAAAATTAAAATTAATGTAGTGTCACCAATATTGCCTTTTTGGGAGAAGTTTGCAAACTTTGACTGCATGTTAACTTGGACAGTCTAATACAGACTCAGGAACTGGCATGACAACTAGCAGTGAGAACAGTCAAGGCTCAGTGCTTGAATGTGCTCCTTGGTCTTCTTTTACTTTGCTATTTAGAAGTACCTAGGTACCTAAGTAGATCAGAAATAACAGAAAGGTGCAGGTAATGCCATGGTTCTGACAATGCCCAGTTCTCACAAGCTATTCAGAAAAATTTACCTCCATGTTAAAAACTTTTTTCAGTAAGTCTGCAAACCTCATTGAAGCACTCAAAATTGTACCTGCAAATACCTGTAAAAACAAAGAATAATGAATGAAATCAGTAATCCCATGATAGAAAACACTAATATATATGCAATAGTGACATCCATTAAAGAGACCATGGAAAGGTAGGTTACACAGTAAACTACTACTTAGACTATACCTTGAGGAGGTAAGTCAAGAATTGATCTTGTCATGGACCCTTTGCAGAGGACTGAACACTCTCTAAGAGAAAACACTGAGTAGTGAGACCAAAGACTAAATGGCCCATTGCTGCAATATTTTCAAGACAGGATCAACTTTTCACAGTTTGAACCTGTTCAAGCCTTCCCTGCAAACTCTCATAAATGCTTAATGAGCTCACTTTGCACTTTTACATGTGGATATCTCCTTGAATAAAGCAAAATTTTCAGAATATTCTAGCTTGTTTCACAGCAAATGGTTTGGGAACTGAAGGTAGCTGCTTCAGACCCAGATAAGATTACTGTTTTTAAATCTACCTTCAGTTTTTCTAAAGGGATGTTCACATAACAAAACTCCAGGCCTTCCCTGCAATGAGTAATAATTTATTAATTCAGCAAATATTATTTGACCACCTATCATAGAACGGCTCGGGTGGAAGGGACCTTAAAGATCATCTAGTTCCAATCCCCCTGCCATGGGCAGGGACACCTCCCACTAGATCAGGTAGTGGGAAGTTACCTATGTTAAGTATTCTTTCTTAAGTATTCGTTCTGAAAGACTCATCCAAGGGGGAACTGATGAACAGAAGCCCAGCCACTGATGTCAGTAATAACCTCTACACTGATTTCCATTCCTTCTGGATTCTGCCCTGAATCAACACACCAGGGCACGAGGCAAGGAAGTTTCTGATACTTGTACATGGAGCTGTAGAAGTTCTTTTGGCTGTGTAGGACACAAAAGATGGAACTGTAGGCATCAAAATACCTTTCTGTAGCTGTGCCCATACTGCTTCACCTTTACTCTCCAGGTAGGATTCCAACAGAGATGGGGCTAAATGACAAAGATCTACCAATGTTATCCCACAGTTCTGTGATTCTTCCAAACAGTTAAACTGAATTTGATTTTTGAAAACAATGGACTGGGAAAAAATATTGCTTTAATACAATAGCAGAAAACAACAGAATTATGGTATTATGAGATACTTAAATTCAAATATATTTTTGAACTGTACTTACACCGCAATGTAAGAAATACTGGAGACACGGAGACCAATCATACATTCCTATGCAGATAACAATATTAAATATCTTTAATGGGTTCTCTATGATCTCTTGCTGAGTAAGAAAGTCATACTCAAAGAGTCTTTTACAGCGCAGGAACGTCAGCTCCTGATACTTCTCACGGCTCAAATCTTCTCCAGGATGATGTGCGAAGACAGGATCATTTTCTAGAGCAGAGAAGATTCTGTTCTTGAGGGGGGAAAAATGACATGAGAATGTTAACACAAAAGCATTAACAAAACAAGTTAATGTTCTTCTAGGATAATACTAGGCCTCAAACTACAATAGTTTGATAGATTCAAGTTTATAAAGGCAAAATCCCACAGAATTAAAAATATATCAAAATTATCTGTCATTATATATACAGTTCATGCAGCTGAATTTTACAAAAGCTCCTTTGTCATGAAGTAGCAAGTGTGGGACTGATTCATTCTGAATGTAAGAAAATGGTTTGTTAAAAGTTACTTGCTTTTTATAGCCACTTCATTATTTCACTATGAAGCTGATGGCAGGACTCTAAAGAGCAAGGGCTCTCAATCTGAGAACAAAGGCAAAACTCCAGGGGTAGCATAGAGTTAAAAATACGCTGTAACGGTAAAGGCATTAGGCTACCACAACTGTTCTGTTCCCAGGTGAAAGCAGAAGTGTACTCCATTTAATATCTAGATGTGCACATCTTTTAAAGTTTTTAAAAGATTTTTTTTTTTTTCTCCCCTTAGTTAAAACCGCAGAATCATAGAACTGTTTGGGTTGGAAATGACCTTAAAGATCATTTACTTCCAAACCCCCGGCCTTAGGAAGGGACACTTCCCACCAGACCAGGTTGCTCCAGCCTGGCCTTGAGCATTTCCAGGGATGGGGCATCCACAGCTTCTCTGGGCAGCCTGTTCCTGTGCCTCATCACCCCCATAGCGAAAAACGTCTTCCTAATCTGTATCCATTTTTAGTTTAAAAACATTACTCCTTGTGCTACCACTACATGCTCTAAAGAGCATGTAAGAAAGTTCTCCAGCTTTCTTGTAGGCCCCTTCAGGTACCAGAAGGCTGCTCTAAGGTCTCCCCGGAGCCTTCTCTTCTCCAGGCTCAACAACCCCAGCTCCCTCAGCCTTTCTTCATAGCAGAGGTGCTTCAGCCCTCTGATCATCCTCATGGCCCTCCCCTGGTCCCAAACCAATAGCTCCATGTCCTTCTTGTGCTGGGGGCCTCACAGCAGAATGCAATACTCCAGGTGGGGTCTAACGAGAATGCTATGCTACAGCATTTTTTTCACCTCAAATCTCTGTCTTGATGATATCCGCATCTTCTTAAACATATTTCGTGTGATTTAGAAAAAAAATAATAAAGTGCCTTAGGCAAAATCTTAAAAAAAAAAAAAAAAAAAGTCCTTTTCTCCTCTCTGAAGAGAGTGTTGCAGTACAAAGGAAAACAAAAACAAAAACAGACAATTTCCCATGCTCCTCTTTCAAAGTTAGGGTTATTTTCTCTCTATGAACAGTATGATTTGCTCAGTTTTGAAACTCTCTCAGATGCAGAGAACTTTTTTTTTTTTTTTGCATATGCTTTTAAGTATATCAGTTAGATACAGAACAGGACATTTTTGATTTCTTTGATCTTCCTTCTAAGATTTTAATACCTACAGTACACCTTCAATATTAGCTTAAGTCCACATAAATCTACACCACCATCAAAAAAGGCAGTTGTCGCCTCCTACATCTTCTACATCATGCATTCCCACACCACTTTTTGGGCTGCAATTAATCTTTTTTTTTTTTTTTTGGTAGGCCGAGCTTTCAGCCAAGTAGGCAAGCTGAAGTGTCCAACACATGCCACACAAACATTAATACAAGCACAGAAGACAGTATGAACTTACGTCAGGTCAAAGAGTGGCAGAAATACCATGTGGCATAAACTTATGTGAGGTTAAACTAATTGTAAAGCCATGGGATACACGATTTAATGCCTATCATAAAGGAAACTGATAAAATATAGCTCTTAGTTTGGAATGGACAATGAAGCCCTGTAATGTAGCATTTGTCTTTTTTCACTGTATTGATGATTAGTAATGAAATAAGCCTTAGTTGATAGTAAAGTAGGTTACTTAAAAATTCAGTTCTGCTCTGAAAATTGCACGTGCAACAATAATTTCGTGCAAAAATAATTTCATGCTCCATAAGTACAGAGCTCCATTAGTACATCAAATACTTGGTGCTTGAGAATCACATGTGATTCTACTGAAAAGACATGTACAAAATTAAAACATGCTTACTGTTCTTGCTAAATTTACCTTAAGCTGGATAATATCCTCGCCATCCAGAAACACTGCCATCTCCTTCCAGTTGAAGGAAGCTTTCTTTCGATATTTGCAGAGCGGCCCCTTGGGGAAATCTGGTAGCAAAGTATTCCAGGAACTTTGGTTGCCATCCGCTTCTTTCAGATTCACTGTGGATGCCATTGATAGCTAAACTGTTCTGCACCAAACAAGAAAATATACATCATGAACTGAGGCATTGCAGATGTCTAACTTTTAATAATATAAAGAAATCAAAAGGGTTGTTAATTTAGCCTGTTCAAATGTGTGAATACAGCAGTGCAGAGCAAACTAAAAGACTGGCTGTACATTTTTCTAATTCAACTGACATGGTACAAGCTAAGGAAAAATCAAATTTAATCAAATTTTTTGATCAAATGTAAATGAATTACATGGCCTTTGTTATTAAAATATGACCTGCACATTTTAATATGACCAAAATATGAAACAGGGACAGCATTGGTGAATATTGCATATTAAGAGAGGTTATTAGATAAAAGATCTAGGGAAGAAAATTGCATGTTCTAAATAACATAATGTGAATGATTAAGCCACTTCACTTCTATCTGAAATGCAAAATAAAAAAATATAAAAGCACCCAAACGTGAAGAACAAAACAAAATCCTGTTCAAATACAGCAGATACCAATACTATCTCCACATTACTAGTTAACATTCAAGCAATTCTCATGTAAATGTCATGTTGGTTACGCGTTAAGGCTTATTATTGCGTAAGTGAAGTAATAAGCTGTTGTTCACGCATAAACAACACAAGTCAGAAGACTTAAGGGAAATGGTAGGAACTCTGCCCTTATCTTCCACTGGTTGAATATATGAATGAGTAACCATGCAATAAAGTCATGTACACCACTGCAAGAAACAAACTCCTGTAAATTCTGCACATTTGCAACTCCTTTGTCTGATTGAAATAAGGCAAGCCATTATGAAAGCAGAATTCCCAAACCTCCAGAATAGCTAGCGTAGTCCTTTGTTAAAGAATTAACTCATGACCATCTACTTTCACACATCTGCAAAGTTCTGGAGAAAACAAAAACAACAACAACAACAACAAAACAAACAAAAAAAAAAACCCCACTGACATTGTGTTTCTGTTTCAAACTTAGCTAGAAGATCTATTTTGGAATACAAACTAAGTTCTCATGCTTTTAAAAAAACAGGTAGAATTTTCTTCATGTCTAAAGACAGAAACCGTACAAAGACCGTAAACCCTCCTAAACCTGCTTCCAAATAGTTTTGTAATATTCTAATACAAAAAAATACTGCTTTTGCCCTTCCTTGTATTTTGCCAAAATGTTTCTTAAGGCCTGAAGTACTGAATAGTGCATGTTAATTTTTTGAAACAGAAAATTTATTATTTTCCTCTTAATCTTTTTCCTTAATTGATTTTTATTGAGAATAGTCTGTGAAATAAAGTTTTTCCTTCTAACTTATATTTTTCAAAGTCTATATGATTTCTAGATATGTCAGATGCCACTATATAAACTGGAAGAACTTTTAGATCAGTGTAGGAATGTTACAGCTGAATTTTTCAGGTGCTAGGCTAACATATATTGATTGATTTTAAAATGAAGTTTAGTAATTTCATTTCCAAAATTGGTTGAATAAATCCTGTTTACTAAGACAGGTAACAAAATTTAAATTTGAAAAGTTAAATTTGAAAAGTTAAATTGGAATCTTCCAAGAGGAAGATTCATCATTATTTTCTCAGGAAACAAGGACTTTTCTCCAGCTGGAATTCTTCCTTTATTTGGCAAAAGATGGTGTACTTAAATTCATTAAATAAGAATAAATTTGGGGGACTGAAACTGGTGGTAAGATCAAATGCACTAGTATTTGGCTAATGTCAAGCAGTTTAATTAAGTGAACAGAAAGAACTCCAAAATTATTGCCATAACGGACATTTGACTTAATTAGCTAAAAGCCCAGTCAGTTACCTGGGGTACTAGGAAACGGGGAGCAGGAAAGGTGGAGTGGGTAGATTACCGTAGATAACAGTACTGTAAAAGTACAAAGCAAGTATCTGATCAGGTCAGCATGGAATGATATGGTGCCTACCACAGTTCGTACTCATTTAATATTGTCCAGAACTGGGCTAGCTCTCACAGATCCACTTGGCTATGTATACTATATATGCTAACAGTTCCAGGAAGGAGCAGTTCCTTGCAGTACTGAGCAACTGGTTTGGAAAGGAAAAAAAGAGAAAAATAAAACCCAAACCCCAGGCACCGAGAAAAAGCATTTAAACCTGAAGCCATACCAACAGACATTACCCTTCTACTGGCAAACAAAAGTGAACTGTAAAGCATTTAAATCAGGCTGAAGTTCAAGGCTTCTAGCTCAGAACAGAGAAAAAATGACATCAAAATACTGCAGTTATTTAAATATGTGTGTGTGTAAACATTATTTACATTGTCAATCAACGAGACTGTTCAAATAACAAAACCTAAGCATTCATGAAAAGCATTCTTGCATAGCAAAACAAACAAACAAAAAAGCATTTCCCTCTCTGCTTTCCTACAGTGCTTTGATTTAGTTTCGTTCCAAGCAACAACTTCAAAATTAACTAGAAATCAAACCAGGTATTTATTTACACCAGGAGAATGGCAGTCAAAGGACAGCCCCAAGGTGCTATTTCCATCCTTGAACAACTGTATTCCACTGCCAGTTTGAAATCTGCATACGGATGTGGCACAAAACAACAACACAGATTGTTTTTAACTCTCTGAGAATTGCTGCTTATATAAGTGCTGAGTTAACTTATTTTTTATTTATTTTTAATGTGGAAGGTGCTCCTGCTGGTAATTCAAGTTCATGACTTCACAACCCCCTTTAAGGTTTCAGTTGCACAACCTCTTTTTGAATTGCCTAAATTAAGCACAGAGGGCTCGTTTCTGGTCGGAAAGCAAAAAAATGACTACACGAGATACCACATTTTACTACAAAAGCGTGCTGACATTTGCTTCTTTGAGCTGGAGGAGTCAGATAGCGGGTCACCTACGGGGTTACAGCCCTAAAACCCCGAGCAGCTTTCCCAGTAAGGAGTTTCTACACCGAGGTACGGCAGTCAGCGCAACTTTGACCTTTAAAAGCCGTAAACACTTTAAAAAACCTTCAGCCTTGCTGCTGGGACCAGAGGTACCTCACACCGTGCTGTTTCAGGGAGGACTCGCAGCAGTTGGCGCCCGCTCCCCACACTGCAGGCTGCTAGGAGCCGCTTCCCTCCCGGCTCGGCAGCCTCCCGGCACCACAAATATTCGGGTTTGCAACCCTTACAGGCGAGAAGACGATGAACGGCCGCTCTATTTACCGTCGCCGTCCCCGCCTCAGGAACTGACGGGAGTAGGACGCGCCCCGTCCCGCCTCTTTCCCCCCCCCACCCCCGCCAGCAGGCGGCCATGGGGCCGGTGGGAACGGTGGCGGTGCGAGATGGCGGCGCCGCGCTGCCCGGCGGCTTCTGGGCGGCGGTGCGCGTCTGGCTGGAGAAGCCGCAGGTGGCCAACAGGCGGCTGTGCGGCGCCGCCATCGATGCGGAGGGGACGGTGCTGCTCGGGGAAGGCGAGGAAGGGTTTCCCTGCCTCACCGCCGTGCCGGGAGGAGGGAGAGAAGAGGGGGCTGCGGAGCTGGGCCGGCTGTGGAGGGAGGTGAGCGGGCACCTGCCGCCCTCCCTCACGGCCCGGGGCCGGCGGGGCTCCGAGCTCCGCGCCGTGCTGAGGACGCTACTGCCCCGGGCGCGGCCCGCCGGGCCCCCTGCCCCTCCGGCGAAGGAGCTGGTGGTACAAGGTGAGCCCCCAGCCCTGGGCACCCCCTCTGTTTGACTGGGGAGGTTAGGGCCTGAGGGAGGGGGGAGAAAATGGCTCATCGTCCCGTCTTCCTTAGGGAGGCAGGAAGGGCTGTGCGTCGTGCGGGCTCCTCTCAGAAGCGTCCCCCACAGAAACACTGCGTGTTAATGACAGCCTTCAAGGAGTGACTGTAGCCTTTGAAAATGCAGCTAGTTTTTAAAACTACATAGACAGTTCTTGCATCAGGCTCGTCACGTCCAAATTGCATGTGTCAATTTGCATGCTGTTGGTTTTGCCTCAAGATGAAGCGTGGCTTTTTTTTTTTTTTTTTAAAGGTACTTGCATTCTGTGGTGGAACCACACTGCAGGAAATCCTGCTAGGACTTAGAGTGGTCTTACTGTGTAAAATTCCTTCTCTGTATCTATGAAGCCTTCAAAAAAGTATATGTTTTAGGTTTGTTTTCTTTTGACGTTGTAAGGTGATGTTCCTGAGCCACGCCTGGGAAGCTTATGTGTAGGAAAAAGCCTAGAAGGTTTTTTTTTATTTATTTATTAATATGTTTAAAATAGAAAGAGATACTGGAACACTGAGAGGGGTTTGACAAAGGATAGGCTGAGGAAGCAAGACTTAATGTTTGCTCTATTGCTAATCATTCTTTCTCATCTCACTCAAAAATTTTGGAGTCCACAGGTATTTTGGTTTCTTTGTCAATGTAATATTTTCATAGTTCGGAGATTTGCATTTGTCAGTTTTGATGTTAAGTGAAGGATCAGTTTCAGATAGGGAACTTATGTTATTCTAAAGAAATCCCCTTGGATAAGTATTGCTAAGAGTTTTTTTAACTAGTGCATAAATTAATAATGCATACATATGTGCCATATAGAATAGAGTAAATCCTTTTAGAGTAAGTTTATAGGAAGGATATAGGGAGTAAATTAAGATGGTAAAAAGTAGTAGCATGTGAGTACTAGATTGTATCATGCCTCTTGTGTTTCACTGCAGTCTCATTTGTTTTTATTTGTAAGTTGTTTCAAAAGGATGTATTCTCTCCCTCTCTGTTTTCCTTTGTGTAGGAGTTAACTGATACATGCATGAGTACTGTTAGAAAATGTAACATGTTAAAAGTTGCAGTATATCTTCTTGAAATATTTTAGAAGCACTGAAGGGCATGGCCAGCTGTTACTCTGCTCATCTCAACTTTTCCAAAATCTGTGGTGTTTGGAACTTGAGCATAAGCATTTTATTCCATAGGTGATAGATATTAAGATCTGTAGGGTGGCTGCTGAACATAACTTAGTAGTACGCGCGCCTTTACCTAAAAACAGGTCTTCTCAGGAGGTCTCCTTTCAGAGATACAATATACTTAATTTAGGTATAGATAGTGTTTGTATGTTGTTATTTTTCACATGGCTACATCCAGGAGCTCTAATTGGGAAATCTGGATGGCGCTAAAACTGAAGAGCAGCTATACTTCATAATTTCAGAGTAGATCCTGTGTTTGAACACAGCAAAAGTGATACTGATATTATTATGGAATACTTCATAATACTGCTCTGATTGCTTATCTAATGTAAGGTTGAGTATGTAAGTCTCCATTAACTTGAAATGTGCATCCCAGATCTACAGATTACTGTGTAATAGGGGAAAGCAGCAGTTTTATTCTAGTATTCTAGTTCTATTCTAGTATTTATACTAGAAAATCTCAGTGTCTGTAGATTTTCAGATGTTTATGTTTATAGGTTGTGAATAGTCTCGCTGATCGGCTTTATATCTTTTGGAAAACAACAGGCAGTGGAGTGCGAAGAGTAGATCTGCTTCTCAGTGTGCCTGATGTCTGAAATTATTAAACTGTTTGAATTCTCAAAATTCATCATTGTCCTTGATCTTGCCTCATTAGTATACACTTAATGTAGTAAGAAAACAAAAGTGTTGTGTTTATTTTTTTTTTTTTTGGTGCTAACCAGGATGATTTGTACATGTCACTATTTACATATCTTTTCAGATGTTTACAGTGGAACTGCGACCTTTCTGCCTTTGGAGAAAAACAAGGAAGGAAAATACCAGATTAAAAAGTGCAATATTTATCAAATTCAGCTTACTCACATAAAAGATAAAGAATGGTAAGTGAGAGTGGAAGGAAACCCAAGTTATTGTAAGAATCGCATCATGGTTTAGTGTTGGTGTCCAGGTGATTTGGTTTTTATAATTTGTGTGATTAGCAAGTGGCATTACTGGTGTGATCTCAGTGCATAGTGTTCAGTTAAAAACAATACGTAAAATACCAAAATCAACACAAAACAAATCTATTTCAACTTCAAATGTAATACATTGACTGCACATGTATGTGGTATGTGAATCCTCATCAGTAGGAGATGACAATGTCTGTGGTGGAAGTCAGGTTCTGTGGGTGTTAGTAAGGTTGAAAGATGAAAAGGAATTGCTCTTTGGAACCTGCCAAGCTTCAGTCATTAAAATGTGTGGACACCTTGGTCCTGAGCGTTGAAGATGTAGTTGTTCATGCTGACAGCTTACATAACTAACAAAATCTAAATAAATTTAGAGATCGGGAAATAGTGAAATGTACCAACTGATAATATATTTTGCTCCTAATTTTGGTTTGTTTTCATGAGGTACCCACTGGTTAGCATTTGGAATATTGTGGTAAATCAGGTTGTTTATCATATGTGAGTTTTCGGTCATTGTAGTAAATCTAGCATAGACTCTCATATGGTGTTTGAATTAGGAGATAATGAGCTGTCTAACAAAATCTAGGAAAGACTGTTTTATTATTCAGTGACTTTGCTTTTATTTTCCTTTTGTTTGTGCGTTATGTGTTTACTTATTCCTCAGAGTACTCATATGACTTTTTTGATCTTCCAATTTTTTTTCCACTTTATTATTTTCTCTACTCTTGAGTTAGTGAGGTGTGAATACACTGCATGTCATCAACGTTTATTTTATTTTTAAGGTCTGTGTCTATTGTAGCTCCCTCTTCAGAAGATTGGTTCTCAGATGGAATTACATACCCCAAACTAGCATGGCTTGGAAATGAACTTTTGCCCAAACTGGCTAAGTGGTCTGTGGAGCAAAAGCACAGTGAGTTTAGAAGTACACTCTCATTCATTTCTATAGCAAAGTACAGCAAGGTTTATCAAGAACTTAAAGAAAAATACAAGGAGATGGTAAAGGTAAGTTTAGCAATAAATGTAGTAATAACATGCTTTCCTGCCGTTGTTTTTTGTTTCTGTTATTTGTTTCCTGAAACTGCTTCTTCCAATTTTTTTAAATAAAGGAATCAGTTTAATTAAAAATTATGCAGTATAGTTCGTTGGATTGTTTTTTAGTCTTTACTGCATATGTGGAGAAAAAAGTAGTTTTTATAGTATTTGGAAGAACTGAACTGGAAAATTTTGAGCCAAATTCACACTAAATATCTGGTGGTGTTAGACATGTTCCACAATGTTTGCCTTCAAAAAAGAAATAAGCGGTAGGTCAGTGGATGGAAATACTAAATCATCCACACAACAAAGCGTAAGTATAGCATGTCCTTCTACAAAGCATCAAAGAGTCAGAAAGCAACACTGGTTAAATGTCTATGGCTGTATTTACATTTAGATGCATTAATATGCCTTTCTGAGTCAGAGCAGCAATGTTTTAGTCCTGGGGACTCCTAAAAATGACAATGACCATCTTGTATGATGTAATGGGTATTATATCATACATGTAATACATAATTATGCAACAAACTTAAGATACAGCCAAGGAAATGGGTAAATGCTTTTGTAAAACATTGTGGAAATGTTGAAAGTTTTCCCTCTTGATGTTTCTGCACTAATAAAAAGGTATGTGTGACAGGTGTTTTTGAATTGTGGGTGAGGTAGTGGGTTTGTTTTTTTAGCTCCGCAGTAGTTTTGTAGCGTTGAACGTTTTAATCTGTCTCAATTTTTTGCTTAGAAAATAGGGATTATACTTTCTCTGTATTTCTGCTTCATGTTTTGATTCTTCTGTTGTGCCAGGATAGTTCTGTCTCATATGTTTGGAAAATAAATTTATGAATACTGTAATTAACAATGATGCACTTAACAGGAGGAATAATATTTTTGCTCTGAGAATTAGAATAAGCAAAAGGATGCCCGCCCTATTGCAGACCAGATGCAGCAGGTTACTTGCGAGGTGTGCATATGGAGCTGTAATGTTCTTGGAAACTCTATTGACTGAAAGCAGACGTCCTTTATACCAATATACTTCTGTGTGATTTACAAAATCTTAGTCTTTGTTTACATTTTTTGTGTATATTTTTACTCAATTCAAAACGCATGAAGTGGAGAAGTCTATTGAAGAAGAGTATCCAGATCATTCTGAGCTCTCTTTGCAGTATTTTAAGATGGCACAGAAAGTAATAGTTTTTCTTTTTTTTCTTTTCTCCTGAAGGTATGGCCAGAAGTAACAGATCCTGAGAAGTTTGTATATGAAGATGTTGCCATTGCTACTTACTTGCTGGTAAGTTTTTATTAGTGTTTTCAAGCATAACTTGAACCCAAAGTGGAATTTGTGGCTCAAAGTCTATTCAAATTGAGCTTGTATTAGGATCTTCTTTGGTAGTACCCTCAATGGTATTTCAGGGATTTATATACAGTAACTGATTACAAAAAGTAAGCATTTTATAACAGAATTTGAAAAAACAAAACAAAAAACCCTTTAATATGACATATCAAGGGGGGGGGGAAAGAAAAGCTTTTTTTTATACTGTGGCATACCACAAAAAATAAGCACAGTAACAAAATTAAAATTAGAGGAACATTAACACTTTTTTGAAGACTTGCAGTCTTCTGTCATAGGATTTTTATGTCACACAGGCAAGCTGTAGTTTTTTTTGTTTTAAAGTGGTTAGAACAAAAAGCACTAACGTACCAAAGAAATAATGATTAGACTGTCCAGTTTGGAGATGAGAAGCTACTGTCACTATGTAGGCACATCAATATTTTGACTGCTATCTAGAGTGCAGTAAGAGTATATCTACCTAGAAGTATAATGCAGACACCTGTTGCATCTCCTCTAAATCAGTATTTGTAAACAAGTTAACTCACTTACAGATCTCATTGAGGACTATTTTAGTTTACTAATTGTTTGCTTAAACTTAGAACCTCAGTTCCTTACCCCATAAAAATTTTTTAAGATTGTCTGAGGAAGCCTAACTGACACAGGCTGCTCTCAAAACCTTGAATATAACATTGATGTGACAGAAGATACTTCGCTGGATAAATGATCATCATGACATTGGCTTGTGGAAAGAGCTATATAATAGACTTTTATCATTTTTACCACCATGACAGTAGTAGTAGTTGTTGAATGTTGAAAATTAAGTCATGTACATGAGGAATTATAATAGTTGTAGCCCCAGGAAAATTCTGTAATGACACTGCTGAAGAAGTTGTGCATAAAAAATTGCAAGACAGTGTTTGTTTACGGTCATAATGTTTTTTAGTTGAAGTAGAAGTAACTTTCCAAAAGTTATTAAGGTGATCCAATAACTGGCTTGTATAAATGAAAGCTTAATATATTGATAACCTAACCTCCATAACCATAATCAGATATGAATATATAATAACTCATTACTTAGAAATGTTAAATGAGTGATAAAAGGTCCAGTGTTAAATTAATACGGATTTACAGTACTTAAATTGATATGATGAGAGGAGGGGTCATCTGACCCCTTTATTATACTCTGCAGTCATATAAACGTTGCTTATTGTCTAGACACATTACCAGAGAAGTACCTGTTCAGTTTGAATTATAAGAAACTCATCAAGGGATGGAGGATGGGTGTGATCTGAGTAGGAGGCGATTAGAGTTTTCTGGGTTAGTCTGGAGTGCAGAAGTGCAATGATTGCTACATTTAAAAATATAAACACAACCATATAATCTTATGGTTTATCTGGAACTTCTTTTTCTCTGTCTAAACTGACAAAATAACAAGTAGCAATGTTACAAATACTAATTTTTGTGGTTAAATATTCTTGACAATTTGTGTTATTCGTGGGGAAAATAAGAATCGAGAAGCTACAGAGGACACTCTCATTGAGCAAAAAAGAGTTTGACAGGAGTAAAAGGAGACTAATCCGTATGCTGCAAATATCCTATTATTAAGATTAGCAATTTCCAAACTGCATAACTATGTAGGACTAACTACTTATGTACAGAGCACGGGTTAGAACTGGGCTAAAAGCTTTGGGGTCCACTTCAGCTGATTCAGAATTTGGGGCAGCTGACTCTTGCAAAGTAAATTACAATTTCTTGCCTAGGCTGTAAAAAGTGATGTTGCAGTTCATAGCCAATTGATTACAAAGGACATCTTGCTTTTTATTTTCATCTCTGCACCCAATTCTTTCTTTTATACAGTGGATGTAAAGCCTTCTGTAGTGTCACATGTGGAGATACTGTTGGAAATTTAATTGCTGTTTCCTCATGTTAATCTCTTGTGCCGTTTATTTCAGCAGCTTATTTTTACATTTATGCTTTCCCTAGCCCAGCCTATATTAATTTCAACTTCAGGCACTCAGAAATGAGTGGAGGATGCTTAGCACTTGGAAAATGCTCGATACTTTGAAACAATCTTACTCCTTCTATTAGCAGTTTGAATATATTGTGTGTTTTTTTTTTTCCTTCTCAAGTTGCTTTCTCTTTGAGTGCTGTGGCTGTCTTCTGTCACTTCTTCATTGTCTCCCAGCATTCTGCTTTCATTTCATACGTCTTTTTACTGCTTTCTGACAGGGAAATTTGAGAGTGTAAGTCTAAAATGTTTTCTTTTCTTGTCTTAGATTCTCTGGGAAGAAGAGAGAAAGGAAAAAGGATTGGCCAAGAAACAGTCATTTGTAGATCTTGGATGTGGAAACGGTCTACTGGTTCATATTCTAAGCAATGAAGGGGTAAATAGAGTGCATTTTAAAACAAACAGGCAAAAGATATCTTCATTATTCTTGTTTTGCTGTCCTTTGGCAGGCAAATAGTCAAAATTCAGTTAATTCTTGTCATTAGAACAAGACTTTGTTACTCCTCAGTTATCAAAAAAAAAAAAGCAGAGCTTTAGAAACCTTTTATTATTAATTTTTTTAAGTGAAATTGATTATCCTGAAGGCTATTTATTTTTCTGAGGTAAGAAACTAAAAGAGAAAAGAAAAAGTAATTATATGATTTAGTCATGTTGTAGATTTATTAAAAAGGAATGGGTAATGTTAACATAAATATTCTTATTTGCAGTAGCCTTTAGATGTTTTTCATAAAGTTAGTTTTATCAAAACTGAAATCTATTCATCAAGGACTGAAAATGGATTTCTATATCTTTTAAAGCAATTCTAGGATTTTTTTATTTTGAAAAGGCCTAACAACATACTGTGCTTTTGGAAGTGAAAATGTGGCAACGGCAAAATTCAATCTCTTGAGGCGTAGTTTTTGAAAAGAAAACAGCAAAGAAAGGTCACTGAGAGTCAAGAAAAGTTGGGTCAGTCAGTTTCAGAAAATGTTATTTGTTATTTCTTCCACTTCTGGGAAGATACCATAAAAGTTGAGAGCCAGATTTTCAAGAGCAATTTAAATAGGTATGCCCAGATCAATTATCAATGTAGTTATATCTGTAATGTATCCTTTTCTTTCCAGTCTCTTGTAGGAGGGAAACAAGGATTAGAAGTATTCAATTTATTCGTGAAATGATGAAGCTGTGTTTCATTATGTGTCCAAATTTTAGTGTGACTGAAGTGGTGTATGCTAATATGTACATTTAGTCAGCTTGTTTGAGAATTTCTAATAAAATTGGTACTTACAAATGATACTTTGTTCAAATATTTCAGCACTCTGGTAGAGGAATTGATGTGAGGAGAAGAAAAATATGGGACATGTATGGACCAGAAACTCATTTAGAGGTATTACGCAAATGTATGTCAATCTCATTCATTTGTAACATTATTCATTTGTTCATTGCTTCAGACTGTGTTGATGCAAATGTAATTAAAAACACTGGGTTACTGACAATTGTCTAAAGCAATGTGTGGGTTTGGTATGCTGCCATTCATGTCCTAAAGGATTATAAAGTATGATGTAGAGGGGATTAATACAGCAATGCTATATCATGTGCTTGCTTTTTTGCAATGTACTTTGTTTTTCAGCTGAGAACACTAGCATGGTTTTTTATTGCTTGTGCAGACATGCACATTATGAAACAATCCTTGATCTTTATGGAAGTTCAATAGTGAGCAGCTTTATTTGCACTTTCTGTACATCACAAAAGATGTTAGTTTCCAAAGTTGTGAGTACTTTATTCATGAATTAATAACAGAATCACTCTGAAAGTGATTCTGATCTTATAGTGCTCTGTACTCTTTTGGGACAATATTGTTGAACCTCAAAGGAGCCAATTCCTCTGCTGTTCTGACTTTGTGGTAAGTCGTTGCAATAACAGCCTTCAAAAAAATGGACAGAAAAATGAGTCTGAAAGAGGGATTGTATTTCAAGTTCTCCATTCTTGTTTTTATGAGGACAGGAACAATCAGAGCACAGGCACATTTGCTTCAACTCTAGCTGGTTTTCGTTTGCTCGTTTAAGTGTGGCAGTGATGAACAATTGCCCTTTGGTGGTGAAGTGTTCCTGGTTTCTTGTTCTCGAGACTCCTGGAGTTTCTCACCTTATTCCCTCAAAAATTGTCAGCTTCCAATACACTAAAATACTTTTCTGTCCATAGCTATTCTCTAGTAGGTTTGGTTGAAAGTCAGTTCAACAAATCTTTAAATGCTAACAACTTAACTTTACATCAACAAAAGAGCAGCATCTTTCCTGGTTGGGAGGTGGAACAGTCATGTTGTGCAGCCTTCTCTCTGCCACCCTGCCATTTTACGTATAGACTGCCAAAACTTTCAGATTCCTTTCTTGCAGTCTGCAATCAGATCTTCTTGAAAGGCTTCAAGAAACAATCCAAAACATGAAGCTTTAGTACTCCTTCATTCCTATTGTGCTATATCAAGTCACTTGAGATCATACCAAACAGCACTTTCTCTTTTTCCTTCATGTAACATACTCCTTTTTCTGCCCCTTTTTTTTGTATTGTGGAAATCTTTGAATTTTGTATGTTTGTTTCATTTTAGAGTCTCACTATTTACAGTTCCTCAAATTTCTTTGCTCACAGGGAAGCTTCTGAGCATCAGCTGTCACTCTGCAGCATGAGGCAACAACAAAAAAAAAAACTTTTTTTTTTTTACTTTTTATAAAACATAGTTCACACAGAACACTTGAAAAAGCCAGACAAACTGTAAAAATATCCAAAATACGTATAGAAGGAAACTATAAATTTATTTGGGAGGGAGTTGGATAACAATCAGGAAGGATGATTATGCAAGGTTCCCATAGCCACAGGAGCCACAGAAGGAGAAAGCACCTGCTCACAGCCTTTTGTTACCATCAGAAGTTAATTTTGTTTTGATCTTAATTTAAAGCGTGAGTTGCAGCATGGATATTGGCATTTGTGACATTCAATGCCAATACTAACGATATAAATGAATGTAAGAGGTGGCACTCTGGATCACCAAACTGCTGTCAGATATAGCAAATACAAATGTGATTATGGGTTACTGTCAAAATGTGGAGTATAACACTGGTAATTCACGGTATGCCTAAATTGAATAATCAAAACTGAAATACAATGTAAGAGTAGCTTGCTTAACCATAAGAAAACACTTATCGAGCAGTTGTTTTAATATATGCCAACCTTGCAAAAGGAAATTTGTTACGTATCTGGAAATCTATATACATAAGTAAAAATTGAGAGGGATTTGGTACTTCAAGTAGATGATTATATACCATATTGATACTTAAAACACCTAAAACAATGCTTTCTGAAGAGGACAGTTGGGATGGAATTAGAGCTAGTCTGAGAACAATTGGGATGGAATTAGAGCTAGTCTGAGATTTCTGAAATTCCCTATTAGCTTTTTTGAATTCTTTTACAGATAACTGTTTTGCATATATGTGTGAATTTGGCATACATGCTATATATAAAATGAGAGTAAAGGAATCATTTTCAGAATTATTATTAAAGTTATCTAGAGACTTGAATTTGAAACAGGACTGTCTATTCTTCAAATCTGTTCAGTAATTATTGTCAGATTTTTACGTGTTTTTAGAGAAGAACATATTCTTCCATAGTATAAGGAACTTCAAGTATTTTCTTTGCTGAACTTATTTCCTAGGCAGGAACATATTGAGTGTGTGACAAAGACAAATGTTAAAGGCACTCTGGAACTTTTAAAATTTAGCCTGTATGAGCTGTTCGTGCTGTTTGTTTGTTTGTTTTTGTTTCTTTTGTGTTTTTGTTTTTAAAGAATATGAGAATAGGGTATTCTTAAGAATGATAACTATCTGTGAGTCAGTATTGTGGTGGCAAGACTCATGTGCTGTCTCCTTATTCCATATGTAATGAAACAACGCAAGCAAAATGCTATAATAAAGTCTACCAATGAAGCCTTCTTTCTCTGACCTATTGCTTCCCTATTTCTACTCCTGATATTGCATGTGTCATAGGGTAGCTCTGATACAACTTGGATGAGAACATTCTGGCAAGGTACACAAGAAAAAAAGTGTTGGGCTGGATTAGGTTGGTTATAAACAAATGGTAAGGTTGAAAAGTGGTGTTCTGTATACTTGGATTTAATTTAGGAAATGCCTGTGAAAGAAGAGAAGATAGCAATGAATCAGAACACAGCTTCCCTACTGTGTGAGACTGAGACATAGCAAATGAAGTGAGTCTCTGAAAAACTGGGCCCAGAAATACATGTGATAGGAGAATGGCAAGAAATCATAATCAATGTATAAGATTTGTTAACGTATACTTAGGATGTCAGATACCTTCATCAGACTTATCATTCCACTCTTTGTCTGACCAACATGTTGTGGGTTGCTGTTGCTAAATTAATTCTTTGTAGCAATAAAACATACTGCCTGGCAAAACTGTAAGCTGAGAATAATATTGACGGCTTCTGTGGGTTCTCATTCAGCTTGTATTTTTCCTGTTGTAGGATTTTATATTGTTGTTTAGTGCTTTATTGGCAAATAAATCTAAAGAAACCTGTAATAAATCTTACTTCAACTTTTTTTATTTTTTTTTTTTAGGAATCATCTATCATGCCGGGTGACAGTCATCTATTTCCAGATACTGATTGGCTGATAGGAAACCATTCAGATGAATTAACACCATGGATACCTGTAATTGCAGCCAGGTACTTGGTGGAGGTGGGGAAACGGGGGAAGGAATAAAAACATAATTACCTGTACGTGCTTGGTGAAAATTGCTGCTTTTGCAGCCACATCAGGTGTTCTCACAAGTTTTGCTTCTTGTGATGCCAATTGATTATTTTTACAAAATGTTTTTTTTGCTGTGGAAAAGCACAGTATTTATTTTCTCATGGAATTCAGTACAGCATTTTGCTTTTGAAGTTCAAACTGAATTTTGTATTTATTCCTTAGACATGAATCTAGTTTTAAAAAAAATTACTGTTAGTCCTACCTTTCTTTGAACCGCTCTGCTTATCACAACCAGCTGCAATAGTATGATACCTAGAGATTTAGTCCTGCAGACTGTGTTGGTACAGTAGTTTGCTATAGCAAATACTTCATGAAACAGTGACTTTGATTATACTAATAAATTTTCTGAAGGAGGAACATATAAATTGTACTTTGTGAAGCTCTGTCACCTTCATAAAAATTTCCATCATTGCCTGTGTCTGGGCTATTTCTTAAATTTATGTGTGTTATCTGAAATAACTTTCCATTCAGCAGTTATCCGTTATCCTTCCCATAGGTCTTCCTATTCGTGTAGCTACTTTGTGCTGCCATGTTGCTTCTTTGATTTCCATGGAAAATACAGCCGAAGACAAAGCAAGAAGACTCAGTACAGAGAATATCTTGATTTTGTTGCGGAAGTGGGATCTGTATGTGGTTTTCACGTGGAAGAAGACTGCCTTAGAATTCCATCAACAAAAAGGGTAATTTTGGACTCTGTAGGGCTTTTATCTTTACTTTTAAAGATGCTGTCTGAAGTGGGGCTTGTTTTTTTTTAAAAAAAAAAGGGAGAAAAAACCAACAACTTTTTGCTCAGGCAGCTAGTGATAGGACACAGAATCACAGAGTGGCCGAGGTTGGAAGGAACCTCTGAAGATTATCTAGTCCAACTGCCCTGCCGAGCAGGATGAAGTGAGACAAAGGAGGATGGTTTTAAAGTAAAAGAGGGGAGATTTATCTTAGATGTTAAGAGGAAATTCTTCACTCAGAAGGTAGTGAGGCCCTGGAACAGGTTGCCCAGAGAAGCTGTGGATGCCCCATCCCTGGGAGTGTTCAAGGCCAGGCTGGATGGGGCTTTGAGAAATCTGATCTACTGGGTGGTATCCCTGCCCATGGCAAGGGGATTGGAACTAGGTGATCTTTAAGGTCCCTTCCAACCCAAGCAGTTCTATGATTCTGTGATATTTCTTCATTATTGTTTTGTGAGATTGGAGCATAGTCAGTTGCATTGCTTCAGATAATATGCTTTGAAGGTAGATTAAAAATACTCATGGGTTTCTTGGGTAATCTGCTATATTAAAGTTAACATCATAGGTTACAATCCTAAATACAAGAAAGAGTGAAAGGATTTATGGTTATTTATTATACTTGTCTGTAAGATGGAAAACTTTTACACTGTCTTTCTGCCTTTGTTTTTCCATCAGCCTATGCTGGTTAATTTTATTTAACTTTGCTGTTTTTCATGTCACATGGAATTCAAACTGAAATGTTTCTGGAGTAGAAAGTGGTGTTCAGCTCTAATTTTGTAAATAATCTGAGAGTCAGGAGCTCTCTCTTTGGCCTGTGCTTGTATGGCCAAAAAGATGCATTATGACTTGGTTACCAGATTTCTTCTGTAGCACCAGTATTTGAAACCTAAACTTAAAAATGCCCTGAGGCGTTAATGAGCATTGAGTTCTAGTGGATATCTCCTGTACTTTGGTTTAGAAGTCTCATAAAACATATGCTGTTTTATGTCTGGTTGGGGGGCTGTATGTAAGTATGGGACTCTGTTTAAATACTATGATACAAATAGTGATTTACCTATTTCTGCCAAGATAGGTGTGCCTTATTGGAAAAAACAGGACCTATCCAGCTACAGAATGTGCTTTGATTGACAATCAGATAACACGGTATATTCATAATCGTCAGACTTGTGCTGTGGTTACATGTGACAGAGGAGTTGGATTTAATCATAAAGATTGCTCTGATGATGTATGCAAAGAAGCAGCCTCAGAACTTCCTGAAAATGAAATGGAAACTGCTGGTAGAATTTGGATGCCTGGATTTCAACCCAGAGAAAAAGTAGAACAAATCAGAAATTGTGCTGCCCTGCCTCGAGATTTTGTAGATGATGTGGTTCTGAAAGTGGCAAATTTGCTATTAAATGCAGTCCCCCAAAAATCATGTTCTAATACTCACAGTGGAAATATGAATACCTGGAATCAAGGAGGTGAGATTGTCTTTCTGGCAGCGCTTTCCGTTACCTTTTACCTTTGCTGGTGGAGGGTGTTTTTTCCAATGAATTTACATGTTTGTAAATTTAGTAAGTGAAATAAACTTTAGGAAATACCATGACCTGCAAAAAAAAAAAACAAAACACTTTGATTGCTACTATGCAATGTTTTATTGCACTCTGGGGTGCAAATAAGGTGCATAAGTGTATTTTGAAACTTGTGTCTTTGCTTGTTTTTCTTTTACTCTATACTTGAGTACTACGGCAGAATCAACTTAAACAGAACTTCTCCCTGTTTCACAAAACATAACTCTGCATCTCAGTATCTAAGTTGGGGAGGATCTAAGTTTATTTTTGGATTGTGACAGAATAACTAGCTATAATTCTTGAATAAGTGCTCTGAAGTGCCATTTAATTACAACATGATTAGGAATTTTTAGTTGGCTTAGCATTAGAATGAAAAGGAATGGAAGTTGCAATTTATTTTATAGGCACTCAGTAAGTTTCATTTTTCTGCACCCATATTTATTATTTACTCACTGTAGTTTGTTATATGCTACAGGATATGCTATGTTATATGCTATTGTTAAAGGAGAATGAGTCATTTTCTTTCTACTACATGCATGTAAACTTCCTACTACGTGCATGTAAACAGTGCTTAGCACAATGAGGATTACTGAAAAAAAAAAAAGCGGGGAAAGAAAATACGTCTTACTTTGGAAATCCTGACTTGAGACCTGTAGAATGAAAACTACCATTTTACAGACAATATACATATAAAATATACAATTTATGTTTGTGATATTGGGAACACAAAGTTGTTACAGTACTTGTATATAATTCATAGATTCTGTTCATAATCGTTAATTTATACAAAAGTTAGGGTATTCAAGGATTTTAGATATACACATTTTTATAGCTACACCATTATTTATTACAGAAAGCCTTTCCTTGAGAGAAGTAGCAGAACATTTAAATAAAGAGACTTTAAAGAGGCTGAAGAGTGAATATGGAGGCTTACAGACACTGCTCAAGAACAATCATCAGGTATTCGAAGGTAAGGAGTAGATAGGCATTATTTGTTTGGCCTATTACTACTGTAATATTAAGTTACTATTACAAGTTACTATTGTAGTGTGGAAAAATTAGTATTTTTCTCATTTGAGAAATTGAGAAAAATGAGCCCCTTCATTGCTCCGAGATACAGTTAGTAAAGCTTCCTTTTGAATAAGACTGGTAAGGCAATCAGCAAAGAGCTTTTCTAGATCATTTTTGTCTGAAAAGACAGCCCTTCAGTTAAAGTGGCTAATCTAATACTGTTGTTTGACTAGGGAGATTTTTTCCTTTTCTTGTAATGTATTGATGATTTACGGGGCAGTCAGATGCAGAGAAAGTTTGCTAAAGCGTTTAATCCAGACTTGGTCTGGCCTTACCAAGCCCTGTAGTATAAATGCTGATGACAGGATAAAACTAGCCTCCTGTAACTGTGAAGCTTGATGTATTTATATAGTCTGTGGTAGTATGGCTCAAAGAGCTCAGTGGCACAATTTTGTGGCTGGCTTGCTTTGTTCATAGCTGTGATGGTGGTGGGTTATTTGCTTTTTTTTCTTCTCTCCACTCTTGTCCCCTCTTATAATGTGGTATGGGGGGTGTTTGTGTGTGTGTTTTTTTTTCTATGTTTGTTTTCAATTTGTCATGGATGTTATCTGCATGTTACCTCTGAAGAAAGACTAAGATTAAGACTACATCTTTCTCAGTAACTTGCATCGTGTGGAAAGTGCCTGGGACTTCAATAGAGACCAACATTTGATTGTTTTCTTCAGTAGTCCGTCGTTGTAACAAGGGACTTCTGCTAGTGTGTGTTGTGGAAGGACCTTGCTCATGCCAGAGACCAGAGAAAAACATGGGTAGAGCTCTTACTTTCATCACAAATAGATGCATGCATTCACAAAAAAAAAACCACAAGAGTAACTGATCTATGAGTTCTAATAATCTAATGAGATCTACTGATCTCCTTATTTTAAGTCTGAGAGAGATTTTAAAGCACTGAACCCACTTCTGGATTGGCCTTATATGAGTTTAGAGCTATTTCTGCGTCACAAGGAAACTTGGAAGGATAAATTCATCCAGGCTTGAATGTGTGATATTAAACTTTTGCCAGACTCATTATTTTTTTTTTGAACCATTTTTTTTTTTCCAAAATGGTATCAGTTAACTATTCCAAGCTATAAGACTGTGATACAGAGTCATACTGAAGCAGAATATGAAAATAGAACATGGCAACTTAGAAGTGGCAGATTCTTCCCTCTTCACTTTCACCATTGTTTGTCATCTTTTTTTTTCTCTTACTAACTTTCTTTTATTTTATTTCCTTATACATTTAAGGAGTTGATAGAGGTTCAGAAGTTTGTGTATGCAGTTTATGGTCCTAATTCATTAAATTAATTTACTTTTTCATTTTTATTTTTTTAAACAGTACTGAATCTTTGTTAACAAACCATCATGGCCAGCCATCCCATTTATATGAAGGATTAGACTTGTCATTTCTTTGGTGCAGTGCTCTTTTGTGCCAGTTGAACCATTGTCTTTGCATTGTCTTTGTCTTTGAACTCTTGTCTTTGCAAGAGCATTTCTGTGTAGTGACAGTATTAAAAGACTTAAACTAGTTTTTTGCTGGTAATTAGAGTTTGAATATAGAGTAATGAAATGTTGAACAAGGAAAGGATTATAGTTCATAAAGTTCAAACTTTTTTCAGAACTTGCAATCTAAATTCTGAGGATTTTGGTAGAAATTATCTTACCTGATATATTTAAAAAAAAAAACAAAACACATCTCTATGAACCCTCTATGAGGACGATAAAAAGGTGCCTCAAACTATTCAGCATGATGGTAAAACATCTCACAGGGCAATTGATCAATTTTTCTTTAGACCATCTCTATATTACTTCAGTTTGTTGTGCACATCTTTCTATTTCTGTACAAATGGTACATTTGGTTTTGCCTGAGTGATCCATTTGTAGAAAATGTTATTTGCTGACTGTCACTATGCATTTTTTCCAGTATGATTCCCATGGCTGTCTATTAACAGCTGCACTTTTGTTTGTTTTTAAATCTTAGTTCTAAATGGGAGAGTTCATATTCGTGACTGGAGAAAAAAGAAGCCATCAAGGAAAACTAAGCCTGAAGTAAAACGATGCCTTTCAGCTGAAGCATATAAAACACGTCTCTGTTGGTTTTTCATTCATCATCCGGATGGTTGTGCTTTGCCTACTGAATCTTGCCCATATGCTCATGGGACTGAGGAGCTAAGACAGTCTCAGACTATTAAAAAGAAAAAACATATACAGTGATAAAAATCTGCCACTTATGTTTAGGTTTGTGTGCATAACTGAATTTGACTGACTTTGGGACCACTTAGTGCATGAAGACCTGTAAAGTTTGGAGTTTTTTTCTTATTCCTATGTATCTTATTTTTCTAGTTGGTTTACAAGTTCTCCTGTATTTTAATTCTTTTATTATTGACATGGAAAAGTTACAGTAAAATATATACATACTTCTGGATTTTGTTTATTTTCTTTAAAAGAATGGCTTGTCTGACATGCATTTGTGTAAGTGCAAAAGTTTACACTCTTCACAGTCCTTGATCACATCAAATGTACATGATGTATTTGCAAACCCTAACATTTAGTTGTTTTGTTCAATACTTTGCAGGATGATTTATGGTTTCTTGCTACTCACAGTGTCTCTTGGGAGTAGAAGTGGATAGGCTTCACTCACTTCTGACTTGTGACAGCCTCTTTACTGTGGAGTAACACTAATTATTATCCTTCCTTTCTTGGCCAGAGCTAGTCCAACAAAATGATTGTTGGATTGAAGAATAACTTCCTGGGAAGTTATGGAGGTTAGAGAAATTGCATAGGAACTGATTACAGGACAAGTAGGTTTAGGACTACGGGTGACTAACGCATGTAAGAACTCTGTAAGAGCACAGGGACTCTGAATCACAAAGAATGGAAATAATTGAAGACCAAGCAAATGAACAGTGAAAGATGACACTGGAAAAGGGTTTCAAAAGTTTCAAAGCCACTTTATTTACTTCCTTTGCTTTCAGCCAACAGATTGCAAAGAACTCTCTGAAGTGTCATGTTCCTCTCTTCCATTTCTCTTCTGATCCTGGAAGAAGTGGCTCTTGGTAGATAACAGCTAACCTAGATTGGTTTTTAATTACATTTTTCTAATGAAAGGGGAATGAAATACATGTCTGACTCACTGAAGTCACAAATACACACGTGGTAAGACTAATGTATTAAATTTAAAACTAACTTTTTCTTTGTGCAATGCTATGATAACTAGTATATTAGTATAGCACACTACTTCTATTGTATAGACCCAATTCCCTAAACTCACCAACATAAAGCTCTGTCACAGATTCCTGATGGCTGTTCTTTCAGTTTGGCATCGCTGCAGGTGGCAAGCCATCCAACAAATCTGTACTTTCCTGTTCTTTGGAAAAATGGTAAGAGAACATTCTTCCCCCTCATTTTTGGGTAGAAATGTTAGCCTTGTATAATTTCAAATGTAAATCTCAAGGTAATTGCCAAAAGCTTTTAAAAAAGTTCTATTTTATATCAATGCTGTATCTTGTTGCTTTGTCTGTGATCCACCATCTTAGAATGGCATTAATATAATTGATTTTGGCAATAGATGAAAGCCAGTAGTGAGTAAGGATCAGTTTTATTCTTAATAAAAACCTGTTTACCCACAAGGCATTCGAGCATAAAATCTCAATCATTGATGTGACAGTGTCACTTTACTGCTAGGTTTGTTATCATCACTACCTATTAGTTAATTTAGCCTTATTTGAAACCTTTCGTTGTAGAGGGGAAACGGTTGCTGTTGTAGATATTTCATGAGAGTGAGAGCATTAGAGAGACAGAAGAGTTGGATGACAGATTGTAATCATAGAAATACTGGGATCTAGAGATTTTGTAATTGCATCTGTAGAAGAGTTACAGTTTCAAATAGTCTACAGTTGAATATTCTAAATAGAATAACAAAAAATCTGAGTTCGCTTTCTGTCTTACACCTCAGTAAAGGACTGAATTTTTGTTTTTCGTCAAGTCACTAAAACTGAAATGAAATCACAAGACAGTATTTTCCTTATGGAATGTCTGAATGTATCTTCAGGACAGTCTATTTTCTGGCACATTTCAAACCAGTTCAGTTTTCTGTGTTTGTATCATTTGCATTGTCTGTTTATGAAGTTACTGAGAGTTACTTCATGTTATGTTATTAGGTTGCCTGTAGCCCGTCGAGGAGTTCTTACAGCTTGTCTGACAGCAAATACAGGCCTCTAGGCATGCTTTGTAATAAAGTCATGCTGGTCATGAGTTTGGGGGCTTGTTTGTTCAGATTCAAAGTTGTAAATGATAATTAACACTTAAATGATCTTAAGGGCATGCATTTATGAGCTGAAATCTAGCTTTATCTAGCATATAAAATAAGCAAGAGCGAGCAGTCATCAGCTTTGCTGAAGGCATCATAATGGCAAATATTTCAAAGTCAAGAGAGATGAAAAAATCTGAGTCTTACCAAGTGACAGCTAGAACAACTGTTGGGACAGGTGTCCAATGAAGTATCTAAACGTTCAGCATCAACTAAAGTCAGACACTCGCACCTGCTCTATTATCTTTTGTTATTGCTGGTAACTTCAATTTGTATAACTGAAAGAATATTTTCATAGAAAAATTGTAATTACTTGGGAGTTGACCCAGAATATAATGCCATCATGTTACTACAAGGAATACCCTTCACAATCACCTTTACCTGTTGTAGTATCACGCTGAACACGTAAGGAGCATCTTTTTCCTTTGGTGTGTTGGTGCATTTCATCTTCTGGAGCTTGTTACAGCAGCATACATGGCAATGGTTTCATGACTGGTCTTTGTGTGTTGTGAGTAATTTTTAGTGAACACTGTTATTTGGACCTGCTGAGTTTTTGTGGTTCCTTCCTATTATAATTTAACGTTCATATTTTTCAGGTAGAAATACTTAACTGCTTTAGTGCTCAATTACCATCTTCCAACTGCTGCTTTAAGCCACTTCTAAGGGGCTGCTACTAAAATACTGCCAGATGAAATCTGCTTAGCAATGACAATCCACCTCTCCTCTTCCCTGTCCAGTTTTGTTATAACAGGTTTCAGCAGCTCAATATAGGTGAGTTTAGCTTCAGGTTACTTCGCAGTGGGAGCATTGTAGCAAATTTTTGCAACAGGAAAGATAGATGTTAATGTTTCAGATACCTGGGTCCATCTGCATTAGTTTTCCAGGTAGCCGCCCTGCCCATGTATGTGGTGCTTGTGCGTGCTCAAGGGCAAAGCGTTGGCTGCTGAAGCTGCGTACACCTGCCACGTTTTGGAAACACTGTCATCCAAGCTGCCAGTCAGTCCTGTTGTTTGACAGCTAGCCAGGCACCGTGTACAAAGACAAAACAATCTTCTCCCAAAAAGATTGCCCTGGATTTTGAGTGCTTTGGTGATTGTTTTGCTGTAGCAGCAATAAGGAAACTGCCTTCACAGCTAATTGATGTTGTGTGGGGGGTGTACACAGAGGTATGACAGCTGTGTATGACTGTCTTTTTCCTTCAAATTATAGGCTTCATGCAAGTATTTTTTTAATGCAGTGATTGAATGTGGAACTGAATGAGGAAGGGAAAATTGGCCTTTTCTCAGGGACAAAATATTGAGACAGTAGAGTTTTCATGGTGCCTATCTTTTGGTACTAAATCATACTTTTGTCTGTTTGTTTTCTCTGAATGTGCGACCTTCCCAGAGACAATGCTTTTACTCTGCAGCATCTGTGCTGTCTTCACTGGTCTTTGGTCCATCATGAATTACAGTACTGATATTGCTATCATCATCTCTGTTTTATTATGGAACAGTACAAGTTTAATCATTTTGGTCCTTTTTTTTGTCTTCTATTTTATTATTTGTTTTCTCAGATTGTTTCAGAGACTTTACATCTTATAGTGAATCTTATCATATATTATCAATGATCTGAACATAATGACCCTTTCTGTTCAGTTTAGCTCAGCAGTCGTATCCTTACTTACATTTGGAATATAGGGAATACTCTCAGTGAGTGTAGTTTAATGTTTTAATGACCAGGTATTTTTGCCCTTTCATTTGGTGTTGTTTTAGTGTTTTGTCTCAAGGTTGTCTCTGATCTCACTTTTAACACTGAAAAATAGAATAGAGAAGCTTCATTAATGGCCTGTGGAAGTACCTTGGTGTGAATCATTGGCGTCAAGTGTTTCTGCGTCGGTGCTGTGCTGCTTTCCAGCATGGCCAGCAGGTGGAGAAACTGAAAAAGAAAGCTGCAGAGAAAGCTGCTCCTTGCAGCAACTGCAGATACCCCGGCTCAGAAGGGCCTGGGATTGCTGCTTGCAGTGTTAGGGAGAGTAGGCTTGTGACTGCATTGCATTTTGTTAGATGTTTTAGGCAATTGGTTCCTTCATCATTCTTCCAGGGTATTCCTGTGTTCTGCTCTTCAAAATCTAACATGTATTTAATTGTCTCTATGATTTTTCTTCTGTGTAAATTTAATTGAAGTACATTACAGCTAAATGGTGTTATTTTCATAATTGTCCTGATCAGATGGAAGACACTAGGTTATTTCAAGTCATTTCTTGGCATCTGAAATGCAAATTGTTGTTAAGAAACTGTGTATGTAAGTAATGTTGCACTTCTTTTTTTTTTTTTTTCTTCTTCTGAAATACCATTTTCTTTTCTAAAAATGCCTGTGCTGTGCTAGGTCTTCTAGTGGATGGGAAAAGAAGGGCAGTTCTTACTGACCCTCCTCTACTAGTGAGTAAAAAGGTCCTGAATTGTGCTATGATCGCTCCTGATAAATAGATAGAAATGTCACAATGTTCCCTTTTCAAAGGCCTCTTGGAGTCTCCGTAGTGGCCAAAACAGGGAAATGCTGCACAGTGATACAAATTACTGTCTCCTTAGGAATCCTTATGTGAAGAAGCGTCTTTATGGTACAGTTAAGGGCTTTTGTGAATTCTTCCTTTTTTTTCATGTTAAGTCAACTTTACGAGGTAAATGAATGTTGTGATAGAAAAAGTTGTTTAAAAATATTTATGAACTTCATTCCCCCAAAAGAGTAGTATAAAACTCAATGAGTAGCTAACTACTAAATACCAGGTGTCTCATTAAAAATAATAGAAGTGCTGGTTTGATTACAGATGTTCAGCAAAAAAGGGTGATTAGCAGGGTGCTGGCTGAGCACAGCCAAAGTTACCTTGTTAATTGTGTCTCAGGCATGTAATTACTAGTAGCTCAACTTACTGCATAAGAGCTTGTCATCTTTCCTGCTCTTTGCTACATTTATTGATGTTTAACATCAATTTGCACCTGACACATAGCCTGTAAAGCTTATTTGTGTGGTGTCTGTCACTGATACACTCCTCTTTAAACACTGATGCTTTACCCAGAAAAATGTTTATTTGGATTTGTAAAAAGGAGTTCCTTCAGTTTGTATTACCGTGGTTTCTTTCTGATACTGCTTCACATTGGCTTGGAAAGGGTTATAAAGAAAGAGCTTTGGGGAGAGTTATAAAGAAATTAGGAAGCATTAATGGTGATGATGGGAGTGAAAGAAAATGGATGGTGTTGATGTTGTAAGAACAGCCAACCGAGCAGTTGGCTTGTAGTCGGAGCAATAGGAGAAGGAACTTCTACTGACACCACTTTAGCAATACCTCAGAGAAAGGTTAGAGAGATTCTAACTTTAAATACTTTAAGCCAATATAAATGCCACCTGATGGTCATTCAAGAAAGCTCCAGTTCTGGTCTATCACATCGCTATCAATCTGGAGCCAGGTCCGTGGACAATACTTCAGTGCATCACACTGGAACCTGACCCTTGGTCATTGCTCTGCCCACAGGGCAGAGGTACCTCCGAAGCTGGAAGGGAAGCCCCACTGCTCCCATGCCTCATTTGTTTACAACCACCTTCTGGTGTAATGGAAAAAGGACAAATCACCTCTTTTCTCCACTGGGTCTGGAACCCAGATTGTATACCTTGCTGTGGTAAGCTTTACACAATGCTTTGTATGATACAACAAAACATATTATTAAGGCCCTGCAAAGGCAATGAGCTATTAATTTTTTTGAGATACAGGATCAAGCCTTAACACAAGTTCAGGTCCTTTTGAACACTTTTGCTGCCATTGCTCATCTATCACAGCACTCCACCTCTGCACTTCAGTAGATTATAGGCTTAACTTTGTAAAATCCAGACATATTTTGTAATTTTGTCAACAGGCAATCAGCTTTGGCTGGAAATACTGTTCTTAAATGTGCGCACTTAATGGAAAATCGCTTTTTTGTTTGTTTCCTCTACAAATGATGGTTGTCACTGTTTAATCAGCAGTGGAACAGAATCCAGCAGCTCCACACTCTTTTGATGAATAGGGGACTGATATTTGTGATGAAAGAAACAGGATATGCCCCAGCTCATTCTTTGAAGTACTTTCCTTTGTGGATCATTGTTACGCCTTCTGTAGGGTCAGGATGAGTATGCTGCTCTGCATAGGAACTAATTTCTTCCAGGCATCGTGACATTTTACAGATAGCAGCATCTACATCTGTGTAGAATACAACAGGGAGTCAGCTGTGTGTTCCTGGCAGAGAAATGTATAGGTTGCTTTTAAATCTCCAAGTACATGTTGAAGAGAAAGGGAGATAAGATACATCCCGGTAGGAGAGCACAACTAAAGGTTTTTAGAGAGGATGAAAAGCAGGATTACACTTGTACTCCTTGGATCTTTCAGAAAGAAATAATTACTGCCTGCATCGCACAGTATATGTCCACAGGCATAGTTCTGGTTGCTGGCTGACACTGAAAATAGAGAGACTGCACTTTTTATTATTGAATATGTCAAGCAGTTCAGCATTTTCTCCGAGCAAGAGGAAGGCGTGCAGGCAGAGATGAGATCCGTGTGCTCAGTTCTTTTTAAGACTTTTTTATAGCATACGTCAAGTAGCTTTGAACAATTCTCCTTTGACTCATTAGCTGTCAGAAGCAAATGTAGACTGCAGGCATAAAACTGTTTCTTTCAGAAAAGAAGAGTGTAGCTGCAGTATAGTCTTCCTCTTTATAGAAGCATCCTTCACATAAATCCAGGCATAAGCGAGCACCAACGCATTAAATGACGTATTTATGATAAGGTAGGGAAGTTTAAAAAGAACAATTCAGTTGTCTAAACATGAAGTGCCACTTGAGATACTGTTATCTCATCTTCTGGTTTCTCACCAGGTGTCCAGCTACTGGCCCAGAGGAATATAAGACCTTCACTGGGTCCTTTATAGAGTCATAGAATGCTTTGGGTTGGAAGGGACCTTAGAGGTCATCTAATTCCAACCCCCCTGCAATGGGCAGGGGGACACCTCCCACCAGCCCAGGTTGCCCAAAGCCCCATCCAGCCTGGCCTTGAGCACTTCCAGGGATGGGGCATCCACAACCTCTCTGGGCAGCCTGTTCCAGTGCCTCGCCACCCTCTGAGGAAAGAATCTCTTCCTTATATCTATGTAATCTAAATCAATGCTTTTTTTAATTTAAAACCATTCCCCTTTGTCCTATCAGTATGCCCCCTGACAAGAGTCCTTTTCCAGCTTTCTTGTAGGCTCATTTAGGTACTAGAAGGCCTCTGTGAGGGGTCTCTGGAGCCTTCTCTTTTCCGGGATGAACAACCCCAACTCCCTCAGCCTGTCTTCACAGGAGAGGTACTCCAGCACCTTGATCATCTTCATAGCCCTCCTCTGGACTCGTTCTAATACATCCATGTCTTTCTTGTGCTGGGGGCCCCAGAGCTGAATGCAGGGCTCCGGGTGGGGTCTCACGAGAGCAGAGCAGATGTGGACAATCCCCTCGCTCACCCTGCTGGCCACGCTGCTTTTGATGCAGCCGAGGACACGGTTGGCTTTCTGGGCTGCAAGCACACATTGCTGGCTCATGTCGAGCTTCTCATCAACCAAGAA
Source organism: Anser brachyrhynchus (assembly GCF_964034855.1). Lineage (NCBI taxonomy): Eukaryota > Metazoa > Chordata > Aves > Anseriformes > Anatidae > Anser > Anser brachyrhynchus. Next base: position 68,240,232 of record NC_137698.1, read on the forward strand.
CCCCAGGTGCTTCTCAGTGCTGCTCTCAATCCATTCTCTGCCCAGCCTGTATCGGTGCTTGGGATTGCCCTGGCCCAGGTGCAGGGTAAGGGTCTTTATGTGAATTTTGATGACTGTATTAATAACAAGCAATTAAAGATAGGGATGAGCTGAAATAGCCAACTAGATCTGACAATCTTTGATTTTGAGCTTTGGAATAGTGAGTCCCATAGGTAGCTGTATGGCCAGCAATTTGCAGTATTGCACTACTTGTTAGGCTCCTTGGATAAAATGTTTCTGATGCAGAATTGAGTTTGTAGGTAGAAAGGATAGTCCCTGGCTGGTAGGAGGCAATTCCTGGGGAAAGAATGAAAGTGAAGGACACAATTGTAATTCAGAATGATCTTGATTAATTACATAAGTGGTTTGAAATCAGTGAGATGAAAGCCAGTAAGTTTGAGTGCAAAATACATGAAGTGTTTGTAAGCCAGGAGGGGGCATTATTAATACAACATGGGGAGTTTATGACTGAGTGATGATGGTCACAAACTAAATAGGGATCAGTAGTGTTTGCTGCAAAAAAGGGATAAATTTGATTTGGGAATTTAAGAACAGGCAGATCATATATAGGAAGCAGGAGGTGAGACCTCAGCTGAAGTAGAGTGTCCAGTTCTGTACTCTGTGGATTAAGAAAGATGTACATACATTACAAGAAGACCACAGGAGATTCATAAAAATGATTAGATATTTAAAGATCAAAGGGCATGATCTTCAGGTGATATAAATCACTTCAGGCTCAATAACTCCCAGAGAACTAAGCTGATTCACACCAGCTGAGGAGCTGATTAAAAGAGTTATTTTTTAAATTTTCTTTCTAATCTAACCTTAACAGGGGCAATTTGCATTAACTTCTCAGTGCCATCAAGTTTTCCCCAAGGCTTACAGGAGAGAATTGAGTGTCATAATTTAACTCACTCTTTTTTCTTTCGTTTTTATCTTAAACTGATTTTTTTTTCCAGTTTCTATTTTAGCATTATTTAAAAATGAGCACAGTTAAAATGGAAAAAAAGGAAGTACTTTTTTAAATACAAGGCACAATTAACCTCTGAACCGTGCTGTCTCTTGATATCACTGAAACCAGAACCTTAATAGGATCAAAAAAGGGTAATAGATAATGAGAAAATCTCATGACAAATTAGAGGAAATTAAAATTTGAAAAAAGACTTCAAAATAGAAAAGACCATAAAGCCACACACTTAAGGACATTAGACAGCCTTTTTATAGTATGACATCCTTTCTGAAGGGAGGAAACTGGTTTCTCTAAGACCACGTTGTCATATAGTTGTCCTTAATGAACTTGTCTTACTTTGACACATCTGCTAGCCCTTGTTATATGAAGGATACTGAAGCAGATGGACACAGGTTTCAACATGTCTGGCAATCATATTTTTTCATTATTTGATTTCTGTACAAAATTCTATGCTACTGTAGCTAAGCTCTTAGCAAGGTGGAAAAGTGCTGTGAAAGAGCTGTTTAAAAAAAAACAGTATAGCTTCTTTTTTTTGGTTTGTGTATACATGTCTGTCTGCATATTAATATCATATTTGTATTCACCACTACATTGTTTCAAAATCCTTTAGGTAAGTATGTTTTTGCGTAGTTGCAGGAGACTGCATGAGTGGGATGAAGAAAGGTTTCACCAAGGGTTGGTCTAGGAGGAAGGTGGACAGCAACAAAGAAAAGCAGTGAAGGAAGAATGTAAAAGCACCGTTTGAGTACTTAAGGACAAAATCAGAAGTGACAATGTCTAGCTGTATCTAAATCTAGCAGGGAACATTGAAAATTGTAAGAATTATAGAATCATGGAATGGTTTGGGTTGGTGGGGACCTTATAGACCACCTAATTCCAACCCCCCTGCCATGGGCAGGGACACCACCGCACACTAGACCAGGTTGCCCAAAGCCCCCTCCAGACTGGCCTTGAACACTTCCAAGGATGGGGCATCCACATCTTCTCTGGCTCATGTTGAGCTTCTCACCAGCCAACACCCACAGGTCCTCCTGAGAGCTGCTCTCCATAAAAATGGATTCCAAAAAAATGTGCTAGCTGAAAAAGGAAATTTGAAAAAAATGTGCCTGATAGTGAGTGAAAAGCTAGTGACAGGCAATGGAAAAGATGAAATTCTCAATAACCTTTTTCCTCCCTGTTCATAGGGAAGCTTGCTTCCAGGCTTCTGGATTTCCAAACTCTTACAGTTTGGAAAGGAGATTGTGACCAGTGCCGGGGAACAACATGTTACAGGCTATATTCACAATGAATTTCTTAAAAATCTGGGTGGGGGTGGATGGGATTCACCTTAGGGTGTTAGTGGAGTGACTATGAGGCTGCTGTCAGTCTTTTATCAAAACTCCTGTTGTTTCCTGATAACTGGAAACAGTGCACACAAAAAAGGCATGAAAGGGGACTGGTGAGCTACAGTTAAGTTAGCCTCATGCTTCTTGGAAATATAATGGAGTGTATCCTTTTGGAATCCATTTCCAAGCACGTGAAGGACAAGACGGTATCTTTTTTTTATTATTTTTTTTGAAAAGAACAGTCAATGCATATTTACTGACTGGAAATTTCTGACCATTTTCTTCCGTAAGAAAATGACTAGCTGTGTGGTGGATGGGATGATAGTACATGTAGTATTTCTAAACTGCTAGCATCTCCTAGAAAGTGCAGTGAGAAGTATTAAGGATGTTTCTGCCTAGGGAAAATTGTTCCTCTTCCAATAGGAATATAGAACTAATACGAACTTGCACTGCTGAGGGCTCGTACATAGCACCACAAGCCCCAATAAGAACATCTTTTATCTCCCAGGAAGGTCTTTTCCCAGCCAGGTATGGGCACTTTGCAAAGCAAAATTGGGAACCCCCACACTGTGTTGCAGTCAGTAGCTTTCTCAGGAAAGGTTTGTGCTTGTCTGCTTGCTCGGATCCTGAACTGAGCTGATTTAATACCATGATTAATTTTTTGTGGTACTTTTCTTCTCCCAAGCGTACATATTGCTCTTTGGATCTGTCGGTGACTCATTCCTAATAGCCTAATACTGATGGAGCTATGTTCTGGTGACAAGATATGTGAGCTTTGGTTGATTTCTCCTAAAATTGGGTAGACCCGGGAAATAAAATCTTTGAAGGGAGAGACTAGAGTTTCACCCTTACTGGCTCTTTACAGTAATCTTCATTAGATCTTTCCTCAGAATTAACAGTTTAATATAATGATTATATAGCCCAGACTGGGATGCTGAGAAGAGACTTAACTCTTGCACCTTTTAATATGAAAGTTAAATATTAGATAAGTGGTGTTTCTAATGTCATTTGGGCCTTAGGGAAACAAGAAGTGGTTAACTGAGCTGGACTATTTGGTTGAGTTAATAGATCCTATATGCATTTTAAACATTTTTATAGCTTCTTTCACACATACTTACGTGGAAAGTCTTTCCCAAGCCTCTTGAACAGCAGCACAAAATCTTTTTGTGGCATTTTACAACTACTTGAGGAATGTGTTAATGCTTATTCTAGGTTGTGTGAAAACCATATCTTGCCAAATCCCAGTTTGGGAAATTGCATCTTTTCCTGTGAGATTGAGACAGAGCAATATGTCTACAATGATTTATGGTGCTAGGGGATCTGGCCTAATATCCTAATTAATAATTCTGGTATACACAGGATACAGTCTCTGGGTCCTTTATGATGTGGTCTGACTGTTGGCTTTGCTTAATGCTCTTTGCAAAGAAAGGCCCAAAACCACAGAAAAAAGTGGACTGAGCTGAAGAAAATGAGCCTTCAGTTCCAATTTCAAGCGTTAGTTTACAGGTTTAAAAACTTCACTGTTTTACACTTAGAAAATGTCACTCTCTGACTTTTTGAGGTCCTTAGTTCAATTGGAAGAGTCTTCAGGTGGCAACTCCAGGCTGGATCCCTGTTTCCTTTGATTGCTTGTTCATTAAGCTATACTAGATTGAGAGAACTAAGGGCTGTGACTTTCTTCAAAAGATGTACTCTGTCTCAGTTTGAAGGTCTTGTTTAATTACTCTTGCAGTTGAAACTGAGTCTTCTTTCCAACTTAAAATTGTTTGACTTGATCTGTCTAACACTACTTCTTGGTTTGCCTCTGCTTGGCTACAGACCCTGCTTGGATTCAACATCCCTGTAGGTCTCTTCTTGTCCGTTTTAACTCTAGATTCATTTTAAGTCACTGCTTTGTCGATACACCCCCATTCTGTAGGTATGATTTGCATTTTTCTTTATGGATATATGATGTGAGCTTGATTCTATTAAAATATTTTGTGGGCTTGAATTATTTTCTATGCTGAGGTACTCCAGATCATTCTGTAACCGTTCTATCTTTGCTCTTTTTCATTCCACCTGTTTTTGTCATCTGTAATTGTTTTAAGATTGCATTAGCCTTACTTCATAATAATTTATGAAAATTTTTTATATTTTGAAGTCCAGTGTCAGCCCTGGAATCATAGTAAAATTACTTGATTTCCACAGTGTTTCCCCTTTTGTGACTATTTCTAGATATTTGTGGGCCAGTTTTTAATTCATTTAATATGTGCAATGTGTAGTGCTATTTTTAGATCAGGTTGTCATATGCTGCTAAGTCAAGTGCCTTGTAAAAGTAAATATAACTTCAGTTATCTTTTTTTTTAAGGAAAATTGTGACCTCATCAAATAATAAGATCTAGTCAGTAAGATCTGTTTTCAGTGAAATCATAATCAATGGCTGTAATTATATTCCAGCATTTAGATTTTTAATTGGTAAACTGGTACAGGATTTAATTAAGAATCTGCCCATGTTAGATTAATTGGCTTGTAGTCATGCAGGCTGTCCTATTTGCCTTTCTTGGAAGTATGTGCACCAATTAGCAATCTTCTGAATCTGTTAAAAATAAACATCAGCAGACAGATATTGCTGAAAGTAGCTGCAGCATGTCATTGGTGTGTAAGAAAAATTTTGAACATCATCAAAATATTTTATCATACTGTTTTCAATGGAAGAAAAAAAAATGAAACATAACAATTAGCTAATATTTAACATGTTGCTTAATACCAGCTTAAGCAAAGCATCTCCTCCTCAAAATGAAATCCTTTTGTCGTGCGTATTTACAGAACATTAAACATAGTTTATAGCAAGTTACCCGTAAAAACAAGATGACAAAACATGGAGCAGGATGAGGATATAATTATTATTTTTGTCCTTATTCTCATCCTCCTTTAAAGTCGAATCAACCTGCATATGCTTGAGATTCAGAGCATGTATCCTTGATTCAGGGATAAATTGAGCATCTGGTAAGAGCAGCAACCTCAACCTCAGTCTTTATATTGGCAGATAATAAAACTGAATCTACTTTAACCAGAAAGGGGCAGTGAAAATCAACAGCTTATGACTGAGAGCCAGAGAGACAGCAGGGAGATCTTCAAATCCGAGCCCTTTGAGGCATCATCAGATGCAGATGAGAGGCAGCCTGGAACTGAGGGGGAATGGGCAGTCCCCAGAGAGGGCAGGATTTGAGCTGCAGCTGTCACATAGGTGGAGGAGGAATTATCTAAGCCAAGAAAGAGCACTGAATGGAAATCCTTAAAATAACAGACAAAAGAATAGCACGGCAGAAGTGTGTGCTAGGAAGATTAAGAGGGAGCTGATACATATCGGGGAGAAGAAAATGAAGCTATGTGTGAAACCACAGACTTCATTTGATATTAACGCAAAATTAATCTAGCAAGAAATCTTGATGGAGGCTTCCCAACAGGAAAGGGACCTGTTAAAGGGACAAGCAGGTCACCTGTGTGCACTACAATAAGAAGAAAGCTCTGATGGCATGGGGGGCTATGCGATTGCAATGCCAGGATATGGAAACGTGTATGAAGCTATCTTGCTGGCATGAGGAAATGGTAGTGTCCAAGAGAAACAAACCCACAGTAGCCCAACCCTACAAAAATTCCATGGCAGAAAAGAGAGATGGATTAAGATCAGTGCTATGCCATAGCACTATACATTTCACTGTATCTTTTGTGGAGCTATGTGATGTCCAGGAACAGGCAGAGACTTCTGTTTACTAATAATTTTGAAGTTGTTTATTCTTCTGTTGTACATGTAGGACCAGAGTTTTTGAAGTATGTTGACACAAGTGGCTTTTGAATTTATTGAGGGGCTTATGAAGGGACTTATCTGTTCAAATACCTTTACAAATCTGGTCTTTCAGCTAAAATTTATTTAAGTTTACAAGCCTGTTTCCCTTTATTTCAGAGAACTTCGAATTGGGCCTAAGTTCATCTGCTCGATGATCTATTTTAACAATTTTTGCATGCAGGGCATTTATTTAATTTTATTTTTTTTAAGTCAGACTGCAAAAACAGTATTTTATTCTATTCAGTGCTCAAGGTAATTTGATGACAGATAACACCACTGTTTCTGAACTGACATGTACCTACTCCTCCTTCAAAGAGAAGAATCTGTGTCAACTCTGCAAAGTTGCTAGGACAACACGAGAGAACTTAAGAATTCTCCTCCTCAAAGAGCAGCACTTTTCTTGCTGCTGCATTAATTACATTACTCTATATTTATCGCATAGTTCAGGAGAAAAGTGACAATTAAGCTATGACACTTCTCTGGAGAATTGCCATTGTATTTATAAACAGAGTGAAGATGGGGGCACGTAATCAAAAAGAAATAGAGACCCTTGCCACGCTGTGCTATCAATTTTATATTAGATATAGAGATATATATTTTTTTTATGTTAGTTACCTATTTAAGAAGTAATGTAGGACTTGCTTTAGAAGTGATAGGAGTTCTGGCAACACAAAGTTTGGTTTTAAACAGAGCACAGAAACCAGAAGTAAGAGTTGCTTAAGAGTTGCCTTTTACTTTTGTGGAAGGAAATACAGGATAAGATCCTATTGTCAGGTATGCTTGAAAATGTTCTTTGAAATTCCATCTTTAATGTTCTGCCATCATAAAGTGTCAGTTGATCAAAAATGTGAGAAATTTTTCAAAACCAATATTTTCCAACTTGAAAAATACAAGTTTTTCATGATACGTCAAAATATTCCATTTCACTTTCTTAATTTCTGAAATCAGCACCTTGATTTATTTTATTTTTACAAAATAAGGATTCATTTCACCTCAAATATCTTTATAATAATATTTTGGATAGATCAAGTATTCTGAATGTCTCAAAAGAGTCTTCAGGTGATTAGTTGCAGAAAATGTGTAGATCAACTACCTCATCTATGCGCCCAATAGGGAAAGAAGGAAAAATGCGAAGGGTGGATAAACTCACTTTTCTTAGTCTTGCCCCTGTAGACAGTCCAGTCTGAGCTAAGGAATCGTGCTCTGTGATTGCTAAACACATCCCTGGGATAAGCACAGGTGGTGCTCTATAATACCCTTAATTGAAGGTTATATATGCACCTGCTTACGCTCTTTCTGGAGCAGCATGGCATGGAAGCAATCTTCAGAACTATTGTGACAGTAGGGGTGTACCTTAATTTATTGCCGAGCTGGCTGGCAGATAACTCTCTCTTCCCGGGGAGCAAGAAGAAAGCAGGGAAGGAAGTGCATTTAGATGCTTCCAGAGCTGCTCTTCTAAAACTTGAAGCACTAAGGCAATTAAATTCACTTTGATGCAGTTTGATCATAATTAAAATGGCTGTAAGTATAATTAAACGTAACATTTTTTTAACTTGAAGCATTAATAAGCAGGTACTTACTAAAAGAAATCAGTATCAGAACACATTTTTTCCCAGAATCTTGCTCTGTTTCTCCTACACTGCCTGTTAGATAGCACTGAAGGTGTTATCGAGTGCACTGACTATGCTTTTAGACTGTTTGATCAAATTTGTCATTGTACAGTATTATATCAAGTATTGCTTCTGTGCTAATTGTGTCTAGAGGGAGATGACAGGTTTCACAAGTATCTGTAATGGTCAAATACCTCCATGACCCATAAAGATCAGTACAGTTTACTAACAGATTCTAGTTTACATTTTTGGACTATTTCATTTCAAGACAAGCCCTGTTGCTATATTATATTTCTCCAATTAACAACAGGAGATAAAAAATCAGCACTATGCAAATATTCATCTGGGTAGTACTATGGAATTGGAAATAACATAATCTTTGTCCCTACTTGACTTTAAGACAAAATTGTTTTTTTTTCTTCATGTCTTCAACTTGCATTTTGAGGTTGGATTGCAACACTAATTATTCATGAATAATAAACTTCAGGAATTAGAAATCTAAAACGATATATTGGGATCATACATAAAGTTTCATACAAACATTTGTAACTAGTTTTGTGCTCTTAGTTTTGCCTTACCGATTTGTGACACAAAACAGAGTCCTTTTAAAGTCCACTTCAAAACAAATGTGATTTGCACTGCTTAGTTTGGCATCTGAGAATTGTAAGCTTTGAAATAAGACACAGCTACAATAAATGACATCAGATTCACTAAGTAAATGTGCTTTCAATATTTACTATTTTTTTCTCCCTCTAATTCTTTGAACATACGTGCTGATAAATGTAATGTATTACTCCTTAGAATCTTTGAATATTTTTGTGTTATGAAATCATTTCAACAGATGGTTAATGTATGACCCCAGAAGTTCAGTGGATGTCAGCAAAAAATTACTAGATTAGGTTTATCCTTGGCTTAAACCCACTGAATCAGATCTTGCCAGGTAAGAAATGGGTCTGTGTAATCTACCTAATTGTGGTGTGGTATCAACAATTTATGCATGTGCAGTATTCCTGTGCGGTAATTCAAATAATTTTGATCGGTGATATACTGCAAATAGTTCTGTTGTTGTTTTGTTTGTTTGTTTGTTTTCCAAGAAAGCTATTATCATCTATGGTTCTTTTAAAAGGCATGTACTTCTGTCCTGCATTTATTTATTTATTTTTACAAACAAGGAAGACTGCAACATTAATGATATTTCCAGATGACATGAAACTTGAAAGATTTTTAAAAGCGTCAGACTCAGGTAAATAAGAGTCAGTAAATCAAACAGGAAAATGAGAGTGATTCAAAATATCGGCAGAAGATATGGTCATGGGCAAGACAAAAAGCAAATAGCCCAAAGAATGCGAAGCTCAGTGCTAAGGGGAAATCTTAAACTAAATGACAGAATAACAAGTTTAGTTATTTTATTAGATTCCTGCAATGCCTTTCATGCCAGTACTCATGAAACTTCAAAACAGTGGAAAACTTATCCTCATAGCACATTACATTAATACACCATGGCATTGCAGTTGAAAAGCTGGCACACACTTGTATTCTTCAGAGAGCAGAGCATTCTCAAGAGAAGCAATTTTCTGGCTTAAACCAGACAAGCTGCTCCAAGAGGTGTTCATCAAGTGAAACCATGGTACTTCCTCCAGACTAAAGCACATAAAGGTCCTCTCTGGCATATCATGAAAAGAACTTGTGTTACTTTAATCCTGATATGAATTTTATCCATAAAAGTGTTCAGCCTCTCTAAAAGAAACAAAACAAAATAAACCAAAACAACAACAAACTGAGTGGACAATGAATTACGGGAAGAAAGACTTTTTGTATATTTCTCCAGTAGTAAGATGTAAGCATATTTAACTTCAGATTGAGAAGGTATGCCTCCTTGTTCTGTAGATTTTGGGACCAGAAGAATTCTGTTTTCAATTCTGGACATCATGTTACCAAAAATTCTGTTTTCAATCACAATATCAAAAATAGACTGTTTTTCAGTAATTAAAGGGGAAAAAAAGTCAGAATTAAACAGAAGAAACTAAAAGTAGTAATACTAAACAGATTTTGTGATACTCAAATTTCAGCTGCATAGTTAACAGGAACAGACATTTGCCCAGGAAAAGGGCATCAGCTTTCTGTCTAGAGCATTTTCCTTTTTGGGTACCTAAGTGACTGGACCTGGTACATTCAATTAAACTTGAATTTGCCTTGTTCTGGGAGTAGGGTCACTGAGCCATCTTTCTACTGGTATTCTTTCTCTTAGTCTTTCTTCTTGGAGTTATTCTACTTTGCATTAAAAATGTGCAGGTACTTTTCAATGTGCTTTACCTCTGAGGAATTAAAAAGAAATCATCTGCTGTTCTTTTTTTTCCCCCACAGAAACTAAATTTGATTTGCTCTATTTTAGATCAACTTGTAAGAAAGCTCACAAAAAGGTATTTAAAACTTAAAAACAAAACAAAAATAAAACTCACTGCTGATTATTTTTCATTTCCACTTGCCTTCTTGCTTTGACCATTTTGTCGGTGTAGCAGGACAGGATCTACCAGTATGTCCCAGACATGCCATGGCCTCCCTTGCTCCTTCCCTTCTCCGTCCAGCGCTTAAATTAAAGACTAACAATGAGATTGAGCTGAACTTCAGCTGCAGATTTATGACCAGACTACCAGAATGAATAACAGTGATATGCAGAACAACTTCTGAAGCACGGGCTGCTTTGTGCCCTCAGGCACTGCTGGGAATGCAAACGATACCGTCCTAGATTTAGCCCAGAGCTGCACCAGAGCATATCTTCCTTCTCCAGAAGCAGGTTCCTCACCTATCAGAAAATTCTTTCAGCATGGAGAGTCCCAGGCAATGTTTCTGCAAGCACTGCTTGCGTTTTGCAAGGTGAGTGATTATTGTCAGTTTGCATTTTCAGTCAGCATCTTTTGTTGCTTTAAAGAAAGGCAAACAAACAGGATAAAAAATCTCCCCAGATGGCAGCCTCACAGATGAGAACGTGCTGCCTTTTCTCACTTTCTCATTTGTTGAAATTTTCTTACCCTTTTGCTGCTTTAATTTCATCTTGTTGGCATTTTCCCAGTGAGTCTGTTTTCCCCATATGTGAATATTCTTTTTGCTAAACCAAGGTAACACTGTTGGCAAATGTCCCTGGATATAAAGGGCTTGTTTCTTTTTCTATCATGATCAATAGCACTTGTTTTATCCATCAAACATGTTTTTTTTTCTGTGCAGTCCCTCAAAAGGCCAACATAAAAGCATCATGCTATCTGACATTTTTGTTCTTGTGTGTAAATAATTACTAATCAAGGATCATTCCTTACATCTAGGGCAAGGAAGGTAACTGTAGTTCACATCTCTTGTCCTTCCAAGGCTTCCAGATAACAGATGTATTCCCAGATTTATGAGATAAAATTTTCACCTGTTTTTGTGCAATAACTGTGCTATAGCTGGATAATGGCTGTGCATCACAGTTTACTATCTGTTTAATTATAAAACTAATAAACTAATAAAACCAATAAAACTAAAAGGAATTAAAAGTTATCTTACTGTACAGATGATGAAGGAAGGCACAGAGCTAGTCAATACTGTTTTGCCACAGATACTTATCTTTTGTAGGACTGAACTTCTAGATAACCTGTTGTCTAGTAAAGCGAGTCTGGCACAGTGTGAAATACCCAATGAAAGACATGCTTTCGCTGGTTTTGCCTGTTCTAATAAACAAGTGTGCTAAGGCTTTTTTTGTGGCTTTGGTGGCAAATGACATGGCATTGTTTGCATCTGGTTTTTTCCCCTACCCAAACAGAGTGGCCTCAATTATTTCCCAACCTGGACGTTTCCTGGGAGGCTGGTGGTTGGCATAAGTCAAAGCTGTACTAGAGAAGCTAACAATTTAGCAATATGAGCAATCATGGCAACCTTGGTCTATCTTAAATTATATTTTATTATTGTAGATGTAGTCTCACAACCAGTTGAATTAACTTGAACCATATGGAGTGCTGCTTAAAAGCACTTAAGAGGTCCAGACGGAAACCACTAGATTCATTCACTTTTTATCTTGGCCAAAGTCCTGCTAAAGTTCTGCTTAAGTCTTGTTTTTCCTTCCATAAGGAGAAAAAGAAAGACCTCTTGGGATAGCTATTAACCTTCCATTTGGAGAACTTCTGAGAACAGTAAGCCTGGGTCCAGCCTGGATGGACTAATCTGAAAGAAAGGTTTGAACCACATCTGCTTCCACTTCGGAGGAAGGAGATGAAGTTTTCTTTGTGTGAAGTTTATGTATTGGAGCTCTTCTACTTTATATTAAACAATTATCCACCTAGCCAGAGAAAGTGAGAGAATAAGAGAACAGTTGGAAATGTTCATGTAATCGGAAACAGAGTGGTGAGCCTACTTAGTTGGATCTGCAGCTGAGACACGATCCTTCACGTTGGTAGTCATTTGTGATACAGAGCAAATCAGTAACAAAACTGATTTATGTTCATTCTTCTGCTCGAGTACTTTCCTAAAATTTGTGAATTTGATAGCTTACAATTAGGTGGTTGATTAACTGATTGTCAACATTTATGTTAGTTTCTTCTTCAGTGGACATGGATGTGGGAAATGGAACCATTACTGAAGCTGCATCCTCGTTGATACTGATGACTTCATTTAGAGTTAGTTTTGCTGGTTCACTGTGTGCGTTTGTCTGAATACTCATAATGTCATACGAATATGTTTCTATATAAATAACCGTGGAATAGATTTTCTGACTTCAGGCCTCTGCACATTTACCAATACTTCCATGAGGATTCTGTCTGATTTTATTTAAATATCTCTTGTAGACAGTTAGGGTACAGAAAATAAAGAAGGTTGAGAGATGTACTTTCTTTTTCTCTCGTAAATTCTGTTGGACACATAAAGACTGTAAAGTAATTAACATTGATTTAGAGTAAATATAAATGAAACTCATGATTTCTTAGGTGAAATGTTCAACAATGCTCTGGGGATAAAAGCTTGAGAATAGTGCTAGAAAAATGTTCAGATTTTCCATGGATATAAATTTTATGGTCAAGAAATAGGGGTGAGAAGGAGGGTTATACATCAAACACTGACATTCTCTTTTATCTAACAGGTTTCATCTTTCTTGCTTTCAACATCAAAAGCTAAAGACAGACCCTAATGACTGCGATTAAGATATGCCCTCTTACATCAGGGCTGAAAGTTGTGCCTGGTTATTTGAAGGGGAATAATAAAAATGACATAACTATATTTTACTTGGCTAGAGCTCTCCTTACATTAACCAACATACTACAGAAAAGTTATGGGCTAATGAAATTTTATATGAGGGATTTTAAACATAAAACAAGTGTATATTACTGAAAATTTATAGATCGTTTATTCAACTACCATAGTGCAATTCTGGCCAGATCAAACATTAAGCTAGAGGACTGGAGACTTAAATTTTATTTTTTTTTTAGAGGACAAAAGAAATCAATAAGAAATAGTGTTGTTCTCAGGGTTGTAGTCAACACGACCTCTGTCTGTTTTAGATTCTTCTGTTCAGCTATAAAAGAATCATGAGGCTAGGTTGTGAGCCTACAGGAAATCTATTTGCTTCAGTGGAATAAAGAAGAAGGGACAACAATTATTTTTTACCGGTGTATTAAAGCACCTCTTGTTAATTAAAATCAGACTTGAGCGAGCCTATGCATAGAAAATTAGGCCATAAGGTCTAGTCTATAATATTTAAAATATCTTGCTCACAGATGAAGTATAGATGAGAATCACTTGAAAAAATAAAAGTACCTCTTTGCGTATTGGTGATTTCCAAGATCTGTCTTTCCAAGATAAAATTCTGAGAACATAACAGACTTAATTTGCAGATCTTTTGATCAGACATTAAGAGGGACAAGGCAAGTATTAGTCTAAAGAACTCTCTAGCTCATTAAGACTGTGGTCTTAATGGATGCATTGGGATGGAGGACAATAAACAAGACAGGTATTCCCCTGTTCTGTCTTCCATCTTGCACACATCCTAATCTGTCCCAATTCGTGGATTTCTAGTAGCTATTTTAGCTATTACCTATCAGATAGCTATGAGATTTATCCACTAACTATAGTGGATATAGAGCTTATGGAGATTACAGACCCCTTCGTGTAGATTTAAAGCCATAAACCATCAGTCTTCACTTCCATTTCTCTTCAACAAGGTAAGATGCTGTATTCCTCCCTTCTTGCTTCTCTCTTTCAGCCCTCATCACCTTCTTTATGAGGTACGCTGGTGAGGTGACAGGAATGGCTTTGGCTCATGTGTTCCTGCTTCCCTCTGCCAGGGGCTCACTGGTCACTGAATCACATCCCAAAACAGGTTGAATTTGAGTATCACCCATAACAGATGTGTGAAACTTTATCACAATACATAAGTCCCATCTCTACTGATGGTGAGATGGGTGGTTCTGCACTGGGTGTTGGACTATGGCAGGTATTCTTCTGGGCCTGCATTATCCAGGAGCAGAGCATTCATATAGCCTAGGTGCTGAAGTATAATGGAAAGAAAATTCAAGAAGGAATTTGTATTGCGGGTTGTGTGAAGTGGCAATTCTGGGCCACAAAATATAAAATAATGTGTGAAACAGCACTCAGAGTCAAACTCTAGGGTACAGCTTGTGCCTATTCACTGCGAAACCTGACGTGTACCTCAGAGAGTCAACAAAATGAATATGCCTGGGTGCATGCAGCCACATAAATCTCTGCCCTCATGGACAAAACGGCGCTCCTGCAGTCCAGGCTGAACCAATATATCTAAAATAAGGGAAGGTGCTCTTCCTGTGCTAGTTCTTTGCCTGTTATACTTCAGTGAGGTTAAGTACAGCTCTATAGCCAAATAAAATAAATTTCTGGCAAGCATGACTAAGGATGTATGGAGGCAAAAATATTTTGATGTGTCTACTCTAGTTGTGTATAAACTTTACTGAAAATTTAATTTGTTTAAGCATCAGAGGCAAATCACATGGGATCAGGAGCTCTACATTTTGAAGAAGTTCATGTCAGGACAAACTTACTTTCCAAATATTGTTGCAAACCTAATGCAAAGGTTCAGGTTGATTCACCTTCTCCAGGACTCATGCTGGCTTGACTGGCTTGCAGCTGGTGACTGCACTGTAGCTACTCCCATTTTTTGCTAGCAAGGGAGCACTTTGGAAATGTCACAGACAGTCATAATATTTGCAATTGCTGGCGTTATTAAACATGTGGGATTGATTAAGGAACATATTAGACACCAATAAATAGCTTCTGTGCAGTTTGGGACCTGGCTGAAGCAGAGACCACATGCTTAGCACAACATCCTGAGATTTTAATGGCTGAATGTATGACAGAAATAAACATAACTTTATGCAAATAATTTGTTGGTCAGGTGGTCAGTTTGAACCAGAGCTAATATCTGTCTACTGTTGGAGATTATTGTTTTTCCATGCTGTGTTGGCTCCTTTGCTTTTCCTCTCTCCTCAGACTCTACTCCAAACAGTTTTCATGAGGTCTGCCAGAGTGGCCCTCGGCTGAGTGCTTGTAAAAGGTCTTTTGTGCATCTTTTCCTGCTGGATTCATCCCCAGACGCTAATGCAATGAAAATATTGTTAATGCTGTGTTGTGTAACGGTGCTCTCAAAGCATGCCCTGTGGAACGCTTGGTGGGGCTCAGTGTTCTTATTCCCACTCGCTACAGAGGTGCTGAAAAGCAGCTTAGAATATGTTGCTGAGAGAAAGTTTCTATTTCTTCACTAGGACCTAATGAAAATGGGTAACTAGGCTAATTAAATTGGGCAGTGGAGCTGGGAATTCACCAGGCTTAATTTTTGTTGTCCACAATTTAACTGCATGAAGTTCAACAAGGCCAAGTGCCGGGTCCTGCACCTGGGCTGCAACAACCCCAAGCAGAGCTACAGGCTGGGAGATGAGTGGCTGGAAAGCTGCCTGGCTGAGAAGGACCTGGGAGTATTGGTGGATAGTCGGCTGAATATGAGCCAGCAGTGTGCCCAGGTGGCCAAGAAGGCCAACGGCATCCTGGCCTGTATAAGAAGCAGTGTGGCCAGCAGGTCGAGGGAAGTGATTGTGCCCCTGTACTCGGCTCTGGTGAGGCCGCACCTTGAGTACTGTGTTCAGTTTTGGGCCCCTCGCTACAGGAAGGACATGGACGTGCTCGAGCGAGTCCAGAGAAGGGCGACCAAGCTTGTGAGGGGTCTGGAGAACAAGTCTTACGAGGAGCGGCTGAGGGAGCTGGGCTTGTTCAGCCTGGAGAAGAGGAGGCTCAGGGGCGACCTCATCGCTCTCTACAGGTACCTTAAAGGAGGCTGTAGCGAGGTGGGGGTTGGTCTGTTCTCCCACGTGCATGGTGACAGGACGAGGGGGAATGGGCTAAAGTTGCGACAGGGGAGTTTTAGGTTGGATGTTAGGAAGTACTTCTTTACCGAAAGGGTTATTAAGCATTGGAACGGGCTGCCCAGGGAGGTGGTGGAGTCACCATCCCTGGAGGTCTTTAAAAGACGTTTAGATGTAGAGCTTAGGGATATGGTTTAGTGGAGTACTTAGTGTTAGGTCGGAGGTTGGACTCGATGATCTTGAGGTCTCTTCCAACCTAGAAAAATCTGTGAATCTGTAAAATCTGTGAATTTAGCCCCCCCAAATTCCTCTTATAATGAATGGGCAGCAGTGAACACTTTAAAGTGGGGCTTGTACGATCTGGTTTAGCTGTCTGCTATGGGATGAAAGGAAATGTATGCCAGAAGTGCCTGCTTTTCCTCATTACCTCTAAATTACCTGTTCCATGGAAAGAGTAAGGAAACAAGCCCAGAGCCAGCAACCAATTTCTGTTTCCCAGCAGATTCCGCAGTAATTTTCATGCTGCAGGGACCTGCGTGAGCCTGCTTGCTGAAGACAGGTGTGCTGCCCACCACCTTCACGGGGATTCCCCCACACTTCGTATAAACTCCCACAGGGAAGCCCTGGCAGAGCCATGCCAGTGTCTCAAGCTGGCCTCCCTGCCCCCGGGTGTTTCTTCCCTAGAGGTGCTCTGCAGGAATGGGAAAGGAAGCTAACTTCATAGCTACAGATGGCTTAGGACAAAACTGAAGTCCTCATGCAGAGCAAATGCATGTTGTCTTGCTGTAGAATATCCTCTACAAGCTTAATAACATCCAAAGTACATATTTTCAGGTCAGGTTGTGTAAACAAAAAGACGGAGTCTTAAAAAAAGAAAAAAAAGAAAAAAGAAAAAAAAATTAGTCATAGCACTGTGTTGCTCAGTTCTGGATCAGGAGCTAATACTGGGATCCATTTCGAGAGACATCTGTATTTTTACATGCAGCAGCAAACATGGCTTTTTGAAAGTTCATTTTCCTGAAAGCACACAGCACATTAAAGAACTGTAAAGCCTGCAAGAAGTGCTTCATTTTAATTTTCATTAGCATAGATATTTGCAGACAGTTTTTCCCTGTTTATTATAAACACTGATGAAGAAGTTAGTGTTTATAAGTCTGAAAATCCTACAGAGAAAAGAATCAAAGGAAAATTACACAGGCATTATGCATTTATTGATGATTATCTCTGTGTGATTTTTTTTCTATTAAAATCTGAAAACAGGTCAGTTTGTTACACAGACTGTGTTTATGTGTGCTTTTCTCTTGGTGTTGCATGTATATATGTATATATATATATATATGCATAGGTAGTTTACTTAGACATGCACTGTGAGTTATTCTCAATTTTGTTGCTGCTACCCATCCAATTTTCAAGCAATCACAGGACAGCACATCATAAAAATTATTGATTTATATTCCGATCATAGGAGCATCTACTCCATTTAAATACATTTGCTGTATGCATTATGTATACAGATGTATACATATTATGTTTACAGAGATATATATTTAACAAATGTGCTCCATTGAAGTACATTTATCTGCTTTCTTTGCTTGTGATATGCTTGCATACAGGTTTCTATAAGCAGCTTTTCAAGGGGAAATGTTGAGCAGCCAATACTCTGTGAAATGTCTGAAACAAAACTGATCTCTGCTTTTTATTTGTGCAAAGCAAAGGCCAAGTGTTTGCTGCGTGGCCTGTTCAGATGTCTTCGTAAGCAGACTAAAGATCGGCCTGCATTAACATATAATAGCCCTCTAGGAACAAAGTCAAGTTATTAACAGCATCCCATTGTCTGTTGCATGAGAAGTAAAGCTGGTCTGAAAGCTATTGCGTTTCAGCAGTGGGGTGTTTGTACCGCAGGCTGGTTTGTGTAGGCTACTTGTACCCAGCGGGGAGCCCCTCTCTCTCAGGGCTTTGCTAAGGCACAGGGAAAACAGTATGGATATTGAAATGAAAGGGTCGTCAGCTCTTCCCCTCCACGTTCCCTCACAAAAGAAAGCACAAAACAATGATTTTCGAAGTGTTGTGCTCTGCACGCCATGTATTCATTCTAGCACAAAGTCACCCCAATATCCCTTCTTCTGCATGCGAAGGATTTTCACTTGTGTGCTGTGTTTAACTGGCATGTGATGGCAGGTCAGAAATGTACTTAGGCAGCACGAACCACCTACTGCCTCACGCAGAAGAAAGCACTGCACACAGGCAGAGGCTGGGAACACTGTGTCCATGCTGTTTAAGCAGCTCGAACAGAAGAAAACCAGTTGAAAATAAAATCTTTTATCAGCTGCAGGCTGTTGTTGTGAGTGACAAAAGCAGATATGCCTAGCTGCCTTGTCTGGCCGGTAGCAGACAACACCGAAGCATTACGCATCGCTCTGTTCCGCTCGGCATGGGTAGGATGCGGCTGGGATTGATGTGGACTGGTTGTTGTGGCCGGAATTGAAGAGCCCTGGGAGCTCCCGCACGCTGTGCTGGCACGGCCCCAGGGCAGGGATTTATCACAGGTATAGAGAAAATTAAAGTTTTTCACATGTGTGGAGGAAACCTGTTCAGCTGCCTTCAGAAATGCACTGAAGAGATTGAACCACAGTTATCTGCCTGTGCTGATGGAGGGAGCCCTGCCTTGCCATTTAATTTTCATCTTTTCAGCCCTATAGCACTGAGAAATGTAAGCTGACAGCGCAATACAAAGAGTTCTCAGAGGCTTAATGTGTTAGTGTCAAATGAAACAAAACCTGAGATTAGCTTTTTAAAGGATTTTGTCTGCTACAGATAAGAAGTGAAAGGCTTTTATAGATCAGGTTTCTGGAACATGGCTGGGGAGGGGAAGGAGGAGGTGAGCACCAAGAAGAAATAGCAATGGAGCTACCAAGGGGATTAATGGATAGTGACCATAAAATGGTTATTAGCCTCCATAATTAGTACCTGCTTGAGTTACAGAAACTACAGGTAACTTACTGAGACTGCAGAACATGCCTCAACTGGAGGATAAAAAAAATAGCTTTCTAAGGCCTAGAAAAACTTGAAATTATGATAGCAGTCTTCTGAATTCTGGGTGTGCTGGTCCTTGGCTTCTACTTGTTGAGTTGCTTCACTTAATGTTATACAACTAAATATTCATTTAGCCAGAAAAAAAAAAAAAAATATATATATATATTGTCATATAGAAAAAAAAAACACCTTTCAGTTGGAATGGAGGAGGACCAAGAGTTGACTGACTGTGCCTATAACGTAAAAGAGGAAAGTGTGGGAAGAAGCTCACACAGAGCAGCTGGGTGGCTGGGCTCGCATCTTTGAGCAATGCAGATGGAAACTGCTTCCGGCTGGCTTGGAGCTGCATGCTGCTGGTCCCTGAAGTAGATATTGTCCAGGATATGTGGGGAGTTGCTACCTTCTTAACTTTAATAAGAAGGAGCACTGGGAAGCAGATTGTTCAGATCTGAGAAGGGTTTTCTTGTCATGGGCCTGTTGATGAGCCATGCTAGAATGAAGGAAGTGTCCCTCGGTAATGCCATTCCCATTTCAATTGGTGGTTGTGTTTCAGTAGGAAGCTTGTTTTTAACAAGTAGACATCTTCCAAGCAAAAACTGCTCTGTTAGAAAATCCCCAGGCAGTGACAGTAGTGGCAGCATGCACTGAATTGCTTACTATAGATATCATCTGTAGCGTGTTCTGAGGAGCAGCTGGTGGTTTCACCACGGTGTGTGTGCCCTGGCACGGGCTTAACAAGTCACCCTGTGGGGAAACAGTGATTTCATAAAGGCTGCTGCATCTTGGTGTCTGATTATACACAGTGCAAGTCTGTGCTGAGCAGATGGCTTTCCAGACATCCCTGAAGCGAAGGACTGACTCCGTCTTTATGGAGGGTGGACTCTTCGGTAATAGCTATAAGGTTTAAGAAACCACCAGTGAAAGCATTTTCAATGATAATAGTGCTTCTAAAGTACCTGCATGCTTCTAAGAATGCCAGGGAACAGTTTATATGACAGCAAACAGAGGAGTTGTGATGAAACATCACTATGTGTGCCTTGGTCTGTCCCCAGTCTCTTCTTAAAGACTGGCTCTCCTGGCAAGCCAATGGGAAGGGGAACCCTGATGCCCCCTGAAACAAGGACACCTGGACAGGAGGGAGACCTGCAGGCAGGCATTGAACAGGCACAGAGGGCTGCTGTAAGCTGAGGGTTAGGCTACAGGGGTGTCCTCACCTGGCACAAGTGCCACCTTGCAGAGGCGTGCGTGGCTCTCCTGGCGCAGCTGGACACCCACGCCTGGCTCCATTTCTCCAGCCGTGTGCATCTTCCCAGATAAAACAAGAGAGGGATGCTTTCACCTAAGTGTGGGAGAACAATGTCATTTCGTTTTTGCATCACTTCATTTTTCATCATCCTTCTGGTGCTATCGGGATATTTTGTAGAGCTTGCTCTCTGGCTTGAGTAGTTACCAGATGATGCCATTTACAAAATTCATAAAAGCTTAACCTGGGAAAATACCGCAATGAATAAAAATAACCTTTATTGCATTTCTTTTTCATTTGATATTTACTTTTCTTTCTTTAACCTTTATTTATCCATCTGTGGACTAGACCAGGAGTCCAGAGCTCCATAGCCAGTTTACACTTAATTAAACACTTGAATAGGAGTCACTATGAGGGTGTCTCACAAATCTACTTCTTATGTAACTGTCTTAGCTGTCAAACAAGGTAAAATAATTTGATGAGACACCGCAATTTAACAGATAACATGAGGGATCTAAGCTACCACACACAACTTGCTTGTTCTTCTGAGTACTTGCATGTAATGACTTCTGAGTGCCTGATTTCTGAGGGTTTGTCTGCAGCAGATCCCTGTCTGAGCTGGCACTTAATGCTGATTTCATTAAAAAGCATTTAGTATTTCTGTGAACGCCTGAGTTCAGAACTGAAGTGGCCTTGGGTCAGTTTACCATTACTGTTAATTATGCTAAACTGCAATAATATTTTAATCCCAATTAAAACACACAGTTTCAGCATTAAACAGGAGTTTAATGCATGGTAGCTTTTCTGCCACAGATATACATTAAGCATATGTACAGATACATTCATTACTACTAGGTGAGTGAAGCTGAATTTGCAAAGCAGTACTAACCAGAGGTAACTGCTTGCATGCATGCTTTAGGAGTTAAACACTGGATAAGAAGGGTAAATTAGCCTCCTTTTTCTGGGCAGGAGGATGCATGAACACAGCTGCAAGATTTGTTAAAGTTAAGCTCTCCTCCTTGTAACTTGCTCATGTGTCGATAGCTTTCTCTAATTTATCCTGACTTTCTTTCCTGTTCCCAAATAGATGGGCTTTCAATCTTATCATTTTCATTTGTTTGTTTATTTGTTTGCTTTCTTTGTAGGAAAATGTTATTTCAACTGCCTGGTGTAGGTTATTTCCCCTAACAAGCAACTGTCAATCAGATACTAGTTGAAAGAGACAGGTTATCCTAGGAAAACACAGCTTCCCTTGGATTTCTCTGCTCAGACCTCTTTCTGTGCTGTCTCTGAGGGGGCTCAGGGTTGATTGGGACCTGAATTTTGAATGAACAGACCAGGGGAGCAAGCACCCAGTTCTACTGAAAATGCTGAAGCTATCTGCTCCTTCTTTTAGCATAGCAGAAGCCCCATCTGCTTCCAAAATTAAAATATATGCGTGCTTCTTCATAGAAAATGCTACTTTAGTAAAGGTTGATATAAGGGTTTTGTAGCCATGAACATATAGTTAGAAAATATGCACTTCTTTAGCAAAACTTGCAAAAATTGTATTTTGAAATATAAGCTCTCTACATGTCCTTATTTTAGTGCTGGAGCTTAGTGTTACTGTATGTCATGGTCACTTCTTATTTGATTCCCCGTGTGTCATACAGTACATGTGAAATGAGGAGGCTTCTGATTCTTTCAAGGTTTTTCATTTGATGCAGGAAACGCTTTCAATCCTCTTTAGTAAACAGATCTTTAAAAGGACATCTCTGTAAGTTATGTCTTTTACTGTAGGACATCAAACTGTTTTAACTCCACGATGGCATGCAAGGGGTAACTGCAGCTGGCTCATGATGTCACCACAAAGGGAGTTCAGTGGCAAAACCTTTTGCTAAGACCAGAAACCATTTCATTCCCTCCATGGTTCCTCCTCTCACTTGCAGGATAAATCAGTGCTACTTTAGTTAAAGGTGAGGGTGTTCCTGCAGCAGAAAACCATTTTAAGATGGGGGTAGGGTGGGTAGAATCAAGGCCTAAAATTGTATTGCACGCTTCATTTGAGGGAAGCAGTGGAGAAGGAAGATAATCCATTCAGTTGTCCTGTTCACCCATAATGGAAGACTATTTACATGAACCAGATAATTTTTTTTCCTTAAATAGTCTTTTGATGTTTCAGTCTTCTCATGTTTTACTCAAGAAAAAAGTAATTATGAAAAGTTTAAACTTTCCAGGTATATTTGGCAAAAGAAACAAAAATATTTTTCAGAAGTTTCTTATGTTATGAAGCACCTCGCTTGCACAGAGCATAGTTAGCCACTGGCAACTAGTCAAAAATAGAATATTGGGAAGCAGATGAGAAAAAAATAATGGCAACAATAATTATAAAAGCAAAATAAGCCAGTATACGTCAAAGCAGTTAAAAGAACATGAGGAACGTGGACAAACAAAACTGAGCCTAAAACATCTGAGAAGAAAAGCTAGAAAGACAGGTAAGTTAGCAAAGTTGTAAATGGCTCAAAAATCTGGATGGATTTTAGGAGAGTGTCTGTGAACAAGATTTAGCAGTCTGTTCTTGCCTTTGCTTTTGTTCTTTAGTAACACTTATGCTAGATACAGTGAATAATGCCACTTAGTACGTTTATCTATCATGATACATAGGCTTCACATAAAAAATTTAGGTCCAAAGTTTTACATCTGCTCAAGTCTTTCCACTGTCCATTACTGGAGCATAGGTAACTTCCCCTCAGTTGCATTTTCTTCAGTAGATTTTCTTCGAATGTGGTTGAACATTCAAGCATCTTCATTTCACCTATATAATTTTTAAGAGCCTGGGCTGTGTTGGAGATGCTTAGACTCCAGCAAAGGAAAGGAGCAAAATCTTAGATTGCACTTTGGGCTGGAAGAAGATAAAAGCAGACAAGAAGCACTGCCATAATCTGGTCATCCTGCTCAGATAGGGAGGCCACTGTGCTTTGAATCAGCTGTAGGAATCATTACCAGAAAAAGAATAATTTTTCTACTTATTGTTCCTAAATTTCAGGTTTAAAATCCACTAAATAAAGTTTCCTTTTCTCTCTTCTCCCCATGTTGTTCTTCGTTTCTTGTCAATTTCATGACAGTTTGTGTATTTCAGTCTCACAATACAAGAAACACCAAGGACATTGTGGGGTGTTAGAGTATAATGAAAAGGATTATTATGGGTTGCTGCTGTTGTTTCTCTGTTAATAAAGAATTAGCTATTTGAAGTAAAGGACATTGTATGGAGATTCACTATGTAACAGAGTTATCAAGGAGAAATAATGCAGCAGACAATGATTGTTTCATAACTCATACAGAAGGCTATGATTAAATCTCATGATATGATTTATTGAATTCTGAGAGAAAAAAAAACACTAAGGCAAGGTACTAGAATAAGAAATACTGAATGGACGATGATTTACAGACAGTAAGAAACTGCATCTGTGCTTCTGCCTCAGATGTCAGCCTCGGTCATCTTACAGATATGCATTTGCCAGTATCATTAAAGGAAAATTAAAAGTCACTTCCAGTTTCTTCAGTATAGTGGCTTTGCATTTAAAGAAGCTGATGACTCATGCAGTGTTTACTTCATCAGGGAGTCTGACATTTAGAAGGATGCATTTAGTAAGAGTGGTTGTATGGAGGAGGAAAATTCATTTCTCTTAAAGACACTTATCTTATATGTTAAGCATCAGCAATATGTTTAGATCCATGCTAGAGATTATGTCTAATTTTCTTCTCAGTCACACCTGTGTTAATCAGAAGTGATTCTAATGGCAGGCAGTGAAGTGACTTGGTAAAGTGTCAGGGAATGGGAGCTTTCAGTTTATGTGTTGTTGCTGCTATTGGCAACAGCCAAATTTTGATACATTTATTTTCATTAAACAGAGACTCAATGCATTAGGTGTACAAATAAAAGATTTTATTTAACATTGGAGAACTTTTGCCCTAAATTTTCATTTATTATAAAGTGAAATAAAGGACTGTGGAGAGGCTGGCTACAAAACACCATTTCCCTCTTTTTGTGGTTTGGGAATAAGAATTGTTATTCTTGACTTTTTCAGTCACACATCAGGTTGACATTTTAGTACAGCAAAGGGGACATTTCCTTCTACTTTTAAAGATTTAGCTGGTCGGTTTCTCAGGAATTGTTTTTTTATTAGTACAACAGCAGCAAGGGCTGCAGGACCGATTTGTTTTAGAAGCTAAAAAATTCCCTGTTCATGTGCCAGAGAAGCATATTTTCAGCAGCAGAGAAGGGAGACATCAGTGCCAAAGCTGGGATGGACAAGGACTGCATTTCTGGGAGTATCATGTTTCCTTGGTTGTCACTGCTTGCAAGAGGAGGCAAAGCTGTGTGAATTGTGACACATTCATCTGTTGTAGCAGTTTTCTAGCTGCTCTTTTTAGTGATCCTGAGATGGTCTTTACTGATTCCGGGGAAGGAAGTTTCTGCCATGCCTTCTTCTGCCTAGAAACATAATCAAAAAGTCAAAAAAGAAGGGCTGTATTTGTGTAATCTCTAAACACAGGTGGAAGTTTTGATGTTACAGCGAGACCCAGGCCTGATCAGTCTTCATAACAGAACTACACATTTAAAGTTCGTTGTAATTGTCTGTTTTCCTTTCCTACTTTCTGCAGAAAAATCTCTCTCTCTCTCTCTGAGGAAAAGAAACCGTGTAGTTTAACTAGCTTGAGTTCAATTTTCTGGTGGATCAAAGAATATCTTTCTAGCACACTAGGGAGAAACACAGGTGCTGCTGGATAGATTATGCAAAACAGCCATGTAAAGAAACACAGTAAATCCTTTTGCAACCCTAATTGCTTTCATTTAACACAGGTTCTAGAAATCGAACAGCCAGAGGACTTGGTGGTGATACCTACCACATGCCCTCTCGGAAAACCATGGATCTCCTCCCAGCTCACCTGTCTTCACACCTCACAAAAAGTCTGTCAAAAGATCTGCCAAAAAGATCTGTCTGTCAAAAGTCTGTCAAAAGTTCTGCCCCAAATCATGGGCTCCTAATGGATTCATTGGTTCAGAAGCAAGATGTCACACCACTCATTCACAAGAACTATTCTGAGTAACCTAATTAACCAAAAGAAACCATGCTCTGAGTGGCTGCTCCTTTACTGGTGTTCTTGATGGCCATCTCACTTTATCCCACATTTTCACTCTGTCCCATACATAATTGATAAAGTATTATTAAATCATGTAAGAACCAGACTCTTCAGCATTAATACATTTCTACATGAGTCACTTTAATTTTCGGCTCCCTAATGATTTCCTTTACATTACAAGATCGTAGTTTCTGCAGGTTGTGTTGTATATGTCTTCAATTTCTTAATATGTACAGAGTCCATATGGTCCTTCTCAAGTGGATAAATAAAAACAAAAATAAAAATTTTTTCTGATTTGTCCCTGCTGCATTGAGACGATGGTTGTTCTAGGAGTGATCTGAAGCTGTGGGTGGTCTGCAGTGCCCTCCCATGGAGCCACATTGCCTTTATAAACCTGAGTCTGGTTGCTCTGAAAGTGGGCACTGCCAGTCTGCACCAAGTTCAACCTCAGGTTGCCCACAAAATGCTTGTGGACTCTCCTACAAGGTAAGCAATTATTTTTGGGTCTACACAGCCTGGACAGACAGCCTTTGTGCTAATTTTCAGCTTCCATACACATTAAATTTATCTAAGATGCAATATGCCTGTCCACACCACAAATGATTTTTTTCCCCAGGGATCGTAGTTATTATGTACCTACTCAATGTTGTTGTTCTTCTCCAGCGAAACAAGGGTCTTTGCTGAAAAGCAGGAAATAATCTGTATAGCTCTTCCTCTCTTTCAGCTTTCTTAATCATTTCAAACAATGAAACCTGATGACTTCCTGAAAGTGCTCTTTCTCCCCCCTTCTTTCCCTTCCCTATGTAGCTTACATGGCTTTCATCATGTACTTTTTAGGGTGAATGGAAACATCATATAGGAGAGAGCTGGGAGGGTTGCAGGCAGTGCCTGGTAGCTGTCAGCAGGCGGACAAGTGGGTGTAAGGACTGACCTGCCAGGGGTAGATTTGACATGGAAAGTCTACCCTTTTTAGGTTCTGCCTGGATTAGGTAGGTGAGAATAAATCGTCACCTGAGGTATAACTAAGAAACTGGGAAGAAATAGTCAAACTGGAAACTTCATAGAGTGGAGCTGGTTCCTTAATACAGCTGAGAGAGGTACGTGGGAGAGCGGGGAGAATTAGTTTGTTGGTAAACATTTAATGCTGGAGTTAAGGATGGAGGAGGATGGAGTTTTAAGCTAGCTAAAAACTGCCAAGGGACATCAAAACATATTTTATAAATTGAGAGCAGGCTCAGATTTGTGGGATTGAGACAGCCTATGAATCTGACTGCAAGCTTGCTTTTCCTATATGGTGTAGACGAAGCCATGATGTCTGCACTAGGGGTTGTTCCAGGACAATTACTCAGACAGTGAGGTCCTCCAGTGAAATACCTCCAGGTATTTATTCTGTGCAGACCAAGTTTTGGAAATATTTCTTGTTTTAACTATGTTTTTCAGGATTCTTTTTTCTTTAATGATGTGTTCTGTCTGCACAGTGCTGGCAGCCTAACTTGTTTTTTTGCTCTACCCTATCATGGTTTCAGCAGAAGTAAAGAGCAATACAAAAGTCAGCAATAACAAATAGCTCGGGAATGGAATGGCAAGAATGAAAGCAGTTCCCATTTGGCTGTCAAGCACAGAACATGGATCAGAGATAAGTGTTTGCCTTTTTTTTTTTTTTTTTCATATAGCTGTATTAGAGTGCAGCACAGAGAATTTCATGTTTGCCTGTAAAAATTCATGCCTTAATTAGAAAAGCAGCCCCCCTCTTCCTCCTTGGTATTTTGGTTTAAATTGCAAGGAGTGATGATTTGAATCTGATTCCTCTTCATGAGGTAAACAGCTAAATGAATACTAGTCCAACAGTATTGAGGAGTTACTGCCAGAGTGGAGATGCTCAGGGTGGATCTGTAAGATACAGAGAAAGTAACCCAGACTGAACAGGGTGTGTTGGGCAGCAGCAGGACAGCTCTGGGACAATCCCTTCAGGTGTGTTTTTTATTATGGGTACAAAACATCAGATCAGTCTGCAACCCCACCAAATGCAAATTAAAAAATACTTCTCACTCTGTAAAATGTAACTATTGACAGCTACCACAAAACCAAGGAAAAATATAAAGTCATAACTCTTCTTAAATAGCTTTCACTTCTAGAGATTTAAGGATATATTCCTCTTTTGATCTTGAAATCTGGAGAAGAAACTCAGTCTTTTCCCCAAATCCCTTTTTCTCTGGGATTGCATAATTTTTTTCCCGGTTCACTGCCTCAGTGTACCAGTTAACTTATAGACAGGAATAGCTGCTGCAGTCACGTCCTGGCTGCCTTATAAATATCCACTGCATCTTCAGTGTTACACTTAAGATCCCTTTCTGTGGGTGAAGAGAAAAAAAACCCTTCTACCCAAAGCCAAGGGCTTATTTTTAGTATATTTATAATCTTAACAGTCTAATCAAAGAGTTATTACTAGTCCAGAAGTCATTGCTGAGTCAGAAAACAAACATGTTAGACGCACACTTCTGACCCTCTGCCCCTTCCCTGCTGTACACTCACCACCTCCCTTGAGCCCAGGTCGCAGGTTGGTGGCTTCAGCCCTGGGGAGGTGGTGGTGTGCTGGGGAACCACCTCCCAGGCCCTTCCCAGGGTACTGTGGCACTGGAGGGGGGCATTTCTTCACCTGCTTTGCCAGCAGAAGAGTGATGTTGGTGATTTCTTGTTCCTCACTCCAGGCTCCCAGCGGGGCTATCTTTGTGCATCTTCTGCCGTGCTTAACCCCCGTTTCTGTCTTTGCAGGCTGTAATGTCACACCAT
The DNA here is from genome assembly GCF_964034855.1 of Anser brachyrhynchus. NCBI lineage: Eukaryota > Metazoa > Chordata > Aves > Anseriformes > Anatidae > Anser > Anser brachyrhynchus. The sequence continues at coordinate 68,268,537 of NC_137698.1, forward strand.
GTGTGCATATCCCCTACATTTAGTATCTTGCCATGTTGGATACTTGCAATTTGTTCATTATGCTATAGCTGAGGCCAGTTTTGCACAGTTCCCAATCCAGGTCTTTAATGTGGTCATGACATGAACCAGTGTGGGAGGCTCACATCCTGTAATGTCCAGCACTAGCCCGTGACCTCTCTGTTGTTATCCCTTCCAGCACTGCTCTGCACCCATCCTGGTCATTCCTACGGTCACATCGTGGCTGCTTTCCTCTGCACAACGTGGTTAGCTTGGGGTCATGAATATTTCATGCTACACCAGATAGCTACTTATTACTCCCAGCCACATAAAAATTACTAGACATGGAGATTATTCAAACAAGTTGGGAATTAGCCACCTGGTCGTTAGAAAAATTGCTGTTACAGCTACACAAGCTACACCAAAACTCAGATAAAGCCTGATAAGCCTCATACCTGCAATCTTGCAAGGTTAGGGGGAGGTTTGTGGCCTGTTAGCAGCAATGGCAACATGGCATTTACTGGGCTACAGGGCTGCATCTAGTCTTTCAGCCAGTATTATTAGCTCTTGCTGTTTTGCACTTTCTTTTTCACAGCAAAATGTCATATTGGCAGGTTCATCCAAGAGCCCTTAAATAATTCAAGAATGAAGTGAATGTTCTGTTAAAAATACACACATGCAAACTCATCTTAAAGGCAACTACTTTCTCTGAAGACTGAGGTCTGTGATCATTAAAATCCAGTTACAGTGGTGCTGGATGACTGTAAGACAGTGATAATATTGCTGTTGCGGAGGCAACTAAAACCTTTCAAACTTCTTGAAGGGGGTTGTTTGGGTAATTCACGATATCAAAAAGCCTCTTGCCTTAACACTGAGCCACAGCAAGCCCCACTCACAGCAATCTGGGTTAGAAAATGCACAGTAATTCTGCTAAAGCAATGACAGGTCAGGTTTAAGGGGCTCCAGCTACCACCCACCATCTGTAATGGTATGAGGATGCTCTTTCCAGACCTTGGCCGAAAGTCATCCTCCTCCCCTAATGTCTATTTTTCTTTGTGTAGTTTTATGGCATACCCCAAACTCTGAAATGACTGGTATTAAAAACCAAACCAAAACGACAACAAAAAAGCCACCATAACAAAACAAAACAACAACAAAACCCCACCATCATTTAAACTGAGGAGGTGCTAATCTTTGGTAGGAAGGCAGGGTGAGAATGGTGATGGGGAAGGAAAGGGGCTAGGGCTGACCACTGCCCAGCCTGGCTCAGCACCATGTGGGTGCTTTGCTTGCTGCTGTTAATGTTTTTTAGCTGAGTCTGATCAGTTTGACTGAATGAGGTCAGGGAGCAGCCAGCTGAGTAGTGTATGCCAGGTAATTTGAAAGGGTGCCAGCTCTTCCCAGGGAGGTGATGGGGAGAAGGTAATGCTGAGCTGGGGGACCCAGACGAGCAACAGCCAAGGAGAGATGTAACCAGACCCTCCAGCTAAAATAAAAAGTCATCAATTAGAAGCTGGGAATACAGGGGTCAAACAAAATACAGATTTAGTAGAAAATGTTTAAATTTCATTGTTCTGCAGCAGGGTATATTTTCTTTGTTGTGGACAGTTGTTTCTCTCTTTCATCATGAAGAGGCTACAGCACATCAAGAGCTACACGGCAGTCTCTGCAATCCACTTAGATGGAGACACAAATTATAATTTGTAATTATATAAACTCATAATATTAGCCTGCACAGGGTAATCACATGCCTCAGCAGCTGGTAATTGGTACTTGTCGCGAGCCTCCAGGTTGCCGTTGGGAAATGGGGACTGGCATCACTCATGGAGCAGCTGCAGCTCCCATGGAGATTTGGGGTCAGCTGAGATGCTTTTAAGGGGCGGATGTGCTCCTGTGCAAAGGCAAGGGCAGGCTCCAAATCAGTGAGACCAATATGCCTCAGAAACATTTAGAAGTCAGAAAGCAGTCTCAAGAGCAAAAAAAAAAAATGTGTGCTCATATAGTCTCTTCTTTCTCTCTCCCTCCCTCTTTTTTAAAGACAGCCTCCTTTTCTAGAGTTGATTTATTGCTTTTGAACCTACTAAACTGTGCTGAAGCCTAAATTCAGGATGAATTTATGAGATTGGAAACATACTTGCTTCAGTTTTCAAGGTGTTAAACCTCAGTGTTTTATGATATAAATATACTATATACTATCATATCTGTTCATAAAGTAACAATGTGATATAAACATTCTACTTTTTAATATAATGATTTAGATTACTTTTAATTTTGTGTAATAAAAATAATTTTATAGATATGTAAACCTAGATACTTGCTTCAAATTATTTTTATTATTATCAGCCTCGAAGAGGTGAATTTTTATTTCCCCTTTTACCATAATTCTATTAAACTGTCAACATGAATTACTGGGAATTAACAATTAGATCATTATTTAAGTAATGATTTTTCATTCCCTCTTTCTCTCCCTCTTTTTTTTTTTTTTTTTTAAGAGAAAGCTATCTATCTCAACATGCAGCGGAATGTGAGAAATAAATCTCAGATGTATTTATTAGGAATGAAAAAGCATTTTAATTTCCTCTTTCTGCTGTATACAATCTTGAAGTTTGCTGGAAAAGCTGCATGACAAAAATAGCAGTAAAAGGAAGATGCTGTCTGGTTAATGTTTGTAAAGTATTCTAAAGTCCTCTTGAACAATTTTGTTCATTTTATTGAAAACATAAAGAACATATTTTAATGCATTTCCATTAAAAATTAGTTAAACCATCATTTTAGTTATCTGTGGTTTACCACTTCTACGACAATACATTAACAAAAAGAGAACGCTTTCTCTGCTTCTTGGATAACCTTTGCTGTAGTGAAGACCCATATTATCTTTATAGCAGAGGTAATCGGCTATGACTGCAGGTATAACATACAACTGAACCATATTTTTCAAATCTTCATGAAAGACATGCTTGATGGGTATGTGAGAAATCAGGAAAAGCAGCTCTGTCTGGTGGTGCCAGCAGTGCAGGTCAGCTTTGGCAGCTGGGCTAATTAACTGCATTTAGGGCACACCTGTCCTAGTTCTGCCATCCAAGCCACCACCCCACTCTGTCACATATAGAAATGCGTTGGACATCTCTGGCCAAGGCCACCGTGCTCGCTGCTGGCACTGCACAGGGTAGTGTGTGTGTACAGGGAGCAGTGAGTCTAGAAGATAAAGAGCTGGGCCGGGGTCAGATTAGCATTTCTGCTTTGAGATTTTATATGAGTTGTTACTCACATATATGATTTAGAGATTTATACTGACGGTTTGGTCTTCATAGCTGATGAATTAAGTGGCAAGAGATAGTCACAGAGGCTGCATTCATAGTTTGTGAGATGCACCATGAGTATCTTTTTATTATTTTTATTTTTTTATTTTTGTCAGTGTTACTGTCTGCTTGGATTTCTGACAGTTGTTTTTTGATTGTGAGGTATCTGAAGCGTAAGTTATTTTAGCATCACAAAACAATACCAGCTGCACCCTCAGTAAGCTGAACTTCTGATACGTTATCTTGCTTTTTTTCCTGTACCATTGCTGCAGTGTTATCTCAGCAGTGAGGCAGATTTTTCTTTTCTTTTCTTTTCTTTCCTTTTTTTTTTTTTTTTTCCTTAAAGCGATGCCTTTCTGGCATTGTGACAAGCATTCTGTGAAAAATGCAGAACTGATAAAAGAATTTATTTACTGATAAGCCTGTTTCATTCTTGCTGTTTTACCAGAACAAACAAAATTACTTTGTGAGCTTGAGAAATAATATGTTATTTAGTTCCTGAAAAGTAGAACAAAGTAGAGAAATCACTGCATTAAACACAAGTCGCTATGAGAGAACTGGGACCTGCACTGAAATATTATAAAACTCAGCTGCTTTTTAGTCACTCAGAACTGGGGAATTTGACCAAGACATTTTTGTTTTGGTGTGTTGCTGATCAGGAGGGCATTACTCATGTCTGCATGGCACGCGTGACTCCACATTGCCTGTGCCAGTCCCTTACCTGGGGACCTTCCACCCTTTTCTGGACAAATTTAGGAAAAAAGAAAAAAAAAAAAGTGAAGTAGTGTTAACAGAATCACAGAATATCCCAAGCTGGAAGGGACCCACAAGGATCATTGTGCCCAACTCCTGGCTCCACACAGGACCACCCCAAAATCAGACCCTATATCTGACAGCATTGTCCAAACGCTCCTTGAACTCCCGCAGCTCGGTGCTGTGACCACTGCCCTGGGGAGCCTGTCCCAGTGCCCGACCACCCTCTGGGTGCAGAACCTTTCCCTAACACCCAGCCTGACCCTCCCCTGTCCCAGCTCCATGCCGTGCCCTCGGGTCCTGTCGCTGTCCCCAGAGAGCAGAGCTCAGCGCCTGCCCCTCCGCTCCCCTCGTGAGGGAGCTGCAGGCCGCCATGAGGCCTCCCCTCGGCCTGCTCTGCTCTGGAGTGAACAAACCAAGGGACCTCAGCTGCTCCTCATATGTCTTGCCCTCCAGACCCCTCACCATCTTTGTAGCCCTCCTTTGGACATTCTCTAATAGTTTTATGTCCTGCTTATACAGTGGTGCCCTGAACTGCACACAGTACTTGAGGTGAGGCCACACCAGCGCAGAGCAGAGCAGGACAACTCCTACCCTCGACCGGCTGGCAGTGCTGGGCCTGATGCACCGCAGGGTTAACAGCTGGTCCTCCTGCCTGCCAGGGCATGCTGTTAGCTCATAATCTAAGTTTCCAAATGTACCCAATCAATCTGCTAATCCAGGACTGAGGGGGTCCTCTTAAAGAATCCATGTAAACAACCTGAGGAAACCTGTCTGTAGCTGATAGTTTGTGGGTGTTATTATCTTGAGGCTAAGCCACATACTTAGGTCACGTAATTTTCCTCACCTACTTTGTGGAAAGACAGCCCAGCTAAAATAGCCCTGAAATAGCTCAGATTATCTCAGCTGCCTGAGCACTGCAGGAGATGAAGAGTAATTAAATGATCCATTAATAGATTTGGGTTGTAATTAAAACCTTATTTGGATATAACTATGACTATGTGATTGTGTCTTTAACTAACATGTCCTAGCTTATGTATCTGAGCCCTGTGATGCTTTGACAGTGAAGCGTCTTTCCAAATCTTGCAGAAACCCGTGTGTCGCTGCTGGACACCACTAAAGCTGTTATTCCTTGTTGAGCTATGTCCCGTACCTCCTTCACTGCTGTCTGACGGGTTCTAGCAAAAATCCCAATTCGGTGCACTATCTTGGGACAGTAGAAGCCAAAATCTGTTTCTTGGCATTTGTGTCTATATAGCATGACAGTCTTATACAAAGCTGGAAGAAATGCTGTCTCTAATGAGACACTGCTGCTCATACCCCGTGACTTCCCACCACAAGAACACATCATTCTGTTTTTACAAGGCAGGGATTTCAAAGCCCATTGACTTCTTGGTTTCCTTCTATCTGCTGCTTTATTCTCCCGAAGCTCCCCAGGGACTGATGTCAGTCGTTCATGGCAATGACCTTCTCGTTTTCAATTTTCTGCTGCACGAAATGTCAGTATGGGAAAACCTGGGCTTTGCTGGTACTGTTGTGCAATTTATCAGGGGTCCATAGCAAGGAGCCTGCTGTAAGCTGGAATGGTGGCCCACAGCAGGACCACACAAAGGAGCATCCCCAGCCATGACTACTTTTAGGCTAAATCATACTGTTTCACACTGCAGAACAATTATTTATATGACTTTTTTTTTCTTTAGTTCTTTTATTCTGAAAATTCCATCTATTCAAAAGAAAAAAAAAAGACAAAAAGAATGCCTTTGAAGCTAACCAATGGTATTCTAGTTTTAACAGAAAATTAGTGCATGGTGAACTGTTGACAGCAAATAATTTATTCCTTGAATTGAGCTCTTTTATGTTTCCCACTTGCCAGTAAACAGATGATGACAATAAAATCCAGAAATGTGTATGTCACTCATACACAAATCATCAAAAGAGTATTTTATGTGGATAAAAAACAACCCAGAGACTGATCTGGCCATGAACTGTATCCTGCAGGACTGTTTTGCATGGTTAATATTCTCAGTTACTATGATTTTTCTTAGAGACACAGGTACCTTACATGCTGTTCCTGACGAGCATTACTTTTAGGAGCAGGGCCTGATGCAGATAGGTGTAGCTGGAGAATTAAACTAATTGCCAGGAAGATGTGCTGAAATAGCAGCAGTAGCTAAGTTAAAATTCATATGCTAAGAAGGCTTCTTGAAATAAATCTAAAATAATGTACCTCATTTAAGTTTTAAGTGATTTTTTAAAGTATTAAATGCTTAACTCCTATCAACATGATTACAGCACCTATTATAAATGCAAAGTTTAACACTGCTGTTAATAATGAGAGAAGAGTGTTATTACTGGTGTTATGGTTAATGGGACTTCTATTAGGGAGATTTTCAAGAACTGGCTAGATAAAAGCCTGTGAGGAATGATTTAGGATGGTCTTGCCTTATCATAGAGAGATGCACTAGGGAAATTTCTGTTTTCTGGGAGTCTTTCTGCAGAGAGGAGATTTGTATACAGAAGGTCAAATAACACAAAGCCTGGACATGGTGAGCCAAGTAAACCATACTGAGACTGCTAATAGTCAGCCCAGCCAGAAGGGCCAGTTGGGCTTAGGATCGTGACAACTGCAGACAGTCCTCAGCCAGAACAAATGCTGGGCGCCACTACAATGAGTTCAGTCTTACTCTCCGATCCTTTGCAAAGCTCTCAATGAACTTTTCATCCCTTCGTTTAAAAAAAAGAATCAACATGGCCAATGAAATAGGATGATTTTTGCATGTAAAATAATAGCTAATACTGGCATTTGAAGGCAAGATTGTTATCAGATGAACAACTACTGCAGTGTTCATACTACGTTTCTCATTATGCACTTATGTACATTTAATATGGATCTATCGGGCTATGAAATATGCCTATAGCACTAAATATGTTGACCAGGATTTCTCAAAAGAGTAATTTTCTACAGAGTTCTTCAAAAATGCAGTCTGAAATCACTTTGCTGCTCCTATTTAGAAAAAGGGACAGACTTTTTATTTCATAGAAGATTAATGTGTAGTCAGAAGGAAGAGAATGCTTATATTTGGATCATTCTTCACAAGCAAAAAACTGACTTTGTTTCGTGGTGATTGCCTTTGTTTGATAAATAGTTCCTGGCTGAAATGGAATACGTAAATATTTAGGGACATAAATAACTCTGTCATGGTAATGACTTGTAGACAGTGATATATCAATGCTATTATGGAAATTTGTGTTCAGCATCATAAACAAAGGCTAAGCACTATAATGTAGGAGGGTATTTCAGTATAAAAATTCCAGGGAGCAAAAGTTTTTATGTACATGCTGCAGATTAGTGTAAATTTCCAAACTTTGAGGTGGTGTCAAAGAAACTGGGTCTACAAGTGTGCATACTGCACCTGCTCAGACCTTCCTTGGAGCTGCTCTGAGTATGGCTGTGAGAGGACAGAGTAGGGATAAGTCCTTAGTAAAGAAGTTATATCAGATGGGCAAAGAACTGCCCCAGGGAGAGATGGTAACAGGTAGTCTTAGGTTTATGGAAGACGACCCCTTTGAGCAGCTAGTGCTCATTGCTGACCTGGGCTGGCTTTGTGCAGATGAGGCAAAATCATGGGGAAAACTAGTACAGAGGTGGATTTGGGTATCAGTTGAAGAACTGGCTGGCTTGTCATTCTAGGGAAATGGGAAGGGATTTGTACTCCATCATGAAGAATCCAATACCACAGGGCTTGCGAGACTTCTGCAGTAATTATCCACTGGAAAAAACAAGGTGAAGAAGACATATTTTTGGCTGAGGGTGATTGAAAGCTGCTGTTGTGAAAACACTCGCATTGCCCAGGAGAAAAAAGTATTTTGATTAGGGATAGAGATCAGAGATGTTGTAGGTCCTTGTGAAACCTCTTGTACATCAAAAATTCAAAGAATAAAAGGGATGAAGAGTGGATGTGTGAGGTCTGTCCTTTGGAGGGCTCTTCTGTATTTTAGCCATGGAAAACTAATATCAAGAAAAAAAACAAAAACAAAAACAAAACAAAACAAAAAACAGCAGAATTACTGATGAATTTTAGTCAGTACATAGCTGGAGGATTAAGTTAGGAAACAGATAAACTTATTTTAACTTCAGTTTTTGATGAAAGGTCTGCCTTTTAAACAGATATTTTAAAGATCTCTGTGACAAAAAGAAAAAAAAATAGCAAAGAAAAGCCAACCTTGACCTGGAATTAAAATTATTTATAATTTAGAATGTTTAAAACTCCTCATTTGAAGCAGTCTAATTTATGGGTATTCTGTGAATTGGCTACACTATGACACTGCAGTCTCACATTCTTAACTTCTGGTGCTTGATTTTGCAAATGTTGGAATAGTTTTAGCACAGGTTTTGTTTATTTGTTTATGTTTTGGGTGTGAATGTATGCAATGTCTTTAAATGTATGTTACCATCTGGAAAGAGGGATGAAAGCCAAAAAAACACAGACGGCTCTCTTAAAAACTCCAGCCAGGACTTTTCAAATCACATCAAGGCTTACTGATTTATAGAATACACAATTGTTGAATACTGTGAAGCACATGGAGCCTGAGGAATGGTGAACTTTAGAGGAGATTTTAAAGATTCTCCAGGGATATTGAAATGAAAGTGCCTTCCCTACCCTGTTCAGCAAATTGTGTACACTGGGTTCAGACAAGTATTACTGACTGTGTTTGACCTCTGAAGATTACTGGTTGTACTTGGGATGTATTTTCACATTTCCAAAAGCCACTGTGAGCTCTCTTTCTTGTCAACAAACCTTCTCACTCTACTTTTCAACAAAAATTAACAGGGAACCCTAGAGTTATATACATTTATCTGAAGAAAGCAGATTTTTTTCCTTTCTCATTCTGAGAGTACAATTACCAGAATATATGATGCATCTTAAAAATCAGAATTATTTTATTAACTAAAATAGAATAATAAAAAAAAAAGAGGATAGCAAAAAACCAGGATTTATTTCAGCTTATCTTAAAACAATATGTGCATTGTTTTCCAGCAGCTGTATGCACTCTGTGGACAATCCAGTAGCCAAAGAAGATGTATAGAATATATCATACAATAGTCCACTGCTAAAATAACACTGCTTGAAGTTGCCGTTATGTCTCTTGACTTACCAGAGCTGAGCAGTTTAGATAGAAGACATAGGTCTCTGTTTATTTGGAGCATAGGAATATGTCTTTCTTTTTTTATAAAAGCAGTTTTGAACTTTGGTTGCTAATTTATTCATGTGTCATATTGCCTTTCCTCTCCAGTGAAAGCAACATGTGTTCATCTTCTGAACATGACCATGTGCTGTAGGAAACTGTGGAGAATATATGTATACAGTGTCTTTCAAGAATTTCTGGGCTTTTTTTCACATGACTTTTTTTCTTTTTTTTTTTTTTTTTGTCTCCACCTCTGAAGAGAATAAGCGGTTTTGAGTTCAAATAGCCAATTTCATTTACTCTCCACCTACACTGTTGGCACAAAGCTTCTTTTCTTTTTTTTCCCCACACTTGTGCTAACCTGAATAAGGAATCCCTGCCTGAGCAGAGGGATCTGTGATTAACCTTCTCAAAAAAACAAAAAACAAACAAACAAAAAAGCCAACTAAAAATAATTTGATGAAAATTTATTTAACGGAAACTTCCTCCCCTTACAGGAGCAGAAGGATAGTGTGCCAGAGAAAGCACACCATAGGGACATAGGGGTGTGGACTGGGATGGGAGATCCAGTATCATGTGGGGCACCACAGTTCTCAGCCCCAAATAGATGAGGATATGTGTGAAAAGTGCCCAGCTGTACATAAACAAAAGGTCATATTTTTTTCCTCTCTCCTCTGCTTTTTCTCACATGGTGGGGAGAGGAGCGCATCTGGACCAGCATGGTACCTCCCAGTGTTTATGACCTATAGTCACTAACAGTCCAGGTTAATCAAATGAGATATGCCTTGCTGAAAAATTATCTTACCCAATATTTTACCATCCTTTTCTTCTCTGTCACATGGCATAATTTGCATTTCTCCAGGATTTATGCAAAAGCCCACGCAAGGTATAACCAGAGTTATACTGTGTGTGAACATGGATACAAACAGTCATACCGTGGGAGGTCAAAGTCACAACAATCCTATGGCAGATGGGGTCCCACACCTCAGGGTTTAGGGAAAATTATGAAATCAGACTATAAAAACAAATATAAAGCTCTGAATTTTCAAAACTCAGTGAGGTTCTACTGCATTTTAATGTAATTTTACCAATATTAATAAATGCAATTTTTATCGATTGTATTTATATTACCTTAGAAATTCAATGTGTAAAAACTTCAAAGCAGGAATCCTTACAACACCTCCAAGACACAAGAGTTACTTCTGTCAATGGACAGCCAAAGCCAAGATGCTACTCATCCTGTGTGGCTGGGTCGCCTGCATGGTCTTTTGCAGCCAGTGAGGAGCATAACATATATCTCCAAGGAGGTAAACAAACAAACAAACAAAAAAAAACCCTTAATGTTGGAGTTGTTTGGTGTTTTTTTAAGAGTAAAAGAGATGATCCATGGTGGGCAGGGAAAGCCATCATTTTCTAGGCAAACTCCCCAGAAGTTTAGAAAGGGACTTAAGCATTGACTATAGTCAATGGCCTTAGGAAAGGAAGAGCAGCAGTAGATGAAGAGAAAGGTAATAAGGGAAAATAAAAGTGAAACAAACCAGACCTCTGCTAAAAGGTTTAAGTGTAAGACCCAACACACTACCAAGAGATGAAACACATCAAATCACTGTACCCAATAATTTTATCAAAGGAAGCAATGTAGTACAGCAGTTGAAAAGACATCTGGGGTGAGGGCTGAGCAAAAGTGAAAGAAGCTCTTTGTACTTGCTGCCCAAGTAGGCAGTGTGTACCCATACATGGGCAACAAAACAAAAAGAGAAACATCTTCTGTGGAAGGGACTCAAGACTGTGCAAGGGATGTGAAGTAATTTCTCAAAATTGTCCTTCTCATTCAGCAGTGGTGCCTACCAAAATTATGTTCTCTGGCAGGATGAACAACAGACCCCAGCGGGGAGTCAATGTCACTGTCCCTTGCTTTGGGAGCAGTCTGCTCTGGCAGAAATTATGGTCCCATCCATCAGCACTGAGCCTGTTCTTTGTCAAAAATCTGTGCCCATGCAAAGAAAGGTCCAATATAAATACTCTGCATAGCAGTTCCCCAGCTTTCACTCTTTGTCCTCTGAAATATAAGTTTTCCCATTTTGAGGGTTATGTTGCTACCATAATTGATGGTGAAATTTCAACACATGGGAATGCTGCAGCTAGCGCTAATTTAGGTGAGGGTACTGACAGATGTGCAACTACAGCAGCATGGCTGTCAACAGGGTTTTTTCTGTGGCCAACCATAGGAGGTAGTTTTGAAGAAGCCTGTGGTATTCAGGTTTCCTTTCAGCTGGCATCTGGCTACCCTTGGTATATCTACAGTTAGCAAGTTGTTGCATACCATTTTCTGTACATTTCCCTTTGCTGCTTTGCATTTTCGGTCTTTAAACAAACAGCCATTGTCTAGTGGGTCTCAATGTAGAAATAATCTGTGCACCAGAAGTAGAGATGTGGGTTGTGCAGGGAAGGGAGGGTGAAGAGCAGTTCTCCTTCAAGATAATTCTAGGTCTTAACGATTCCTTGTTACGCAGAATGACAACCTCTGTATAAAAATGGATGATTTACATTGGTATTTTTTTTCTAAAAATTGTATGAAACTGAATTACATCACATTTGCCCTAATCATTTATATAATGAAAACTAGTGTTGAATTTCAGCTATCAAGACAAGGTGTTTAATATTGCTTTCTTTAGCCATCAGGGAGGGGTGTTGTTGTTGTTGCTGTTTTTTTTTTTTTTTTTTTTTTTTTTGTTTCAGAGAGCTGACCATATTTCTGATGGATTTAAACCAGCAGGTGTGTATTTTGGTTGTTCAGTTCACACTCTGGTATTTATAGTTTCTGTTAGACTAATAATGAATCTTTGAAGAAGCCCATCTGTTAGGCTGCACAACCGCAACTTTGAAGACTTTAATTTCTTTTGAATTGCAATATTCTCAGCTGCACAATGAAAGACATCTTTTGATCAGTCCATAACATTATAACTTCTCTGCCAGGCTTATTGTACTTACAAATGTCTGATTTGTATGCTCGTGGTGCTTAGAATCTGCATTACAGAGTAACCAGTGTGGAAGCTTCACATATTCTCATGAGACCATCCCAGTCAAAAACAGGTGAAAGAGGGTGGGCAAACATCCCTTCAGATGGTTACAGGCTGTTCTTGCCTCAGCCAGCTGACACTGATAAATTGGCACTTGATAAATTCTCAGTAAGACTGAGGAAAATGTGACGTGAGGATGTTTCATGAGTACTTAAAAATGTGTCAAAGAAAACAGAATTACAGAATGGCTGAGGCCAGAAGGGTGAGGGTGCATTGCTGGTTCACTGCCATCTTGATGTCCACCAGCCCAGCCAGGTCCTTTTCTGCAGAGCTGCTTTCCAGCTTCACTGATGCGTGGGGTTATTTCTCCCAGATAGAGCATTTTGCATATCTCTTTATTAAATTTCATGAGGTTCCTGTTGGCCTATTTCCCTAGCCCATTGAGGTCCCTTTGGACAGCAGCATAAACCAAACCTTCTGTACCCCTCTTACCGCCAGGACCATACCCTGTGGGAGTCTGCCAAGTAGGACCTCAACAGGCCAAAATGAGGAGCAACTTTTAGATGTACAAAGCTTGTGCCATGTAAAAGGTTTAAATTCAACTGTAGCTACAAGGCCCTGAAATGGTGGATAGCAGCTCTAGGGAGTATGATGACTCTCTTGGCAGAGGGCTCAAGAAGTGAATTTTGTTCCTGTTATTGTTGGTTCTGCTTCTGAAGGCCTGACGATTTTTTACTCTCTCTTTATTCAGGCAACCGCCAGACAATGCAGTTTCTGAAGAACTTCTGACTCATGGGGTGAAGCCTGACATTGGGCCAGGATGAAAAAATTGGAAAAGTCTTCTGTGGGAGTCTGTGAACTGCCTTCTCTTCTGAGGGAAAATCTGGTTATATTTGCCCTACATTGTAAAAGTAGAATAATAAAGAGGAAAATGGGCTTAGTTAAAATTGACATTGCTATGATTAAGCAGAGGTAGGTTGTAGGAAAAAAATACTGAACCTTTTGAATAAGTCCATGCACTTTCAAATGACTTGTTTTTACATTTCCTGAAAGTAACTTAAAAGAAGAATAAACACCAAACAAATGAGAAGAAAACATTCTGGTTTAGTTGAATGGCAAAGAATTTATAGTTATTTTGTTGAAAAAAAACATTGTCTTATTTCAGGCCAATTAAAAAAAAAAAAAAAAACAACCAGCAACTTTTTTCTGTTGTTCAGCCATCAATCCAACAATATATTTATTCCTAAACTTCTCACTGTTCTTCAAAAACTGGGTATGTCTGAAAAAAAGAATAAGATATTTATGATTTATTTATTTATTTTTACACAGAAATATAAAAAAGCTCATGTGATATAGATCCAATTTACCTTAAGAATGCTTATATTTTTACTGTGGTGAACACTACAGAGATACAGGACTTGGACAAAAGATAATATAGTCTCTCACAGATTAAAAATATACATCATTTTAGTATAAATGATGTGGACATGCAAGATGCACGTTGGATGTTGAATGCAATTGGTTTCCTAAACAAAATTGGCAAGTGAAGCATAAGAGCTACAGCATCAAAGCCTCAAGAGAGCTTCTCTGCTGTACCTGCTGTCAATGAAGAAGTGTTATCTTTCACATTCAGACCATTTATTGCATTGGGCAGTCTAATTTTTACTCTGCCAAGTGATGAATATTCTTTTGCTTCTTTTGGGAGACTATTTGACAGACTAATACTCTTGTCCTCAAAATTTTTTTCTTAAAAGTCACCTCTGCTTTTCCTTTCATCTGTTATCATTGTGCCATCAATGATTCGTTTCCTTTTAGATAGTATCAATCTACCCAGCTAAATTTGCAGAGTCGTTTATTTAGGGAGTTTTGCTTTATGAAATGGAGTTAAGCAGGTGTTTGTTTTCAATGGTCTGATTTAGAGAAATCTCTCAAATCCATCAGATTTAATTTCTACCAAGTTAAATTCTAATATTTTTCTTTCTTAATATTTTGAAATTTCTTTTCAAGCAGATCATTTGAAAACTAATTTCAAATACAGGATTTCTCTATGAAAGCTATAATCTCTCTGGACAATACCCACAAGACAAGTTATACGAGGCTCTTTTGCGTTAATTATATTTCATCTAAGAGATTATCCAAGATACATGAGAAACACAAATAAACTTTGCATAGCTTTTGCCATATCCTTCATTCCTTCTAAGCACTTTCCAAATGATACCCAAAATATTATTCCAAACATCATTTCCAAATGATATTTCTAATAGTGTTTCCCCACTAATTGTGCTATGCAACAGAGGCATGTTCTGCATTGTTCATCTCTATTGCAATACATGTATTTTATCATTCAAATCCTTTCAGACACTGTCGTTTCTCTCCCTTACATTCTCAATCACATTTTAACACACAAACTGACGTCCACAGACATTTGGATGCACACACACTGCAGGCAACCTAAATGTCCAACTTCTCTTATTGCTGGGAGTAGAAAACTTCATGTAATGTTGTGATATTACCTTATCTACTGAGCCTGAGGAATTGGCCTATCTTTTATTGACTTTTATTACCTGTTGCACTTTGTTACCCATTGGGAGGGTAGGATATAGGTACCTGAGCAATGGGATTCCCTGACTTCTCTTTCAAGAAGGTGGAGAGACAGAGGAACCAATTCTGCAGCCAGCAACTAGAGACCTAAATAAAGTCATGAGGGAGATGGGTTGAAATTCTTGTTATAACAGACCATACATGGCACATATCTAAGCCAGTGCTCTAATCCAGACAGCAAGTGAGGCGTGCGCTTATGCATCGGTGTCGATTATGCTCTGAATTTTCACAGGTGTTTAAGAGAACTGGGACACCCAAGCTCCAAATTGGCCATGGGCTGTTCTTATAAAACATAAAACTTGGTGGCAGTTACAGAGTTTGTGCTCTTTGCCATCTCCTCTCTGTTGCCATCTTTGACGTTTTCGTTTTGAAGAGATAATTTTCTATGAACATTGAATATTGCTATACTTATAGGGTTGCTCTCAGATATTTAACTTTATTATTTTCTTAAAAAATAGCATTTTAGAATGCTATTTCAGTCCGTATGGACCTTTTAAAGAAGGTAGTGTTCAAGACTGCAACTTACCAACTGATATTGTAATGTTTATAACTGATTCAGATTCAACAGCGTCTTTGGTAACATATAGGGAGGAAAAGCCAAGTGGTTTATGTACCTAGAAGTTTATAATCAGATCCAGCTGGACCCAGAGTACATCTATAAAGAAAAGCAAAACAAAAAGTAGCAGCCAGGCAAAAGTCTGAGCAGTTTCATAAAACTGGCGATTACATTCTTTCAGCTGCAAACCTGACTCATTTTTACCCTCAATTAATGTTGAGGGGTGAAGCACATACTTAAGCAAAATAACATTGTAGTTTGAAAAGTTTTCTTTTTAATTGACTGAAATTTTCATACTGTTGGACATTTTTTTTTGTAGAATATCAGTCCACATTTCAGCAAATATGAATCATTAAAGCTCCACAAGCTTCAGCAGGAAGAGGTAATGCTCAAATTGATTTTGATGAAGGATTGAGTCTAGGCCACTGCTATGAAATTGTAATTTTGAAATTAGGCAATCTTGGCTAAAATACTGTTTTATTTCTCTGGTATACATTTAATCGATACAGTGAAATCATTACCTTTTTTAATTATTTTAATCAGGTGGCTTTCATTCCCTTTTAGTTACATTTCAAGAATAATTCCCTCTGCTTTATGAATCTGGGTTAAACCTTAACTTGTTTGCTGCTGCACTGTGGCATACCTGTTTGCAGCCTGTAAGTTAATGTCATCACTTTAAGAACAGCTGTAATATGGATGTCTGCTAACACACCAAATTGCTATGTTCAGAAGGGTTAGTTGAAAGCCTCAAATTAACATAACATACAGATGGCCTTCAATAAAGAGCAATAAAAGGGTTTGCGGTTCAAAAGTAATTTATGGCTGAAACTGTTGTCCCTGGCAACACACCTACACACTTTGTGGAATGTATTACTGTTTCGTCTGCCGGAAGGGAAAAAAAAAAAAGAATATTTAATGAAAATAAAGTTAAAGTATATTATTAAAAATGGGAGAGGAAAGAATTTGGATTAACATAGTCTTTCACTATTTTTGTTAATCCTAATCAAGAGTTATCATAGAAGTATCTGTTAAGTTTTAACTCTGTATAGTAGATGTTCTATCTTGAGAAGAGAGAATTAGAAGATAATAATTTGGGTCTTTAAATAACATCCCCACAGGAACATATCTTGAGGTGTTTCTAGATGTCCTTTTTCTCTTTTAAGATGAAAATTCAGAGCTGCTTTCAACGGTTTGTAATTGTATAGCTGTCAATTTTCCTTTGCAAACCGCAGGATAAAACATTAAAAGTAATATAAAAATTCATGAAAGATAAAAATTAAAATTATGAGCACAATGCTGACGAGGAAAGGTTATTACTGAAGCACTTTGATAAGAATATGTTCTCTGCATTTTTTCACCTGGAAATGCCAGAGTTTCTAGACTGAAACACACATAAATATTTACCGTGTGCTCCTGATAGCCGTGCGATAACTCTGTCTTGAAGCTTGACCCCATCATCTGCTATGTGTCACCCACTGGGTCTGTTTCTAATACTTTAAAACTCACCAACTTTAAAGCAGCACCAAATAAAAGTAAACAGAAGTCTTGCTTGTATATTCTTTTGTTTTCCAATGACTTCCCCACCACACTACTCGTTCTCTCTTCCCCTATCTGAGCGGTTACAGAGGTTTAAGGTTTAATTTTCTAACTGGCCTTGCACAAATATTTCCTTCTGGGTATTCGACACAGTGTAAATAGATAAATCTCATGTTTGGGCACAGAGGCTGTTCCCTGAGGATGCCCAGCAGACCTCCAGCTGTTTGGAGGCTGTGGGAGCTTTCCCTTGTTTTCCAGCTAGACGAAGCTTGGGAAAAACATGGAAGACCTACATGGAAAACCCATGTTTGTCAATTTGTGGAGAGCCCCCACTCTTCTGAAAACAGCAAAAATGAGGTTCAACAGAGTCACAAGAGAAATATGATAAGGAAGGTATTGTGGATTCACACAATTTTTATATGAAACAATGTTTTTTTGTTTGTTTGTTTGTGTTTGTTTTTTTCCAGGTCTGGACAATTCTTATAAACAGACCTAAGTTACAAGGATTTTTAAGGTATTTCTGAAGCTGATTTTTGGACTGAAATTGGAACACAACCAGGAAAGGGGAATCTGATCACTGACCCCATTTTCCCAGCCATACCATATAACGCCTGTTAGGCAATTGTACATATATTGTGCTATGAATACATATTTCCAACATATCAGAGATTATACTGCTCTTATTATATCTTAAATTTAGCTCAAGTCTTGCTCCTTTTGCACCATTTAGACTAGACCTTCCATGCTTTTGCTCTTAGGAAATTTCATGTTTTTTTTTTTTTTTTTTTTTTTTTTTCTGGCCTAAATACACTCAAGATCTATTTATAGTATCTATTTATGTGTTTATTCCTGTGCCAGTATTATCCTTCAATAGAGAGTGCTCTTATCCTGTCTATATTTATACGATGATTGCATCCTATTTTCACCTTTTATGTTTTGAGACTGAACAAACCAATTTGCCTGTCTCCTTTCATGTGGATGACTCTCTTTACCTCTAGACTTTCTAGTAGGCTGTTCTCACAGTGGACCAAATTACAATATTTGTAAATATGGTATTGAACAGTAGTCAGGATTATTTTCCTACTAAACCCAGCAGGTTAGGCAATGTACTATGTCACCATTCATCAACATTCATGTGTAGGCAAGTATGACCCAAACCTTTTTTGCTTTTAAAAAATGCTTAGTCTTACAGAAAACTTAAATATTCTTTCTCTGCCACCTCAAATTCTTAAATAGATTTCACAGAATCACAGAATCATCTAGGTTGGAAGAGACCTCCAAGATCACCAAGTCCAACCTCTGACCTAACACTAACAAGTCCTCCACTAAACCATATCACTAAGCTCTATATCTAAACGTCTTTTAAAGACCTCCAGAGATGGTGACTGAACCACTTCCCTGGGCAGCCTATTCCAATCCCTAAATTTTTTTCAATGAAAGGAAAAAATAGTTCAAATGTTGTTGGAAAATGTTTAGCTACCAAATAAACACAGATGGATACTGTTAATCGATATTGGAAAGTTTAGAGGAACTGCAGATCAGCAAAGCTTGGAAACCACCCTGATATACTGGTTTTGGAAAACGCACTCCTTGGTTATGATCTGAGTAACTTCACAGTCTAGCTAAAGAATTTTTAAAGGAAATATTTTAGAATTCATTTTTAATCAGCCAATTGATTAATAATCTAATCAACATTCTCAAGTCTTGGAAAACTGTTATCAGTGAATAAGTGATACCTGGTGAAAAGTATGAAAGGGACAATTAGCAACTGAGAGTTAATTAAGAGTAAATATGAAATCCAATACATGATATTAACATTTGCTAACTAGAAGAAAAGATTAAAGCTGTTCAAAACTTTAAAAATGCTATAGAAATGTGTGTAAATCTTTTATAATTTTTTCACTGAAAATTAAAGTTAAAATCAAAATACTGTTTCAATTATGTTTCAATTTATATTTTATGTCTGACTTTCCTTTCCTTGCCTTGCCTTGCCTTGCCTTGCCCTGCCTTGCCTTGCCTTCCCCTTTCCCTCTTTCTTTCTTTTTTTCTTTCTTTCTTTTTCTTTCTTTCTTTCCTTCTTTCTTCTTTCTTTCTTTCTCTTTCTTTCTTTTTCTCTTTCTCTCTTTCTCTCTTTTTTTTTTTTCCCATCTCCCCTCTCTGATAAGCCTTTTAAATTTCCCTGCTACAAGCAAGACAGTGAAAAAGAAATGTGGAATAAGCATACCCTCCCTGCAGCCTTCAAATTTTGGACAGAAAATTTATTGGTGAAAACTAAGAATAATATTTTTTCATTAGTTTAAATTAATTCATTAACTTGCTTTAAACTTGTGACTTGTAGAGTTATTTATTACTCTAAGCAGCTATACCAAGGCGGCATAAATGATTCAGTTAACTTTAATTATGTTCAAAATGTTTGAGCTGCTGATCCTAAAACAGGGATCCATATAATAAACTCTACCACTCACATATTAATGACCATTTTTAACATCATTTTAGCTTTTTTTTTTTTTTTTTTTAAATTAGAACTAACTGTAATTTCCAGAAGCTGTGTCTTTCATTTCCTCATGGAATTCAGGACAGTGTGAAACTGTGAAACTGCCTTCTGAGAACTCCAATAAAAGCAATTTTATCACAAAGACATTTTAACCAAAAGAAACCAGCAGTGAAAGATCAATCTTTAAGAAGTCCTCTTTGTTCTCCTAAACGGCATTATTACAGGAGATTTGTCCCTGGGAAAAAGTTCACAGAAGACACCCCATCACATTTCTTCCAGATTTCCTATCAAATAAAAACGCAGTGGCAATAATCCTGGAGTGGCTGCATAGCTGTGCGTGCAGGGTTCTTTGGACAGAAACATCTGCCTTCATGGTTGTGGTGGTTTTACTCGGGTGGGCGGCCGAGCTCCACCACAACTGCTCTCTCACTCCCCCTCCTGAAAGAGGAAGGGGGAGAAAATACTATGAAAAGGGCTCAAGGGTTGAGATAAGGCTGAAGAGATCGCGCAGTAATTAATGTGACGGGCAAAACAGACTCAGCATAGGGAGATAGTAAGATTTATTGCTAATTACGAACAAGCTAGAGAAGCAAGAAACAAAGGAAAGAAACCAAAAGCACCTTACCCCCCATCCACTCTCTTCCACCTCCTCCCCCAGAGCGGTGCAGGGGAACAGGGGTTATGGTCAGTCTATAGCGCTTCTTCGCCGCCGCTCCTTCTCGGTCACTCTCATCCCCTGTGCTGTGGGGACCCTCCCACGGGATGCAGGCCTTGCTGAACTGATCCGGCGTGGGCTGCCCACAGGCAGCAGCTCTTCAAGAACTGCTCCAGATATGGGTCCGTACCATGGGGTCCATCCCTCAGGAGCGAACTGCTCCAACCTGGATCCCCCACGGGCAGCAGCTCCTGCCAGGTCACCTGCTGCTGCGTGGTCTCCTCTCCACGGGCTACAGGTCCGGCCCGGAATCTGCTCCAGCAGGGGTCTTCCACAGGCCGCAGTCTCCGTCGGTGCAGGTCCACCTGCTCCACCGTGGTCTCCTCCACGGGCTGCAGCGTGGAACCCTGCTCCACCGTGGTACTCCATGGGCTGCAGGGGGTCTGCCTGCTTCACCATCATCCTCACCACGGGCCGCAGGGGACTTCTGCTCCGGCGCCTGGAGCACCTCTCCCCCTCCTTCTTCACTGACCTTGGCACCTGCAATGCTGTTCCTCACTCCTCTCACTCTCCCAGCTGCTGTGTGTGGTGCAGCGTTTTTTTTCCCTGTCTTAAATATGCTCTCAGAGGTGCAAAACAACATCGCTTATTGGCTCAGATCTGGTCAGCAGCAGGGCCCTTACCAGACAAGGGACAGCTTCTAGATCCTTCTCACAGAAGCCACCCCTATGGCCCCCTGCTACCAAAACCTTGCCACGTAAACCCACTACAATGGTCTTGAAAAGAACGAACAATTACCTGTAGAGGGGGAGCAATTCGGAGCACTTGCAGTTCGGGTACCTGGTGAAGAGATGTTCAGGCTTTTAGCTGCAACCAGAGCCTGAACTGTCCTTCCAGGCAGAGGTTAACCTTTGAGGATATCCTTGGTGTCCCTCATTTCTGTTCTTTGGAGGCAAGTCACACTGGGAGGTTTGCTGAGCACTGAGGCTGTGGAGGACATACAGGGACGCTCCAAGGGAAATTGGGAGTGCAGAGGAGGGGTCTGTCAGGAGCAGTCCCTCAGCCAGGCTCAGGCACCACAGCACCTTCTCCCTCTCCTTGAAGGCAGCCTGAAATTCTCTGTGCTCTAAGCCTGGGCTGTCTGGAATGAGACTATTCACTGAAAGCTCCCTTTTGCTGCATTTTGCTCCCACTGCTGTTTTGTCTTCATTTTTTTCCTCGTTATTTTGGTGGTATAACGTTGCTTAGGAGGAAGGTTATTTTTCATCTCAATTTCTCCTAGTTAATGTACATTTAAGGCTGGCAATACTACAACAATATCTATAACAATCTTCCATGGCTTATTTTTAACATCTGCAGTTTTTACTTGCCCTGTATCAGTCTCCATCTCCTTCCTTTCCACTTGAAAATTCCCTCTATCAGAAGAGGCCTGTGCCTCTATCAGTATGGTCTGTGGCATTCATTGCAACACGAGTCCTTAGCACAGTATGATTTGGCAGTGGTAGCTGTAGCCATACAGTAACATTTCCTGAAACCAGTGAATAATTACAGAGCATTGCTTGTCTGCCATTTTAGAGATTCAGCTCTAAATAAATACCCAGCTGTATGAAGGCTCTCATTTTCCAGAACCTTACCTGGAGTCTTCCTCATGTTTTATCCCTCAAAACTTCCTGGGTCTCTGAGCTCATACTGTCAAAAGCTGAGTCTTTCGAGAAAACTGGAAATAGCCTTCATTATTTTGTATGGAGAAAACCAAGCTTTCAGTAGGAGGACTGTGTGGGTTCAAGTGGTATCAGAGTCAGCAGTGGTGCAGCACATACACAGTTGGATTCCCTTTCTATCAGCTTTATTTTGAGTGATGGTAACATTCTCTTAACATTATATAAATAATGACCTTTCTTTCAAGAATGTGAATGTTTTCTCTTGCATTGTATTTTGAAAGATTTTTAAGTGACTTTAACTTAACTTTTTTTGAGATTTATTGTTTTTCTAGATTGACATATTAGAAGTAATGTGTTGTGCTACCAAACAAAGATGATCAATAAGCCAAGAGTTCTTTGAAGTACTGTGCCCACATCAATGAGCAGTAGGTACAAATGTCAAAAGCTTTCAAAAGCTTACATGCTTTTGAAACTTATAATTCAAAGACTACGCTCATCCTGTGCACCAACAGACTGCAACACCTAGAAGCTCACAGAGACTGCCACTGCCCTGAAGACAGAGACAGCCTGGTTCAAACGGATTGAATCCCCACTGGATCCAAGGCTGAGTCTCATCTATGGGCTGTTTGCATGCAATTCAACATTTTGTTGGACCAAAAGAAAGCTTTCTGCTTAAGAAGCATTGAAGTACTCATTAGAAGTGAGTTTTAGGTTGAGAAGATCCTTTTAGGGTGTTTGAAATGTTAAAACTTTCCCTTTCTTGGAGCAAGTGTCTGGTCCTGACTGGTTTCTTTTTCACAAGCAAGCGAATGTCTGCAGCTGTAGAACAAGACCTCTGCTGATCATTTAAGAGAAACAGAAGTTCAGAAGTTCTGAATAGCAAATCAATCCGTGCTATTTACCTGAAGTGGTTTTGGTAAAGATAGTTAATGATTTTCCATTTAAAAGCCAAGTCTCAATGTAATGCACTTTCAGGACATCTTAAATGCTCTTATTTTGCCAGGGGGTGGGGGACGGGAGGGTGGGGTGTGTGTAGTTTCTGCTCTGCTTTCAAAATGCAAAGACATGCATACATAATGAAGCATGAGCTATATCACTTCAGTTTAAGTAACATGCTTAGCAAATGTCACTCATATCTCTTTATTGCATTTGCCTACTGCACTTCAGTTTAGAAATGCACTGATGTAGAATCTCCCCTTCTATTTAGAATCATAGAAACATTTAGGCTGGAAAAGACCACTAAAATCATCAAGTCCAATCCAATTTCCTGCAAGTCATAGGATTTTATTTTATTTTTTAAAATGATCTGCATAAATGAATTTATTCGCACTGTTAACCTTTAAATAAAACTCCCATTACTGCAGTCAGTCAGTCACCTAATTGGGCTTTCCTAATCTGCTTCAGCTCATTACCAGTTCCTCCATCTTTCATATCAGCCTCTCCTGTGGTGGTAAACTGAAAACCTACCACTGCACCCAGGCCACAGGCAACTGAGGTTGCCTGGGCAACCAATATACAGAAATTGGACATGTGTCTGGTGTCAGGAGGAAAAGAAAACCTCTAAAAGAAAAAAAAAATCAAATACCTTGTCATTTGTAAAACTGTTTGTAAGTATTCCAGGATAGCTCTGTACCACTGTTGGAGGAGCAAGTCACATCTGCCTTGTAGTGAGAGCTACAAGAAACTGAGTTTAGCAAAGGGAAGGTTAATATGACCACAACCTAGAATTACCCAGAGAGAAAATGATTTCTGATACAATAAGTCTTTCTATTTTAGAAGAAAAAGTGTAACAGTATCTGACAGCCAGATCTTGCTGAAGCTAAATACATTTAAATGAGAAATAGTGTATGCATTTTTAATCAGGAGAGTGGTTAAGCTTTGAAGAATCTCACCTAAGAATTTGTTACTCCTTCACCCTATATCTTTATAATTGTCTCTTTCTATAAGATTTTCTTCAACTTCTGGATAAAACGTGGATTTCACAAAGGTATCACTCTCCAAGTCAAATAGTGCCTCATGGATTAAAGTCTATAATGAGTAAACAGAGCAAAAGAAATAATCATCAAAAAAGTTATCACATATTCCTTACAATGAATAAATACTAACATGCTGGATCAGACCAGTGCTCCATCTAGTTTGCTGGTTTTAATTTGCTTATACCCTGACTGAGGTTGACAGAGAAGGATTTTTTGCAGTATGCAGTTCTAGCAATCGCTTGTCTCCATATCAACACTGATACATGAAAAGATGGCCCTGGCTATGAATGTGGTATAATATTTGCACTCTTCTGTAGCTTCGTATTTGCTTTCATGGTAAATGTATACACTCCAAGCATTTGTGTCATTCATTTTTTTGCCTCCTTAGAGACAAACTGTTGTTTTATAAATCACTCTACAGTTAACTGACTTCCGTTCTAATTGACAATTTTTTCCTTACTCGAATTAAGCCCCAAACCTTAACAACTAGTGTGGACATGTGCAGGTTTTCAGTGGCCAGAGATCAAATCCAACAGTATGTCTTTTTGATTTTAAGCTGTAGCCCATCCGTGATGCATTTTCTGGTTTCCAATGTTGAAATATTGCCCACATTTTCATTCCACTAAGAGACAAAAATCTCAAGAAAACAGCTGGGGTAACTTCAAAGATAAATCTAAAACCTACTGCTGACCACAACTTATGCCATGAAAACTGGTTACTAAGTTACTTGAAAAAGTCATTTATAGCTTGCAATTTTTTTAATCATTCTGCTTAAATGTCTGCCTGCTTTTTGAAGTTCTGCTTGTACATCAGCCGTATCAGTAAAATTCATTTTGCATAGAAATGGGAAATACATAAAGCTATATTTAAAGGGGATCTCATCAAGCAACATCTGTAGAAATAGAAGTTTATTCTGACTTTGGTAACATCAACTGAAAATGAAAGTTTACTGTTTACATTTAAGTAATTATATGTTACTGTGGAAGAGTTTTGTATTAAGTCATAGAACACATCCAATATCTTCTAAGAAACTACATCTGCAAGAATACCTTTCCTCCCACATACACACTCAGTAGTATTATAGTTCACTGCAGTAGTTTGATGAGAGTTGAAACTGTTCAGAATATATTTTGGAGGATAGATATGCTATAAATATATATTTACACTCTGTGAACTCAAAACTGGCTAATCAATTTTCCTTTGTTCCAGAAGTAAAAATGCTGAGAAAAATGTTGAAATACATACATACATACATATATATATATATTTGATGTGTTATTTTTTGGGCAGTTTTGTTGCTGGTTTAATAGGAGAGCCAGCCCTCAGACTTCCCCATTTGGATGGGAGACAACCTCATAATAATAATAAAGAATAAAGGGAATGATTAACAGCACCCTGTCCTCAGAAGCCTTACTTTCCTCCCCCTCCCACATTTCTTTTTTTTTTTTTTTTTTAAATCTCAACTACTTCCAATCCAGCAAAGCATTAAGCACACTCTTGCCTGCCACATTAGGTAATGGGTAGTACCTTTATCATTTTGGTTCAGGAGTCCCAGGTTTGACCTTGTGAAAGTTTTAAGACAATTACTGAGAAGAAAATGCACAAATAGCCATGGGGTTATTTTTTCGTTCCCTTCTGATGATAGCACTTAGAAATAAAGGAGTTGCTCTTAATTCAGAGTGATGAATTAACGTGCAGGTAGGTGTACAGGGATGTCTGTAAGCTGCTGCCATTTTCCTCTCCCCTTTTTAAATCTTTGCAGATTCACAATGACTCTTTCTATACACAAATCAGTTTTGATGCAAAGTTTATCATGTTACTTTTCCATTCCAGGACACATGGAAATAGAACATTAACATTTGTATGTGTACTCACTATGCTAAGAGAAAAATCTTTTCCTTCTGCAGATGTTCAGACAAGAACATTATTGGCTAAACAACGCTGAATTTGTATTAAAGTCTATTTTTTTTCCCTTTCTGGACCAGATCCTGAAAAAAAAAAAATCTCAACTTAGACAATTCCAACATGATCAAAAGATTTTGCTGATTTATGACAACCTACAAAGCTAGACCAGAAGTTTGAAATCAATCAGGTGTTTAAGACATTAAATTATATTTTCTGCATTGTATGAGAGTAAAGTGGTTATTTTAGTGGAAATTGATTATGAGACGGGAAAATACAGATGGGTGGGAAGAAGCCAGAAAAGAAAGGGGGAAAAAAAAAAAAAAGAAAAGCTGAAAAGTGCTGCAAAAGAAGGAGAAAAAGGAGGAACAAAGAGAGGGGGAAATGACAAGAGCTGAATCACCTGCAAATATGAGTTTCCAGCAAGAAATGACAACTAAGAGAGCAGAGGAAAACAGATGGAGGAAGGAAAGTAAAATTAAACCAAGGAGAGATAAGGATAAGTAATATAGAAATTACATTTCATTCTTAGCACCTAAATTGATGGGTTTAGGAACAGTCTCACTGTATAAATGGTCTGCTCCATACCATAATCATTTATTGATGTTGACCTGCTGCACAGTATTCCCCCTTAGTCTCTACTCTCTGTCCTTGTTAAGGTACTTTTAATATTGATGCATGACATACTCTGTGTAGATTAATGAAGTCTACATAGGAAGTGTATGTTAATTTGACAGACTACTCAGACTTGTCAGAAGTCAATGGGAGGTCTTTGTAGAGACAAAGTTACTCTTGTATTTTTCTCCATAGAACTTCCATTGTCTAACAAATGAGCAGAACAATACAGAGGAGTTAGCAGAAAAGGCTCATTTGTGTGCTTAATTGGAGACAATTTGGAGAAAAAGATGTTTTGTGTCATGATTTTATGCTTCATCAAAAAGCAGGAACTCATGGGTTGAAGAGAACCAGAATAAGAGGAACAGCTACTTAAATTTTGGAATTTCATAGGCATTGAATTTTTGAATTGTTTGTTCTAAATAGAGGGCATTGTTTGTTCTAATTCAAAACAGAAATTAAAATATAGAAATGTGATGTTAACTTTCAGCTGCGTCATCAAAAAGCCTATGCTGTTATTACACTGCTCACTGTCACCTGAGAGCAGTGACTTGCTGGTTTACCTGGAGACCATCACTAGAGATGGAATATGACTTACTACTAGACTTCCACCAACAACACAAAAGAAGTGAGAAACCTTTAAACTTGGGCAGAGAGCACAGTTTCACAGCCCTGACTGTCTGAGCTTCTGTGGGGTATTTCAGGTTTACCTCTGCATTGCACCATTCATCCTACTTCCCCCCAAACCTCATTTGCTTTTTAAACTATGTTCTGGTTTTTTTTTTTTTTTTTTTGGTTTTTTTTTTTTTTTTTTGATTTATAGTGTACTATCTCTTCTTTCTTCCATGGAGTTTGGCATTTCACCTGTCTGGGTTCCACTCTTAGCTTCTTATTTGGTACCTCCCCATGATATGACTTTTTTTTTTTTTCCTAGATTTACCATCCTACCACTTTTACTCTTCGGTAAATCCCTGAACTCCACAGCCAGCCTCCCTTCTCATCCTTTGCTTTCCAACTGCCTGGGCCTTAAAAGCATGAACAGGCCTTAACATCCCTGACTGGCCTGC
Organism: Anser brachyrhynchus; assembly: GCF_964034855.1. Classification (NCBI taxonomy): domain Eukaryota; kingdom Metazoa; phylum Chordata; class Aves; order Anseriformes; family Anatidae; genus Anser; species Anser brachyrhynchus. The sequence goes on from NC_137698.1 coordinate 68,295,856, forward strand.
CTTGGGACCGGTCCTCAACCTTTGTCAATGGGCCCAGAATCCTTATTTAAGCTCAAACCTCAGTCTGACCTGAGCTATGTTGTAGGTGTATCTGTCTTTAGTTCACTTTTATTTTGGCCCTGTCTTCCGGATGAATGTTCGACATATGTTGTGACTTTATTTCCAGCCCCAACTCGTGATGCTCCTACATGGACTGTGGAGGCTACCATACTGTTTGTACAGCTCTTTGATTTGCTGGGCAAAAGTCCCACTGGTTGCACTCCTGCCCCAGCTTTGATGACCCAGAAGCTGTGGGAAACCCAAGTAGCTGAGTGAGTACAGTAAAGGAAGTACAGCCAAATAGTGAAAACAACCTTGCAGTTGCTAAAAACTGAATCAATATGAAAACAAAATACAGAATCACATTTCAATTGCTCATAGTGAAATATACAACAATATCCACTGACCACTCTGGTACTGTTAGAATAAAATATCTTTTTAAATGTAGAGGGCTTAGACTAGCAGGAACTTCATTTGATTTTGATCTAGCAATACGGAAGTGCATAGCCTTAGTTGCAAGACTTGTAGTATTTTATTACAAGATATTTCTGAAAGAAATTTAGAAAAATCTGTATCTATTGAGTTGATAAATGTCTTATTGACTTCTCAAGCTTTTTACAAAAAATAACATTTAACCCTAGTGACAATTCAATCCTATAAACATCACAAAACTATATGATTTGGTCTGTGTGATTATCAGTTTTCAGAGCATGTTGACATGTCAATTTCAAGATTTTCTGCCTCAGGTCAATAACTGGGGCATGTAGGTTTTTAGATTTAATTATTTTTTCTCCCTTCAGTTTTGTTTTTACTAAGCTGGGCCGATGGACTGGCAATGCTGCGGCAAAATAAAAACGTATACAAAGCCACTTTGACGAACTTGTTATAAGTTAGCAGAAGGAATTCAAATTAAATTTAACCTGGCACATTAAACTGGACAGCTCTAGAATATAAGTAGGTTATAATTACTGTCTGATTAGCAAGTACTTTCTTCAAACAATGATGTCCTGACAGCTACTATCTTAGAAGGAAGCCAAGGAGTCAAGAAAGAGGCTTCAAGCAGAAAGATGATGTTATGCACAAGTATTTTCTTAGCTATAATGTTCAACTCTTTCTTTCAGTTTTAACTACTTAATTGTTGCAATTTTCTTTCTCAATCTGTTTAGCTGAAAATTACCTAATACAATTTCCACCACTTCATTACATCAGTACTTCTTGTGTGCTCATTCAATTCCCAGGATTCATGGGAACTTTCAAGTCTGTTTAAAATCTCCACCAATTTCTAGACTTTCTGCACATAGATGGAAAAGCTGGAAATCTATATAAAAATCAGTCTTGAAAACAAGTAGCAAAACCTGAGACAGAGGTGCAGGTGTTTTCTTTCTCTCACTTCCAGCTGAATAGCAACTTCTGTCTCTCTTTCAATAACACGTTTTACTACATGGTAATGGATTGTTTTGACAAATGCTTTAATCCATAGATCCATGTATAGAGTACTGTTCTTCTTTGGGTTTGAATAAGAACAGCAATGTGATGCTCTTCAAGTCATAAAGAAGGAGCTTCAGATAACTGTTGTGGATCTGATGTAGCAGACTTTGTAATGGTTATAAAATGATCGCCCTCAACTGAAGGATGGACTTGGAGCTGGTGTACCTCCTTGGTTCATCTAGTGTTAAATTCACTACATCCCCAAGTGCTCATCAGGATTTTCTTGAGCCTGGAATTACTTGTTAGGCTGAGACACACTTGAACCCCCCTTGTCTTGCAAGACAGCATAGCATAAGTGGTGGCTGAAGGGTGCTTGGGGATAGAGGAGAGCCTGAATATGCCTGGGGTGGGCATGTGAGCAGCTGAACGCAGTTGAAATCGCCTCTTCAGACAAGCACAATTTGCACCTGAAGAGGAAGAGATAGTTAAAGCCATAGCAGTGGTGCATGTAACAGGCTCCTTAAGCTCTCTGTGCTGAGATCAGCCAGTCACAGAGCAAATTCAAGAGAAAAGAAACATTTGCTGTTTCTCTACTCATCTGCTGATATAAAGGTGTGTGATGAAAAGTGAACTGCATAACTGTGGTGAATGGGTCAAAATGCTGAGTGGGCGTTCCTGACTTTGGCTATGCTATGTGACTTGAAAGTCTCTTTTGTAAACAGGCAGTTAAGGTTTATGTAGGAGTACAGAGTAAATCTGCTTTTTTGGAGGTTAGTAAAGTATTGGGACTTCATGATGTGTTTAGTTAAATTAGAGGACATGTAGGTTTGTATATAAAACGTAAAGTGGACAAATTAAGTAAGCAGAGACAAGAATGCTTTGCTATTGCTCTGAGAAAGATTCATGGAGGTGTTCAACTGGATGAGAAAGCACAGAAAAAATGTCTTTCTGAGGCAGCCTAAACCCAGCTGTGCTAGTCTGAGGCCAGCCTCTGTAAATTGATGGTATGGCTTTTGTGTAGATACAACAATGTAATTTTAAAATGCCTTTGCCTATAAGATACCCTATAGAGATTTCCTGCAAGGTAAGAGGTGGAGATAAAATTTAAGCTGCCTGGTGATGGATTATTTGTCTTTCCTGAGTGCCTGACTGTGCCTGTGAGTTATGCATTTCTACCACTTGCTTTGGGAACAGCATGAAACTGAAACGTAAGCAAAGGATGTCTAATGTAGATTTGTTAGTATGATCATTGGGGTCACTGCATGCCTTTTTAAAACGTATTCCCTGAGGATAGGCTAATAAATACTCGTAGCACTGTTCTGGGGAAATGTGCTTTTGTTTTGTTGGACATCTGTGGCTTTAAGCACTTCACTCTGTAATAGGGCAGTGAGCAGCTCCCAGGGCTGAGTCCCACCACCCTCAGTCACCTGCTGATTCTTCTGGGGGATGTAGACACTCAATACAGTATCCTGCAGGACTGTGCCCCTTCCATTAGGAAGGTGCAGTTATAAAGTAATGTCCTGAGAGGAAAAAATTAGGAGGTTGAAGGCACTACCAGTTGGCAAGAGGTTTGCATACTGATCTTCCATTTCCCTCAGGAACAATTAAATGAGATCAGTTATATTTGCATATAAAATAGCTTACCTTTTCCCTCATCTGAAAATAAGTATTATGAGACTCTTCTCTTTTTCCTTCACAAAAATCCACGAGGATTATCTAATTGGAAAGTTTAAATCTGTTCTTCTAAAACCAAATAGAAAATGAGATTTCGTATACGTTTTTAGTAATATTCACAAATGGGAGCTTTAATAAGTTGGTAATCTGAAGAGAAGTTGTATTTAATATTTTAATGAATGTATAATGCTTCATAAAGTTATTTGTACCCATTAATTTAAAAATTAGTTTTAGGTATTTTAAAGAAATCTTATTAACTAGTTTAGACAAATGACAAAGAACTCCTAACACAGAAATGAGGACAGCTTTCCAAACTGTTACACTCTTGAGAGTTTGCTAGGACTTAATAATAATTTACTATTATTATTATTATTATTTTGATTGTATGTTTCCAGACTAACTTTATCTGTGAAGATTCAATTTTAAGATTTGGGACTGGGTTCTGAGTCACCAAATAGTAATAGATAAATCTCCCTTTATTTACTTGGGTAGATTTTTTTCATTTAATCTTAAATCTCAACCTGTAAATTATTTCGTACCCATCTCTGGGTTTCCTTAGTACCTATAAAAGTAGCCCTGTTCCACCCCACGTGTGTTGCACCTCACTCCTACTTGACTGATCAATGGGGTTTGAAACCTCTCTTTGTGGTGACCAACAGGGCTGACTCCAGAGCTCCTGGGCTATTTCTGCATTACCATGTAGCTTGGTCCAGAGGTCTGCTTAGCAGTTTGGTTTGTGGTTCTGTGACTGATGAGCCACTGGTCAGATGAGTAATTGCGAGATCAAGGACTTCCAGGGATAAAAATGCAGTGTGTTATAGAGTGTCTAAGGCTTTGTAGATGGAAGTGTGTGACTTACCCAGGTGGCATGAAGTTTCATTAAAACACACTAATGACATAGGTTTTGTGCATAACTGGGAGGACAGTTGGATAGCTCAGTAGGTCAGGTATGGGGTGGCAGGAAAACCTTGAAACTCAGGGTTTTGCCAGCCTGGCTCTGCCCCACTGCTGCCTGTTTCCTTGCAGGATCCCCTTCTGGGCACTATGAACTGCACTGAGCATTTTGGCAGCTCTGTGACAACAAACCAGGGATCTGGCACCTCTCAAAGCCGCCCATTTATGTCAGAGTGGGAGCAAAAATGATGCTCTGAGCTGTACTTTCTCTGTGTGCTGCTCCAGAACAGAATCCTTCATCTAAAACTTCAGTACTAAAAAACAATTCTTAAAGCTTTGCCCAAAGTAAACTTTTTAGCATCATTATTTCACTGAAAAAGTTATAGTCTTGTATGACAGTTGTGAAAGAATTTCGGAACATGGCCAACAGCTTTTTCTTTCCACGTGTGCTTACAGTACAGCCCTGCTTCCAGGCTTGGTAGGGTTCTTACTTTTTTTTCATTGTAAAAACAGAGGAGAGTTTGGAATTAGAAGTGAGGCTGGGGATATAATTTTGTAATTTTGTCCACGTTTTTACTTGTATTGAGTCTTATGACTTGTTATGAAAGCAGTAGTTGCCTCTCCTCAGTAAGTATGTCAGTATATGATTAAGTCACTGCCTGCATAGTTTGTTTGTTGTTTTTTTTTTCATGCTTCTTCACCATACCACAAATGACCTGCTGAAATGGATGTTCTTGAAATCTAAGCAAGTGTCCACATATAGAATTCGACAGCACTAAGACTTGTAAGCCCATTACCAGAAATGACATTTTCAGCAGGAAAATGAGGTCAAGGAACAGAGCAGTTGTGCTAGCACATCAGTGCATGAAGTTTTGCTCAGAAATCTTTACAGACATAGTGTTTCTTCCAGTTTCCAAAAGCCTGGCTTTTTGTTAAGAATTAAAGAATAAAAATAAAGATTTTTCTTTTTCCCCACTCTCTTTTCTAAGGAAACGAGAATTACCCATGCACTGTCTCAGAAATCTCTCCACCTCCTCTTGGCCTTTCAGTCCATAATGTTCTCCATTCATTGATTAGTTCCAATCACATCTGGTAAAAAGCTGGGAATGTCAAAGATTTCTGGATTCCATGCCAGCCCTGCCTGACACCTGGTCCCTGGGCAGCCCTCAGGATGTTGGCTTCATCCTTACCTTCATCCTTCACCTTGATGGCGGCAGCAGCCAAGTGGCAAACCTACACACCTCCCAGTTCTGCTGAGGACATGGAGAGGAGCTGATGTTACTGCAGGGGGATGCAGAGCTGGGGGAATTGCACTAAAGCTGCAAGGCATTGGTCTTCATTAGTCTTACTGCAAAGATTTGGAGTGATTCTTTGTCTCTCATGAGATGGTCTTAATCATCTGGGACAGGGGATCTCAGTGTCCTTCTCCCAGTTGTCCCTTCAGAGGCTGCTCCTTTTGTATGAATGATCCAGTACTTGGTACAGTAGCACAAGGAGCCTACTTGAGAATATCAGGAGGATATGTCAGCCGTAACTACTGAGCAGCTGTACACCCTGGCCCACTGAATATGGAAAACTTCAATAACAAGTTTCAGAAGGAAAAAGGTATTTCCTAGGGGATGGAAAATTCGTCACAGAGGAGAATAGCTCGTTCCTTTTCTTGAAGCTGTTGCTACTTACATGTTACAAATCACGTGCTTTTAAAATAAAAATAAAGAACACCAAAGTTTTTACAGAATGAATGAATTGAGAAAGGTAACTCTATTCTACACAGATTTTTTTAATATATATTTTACATTTCTTTGCACCCAGAAACAAAGCCTGAAACGGTGTCCATGATGATGTTTTGGATCAGTATTACTAGACAACTCTTTATGCCCATAGGTTTGGCAAACCTTGGGTATCATGAGAAGCAATCCCAGGTATTGATAATTCCTCCAGTACTGCAGGTCTTGGAAGGATGCTTCAGCAGGGACTTCCTGCCAGAAGATGTTCAAGTTTCTGTTGTTTTTCTGCTTTGGTTTTATCAAAACCTGGCTTTCTTACAGGGATAATTTGATCCTTCAAAATCAGGTGATGCCACTGAAACAATATGTTGTTACTGTTTTATCAGTCAACTTCAGATTTTATCAACTTTCTTCAAAATGCTCTTGTCAAGCCTGACAGAACTTTCATTCTCATTTGAAACTAATTAGAGCCTCTACCCTACTTCGATTTCATAAAAAGAAGCTATAGCTGGGGAGAACTCAGGTAGTCTTACAGCTCTAGTCCTAAAGAAACATACTTCATGTAATCCAGCAGACATCTGTATGCAAAATATGTATTTTACATACTTAATACGATATAGTGAGACATTTGCCTGTTTTAATATACAGACATCACTCTCAGTACTTCTTTGTGTGCAGATAAACTCATAACAATTCCAAAAGAGTTGAACATAATTAATATTCTGGTAATTATTTATTTCCAATTAAAATATCGTGTAATGAATAATAATAAAAAAGAACCAAGACTTTCAAATGTTTGAGGTTGAGTGCCTTGAATTAATATTTATGAGCCAAAAATAAATGTCCTGACTTCATAACAGTGCTGTGCACTCAGCAGCATCTTCTGCAATCAACAAAAGTATGGACGGAGAATAGAGTAACCTGGTGCTCTTCATCATTTTAATTGAGGTCAGGGCTTGCTGTCTTACTAAGTGTTCAAGGCTGCAGCACTTGGTTCAGGTGTAAATGCGTTTCCTTAGTTAGTGATGACAGTTGGCTATTATAACTAGTTTTAAGAAGCAGACACACTTAACACTTTGAAAAGCACACAGTAACATCTCCTGAAAGCCTGACTTCTGAAATACAGACCATTTGTTTAGTCACATAAACTAAGATGGCTGCTAATCCATGAGGGTGATTTGCCTGGGTATTGCAACTTTGTTTTGAACTCTGTTTTATTATTAATTATTATTATTAGTTTTTGTTATTTGTTTGTTTTTCTATGTGAAGATTGTGGGAATTAAAAAAGAACAAATTACCATTATCTGTTCCCCCTACAAATACACTGGTTTAAGCTCTCACAAGGGCTACAGCACTCCTTTTTGCACTTGAAAGCAAAAGGTTCTGTTCTGTAACAAAACTTCCATTTGCTTTTTCTGTTCATTTGCTTTCACTGTCCAAGCACCTTCCTGGGAGCCTGTTTAACTGCAGCCAGAGAAGACTGCTATGTTACTTGGTGTTTTATCAGGATTTGCAGCACTGCACTTGTAAACAGCATCTAGTTGGTGTGGGGCGCAACAACAAATGCTGGAAAATTCACCGTTTCCCTGTAGTTCCCGACTTTCCACAATATGCAGTGCATTGATGCCTGTGAAGATGCTGAGAAGCTTTTCAGCAACAGATAGGTGTAGAGGTCTGACGCAACGTCAGCCGGTATATGAAAGTGACAATGTCCATAGGCCTTTTCTGGTAGGTCTTCTGTAGGCATGTTCCTCAACGACATTCTTAACTTTTTGCAAGTCTTTCAGAAACTGCCCAGGCAGTCAGTCCTTTTCCTATTGCAGTTGGTGCTCCTTTTTTAAACAAAGGTTAAAGCTTTCTGCACTATTCTTCAGCCCATCCAGTTGTCTGTTTACCGCTGGCTAGACAACCAACGGTAATTCCTGTAACTTCTTAGCCTTAAGGATTATGTTGTCACAGGCCCAATACAATTGTGACATGCATAGTTACTAGTGACTGACTAAAGTGGATTTCAAAATTAGGTAATCCAAATGTATTACCTTACTTAAACCCTTCAGAATGAGCAGTTACAGGAAGTGTCAGATGAGCTAGGGTCCCATTAATCTCCTACACAATGTCTCCATCAACCCTACCTCCTGCCTGGGACTATACAATTCCTTCCTATGCAATCCTACAATGGTAAGTGGGAGAAGTAGTTTAATGTCACAAGAGGCATGGTTTAAATTTCTGACTTACACTTTTAACTGTGGATTTCCACCCAGAAACAAAATAAATCTTTATATGAAAAGAATGATGAGCCATAGTATCTGCTGAATTTAAACTTTTTTTCCTGGTGTAAATAAATCTCAACATTTCCTGGATTGTAGTTGTTATTCCCTGGCTTTTATTCCAACTTACCTTTGCTAAATAATGTTCTGCTTTGCATAGGAATTGCACAGAAGAATGAACCTAAGGACTATCTCATTTATCAGTTAGATGGAGGTCAGTATCAGCTACTGCAGTGGAAGGTGTGAAAATCAGCAATCTGTAGACATTAGGTAAAAAACATGTAGTGTCAGTTCCTTGTACCTAATAATTAGAGGGTGGCTTACAGGCTTGCATGTCACATTTAATGCACTCTATTCACATGGGATAATTCTGTGAAGCACTTTTGTCAATGTGTCCAACCCTCTGTGGCAAGAATATGTCTGCCTTCCTAATATTTGACTATTTACTTCAAGCATTTTGACCTAGACAGGTGACCAGTGATATTTCTGTAAAGAAAATTGTTTTCTCTTGGTTCGCTCTTTACTTGCCCTTTACATTCATTTCTTACTTAAGTCTGAAATAATAATTTTTAAAAGATTGGAAGCGACCTCTTCCATCCATCCAGTTACATGGAGTCAGCATAAATCCAGTCCCTGGCATCCCTGAAGTGCCAGGGAGAGTTTTGGGAGAGCTGGGGAAATTCAGCCTGCTAGCACTAGTGAAAATAACTCTGTGCTTCAACAACTCTGTGCTTCTTATTTGGTGCCAACTAGCAGGAATGTAGATTTCTCTGCTGATTGCAAGAACAGGTTTTTGGTTGACTGAAGGGAAATATTCTTAAAAAGTCTCCCAGAATATTGCCAGGTTCAAAGCCTGATGAAAAACTTGACCTACTCAAGTAATTGCCTTTCTGAAGTGAATATTTTTCAGAGAAGCTCTCCCTGGCCAGCCCTCTTTCCTCACTTTAAAACACAGCTCTGTCTTACTAAAGCCAAATGAAACTCTTCCGTATTATAGAATATGGCTGTCTGCTTAGACCTCTCCTATGTGCATTCAGGATGAACAGCTGCTGATCGCAAGATTTTTATTTATTCGTGTGTGTGCGCACTGTATTCATTGCAGGTACCTGCAATCGTCTGGAAAGATAATATGTGGGAAATCAGCAACAGACAGCTGCTAAAATCAGGTTGTCAGAGTTGAAATGGGTAATGGAACCTCAAAAATCCTGAGGATCCTGCTGAATTAAACTGCAAGCTGTGTGATAGGATGATTGGAAGAGTACTGCATACTCCAATTCCCGGATAATATTTGAGCCTTGTCCAAATACAAGGCAACATAAGGTGTGCAGTTTAGCTGCATGATTGTGGTGGAAAACTGAAGAGATATTTTTATAGTAGAACTCTTCTGCCATGGATGCAGGTATTTCATCCTTTTTCCCATCTCAGGTTTTCACTTACAAACTGAGAACAATGCTAATTTTTTCCTCTGTCCTCCTGCCCATGTATGCTGCAGCATTTGGGGGGCATCAACTACCTGTGTGTGCTGGCTATGAATGGAACTTTTTGTGATGTAAGTAAATAAGATAGGATGATGCAAGTAATTAAAATCAGAGGGGGAAGTTTCTCTCTCAAAGAAAGTCTTTAATCCACAGGTAATACAAGGTTACTGCCTTATGCCTGACAAAGACTGCAAATTTGTCAGAGGTTTCCTGTCTTGGAAATAGTCCTATCTCAGCACTTTCTGGGAAATAAAAGAATTTATTGTTCTTCTAAATGGCATGGTCTGCTGGGATCTGGATCTGTGAATGGACAAAGACCATGGGCAGCTCTTGACTATGGAAATTTTTCTCTTTTTGAACCTCATATCTGTGAGAAGTATCTGATTACTGATAGGTTTTTAAACCTTTATGGCTTCTGCTCCATGTCCCAAGGTAAGCTTTTTTCTCTTTCCACCTTCTAATATAGAGATATTACTAAATGGATCGAAGACAAAAATTTATTTCTTTAGTTCTTATTCCATATTGAATATAAAGCCTTCATTACTGTCTTCCATTTAACAGCCCCATGCAGCCAGCTATTCCCACTAGTGTCCGTTCATCTCAGCTGTAGTGGAAAAGCTTTTCGTTTGACTAGAAGACCTTACCTCAAGGACTGCAGTTTGGCATCTCTAATATAATGCTGTAAGATCTTCCATGTTTTTCTCAAACACCTGTAAGACTCATGCTCCTATTTTTTGTGACATTGGCTTCCGCTGCCTTTCACAAAAAGGCAGATGAGGGGAATGAACTGCACCCTGAATCAGACTGATGCATCAGTGCAGAAGGCAGCGCTCAGTGCTCCCACAAAAATCTGTGCTTTAACAGAATTTTTTGGTACGACTGAATGCAGCGTCATGAACTAAAAACATGGAGGAAAACCTCTAGAAATTAGTAAGAACTGAATGTGAATATCACTTTTCCTTTGAGATAAAACCACAAATTTCTCAGGCCTCACGGCCTGCTAGGCTGTGCCCCATGTAAATGTACCACAGGCTGTGACACTGAGCCACACAGAGCACTGTAATATTCATCTATTCCAGCTTGACAGAATCATGTGACTTTTTTTCTATGCCTGCACTATATTAGTTAAATTAGAATTTCAGTTGGATTTCAGCACCAACAGGCAAGTAGAGATACTATAATTTAATCTTACTCATGTCATAATCATACGATCAGCAAAAGTACACAAAATTTTGAAAGCTATAAAGTGCTTATTTGTGTGCAGCTAGTACTTACCGATTTATTGATCTGTTTCTATTCAGCTCTTTATAAATGAGTGAGACCTTACCCTGGGACCACATCGAACCTGATCTTTCTGCACAGACATTGTGTCTATACCCATCCATACTGTGCGGCGCTACAGCTGGGTGGCAGGTGTTCTGCAGCTGGCTCCTCTGCTCACTAGGCTGTGGCAGTATGAGACCAGGTGTCTGCATAACCGGTGCTTTTTGTGCCATGTACCTACGACAAACAGACTATGAGCTAGAGAGCTCAAAATTGTCCTGCTTTCTTCTTGCCAGTGGAAAAGTTTGAGTCATTGGCAAAAAATCTCATATATTACCTTTTTTTTGTTTGGGGGGGGGGGGGGGCAGATAAAATGAAGAAATCTAAAGCTTATTGGATAGGTATGTAATGGGAATGCCGAGGCACTGATATGAAAACTCATAATAATCACAGAGAGACTATGAACTGGATCCCCTATAAGCAGTAGAAATTCTTGGTGCTGAGTGTTTAGGCTTTCTGAAAATATAAAGAAATACCCTAAGCAAAACTAAAGAAAATAATCTTCAAAAAGCAAACCAGTATTTCTTAACCCCCCGCTAAAGCCACAAGATTTGCTTTCTCTTAAATAAAAGAATTGCGATGTTAAGGATGACTGAATATTTTCCATTGAGGCTAGTTTATCTATCTTAGATTTTTCTCCAGGATATAGGAATATTTTCCTCAGTGTGCTCTATTCTCACAACCCATGTAAGTCATGATGAGGGAGACATCATCCTGGCCATGCCATGGTTTCTAGGCTGCCAGGATAACCACAAAATTTAGTGAAAGTCATCACTGAGGGCTAATGTTATGTCCAGCTTAGACATTTCCTGCTAAAATATATCTCTGTCTTGATGTAGATAGTCATATGTTGACTGCTTTTTCTAGTACAGACTATTCTGTTTCATCTGATTGTGGTTGAGTGTGATTTCTCAGTGTGTTGGCTTGGCCAAGATAAGTGGTCAAAATGATCCAGCTGACAGTGCGATTGGGTCTGGTCGTGCTGATCACAAACAAGGAGGGACACGGCAGCTTGAGCAGAGACTCCCATGGGGAAAACTCCAGCAAAAGCTATTCACATTGGCTTTCTTATCCAAACCATTGTCCTGTGAAACTATAGTCTTGGATAAAGAAAATATGGTATCACTGGGCCTGACCATTCAACTTTGTGTGCTATAACTCATGCCTATATGATGTAAGTATTGAATAATACCGAGTCTGAATTTCAGTGTTTTATATCCGTTTTGTGTCTAGGTTGCTGTCCAAAAGGAGTGTTAGAGGGACAAAATGAATCTGTATCTCATATCAACTGAAACTTCTCAATGCTGTTGAATTTCTAGCAGTTGAACTGAGAATTACCTGTCATTAGACTCTATTTCAAAATCTCTCTTGTGCTTGTAGACGAAATAGGAAATTGCTTAATCAGGAAATAAAAACAGATTCAATCACTAAACAAAAAGCTGTGTTGCCCCCCACCTCACCCAGGAAGTGTCTGTAAGATGCAGATAAGAAACAGAAAGAGACCCTCCAGAGACTGTAGCATATTTAGCTCAGGATATAAAATCCCACTGATTTTTGGAGCTGGAGGTTAATATTTTCAGCTCTTGCTGTGTGAGGCTTGTGTCACACTTGCCTCAGGTTAGACAGGATGATGCTGAGACTGTTGGTAGTGAGGGCTTCAGTCAGCATAGGGTTTTATTGCTGCATGAGTCACTACTAAGGGGTATAAATACAAAATAAAGTATGTGAGCCTTACAATCCACATGGTGCGGGGATAGTGTGACTCAGTCCAGTCACCCCATCCTCAATTTTATCATTTCTTTTGTCACTATATGATGCCTGAGATCTGAAATGCTAGGGACAACCTGGAGTCTTTTGCATTAGTAAGTCTTCTCTTAGTCCTTGTTTCTCAAGATACATTATATTTAATGTATTACAACAGGTGGGAAAAGGCTAGAATGAAATGCCTTGTGAAAAAATATGATAAAAAATGAAGTCAAGTTAAGAAAAGAGAAAATTAATGAGGAGCGAGGAATCTTCATGCTATAGTTAACTCAAAAATTTAAGTGAAACCATAATTCTTGATTATGAAAGAAAAGGGGAGCAGAATGCATCTCATTTCCATGTTCATAGCTGTGGTTATATATATTCAAGGATATATCAAGCAAGAGAAAAATATTATAGCAGGTTTCAGGATCAGCTTGGAGCATCTGTTTGCATCTTGACCAAATAAGGATGCAAACAAAGGGTGGTGACTGATGTGAAGGCACAGTCCTATACAGCAAAGTCCAGAGTTTGCAGGGACTTCTCCTTCAGGAGAACTGGGTGGTGTAGGTCATTGAGCAGGACTTTGAGAATCTGACTTTTTCTTTATCTCTGTAGGTCTTCACCATTTCATAATAAATTCTTGTCTTGTATTTTGCTAGACTGAACATCTTGTGCTTGATCTTGTCTTATAGTAAACCCCACATCAGGGTGGCTTTACAGACTCTGCAAGCACAATTCTTTGGGAACTGAGGTGTTTGGAAGGGTGCAGGTATTCTTTGAAGTGCCTTACATCTTAAAAATGCTCTGGAAAACCTTTGTACCATGCAGGTCAAAGATGACAGTGCCTGGTTAGAGGGATGTGTTCCTGGAGAAGCCAATGTAGAATTTAGGGAAACTGCTCTGTTTTGAAGAGTTTTCTTACAAAGAGCCATGAGCAAGTTTCCTTATGCTGTATTATGAGCCAGGCAGTCTTACGTGTGACCATCAGCATGGGCTACGAGCAGAAGAAACTGCAAGTACTGAAAAACAGGATTCTCACAAAAAAAAATAGTTCCTACTTTTCTTTTAAAGGGCTTTTTGCTGGGGGGAAAAGGTGCCCATTTCCTTCCTCTGTGAAGTGGATGGGTAGGTAGGGCTGTTGGTGCTGAGGTGTTGTCCTCAGCTGGACAAAACTGTGGGAGGTGTGAGGGAGGGCACGATATGGTCTCTGCCAGCAGAAGCAGACTGTGGTGGGGAAGGTCAGTCTCAGGAGGGGAGGAAGCTGAACATCAATTCACGCAGAGGTAGGTGGTGGAGGTCTGATTGAAACTTTGCTAACTGGCAAATTCTGAATTTTCCTAGGAAAGGTCAAGCTAGTTTAGCAGGAAAAAAAAAAAAAAGAGCTGCTTCCAAACCATGACTGGATTTTCTGATTTTCTTTCTTTCCCCCAGCTGGGAATAACTCTGAATTGTCTGGATAAGTTTAAGCTGTTGCAGTGCCAGTGAAATAAGCAGAGTTACCCTGGGCCAAGTTCATGCCTGGCGTGACTACTTGCTGAGCTGCTTTTGCTCCAGGGATAGGTTTTATTCACCCTTCAAGTTACTTTTCTGGACTATAACGAGCTCTTATCTGAGACATCTGAATAAAATACTATATTTCAATCAAAAATATTAATAAAGTAGATATTTCAGATTCTTCACTTGCAAATAATTCATTGCATTGAATTAGTTTTCTCGAATCAATTAGGAGTCTGCCAGGTACCAGCAAATGGTAATTTAACAGCAGGAACAATTTTATGTATTTTTAGAGAGGATGAGAGAGTAGAACCAATTTCTTTAAAATTGCTCCTCCAACCCACAGGGCCCTGGCTGAATTTTTCCCTCCAACAGCACAATGGCTTTTGTTTACCAGTCTTCATATTTGGAACAAAGATATATTATTTTGACTTGGTGGTACTCTCAACCTAGTTATTTTTTTTGTTGGTGGAGTGCCATGAGTATTTTCCCTTGTGAGCACAATATACAGTCATATGATTTATGTATCTCAAGGACAAAACCAAGATCTGCAGAGACAAATATGAGTGTCTATAGTTTCTACATCTATAGCTGAAGTGTTTTTAACAGGATGATGCAGACCACTTTTACAATCAGCATAGAAATCCAGAATAACAGCATGGTGATCTGAGCCATACTACAGACATATTGTTTTTGCATTTCTTGATAGATGTTGCTCATTAGTCACTAACGGATGATTCTCTGATCTAACCCAAATAAGTTCAGTTCTGCTAATAGAAAACAATAGGCACAAACTAGGTCTGAACTGACCCTCCTCTGGCATCTGGGTTTTGTTACATTCTTCTTTACACTTCTACTGTTACATTCTTCTACCTATACAGAATCCAGATGCAGGTGATGCCTTTCCATTTGGTGTCAATTCTGGTGATGGAGTTAGGGCTGGTCACATTTACAGTTAAATCTGAAGTCCAAAAACCTTTTCCCAGAGTGGGGATTACTGTTATGCCTATTCACCACTTGTAGGCTGGATTTGTGCAGATCAAAAGACAAATGCCCCTACTTTCACAGTAGGGTACTGTCACAGAATGGCCTAGTCAACAGCAAAGCCCGTGCAGCTTTCATTGGATTAAAACAACGTCTCAAATGAACTGAAATAGCATTTGACCTCAGACAAAAGCAAGCATGTGCCATGCAATTGTCATTGCTGCCTTTCTGTATGATTGCAAAAACTTGAACAGCTTGCAGTTGTCATGTTTAGTGTCCTAATTGCTTCCACATTTCACTGGAAAAAAAATCTCAACTATTAATATTTTGCAGAGCTCGAGAATTCTCAGTATCTGCTTCTGCAAACTCTACGCTGGTTTCACTATCTAGTGTACTTCTGAGTTTGTGTAGCTGGCTGCCTCAAGCTGCTATAGGGGGAATGGCAGCCCTCTGAAGTCATCCACACCATACTAAGGACAAATCTATTTCCTTGGACTTCTGTCCATGGGAAACTTCATCAAAATCTCCCAGGGAAAAGGGCTGCATTTCTTTAAGTTGAACCAACTAAGACATTTTTGAAAATGCATTATTCTGACAGCTCTTCTCACGCTGTCAGATAGTGTCAAATAGGTCTACAGGCTAATAACAGTACTATACTAGTGCCAAACACATGCTAAATGCTGTAGAAACCCCTGAAACAAAGCCTCTAGACCCAAAGCCTTTGTACTGCATATAACCATGCCCATGTTTTCTCACTAACTTAACTGAAACAAGTCACGGCTCTGTCTGGTCTGTCCTCATGGAGAAAACCTTTCTCCTTCCATCCCATCTGTCCCTCCCTCATTTGATCTCACATCTGCTCTCTCTCATCCAACTACTACATGAAGAATCTGGTTCTTAAACAAGATTTTTTTTTTTTTAACATTGCCAGGGACTTGTCAAACATCTATTTTTACTAATTTATTTTTACAAATTGGGTCTCTTTTTTTCATTGGAGCTTAGTGAATTAAGATGTACAACAGTATTTTATGTCTGTGTTTGAGATCCTGTGAAAAGCAAAAAAACAGTTCTGTTAAAAATGTGAATAATTTTAAGGGTTGTTAAAATTTCAGCTTTCAATAATTTCAGCTGCAATTAAAATAATTATTGTGCAATTTACTCCATGAAAATGTTTAAAAGAAATTCTAAAAGAACATACCAAATCAAAACGTACATGTTTTAGAATTCATAAAGCATTCAGTCAGTATCTCGAAGGACCTTATAGTCTTACTGTTTTTTTAAGTAAGTGCATTATGCAGAGCTGCCAGACTTCTGGGCCTTTTCCACCTCAAATATTAAGATTCCCAACAAGCTTATGAAAATTTCTGCAGATAAAACACATCTGAAGAAAATTTGTTTTTAATACTGTCAGCTGGGTATTCTTCCCTATTGCACATTCTCTGGTGCTTTGTCTAGCCTAGCTGTAAAATAAGGCTATACGATAATAATTTAACTGAGAAAATGTGTGTTGCTGCTCAGCAATTGTTTTCCTAGTATAATGAGTTGACTCTTTTCTACAGCACCAAGTTCTGCCTGCCAAATGCAATGAGACAGAATATGCAGAATGAAAGTTATTGCTTCCATAATGACTTGGGAGGGTACTTTGGTGTTAAGGAGTCATGGCCAGCAGAGCGTTGTGCCAGTTCAGGGGACTGGTATTAAGTAACATAGCTTTTCTGCCCAGTGGCATCTTACGTTAGATAGTGGGTGGAAAATTTCTGTGACCATGTCCATCACGGGCTGGAGCACAACTCATTGATTCCAAATATTGGGCAGAATGACACGGGGAACTTATTAGCACTAGCACCAACCTTGCCTGCTGGATAAGCTATTACATTACACTTGGAAAGATGGGATAAGATTTTTTTCCTTGGGATGACAGGTGGTGGGATGAAGATGAAATCCACTTGTTCCTAGCACGCAGCTCAGGGATGCTTTCTCCACTGTCACAGGCCCTTTATACTGACTTGATTTATTGCCTTGATGTGTTACAGTTAACAACAAAGTGTTGTTGTTTTTTCCTTAAAGAAAATCCAGGGGAATGTGTTTTGGCTCCCTGGGCAGCCCTCCTAGTTGAGAATACCCTTCCAGGCGGTTTCTCATCCATTTCACAAGTCCCTCTAGTGGTGTCATCCTGGAAATTTTACTCTTACATTCCCAAATTATTACGGAGTAAATGCAAATCAAAATTAATAATTATTTTAATGAATTCTGTCATTACTGAAAATAACGTAACTTCATGAAATCTGGATGTGTTTGGTATAATTGCTCTTAAACTTGTGGAAAATCATGTACCAGGGCAATTCCGCTGGCTTTGTCTTAACAGGAATTGATGCTATTTTCAACGACAGCTGGTCAAGATTCCCAATTTTCACACAAACATGAAGCAAACTAAAAATATGATGTTTTTTTCAACATGCAAAATGTTCTTGGCTTTTCTCAGAAAGATATTTGAGGAAATTTATTTTGAGAAAATTATATTTCTATGGTGACCTTGTGAGGGACAACTACAGTATTACCAGTGTGCAAACTGCAAATGTGTAGTTCAAGCTGGTATGTAGTGTTCACAAACAGAACCTGAGAAAATAGATGATATTTCTGATTACTTGAAACCATAACATATTAGGAAGAAAATAACAGTAAAAGATTGGAAGTGAAATGGAAACATGTCTGAAAGTGAATTAGAAGAATGGAGAAATGCAGAAGTTCTCTGAAACAAACATTTTTTGTGTGTGTATGTCTTTGTTTCTGTGTTTTGAGTGTTGATTTTATGCAATATAGTTGGGAAGATAGTAAGAACCACATTTAGTCCTAGGGGCTTTTTTAGCTTCTAGGCTTCAGGGCTATCCAGGCAGATCTGCAAAATGTGGTTTGCTCCAAACATTTGAGTAGTGAAATGTAGCATAGAAGGGTGGCAGAAATTAGGCTGTGACCTACATGAGAGTGCAGTCTGTCCTTACTGGCTGCATGGCCAGAAACATGTTCAGCACCACCAACCACACTGATGGGGAAAGGAATTTTGTTTGCTGCCCAGGTCAGGTTGAAAGGGCTGTACTGGAAGAACAAGGCACTGCTGCCACAGCAGCCAAGACTATCCTGAAAATGCAGTGGATAGAGTTGTGCAGCTATTGGTAAATATGGGCACTTGAAGTTTATTCACCTTGCCTTTGAGCCAGACACAGCCCAACCACTCCTTGCTGCTCCTCTTGGAGCCCCAGCCACCTGAGGTGATGTGCTTTTCCCAGAACACCAGGGAGCAACTGGGGGAAAGCATGTATACTCCTATTTGGTTAGGCACTGCATTTGATCAAAATCCAGCTTTATTTGGGAACAAAACATTCCCTCTGTTAGTCTGAGGGATCAAGGGGTTCACAGTGGAGAAATCAAATTAATTTCCTTTCTTTAAACAAGTTGTCCATCAAGACATGGGAAAGCAAATGCTATCATCTTTCTTTTTTTCCCCTAATACCTTGAGGTTAGATGAGATTAAGCATCCTTTCATGCCGTACCCTCATGCAGCACTCTGCAGGGACCTGTCCAAAATCCAGCAGCTGGCACACCAGGGAGGTACCTTGGGCATGTCCTTTCCCTGGTCCTCAAAGCGGCTGAGATGTGCTAGTCTTGCAGGGTAGTTCTTCTGCTTTTGGGCTGGAAACTTACAGTTTACAACCAGAGTCCAGATCCAACAGAGCTTTCCCTGCTGTACTCTGTGGGCTGTAAATATGTTTAGATACTGTGTACCCTCCATGCCTCTGTGCTGTGATATTTATCTTAAGAGATGCGGTGGATGAAATCTTCAAGGGCACTGGCTTAGACCTACTATTAAAGTCAATAAAAGGAAGGCACAAACTACAAATTTTCTGTAATAAATCTAAATATTAACTCAGTGCAAGGGGACTTACGAACAGCTGCTTTGCTTGAGTTACAGGTGCTTTGGGTATCACAATTTTGCATTCCTCAGTAGAGTATTTGAATATTGAAAGTGTCATCCAAAATACATTTCAATTTCCTTGACTTTGAATTTTAATTAATTTATTTATTTATTTATTTTAGTCTCAAATTGCTTTCTAGAAAAATGGACTCTATTTGGGAAGCTTTGAATGGAAACAAACTAGAATAATGACAAAAATAAGATGTAGGCTCACAAAATACTCTTTTAATTTCAAAACATAATGCAGAGAGCTGTTACTGCCTGATATTAGTGTTTGTGCCTCTGCATATAGAAGTGTGCTGACCGTGGAGGAAAGGTTTGGGCTCTGGAATCAATACTGAGCACTGAAGTAGCTTTTAGATGTTCATCTCCTGCCGTGCATAGTCTAATTTGCAGTTTGCTGAGATCCCATTTGACATGCTACTGGAGGAGTTCACTTTATCTCAGCGAGAAATCTAGGGAAGTCAGTAGTTGAGAATAATGGATCATCAGGAAGTAAATGTAGGGATAATGCATGCAGGGAAAACTTCAGCTATGAAACTTGTTTTGGAGGAGAGCAGGTAAACATCTTTGCTTGATTTTTACTATTAGAAATTAAATTGTCAAACCAATGTATGGAGAATGATTGGGTATAACAGTTACATTTGGGTTGTATGGCTGAAGTCCCAGAAGGATGTCATTTATTCATTTGATCTAGCCTACAGAGATAAACATCCCTGCTTGAGCTTTCTGACAAGTGGTCATTTGGGAGAAATGATCTCTGTAATTTTCCTTCCTCCTTTTCTGTCCATCCCTCCTCTTGCCTGTTCTTTGTAAAACTCCCCCCATACACACACTTTTAAAAAGCAGTACCCCTAGCAAAAACCCTCTCTCACCATTGCAAATGGATGTGTGAACTCTTTTAATGGTATCAGAAAATTTCTTTGCCTTCCTTCCTGAGAGAGTTCTCAGATGGCATTACAAATGTATGTAGTAACTCTTATGTTACCGGCAAGAATCTAGATGCATAAGTGCTTAAACACTTAAAAATTTTAGGAACAGACTGTACACTGATGTGAGAGAGTCCTTGCTTTCTCTTACTGCTTCAGTTTTCCAAAGCCCCCAGAACCTTTAGAGACAAAAATGCAACAAAAAGTTGTGGTCATTTGAGTGTTAATTTCCTTTGGTGCTTTTGAAAGTTCACACTGAAGTGTTGTGCTAGGAGAAACATTCTCAAAAGAGACTCATCCCAACCAGAGGGGAAGGACATAAAAGAGGGTTTTCCTGAAATATTTCCTCCTTTGTTATATGCAGGGTGCAGCTACCCTTGCCCAGCAGCCTGTGCCTTATCCATCATCTTAATTCCTCTGTAAAGAGAGGATGTAAGAACTCTTTCCAACCCTGTGAGGGCACTGGGCAGGTTACAGGCTATGAGGTCCTCTCATACTGCACAGACTGAGGGTGAATGTGAGAAACAGAGGCTCTTTTGGAGCATCTCCCTCTGACCGTTCTAGAAAGAGCCCCTGGAAGGACAGTGAGGGCTACCTGCCCCTGCTCTGAGCTTCCAGAGGTGGCAGTGCTTTGCTGTGACCCTTCATGCATTATATTATATTATTTATTTATTTACTGAAAAACAGCCTAAGGAATTAATTTGGCTTGTAAGTATTTTTCTATGCTATTTGCTGAGGTGTTAACCATACCTTCTGTGTTTACATGCCTGGCAACTAGCAATACTCTTTACTTAAATGACTTCTGCTGACTAGGAGAATTCAACCACTTTGTAAAAGAAATATTGAAACAGTTTTGTTATACACCAATATTTTAGTACTACCCTGCTTTTTCTAAAGTAATTAAATAGAAACTGAGAAAGTGTTTAACTTTAAAAAACATTAATTTGTCTTTAGGCTTTCAAGTAACTTTATTACTCCACCTTCTTCAAGTGAACAAATAGAAAATTCTGTTCCTCTCAGCCCACAGTGAGCTAGTTTTAGATTTGTTTGTTTATTTATTTATTTTGCCTATCAATACATGAATGTGATTTAGATTTTGAGCTAAGGGGGAAAGTCTCCTGCACAGAACAATAGGAGGAGAAAAATATATATTTTTTGATTCTATGGCCAAATTAAAAAAAAAAAGAATGGGGAGCATAAATGATTTCAAACTAAAATTTGGATATTTTTCTTAAAGTTCGAAAAAATATCTTAGGTGGAAACCAAATTTTTATTTTACCTATCATTTTTTTCTTTTATTATGGAGAAAAAAATATTACTACTCCTTAAGAAAGCTATATTTTAGCATTTTGAAGATAAAAGTTGAGATAGTATTTGAGGTGTGGTTTTTTTTTTCTTTTTTTTTCCCTTGATCTGGAAGTAACTGCTAAATTTAATCCAAATGCTTGAATAGTTTCATTCCTCTTGACTCAGCATTTCTCAGAGAATGCTGTCTGGGGGAAAGCCTCTCCCAACTCCAAGGTACTGTGAATTCAGTGGGAAAATGCACACATGGAAGCTGCCAGAAAGGACCACATATGGCCCCAGGGTACAGCAGGGTGCAGAGGTCCCACAGTACAGGGGATCCAGGAGGAAGAAATGAGGACTCAAGGAGACGGCATTCTTGAAGTCGGATGGGATCCAGTGTTATAGGACAGGATATGCTATATAATGTGCTTATTATAATCTTATATAATAGGACATTATACATAATTTAATAATTATAATAACAGGACAGTTCCTATAATATTAGATATAGTAATAATAGGATAATTCCTATAACATACAATATTCTATAATATAAGCTATCAGGTATCAGGATATTTCCACCCTAGGGAATATGAAGCTGTGCACTTCAGGCTAACAAAATAATTATTTCCAGGCCTCTAGTAGCTTTGGCATCATCTGTCTTTTCGCTGCCACTACTGGGATTTGCAAGGAGTGCGGAGGGGGGAAGGAGAGAGAGAGGGAGAGCAACATCTGAATCAGCTCAGCTCAGGCACAGCAGTGTGATCCAGCCAGCAACAGCGAAGCTAAAGGTCACCCATACCTGCCTGCATGTGCGGCTGTGCAGAGTTTCACCTACGTGAGTCATTTTTGCTCTTTCAAACTTCAAAACAAGCGAAGGAAAATCTTGAGAAGAACCATCAGTTTGGCCAAACTAGTTTCTCGAGTGAGGGAAATATTCTTCCTAAATGGACAAAAGAATTTAAAAGGATCATTTTTTACGAAGTGAAGGAGAGGAGGGAGGAAACAGAAAAATGGTCAGTTGAGCATGTAAGTGTGTTATCTGTATTTTGACAGAATAGTCACCGTTGTGTAGCAGACCCCTCTTCTTGTTATTTGCCAGCCTGTGGGGTGAAAGCCCAGCAGCGGCTGTACACTCAGCAAGAGATGGCATTTCAGCCGGAAGAGGTTTCGCCTTCGAGTCATGAACTGGGTCACCACCTAATGAAGTCTCAAATAGACTTCCTCCCTACTGCAGAATCGTTTAAAGATGAGAGAGGAAAGTGCAAGCATGAAAACCCATTATAATATATAGCTGCACTAAGCCTTTGAGTAATGGAAAGTACATGCTGTATCTCGCTGTTGTCCAATTCCAGCTCGGGGTCCACAGCAGCTCCTAGCAACATCTGCTACAGCAGAATCTCTCAGCAACAGAAAATCCACTGTGGTGACACTGTAGCCACGTCAAATGACATCCACCCTCTCACAGCTGTGGGGCTGAACACTGCTACAGGGCAAAAAGAGGGGCTCTGGCTCAATGCATTCCTAGAAGAGGTCTATTTCCTTGGCTCCTAGAGCATCTTTTTACACTAGGAGTGATACAAGCTTCAAGTGAGACAAGCTTTTTCCCTTCATTAAGTATTTTTTACCATGAGGTGTAATTTACACCTGTGAGCCCAACGAAGTGGATCTTGAACCCTGTACTCTTTTGTTTAGCACTCAGATTTCAGCTAGAGGCATGAGGTTTACACATCTTGCCACCCAAACTGCTCTCAAGCTCAGGGTCACTGTCCATCAGGAAGAGCTTTAGGGAAGTTCCATCCACTGCTTATGTGCCTGAACAGTCTTGGCAGCTCTTCATGTGGTTTGGGTGCTTTAGTACAACAGCAGGAGAGGCCAGATGGGCCATTTGTGGGCTGCATGTAATGCTCTTAATTGTACTGGAAATGGGAATATTGGATGAGCTGCATAAGATAGATGTAGACATACTTTCTATTAAGTGTGTAGTCAGTCTTTGTAAGTATGGTATACATTGTTCATATTTCTAGCCATTAAATTCATCAGTACAATGAATGCAGTTTAGATGGGTAATGAAAAGTCCTCTATTTTACCTTAAACTGGCACATAATTTTACCTGTCAACAATCTGCAGTACAGAAGGTTATTTCTGAAATTCCTGGCTCTAGAAGTTACCGAGGTACTTATGAAAATGTACTTAACTGCCAGTGAGTCAGCATTCACAGGTCTGAAACTCATTTCCAGGAATTATGTGGTTTACAAGACTTGACTTCCAAACCTGGCAACTGACACAGCAAGAGAGCACAAAAACTCAAATGCAAACCCCAAATACCTTTCAAATGCAAACCATGGTAAGAAAACTGTCAGTGTCTTGAGACATATCTGCACCTGTCATTTAAAATTAGAGGGTAGTGGAGAAATAATCCACTTCAATCATTTTGTCTTTGGGGACATGGTTTCTTCACTGTTGTCAAGTCCAAAGATCCTGCTGAAATAGAAAAAGGAAGCATTCTTTAAATTTAACAGTAGTAATGAAGACCATTCCTATTCTTTTGGACCCATTAAATGTAGAATGAAAGCATTTGGTATATTACCAGCATCATAACAACTGACAGTATCTGCTTCTGGCAGTGCTATGTGAGCGGAGAAGAGGTAACAGGCTGCTGGCAGCAGAATTTTCAGTATTATTATTTAACGTTGATTTTCCAGTGGATTCCAGGAACACTTTGGCCAGGCCCATTTCCAAAGATGAGTTCCAAATAATACAAGTGCTTTTCAGGTAGAAACGAGAAAATGTTCAAGTCCTATTTAGGGAATGAGGCCAATAATTTATTTAGAGAGTTAACACAAGGGAAGTGACCCTTCCCACGTGCCCCACAGCCACTAAGTGGGATTCACTGGTAGCAATCCTTTAGGGAGAATTTGTGCTCCTGGCAGTGCTTTCAGTAGCTGACTATGTGCTTGGAAATAAGCTGCTGTCTGTCTCATTTCCTTAATTTCCTGGCTCTGCATCTTACTTTTCAGAGATATATTTCTTCTTTTCATTAAGGATGGTATGGTAAAGGGATGTACTTCTGGGATCCAAAGCAGTAGCAGAGCTACTCAGCATGAAGGTGATGCAACTGTATGAGACCCCATGGGTGGAAGGGGAGTCCGTACTCCAGAATGAAAAATGAGTTAAGGCAGCGCCATGTGGCTG
Source organism: Anser brachyrhynchus (assembly GCF_964034855.1). Lineage (NCBI taxonomy): Eukaryota > Metazoa > Chordata > Aves > Anseriformes > Anatidae > Anser > Anser brachyrhynchus. The sequence continues at coordinate 68,320,291 of NC_137698.1, forward strand.
CAGTTTGCTGGAGTGAGGCAGAGAATCCACCCCTTGCACTAGAGCTTTGGATAACTAAATGATACTGTTCCCCTTACTGTGGTTTAAGTTTAATTGGAGTGAGGCACATGAAGGAAAAGAACCAACCAAATTTATGTTGGGTCTTGTAGATATTTTTTGAAGAGTGCCTTTCAGGACTTTTATTGTCCATCTGAAAACTGCCTTGCTGTAGAAACTACCATCCTTTTTTCTCTGCTTGGTAAATGCTGCCAAGGGAAACAAAAATATTATAGAAAGCTTTATTAGAGGAAACATCGAGTTTTTCTCTTGCTTATGGAAAAAAAGTAATTACATGGCAAGTTCCCAGTGTCAAGTAATCTGCAGTATCTTGCATTGTTTTTGGTCCATTTTCAGACCTGGTTATGCCATGAAAACAAATTGCCCTTATCTTGTGAGAGCAGATGATGGCCTCAGGCTCATTAGAACAGGTCAAGTCATCATCATGATCATCTAAAAATTTTAGTAGATTTTGCTTAATAATGTGGTGGATTAGGCTTGTAGTATGAGGAGTTATTTTCCAAGGCTGATGCCAGGTTATTAGACAGAGGAATATTTTCTGTGCTCTAGTGGTAGTATCCCACTGGGACTTTTTTTTTTAATTAATTAGTTTTTTCCTCCAAGTTGCAATACCCCAAGCTAAACATTTAAGTTCCATCTGAAAACCAACAAGTGATATGACTAGGTTTCTCTCCAACAGATGTAATCCTCTTCAAGTTTGTATGGATGAAGAAGAAATCTTTGTGTACAATTTAGTTTATTCTCAAAACAACAAAGGTATTTATTTACAATAACAACATCCTAACCAAGATAAAATAAGGTTAGAAATATTCGTGGGCACTACTGTGTGGTAATAGCATGGCACCTCAGAGGTCTGACAGTGTTCTTCAGTTGCTTTTTTTTAGATGTGAACATCATAATTTAAAGGGTGGGCTGCTTAGCAGTAAAATAGAATGAAACACCACCTGTACAAAAAAAAAAAAAAAAAAAACAACCAACCAAAAACCTCTGAAGAATTATCTCTCTATTGACTATTGTACTGGAAACATGCCAACATATGTAAGCAAAATAGTCTAATTCTGTATATGAGCAGGTAAATATATACACGTAAATAACCTGTGATCTTTATTGCATATAAAAAAAATAACGTTCTTGGAATCCTAAATAACCCAATGATAAGCAGTGAAAAAGCAGCTTGCTAGATTAGGTTCCTGTGCATATAAAGAGTTGGATGAAAGCTTGATATTTCAATAAGCATTAAATATATAGTTGATAGAGCACTTGAAGAAGGCAGCTGTAAATTATTTCTTATCACGGCCTCAATAGACCACTTACATTTTATCTGGAGAAGAGAATTTCAGTGGTTGCCTTAGATGTGACTGCTTAAATTCAAAGAAGAAAACGTCTTAACCAGGACACCTTTTCATCTACTTTTGTTTTGACGAGGGTAATTTATGCTCTTATTAATCATCTATTAGTAATCAGGTGAGAAAAGACAGGAGGGTAAGCATGTTGGAAATTAAAGTAGAAAGCGTTAAGAAAGGTTCCCCTATTGTGTTTTGCAGGCTGCAGAATCTGGCTTTAACATTGCAGCAAAGCCAAGGAGAGACTCACCTCTACAAAATCAGAAGGTCCAGCTGATTTCACCAGGCTCCATATGGGCAGCCACTGAGCCACATACCTTCAGTCCTGGAAGGATTCTCTCCCAGACATGCAGAAAAAGGTGGAAATCTGAAGTGAGAGCTGCTCAGCCATAGGCAAGCTCTGGAACGAGTGCAAATCTTCATATCACCACAACCTTACTCCTGGGCTGGCAGGGGAGAAATATTTTCAATTCTTGCTTGTTATTCCTATTTGTTTCAGAAATTTTGCACTAACATATTTACCTGTCTGCTCATTTCAAAGGTCCCTGCTATATGAGAAAATGATCAAATAATGGTCCTAGAAGATACATGGTGCCCCTTTACTTTAGTTTAACTGCGTTTTAAAATTAGATATCTTGGCATAGCTTGGCCTTTGTTTCCAACATGTCTATCTAATGCATTAATAACTGCCTATGGTGAAGCAGCAGCCTCACTAATGATGGAACACATGTAATATCAATTTAACACCAATATAAATTTTTATATATTTCAACAATTTTTAGGGCTGCTTGTTGCTATATAATCTATTGGAGCTTACTGTTACAGCAAATCATCTGAATTTGTCTTGTACTGGGGGTGATAGGTATCAACCAGATGCTCATTCCCACACCAGACAGTTACTGAAGAATCTGCACAAAAGTTACAACTTCTCAAAGAGCCAACTTTACTATTAAAACTATGGCAAAGTTTCACTGACCGGACTCACTATGGGGTGTGAGACCCTGCAAAAGCCACTGTGATGATAAAATATAAATATATATGTATACACATATATAAAGCTTTCAAAAATCCCAACTAATATTGTTTAATGTGGCTATCCCAATTCTCTCACACAAATGCTATCATTCCATTTCTCATTATTTATATTCAGTGTGGTTCTTAAGAGAGCAGTGAGCAACATGCCATTTTGGAACTGCTGTTACCAAGGGCATACACAGTTTAATTATTAAAACAAAGCTGTTACGTAGCATGCTCTAAGTGCCACTGCTGCCACTTAGAAACTGATGTGATTTGCATTTCTTTTAATAAATTAGGTATTTAATTACATTATAAATGTAACCTCTAATTGAAGTACCTTCTCCCCATGGCCATAACTCCGTAATAATTTGCACAAGCTACCTAGAAGTGGGTGCATGCTGCTGCAGAAATGGAAACCTCACTAATAAGCACTTAAACATCATTCCTGAGGATTTTTGCAACTTAATGGACTTTCCCCCAGGATATCTCTTTGGAGGATTTGTTCTGCTGTATTGTGTTGCATTTAACTTGTCCTCTACTTGTGGCCATTTGTTTGTTTGCACTTTTCTCCTTGATAGCTTTTATTTTTCATGCCTGGATGTCCACTGCTATCTCCATTGTATGTAGAGGTGGATGCAAGTCCTTGTCCTTGGATATTTCATAGCAATGGTGTTACTGAATTGTTCTAAACCTATTTAACTGCCTAAACATAGATTAAAATTTTAATATTTATAGTGTTACTGAACTATTAAGTGAGTTCAGATATGTCAGTTTTCTGTGGGTAGTAAATCATGGACCCAAATTAAAAGAGCAGTTCCCTGCTGAGGATGCCAAGTAAAACTTCATCAAATGTGGAAGTCGTGTATCAGTATGATTGCTAAAAATTTAACAGCTTTAAAGATATTTATTTACCTTAACCTCTTGATTGGATCTTGTCTAAGCTGTTATTTTCTGCTTGTCTAAAATTTGTTGTCAATTCAGTAAGGAATTTCATTAATATTTTATTTTATATTATTTTATTTTATTTATTTTTTCTGTAAGTTACTTCAAACTGCTTGTGACCAATTTAACTCACAAAGCAACTGAGTCAATGAATTCAAATAATACCTGCCCATATTTCTTATGTTTAGAGAATGTTGTGAAGTTGGTGAAAACAGAGTATAAATCAATATATTTAACCAACAGTAGTGTTTGATCAAGTCATAAAAAAAAAAAAAAGAGGAAGGATTAGATAACAAAAATAATTAATTATGCTGTGCAGCTGAAGAGCAGCTGCTCAGTTTCTTGCACTGATTGATATTTTCAAGGCTGTCCCCGGACTTCTGCATTTGCTACCAGCTTTCCTGTTGCCTTCCATGGTGATGTGAAAACCTGAACAACCAAGGCATGCTCATGACAGTTACAAGTTTTGAGGTGATCTCAGGATCAGCAGTGCAATTCAATTGCTAAACCAGTGATGGGGGCTCCGAGGAGAGGAAAAAGACATTAAGAATTTGTTCAGACAGCTTGAAAGAGTCTCTCACTCTCAAATAACACAGGAATTTCAATACCACATTAGAAGCTAGAGGCTATCTAGTATAGTAACTTACTCCTATCAACAGACAGTACCAGACACCGAACGCATCTCCCAGGAAATAAAAGAACAAAAAAAAAGGACATTTTTGGATAGCTTACAGTTCAGTTTCTTCCCAGCTCCCATAGAAATTTCTACTTTTCAGATTCTTATTTAAACCCTCTCTTCATTTCTCATGTTTCCTGTGTGTTTTTGAACTGTGGTCTTTGTTCTTTCTGTCATTGGTTAAATGAACAGCGTTGGCGACATACTTGTTGGTGACTTTGCTGTTAATTTACTGTCTTTTACTATGCTTTTCCTGGATCTCATGGTAGGAGAAAGATGATCAGACATTTGGCATCTAAAAAAAACCTGATATTTAAATTCCTTGCAGTGCAGTTTCCTGTATATAAATAAGAACTGGGTGACTGTCGAAAAGTCTCATCTCTCAAAGAAAACTTGAACAAAGTCATGCTGAAGGAGGACAAATTCTAACAGTTTCTGGTTACTCTCTGTATGTTGTGCATAACACATGAACCTTCTCAGTTTCTCCAGGAGACATTCAAAGATTAATTCAGCCACTTACAAATACATACCTGACAAACTGTCATATTCTGCACCCCTCTCCCTTCCTCCAAAGCTTTTTGAAAAGATGAAACCTGAATTTCAAATATGAGATAAGCAGCTCATTTAATTAGTTTAGGACTTTTCTGTCTGTGGACAGATGAATTGCATTTGTTTCTCTCAAGTATGACAGCTCCTTTTCACCTATAGCTGAGAATGCAATGTCATTTATTTTTCTTTCTATAAATTGTGTTGCTAAATACCTTGTTCAACTTGTTAGCAGAGTAAACGAAGAAGCAAGAGATCATCGTTTCTGGAGGAGAAACAGCATGAAACCAATCTGGCTGCAACATGTATGTTTGTAAATACTGGACCACATTCTCAACTGCATAGCTTCATTGACTTTGATTAATAAGGATCTGGTCTACTGGTTTTCTCTCAGATAAATATTAATGTGTACTTCCTTCTGTCTCAAAATGGTTCTCATTGATGTCAAATGCAGAAAGGACAGCTGAAATAAGGCTTCCTGGATAAGACTTCTCCTAATGGAGGCCATGGTATTTTCGTAAGTTGTTTCCCACTGCCCCTGTACCCACCCCCAGGAGGGTCTCTCTGGCTTTTAGAGTTGAGCTAGTGGTTGTGGGAGGGTGGGAGGAGAGGCAGGGGAGTGATGAGGGCACAGAGGCAGGGGCACATTCACCCTGCTTGGGTGAGCAGTAGGGGACATCGAGGACAGGGATATAGGTGTACAGAATATAATGTGAACTCTGCATGGGGCAGGGGAAGAGAGGCAGCTGATTTAACATGAGGAATGTCACTTTTCCACCTTCCTGGGGACATGGCATTGTCAAAGTCCAACTCTGCTGTGAATAAACAGATGGTTTTGGGTGCTCATTCTGTGTCTGCTAGCATGTATTTTGCACTTTTAGTATCATCAACAATCACATCTGTAGCTTAACTGAGAAGACAATGAAAAAGAAGAGGGGAACATAAAGGTTCACACAACCTTTTTGGTCAGGTTATCTTATTGTAGCTGACGACTTAGCATTAATGAGGACAAGTATTGTACAATAGCCTTGGGGTGACCAGTAGCAGACTTGCCACCACAAGGCTTAATGTGGTAGGATCTTGCTCATTCCTTATCTGCTACTACTAACTAATTAAACTTGATCAGATAATCACAGTGAAGTTGGATGACCAGCAAAGGATTTGCTTTTTGGGTATACCTGTTTAGAATTTGCTGATTCTCAAGATGTTTGTGGTTGCTTTTTCTTGGTTGTCCCAATGGCCATTCAGTGCTATGCAAATTTCTCATTTCTTCCCCTATGACCCCTCACCCCACCCCACCTGTCAGCATTGTAGGTGTTGTACATCTTTTGACTGTAAGGCACAGTATATCTCTGGCTATTCAAATTAAGTTTTCTGCCAAATCCCTGAACCACTGAAGAGTGACATTACAGATTTCAGCACAGCTCTGGGGTCATGTGTAACATGCATTTGGAAGACAGATGTGAGCAGAAACGTAGGAAGCTCCTGAAAAATACTGCTGGAAAAAATAAGTGGTTTGTACAACATCTGTAATGGGAAAGGAGAAACTATCACCTAAAGCTGGCTGTGGGAATTTTGGGGATGATCATGATGCTTCAGGCTGCTGGCAGGATATCCTCTCCCAGCTGATCTCTGCTTACAGCAAGTGGCAGGGGTGCCAGGTGTTTTATGTAGGGGGGGCAAAAAGCTAAATCATGCTCTCCATAACTCCCTATGGCTTTGCTTCATGTGCTTTTGCTACATGACATATGGCTTTATTATGAGAGTCACCTTCAGCTTGGGAAGTGTCTTTTCACCGCCTGGGACTTGTTTCACTCCCTCCTGCCATCTGTATCTGTGACAGTTTAAAATTGTGTTTGTCTGGAGTGTGTTCTTGGTTTGATGGGGAAAGAACTCAGATCTGAGGATGGCCAAGATATTTTTACAGTCAAGGCCAAAGAGAATGTTCATACAGGAGAGACCAGTGATTGCTTTGTAGAGCAAGTGTTACAGTGGTTTCCTCATGATAATTTTCTTTTTTTTTCCACAAAAATAAGAATCTTCAAAGCAGCATGACTTGTATTACACCTGATTTCAGTAAAGATTAATTGAATGTACAGTGCCTTTCATAAGCAGTTTTGATTGATGTCTCTTTGTTCTCCAATTTAATTCAAATGAAAAAAGGCATTTACTTGTGCTAATTAATTTATTTGTGTTAATTAGCATCTATTGACTCATCCTTCTGTATTGCACTGAAATTTGAGGTGTGCTGGGAATAAGGTGTGGTTTAGCATGCCAACAAAATAAAAGTATTTGGGGGCTGTAGGTTAGTAAAATACGCTTAAATTCACTTAGGAAATAGAAAGCACTGACTTTGGGCTGCTGGTTAGAGGAAAGCCCTTGTTTTTCAGCCTGTGATGTAGCTCAACTGTGTTTGTGGTGCTGGCTTTTTACAGCTATTTATACTCATATATAGGTTTATAGTTTACAGAAATATCACTGCATTTGAAAAAAGCAATCTCCATTGCTCCAGAAGCGATGGTATAAGCCACTGAAGGTGGGGAAGTTGTTGACAAAGTGTCACAGATAAGGACTGGAGGAAAACCAGCTCTACCTGTAGCATGGTGTCACCAAAAGCCATGAGATGGATGTGGCTTTTGGTTGCCCATGAGGAACTGCCAGAGCAGAGCAGCAGGGCAGCAACCTCTCCTTGGCTGAGGGGACTGGAAGAAGGACCACAAAGATGCAGTTTGGATGTCCTGCCTGGGAAACATTTTTGTTGTGGCTGCTTCTGGTCAGAGGAGCTTTCCCGAATGCCCAATACCTGGGAAGAACATCTGAGCATGGCCAAGACAAAATGCTCGAGGTGGGTATGAGAAAGGGGAGCTTTCCAGGAACATCATCAGCTGACTGTCCTTCCTTCTATCCTTCTGCTGGCCATGCAGAGACTCAGTTCTGACCATTTCTGATTTTTGCCTCAGCCCTTCTGTTTCTCACCCTGGAAACACCTCTCGCACGCTGAGCTGACTGGTCCTGCAAGGGAGACAGCTTGGAGGGCTGCAAGAGATTTCCTTCACAACTGTTTTTTTTCTGCCTCTCTCAGGTACTAAGTGATAGGCAAATAAAATGTTCTTGCAAGTCTGGCCAACACAGACATGGATCTTGTGCAGTTGACAAGAGGGAAAAAATAATCGTTTAAAAAACAATCAGTTACTGCTCTCAGTTTCCATGGCTTCAAAGGTGAACTTTTCCCTTTTTCTCTTCTGATGAACCTCAGAGCCTCAGCTCAATCTTGGGGGGATTTGTTTGGTCATTCTTGACATTTTTTTCCTGCACGTGCCTTGGTTCCAAACCAAGATAACCCACCCTGCCCTTGGCAGGTGCCTGTAGTGCTCAGATGGAGGCCGCAGTTGGGTGCCGGGACAGGCAGCTTGCCCACAGGTGGCACATTACACCGGGCAGCATCTGGCAGAGATTTTCAGAGCTGCTGTGAGAAAGGCTGTATGTAATTGTGTCTGAATCTCCCTGGGGAATTTTTGGAGCTAGGGAAGGAGAAGAAGGAAGTAACTTTGAACGGTGAGACTGAGAAATATATATTTTTAATGGTGGATGTGGTGCTTTTGGTTCATTTCCTTGGAGTTTTGTACCATCTCAAACCAGACCTTGTTATGATAGTTATTTTCCTTAGGGGGAATGGACTGATTTTGTAAGCATCCTATCCACTGAAACATGTGCACCAAATTCTGTTTATTAGACTGTACTGTACACTTCCAGCAAGTGTACTTTGTGGTTGAAGAATGAGAAAGATTTAGGGTAGGTGGAAAAGATGAAGGTGCAAATGTGAAGGAAAGTAAGGATCACAGAAGGGCCAGTGGTGGGGACCTGCCCATGGCGGGTGGGTTATGTAGGTTATTGCCTCCTGCATTGCAGGTTTTCTGGCATGGGAAACACCTCCAGGAAAAGACAAATGGTGATAAGGATGGCAGTTTTGAGAAGAACAGAAAACACTCAGACGTGGGTGGATGACAAGAAGACACCCTCTCTTTTCTTTTCCACCTTGACCATGTAGGATACTGAGAGGAAGGTGAAAGTGAATACTGACATAAGCCCGCAAAACCATGCCAGGTGTATGATAGACTTTAAAACCAACAGTTTACAACAAAGCCAAACACTGTGAACTAAATGATGCTTATTTGTGTCTTCTGTTCTGGGAAGGCTTCCAAGCTGGGTGGGAAGTGAGCTAGAAAATTGCCAGGCAAGGACAAAGTACAGGTGTGCCGACACACACCTTAGTGCTGTACCACGCAAGGAACTTGACAGAGGCTCAAACAGACATACAGGACATGCCGTATTTCACCAGCTACTATGATAAGTTGTGCTCTGCACAAGCACTTACTGACAGGTAGCATCTACTGCTTTCCTTCCACTGCAGCTGAGAAGACCTGACGTATTTGTGGCAGGATCTTGAAGCAAATTCCCTTCTCTGGCTCTTCCTCCTGCATTAACTACCAAGTATAGGGGAACCTTTTGCCCTTTCTGACATAGGATTCTTGATTTGTAGTTTCGGTTCATTTAAAAACTGCTAAAAAGTACACTGGGGAGGTGGATTTTCACATTTGGAGAGGGAATCTCTCTCCATCAGATGGTCTGGTAAAGCAGAACATCATAGTTTGGGTGAGTCTGAGAAGATTCGCACTTGGGCATGAGAGACAACAGCTTTTGTTTCCAAATTGCTTTATATTTTGCAGAGTTGCTTCCATCTGTGAGGCTTTAAAATGAAATGAAATTTAAATGGTGGCATTTTGGGTTTATTTTATCCAAATATTTAGATTTTTAGGCAGTGGTGACTTGGGCCCAGAATTAAACATCTTAATTATCTGTTACTGAAGGAAATCTCCCTGGGAAATAAAGTCATAATTTCATCTGTCTTTAAAATTTCCACTCTGCCTTTAATCATATTTCTTGCAATACTTCCCCTCTTTCTACCAAAAGTATAAGTTCTCAGATTTCTTTCAATTTCTGCACTAGAAAAATTGTCAAAACGTCATGTTTGGATGCACCTGTGGCAGGGAAAGAAATCAGCCAGTTACTACCTCTAGAAATGAATTCATGCAAGGTTATCTTATGAATCCAGCTGGCAGAATTTCAAACTATGTAAGCAGGAGTCACAGCATTTCAACCTACCATGTTTCTGGGAACCTCTCTTTTTCCTTGCACTCTGCAAAGTGAGTGAATGCACTCCTAATTGTGTAGCAACTTAGAGGTTTGCATGACTATTGCTTAGCTAACTTCAGAAACCGCTTCAAAGAGGAAAAAAAAAATGCTGTCAACGTGTGACATGGATCATGTTTAGAATTTGCCTGGCTTCTGAAATCACCATATCTGTTCAAATGTTTAGTTAATTCCTGAGACTTTTGTATAAACTCCCCAGAGGAAATGTTTATGGAACTCACAATTGTACAAGTAGACCATGTTTTCTGTCCTTAGGAGCAGACTTTGACATACCGGCTTTGTAACTCGAAGGCTTGACTGTTATTTAATTGCTTTTATGGCTATATAGGCTTTGTTTTATCCTTCTGCATGAAACTAAATTCATTTTATTGCTGTGTTGAAGGGTATGGGTACAAAGGACAAAAATAGAACACTTCAACTACATGTTTCTGATTTTTCCCACTCGCAGATTTTTCATGTGATGGAAGATAAGTACATTTCCAGAACATAAACTAAATGCCTGGGAAGCAAATACTGCAAACATAGGGGACTATTCTGCATATGTTCAAGCCATTTGGGGACTGAATGAATCAGCTGATAGCCACTGTGGGGTTATTTTTTAAGGCTTTCTGCTGATGCACTACCAATTCAACAGGAGTTGCTAGTGATGTTTGAAAAGGTGAGAACAGTTATCCATATGTTGGTAGCTACTCACACAGGTATGAACCACAAACATTTTTATCATAGAACGCTTTCAGTTTAAAATTACCCACAGCATATTTATGAACTTTAGATCTATTAGAAGTTACTAAATCTATATATAAAAGCAGCATGGTGTTCTAATAAAAATAATTTTTATCTGACTTGAAAATACTATAGAATGGTAGGCTTATACTTAAGTCTGATTAGATCTTCTCGCTGGAGGAGATATAGTTGTTCGTTGTGGTAGCCAGCACTGTAAGAATATGTACACGGTATTAGGTGTGCAAGGTTGGTTTGGAAAAATAAATATCTCAGTAAATTTTGCCCATTAGTCAAGGTGGACTGTTTTTGTCAGCCTGAAAATATTAGGAACTAAATTACTACAACAATAGAGACTCATTTTACTTACAGAGGTGGCTGGGAAACAGTTGGATCATGACTTGCTGTGGAGAACTTAATCTGCTAAAACAGGAGTTTTTATTTCTGTCTTCCCAAAAGAGGGATCTGTATCATCAGTGGTCTGTTGAAGACTGCTATTAAATAACACACACTAGACAAGTCATTAGGCTGTTCAAGCTAATATCAGTGCTTAGCTACAGCAGATTTTCTTTTAATCATATAGTCACAATTATAGCTACACTATAGGCAAAAGAAATCTGGGCTCTGAACTTGCATTATTTCTATAATTTTACTTATCTTGTGCATTTTCTAGTTCTTGTCAATGGAGATATGGGGTTGGATATCCAGTGAAGATCTGGTGGGTTTAACAGCTCAGATACATTAACTTTCTGCAAAGCTTCAAACATTTCTTTCTAGCTTTGTTGAAGGTGTGGTCCCCTTGGCCTCTTGGTTGGATTTTTTAATTTATTTTTATTTTCATATTTTTTTAAGCACACAAGCTAAAGCTGTTGCTAAATCTTCTCTGACAAAGAAAAATGTCAGATGACAGTAAGTGATCTTTACTACTCTAAAGTGCAAGAACAGTGAAAAAGTAAATGAATGCTTTTTAGATACAAAATATGTTTGCATAGCTGTAAAAATCTGGCAAGCAGATGGCAACACGTTGAACTTCAATAGGAAATCAGATCTGCAAAACCACTATTTGTTACCAGGTTGCTATTGAAGACCCTGATTATGATGACTGATAGGAGTCCCTGTGATGAACCCCTCCCTCAGGCTGGCAAGCAGTTGCTCCCATGAAGAGTTGCAATGATTTCAGCATGCTGGCTTTCTCCCCAGTGCAAGGCAAGCAAAAAGGCTGGTTCAAATCTTTAGTTATAAAACAATATGTTGGTCATCAATATTTGTTCTGAGGACTGGAAAATCATAAGATTAAGAGTTTATCCGTGATTGCATGCATGTGCTTAACCCATGGTGAGTGAAAGCTAATGTGACTGGGCTTAACTCAGCACTGAGCTCCGTTGAGTTGTGCTGGTTTAGCACAAGCTAAAAACATGCATATGAAAAGCTACCATGGCCCAGCTGACACATGGAAATTCTTTAAGTTTTGGTAACTCGTAAGTCTGAAGCAGGAAAGAGACTTTTATGGGAAAATCCTGTCTGCACAAAGTGGGGAAATTTCAGGAGGGGAAGCACAGAGCCTGGTACAATTATTAGCTTCTGAGTGGGAGGGTATATGAGAAGCCAAGCATGTCAGGGATGCAAAAATATATCTAGAAACCTGGAGAAATCCTTCTGGGAGCTCTTGGGAAAAATAGGAGACAGTCTAAGTAGTTCTGAGACATCACAATATGGAGCAACGCTACTTTCTTGGTACCTGGGACACACACCACTATCTGAAAAACCTTGTATCTTGTGTGTTTAAACTGAAGGGCAGAGCACAGCTCAGCTCAGCTCATTGCTGTGGGCTTCATCAGAAGAGGCCATGAAAGTTTTCAAGGGCTGGTAGCTTGCTTATAAAGTTCTTGTTAGTCAATCTTAAGGAAGAAATGAGAAGTGCTGTTTCTATTAGCCTAGCTAAAGTTAGGCTCTGACTTTGTTTCAAGTCAGTGTTTTTCCTACACTCAGGTATTTTTGAATTCCTTTCACAAATCCTTGTGTGAAAGGTAACGGAAAGGAAAAAAATCCATCCATGTTGATGGGCTTATGCAAGAGTGCCTCATGTCCTCCCCTTCTGTGAGAGTTTGTGCTTCTGCAGGGAAATATTTCAAGCATGTAGACAGAGAAACTATAAACTACTTGTATAAGAGACAAAATATTTTAAAACCCCTAAGTGCCACATAGGCCTTGGAGACAGTTATTATGCAGTGAATTCCTGAAACTCTTTTGGAGAAGGGTCAATGAGAACATCTATAGAAAACAAACATGTTGGTCTGAGATGCAGTGGATCTTTTCTCAACCCTGTATTTTGACATTTCCTCTAGGTTGTGTTTTTCTTTGTCTCTTGATTCCTAGGAAGATCTCTGGGGACCTGTGCTTTCATTGCTTTGCAGACATTGACACTGGCACAATTTCGCAAAACATCTAAGGTACAGTTTCCAAGGGCAAATATAGAGCAAGGGATAGGAGCAGAAGGGAGGAGGACATTGATGAATAAAGTGATGTTGTGCATTTCTGGGAAGAGCCTGGGACTCTTGTACTAGGAGCCCAACGCTAGACTTGGAGTTCTAGAGCTGGCCTCATTGATGCCAAATAGAGAGCAATGACAAATTGCTGTTGCGACTTTCTTTTAAGACTGTAACATGATCCAACCCCTAATGTCATAAATTAAGTAAATAAATAAACGAAGTGCATATTTTAAATGGTTTTTGAAGAGAATATAAACATAAATAAGCCATGGCTCTTTATAAGGAAGTAAATGATGTGGCTTCACATACAGGCTTCTACAGTTTTTGCCACAATAGCTTTATTTCACAAGGAACAAAGTAATCCATGATTAAAAATGACTTAGAAGTGGAGATTATAATCAAAATAATTTAGGATTTGTACTTAACAAATAAAATGAAGCAAATTAAACACTGAAGTTAGAAAACCAACAATGGATGTGGAAGAAAGATAGATTTGTATGTTTAGCTTTATTGCTGATATGACAGCATAGTCTTAATTCCTTAAATTCAGACATATATGAAATTGAGATAAAAATTGATTTTTTACTGCCTTTGAATCATGGAAATATATTACACTTACGCTTCATTGCTAAGATTTTTCCATCAAGGGATAATGTAACCGTTAACAATTGCAGTCGCCTGCCTTTGTAAGCAAACTGCTGGTCTGCTTAAGGATCAGACCACTGCTTATGGGGTGTCAGTTGATCGCTTCACTTGAATGCAATAGAAGTGAAGATATGTCCTAGAGTTGGCACTCATTTATTCTCCCTAGATCCTGCTAATGATAGCAAATCTCACCAATCTTTTTCTGTCAAACATGTCAAATTCAGATGCCTTAAACTAGGCTTGTAATTCCAAAGTTATAAACTCTACAACTGCAGGGAAGAATCAGCTGCATAAATATCATACCCACAGCTGATAGTGTTGATTGATGATGGGATTGTCTTGGGATCCAGCTGTCCCTATTAAAAAAAGAATATGGGCTGACAAAGTGCATACTAATTTAAGCTTCCCAGAAAGTCATCCTGTGCACTGTGAGGGAAATTCTCTGCGCTAGAATAAGTCTGCAAAATCTCTACCCACCTACCATACTCCTGTGTCTAGCACATCACCAGTCTTTTGTATTGCAGCATTTTATTTTATTTTATTTTATTTTATTTTATTTTATTTTATTTTATTTTATTTTATTTTATTTATTTTATTTTATTTTATTCTTTTCCAGTGTTTCCCAGTGCTTCTGCAGCTGCAGTCAGCCTTCTGCCATTACAGAGGGGTGGAGGGTCTGACTGCTGCGCTTCCAGGCTTGCAGGAAAGGATTTCTGAATAAATAACACCATGGACAGAAATACACTTCTGCTGCATTGGTTGCTTTTGCAGAGTTTATTGAAAAACCTGCCTGGAGTCATGCAAGTGCAATGCAAAGTTAGGAAGACGAACTTGTGTTTTTATCTTCATTTATAAGAGAAAATCTGAAATGTGAGAAGACATTTAATATGATAGAAATGGCTTAAATTTTGTGGTGAAGGAAGAAAATTCACACAGGAAGATCCAAGTTCAAATTAATTAAAATCTGATCATGAAAGACTGGAGGGCTTCTAGTCTGAAAGGCAGCTCATTACCTGTCTATTAATAGCAGGCTATTCGTAGAGGTGGTCCAAGTGAAATGCACGGCAGTGTCCACCATTTTGTTTTCATGTTCAATTTGACAGGAGTCACTGGAAATTACACTCACAGGTCTGATGGGATTCTTGTGGCTAGCACAAGCAGGAACGATTCAATATTATGAAGTATTTATAAGTCCCTAAGGCACATTTACAGATGTCCTTGGCAACAACAATTTCCAGTCCGTTATTAGCTTTAAAAGCTAAAAGCAGAACTGTAGACCTTTTCTAGGCACCAAAAAGCAGCAAATGCTGACAGACAAGTAGTGAGTAGGCAGGTCCCACTCTGCCCACCTCTGATAACAATCAAGTCCCTGTATTGTGCATTAGCTTCAGGGAATGGATTAGCCCTTTTGGCAGCCCACTATAAAGCACTTTGCAGTAATCTCATTCCGAGATCTGAAAGGCATGAATCATCCAGGTCAAGTTTAAATCATGCTTTGAGGGCCAGATTCTTATCTTGCTTGTGCCTCAATGAATAGAGAGCTATTATATTAGAGCTGATGTTATGCATTCATGTAACGTCAGTAGGCAGGTAGTCAGAATTGGGCCCTAAGACTGAAAAATTGTCATACTGGTAAAAATTAGATGAGGTAGGAAGTAGGGGTTGCTATTTATATCAGCAAAGAATAAACTACTTCTAGCACTGAATGAGGAGCTTTCTTACAATAAAGAAAAGGGAACGGTCCCATTTCAACTAAATATTTAAGCTCCTTGCTGATGAGGTTCCTACTTCTCCACTGTGTTTACTGGGCCTTTTCCATGACAAAACTATAAGTATTTCCCAGGCAGACACAAACATAGGAACTCACACATTCACACATTACCTAAATGCCCATCTGGCTTGGGTTGAGGTCTCTTACTTCTGACCACTTCCAGTTAGTGCATGAAAGAGGCGGCAGATATGAAAGGTGGCAGATCATGGGCTGCTAGATGACTTTGTCCAGGCTGTGTCCTGTTATCTACTCACATTTGAAGGATTCCTGAAAAAGGGGGCTAAAATGATGCTGACTATGGGCAGCTGTTCTAGGGGCTGTGTTAGTCATGTAGGAAGTATCTCTGACATCTTCCCAGTTTGATCAGTTCTGAGACTACTGACTTCAGCGTAAGCAAGCTGCAGGCTACACCCTCAAAAGAATGCATATGTTTGTTTAAACGGTATGAAATTGAAAAAGTACACAGCACCAAAATGTGTTTCTCATGAATATCTTGGGGTGAAAGATATAAATACTTTAGCCTCCTCAGACCTACTCTTATTAATAGCTGGTAGGGCATGTGTTTATACACTTTTTGAGACAGCTGACCCTGCAGCCCATCTTCCTTCTCATCCTCACCTTCCCATTTAAATTGCTTGCATTTTTCTTATTTGTAGTTTCCTGGTGTGCAGAGTAGATTTCTTTCACTGCTGTAGAGAACAAGGGGTGTGCCCACTGCTAATGCAAGAATTTGCTGAAGAGTTGTAGAGCTTTTCCTCTGTAAACTCTTCACTCAACCTGTCAACCCTTTCCTGAAGGTTTCCTTTGGCAATGCATTTAAAAACCGCTTGGATCTCAAGAGCTTCAAATGTAGAGGATGTAAACTATGGTCCAGAAGTCTGAAACAGAACAAGATGCTGCATTATCCAGTGACCTGGAATAAAAGCAAAATGGGCTCAGAAAAGCTTGCAGGGGTCAGGCAGTCCATGGCCTGCCTTGCAGCAAGCTCAGATCTACCCAGGATATAACTGACAAGTGCTGGTCTGCCTTGTTCTTAAAAAAATCTCCCGTGGAGAGATTCTGCTACCTCGTGAAGCATACTGTTCTGGTAAGTACTTGTCCACAGCTGCCTGTTGATTTGTAACAGCTCTGAGAAGGTGGACAAGTCTCAACCTAGAATCCCCTACTTGGCTATTCTGCTGCTGTTAAAAAATACGGTTTTGGTCTGCACCAGAATATTCATTTTTGAAGGTCTATAACATGGGGAAGACTGGAGCTCTTCACGTTTCAAGCACATTCTCCAACTTTGGAAGCAAAATGAGGAGGGTCCCTCAGTGATCCTGAGCTCAAAAACAAGGCAAACTTATGGAAACTGAAATTTCAGCAAACACCAGCCAAGCTCAGACTTCTAGGCTAGTTAGGCATATGGCTGCACAGCAAGGAGTCTGTCAGCCCTATGAAATACATTTCTAAGCACTACTATGGGCAGCATGGGCAGGGAGGTGGAAGGGCAGACAAATTTCCCTTGAAAGGTTAAATTAAACCCACGTGTCCCTGATAAATATGCAAATTACTGAATTGGCACATTCCTATAGGGAAAGAAAGAGACCAGTCAATGATTGCTAACCGTCCTTTCAGAACCTTCCCTCCTTCCACAATGTTATTATCAAATATGCTAGTCCTTTCCCCTCAGATAGTTGTAACAATATTTTTCCATGGATTTTCTGGGTACAGATGCAAGGTTCTTTAAGGTCATTCTACAAGATATTTTTTTTTATGTGTGTGTGCTTTCTTGTATCGGGCCTCTGCATGGACAGACTCCAACTTTAGTCTGAAAGTTTTCCAGACAAGAGCCTTTTTGCACGTGGGTTTTGTGGGAAGTGATCTAATAAACAGATGAAAAATACTGAACTTTGTATATGTCTGTAGTTTTGTGTCAGTGTATCCCTTACAGCCTGCAATATAATCAGCTTTCATTATGATTAGTAATGAGCTGGTAAGGAAACAAACTGCCTGCATACAGACATTTCAGGGGAATGTCTCTCTGAGTGGGTTCAGCTCTTGGGTTCACTTTCCAAGAAATGCAAAGATGTAGTTAGGCCTTTTCAGTTTGTCTGTTTATCAGCCGGAACACCAATATTTACCATTCTGCACATTGTTTGATCCTTCCATTAATGTCTTCACACCTCCTGACAATGCTTTAGCAAAAGTTAAAAAGCGACCTCAGCTACAGCATGAGCTTTTGCCTGTGGAAATAAACACTGCTGCTTCTCAGCTGCAAACAGCGCTGCTACTCGGCTGCCTTTCAAGCCCAGGGTTATGAGGAGTGTTTGCAGAAAAATGCACGCTGAATGCAAGAGCGCTTTCTTTTCTTCTTATGCTTTGTTCCCTCTCACAACACATGGAATTTAAATGCCTCAGTCAGTGACCAGGTTGTTCTTTGTTTTGATGAGATATGTTATTCTCTTCCCCAGAAGCTTAGAGCATCTACAAAACCACAAGTGGTTTCTTTACAAAGGAGGGGGAGGCAAAGCTATTCTTTCTAATACTTAGGCGAGAGGAAGTGCAAACAAATGCTACTCAGTTGCAAAAATGAATTGAATGTCAAGGCAGGACTTGTCTTAGCAGAGTGCAGACAACTCAGGATGGGGACAGGACTCTACTATGTAATTGTTACAAGATGTTCCCTCTCCATGGCAGTGGAAAGGGACAGGGATGCAGCTGTCAGGCATGCTGTCCTTCATTTCCAGTGCTGGAAAATGTGCCATTAAAAATACACATAAACAAGTCCTTCAGCAAAGGAAGTCTATTTTCAATTGTGTTCATTTATTTAAGACCTTTTCAAAGAAATTTAGTTCCTTTCTGGAATTTAGTGAGGGTATCTACTCCCTACTCCAGGGAATCACACCGCACAAGCAAGGAGCAAGGAGTTTTTTTAGCTACTCATGTGAAAGCTTGTCTTCACAAAAGGAGAAGAGAAGCCAAAGGTGCAGGAGAAAAAAAAAAAAAAAAAAAAAAACAGTAAGGTAAGAACAAGAAAAGGCCAAGAACAGATGGATAGGTGAATGTTCTTGCAGAAAGTAAAATCACTTGCAGTAGGATTCAAGCATTGAGCCACATCACTGGCGTGTGGAGTGGACATCTCTCCATGAACTAGCTGTTTGAAAGCCTGTTAAAGCTAATGGAGTTGAGAGGGCTGTGCAGATGACCAGATGTAGGTTGAGGGAAAGCATTCATTCTGGAGCTTCTCTACCAGAAAAAGACTGGGAAATCATATGTTAGGTGAATTCTCATGATGTATCTCTTTTTCCTCCTTTTCCTTCTCAGTTTTCATTGGATATAGTTTAATAAATACATAACTGAAATGGATTGGAGACCTGCAAAGACAACCACATAGTCACATAATCAGCCTTCAAAAGTTTAAAGAAGATAAGACCCCTTCTAGTTACAATCTGTGGGCTACACTATAGGGCAAAGATGTTTTTCACATGTAGCACTCCACATTCGTTGAAAACTTTTGCTTTCCACCAGCCTGTTTTCTTACTTGCTTGCACCTGTGAATATGTAGGATGGCATTTTGCAACAGCCTGTAGGTCACCTTCTGATATGGACCATAATGAGGAACGATGCTGTACTGACAGGTTAGACATTTATGTTGGGGAGAATAGATCCGCCTGGGGCCTAAATTTAGGCATATATTAGGTGAATACTTGCTTTGCTTACCAGAAGCACAGTCCTATAGAATCCTGGAATACACATCCTTCACAAGGAAATGCTCTCAAAGTAATTGCAGCAGCCTTTTATGTATCCTGAGATTGTTACATTTCCTCTCAGTCTTCTTTAAATTCAACTGCATTTCTTTCAACTGCTCCCAACATGACGTTTCCTTGGACTCTGATTATCCTTGCTGCTCTCTTGTTGACATGACGATTGCTCCCATCTTTCTATAATTGTGGTATACCAGACTACAGGCAGGATCCCCACTGAGGCCTTGCCATAGTTGGAAGGAAGGTGAGGATTACTTCACATCTTATATAAAATCCACCTGCTCCTCCATGCCAGAAGGAGATAGATAGATACCTTGCATCTGTGTGACACTGCATATTCAGTCAATTTGTAGGCTTGGTCTTTTTCTCCAAAACCTATATTAATCCAGTGTTTCCCCATCTTCCACTTGTGTAGCTTATTATTCCTGCCTTTTCACCTGTCCTTGTTGAGTTGTATCCTATTTATTTCAGACTGCTACTCCAGTTTATGCAGGTATTTCTTTCTTTTTAATTCTACAGAGAGCTTGCAACTCACATTAAACTTCAGATCGTATACAAATTTCGTAAAGAACACTCCCCACTCTTGTATGAGTCAGTAATAGAAATCAGAGAAATGCCAGAAGCAAGCTGGATTTTATTTATTTATTTATTTATTATCATTATTATTTTATTTTATTTTTTTTCAGAAAGCCACAGGACTTTCTCCCAGCTTGATAGTGATAATTTTTGACATGAGATTTTTCGAGTAATTGTATATAGTTTACAACGATTTCAGCTAGGGCAGGCATTTCGTAAACATGGTATAAGTAACCCAATAGGGTATTCAAGCTACTTCAAAAGTTACTGTTAGATGGCAAAATACCTCTTTTTTGCCTCAATGCTGTCCAGCAGAGTCAGGGACTTTTTACCTTTACAGGAAGCACTTACTTAAGAAACCAAGCCTGGCTACAGTTATGACACTACTGCCTTTCCACTCCAACTCTTTTTAAAGAAAAAAGGATATGCCACATACTCTTTCCAACATTTCTGTTTTCATATCAGCTATAACTCTCAAATAAATACTTATGAACTGCCTTAGATGATCACTCAGCTTCCCATACATATCAGAGTGAGTTTCACTTGGTCAGATTAATCCAGGAAGTACAGTTTATAGAAACATGGAATAATCCAGGTTACAAATAACCTCTGGAGGTCATCTAGTGCAATCCCTGCTCACAGGGCCAACTTGAACTTGAAATTATTGCACTGTGCTATGAGTCCTGCTCCTGTCTTTCATTGGACAAGCCTGTCACCTTTTGACACAGACAGTACAGTAAAAAATTTTATTTGTATTAGCCCCTTGAATATGGCAGAAAAACATGTTACAGAGCAGGATTTGGAAGCTCTTCTTCATGTTTGATCTCTTCCAGAAAGAAATCAATATAATTTCTAATGATTTGATCTTGAATGAGGTCTCTGGGCATTACCTTTATTAATGAAACATATTATTGCTTGCATTGATTTTGCCCAGGAAAGAAGAAGGCTGGCATGCAAACTGAATTGCTCTGGGTGTCCTGTGGGAATGACACAGCTCTTACCTGATAGCAGCTGAAATGCACACCCAGAAGAGAGGAGCTAGCTAACTCTGCTGTTGGCAGGGAAGCAGAACCAAGTACCACAAACAAGTGGCAAAAGTCTCAGAGTTGGATTTGTTTGTGCACCTGCTGTTTATCTGGTTGTGGTTTTTAAACCCCAAAGAATATGTATGTGTTAATCAATCCGATATCCAAATGTATTTGAAGTAAACCAGCTTACAAAGATAATAGAGTCCTGGAAGCAGTAAAGTTGTGTTACAATTGCATCGTGCTGCATCATACTAACATTGCACATTACTTCATACTAATTAATACTGTTTTTTGACAGGACAGTTGCCCTGGAAGAATGCTTTGCTGACAGGGTTGTGGCCGCTGGTGCTGGAGATGGCTGGCTGAGTGCTCTGCTCTGCAGCATTGTGCAGTGCGAGGTTACTGAGGCTCAACTGGTGTTCACAGATAGTTCAGTTTCTGACAGCTGGAGACTTGCAACTTAGCTCCTGAAGAATGTTCATAGTTGTTTTCTGCTTTTGTCAAGTGAGGCTTAGCTTGTAGGTAAAAGCTTCTTTAAAATATATTGCTTCTTGGCAAGTACTATTAAAAAAGAATCTGAATTAGGACATAGGCATTCAGAGTAATTTACCTATTCATCTGTAAAGCAAATGAAATAGATACATTTGTCTTGTATTTAGACTCAGCTGAACAGAAGCATTTTCTCTTTACAGCTAAGAGAAAGTAAGAAGGATGACTGAAAGTGACTGAAAATGCAATATTACGTTGTGCTGAATTCACTGAATTCAATTTTCTAAGGGAAAATATTGAGACATCGGTATCCAACTCTATGCCTTAGAATGCCATCTAGTCGTGTATAGAATCTTCTTCTTTTTTTTTTTTTCATGTAACAGAGAAAAATACAGCTAGATTCAGATCTTAATCATCTTTTTTTTTTAATCCCTTTCCCCTTTCTCCTTTCTCCTTTCCCCTTTCCCCTTTCCCCTTTCCCCTTTTCCTCTTCCCCTTCCCCTTCCCCTTCCCCTTCTCCTTCCCCTTCCCCTTCCCCTTCCCCTTCCCCTTCCCCTTCCCCTTCCCCTTCCCCTTCCCCTTCCCCTTCCCCTTCCCCTTCCCCTTCCCCTTCCCCTTCCCCTTCCCCTTCCTATTTTTCCTTTTTATTTTTTCCTTTTCCTTTTTCCTATGTTTCTTCTTTCTTCCTTGTTCTTTCTTCTTCCTTTTTCTTTCTCCTCTCTTCTCCTTTCTCGCTTCTCTCTCTTTTCCCGAAACATAAAGTAAATAGGAACATGGGGACTGCCAGCAAAGCATGGAATAAAGGGAAGCAAAATCACAGAAAAAGTCATTTAAAAATGATTATGTATGTCAAAAAACAACAGGGAAGTCTTCCACTAGAGAAACACACGACAGAGCAAGAAAATGAGTGGGTGGCTTACAAGCACCCTGGAGATGCAATGATGGCACTTCGCCTGCTAAATACATGTACAAAACACTATATGGATTTAAACAAATAAAAGATTATGGTTTTACTCTATATTCCATGGCTGCTTCTTCCCATTTTTGCATGTCCAAGTAGTTAGATACAGATTGTGTATCCTCTCATTCAGGGAATATACTCATCCCTATTCAACAAAGTATAGAGAGCTCATGCATTTTTTTATCCTCTTAGAAGTGCTACACTTTTTATTATTGTTTGGATTTGGGGATTAGTCCTAAAGATTTTTTGCTGTCAAGATTTTTCCTGGGTTTCAGATCTGTTGTTGGGTTGATGAGATAGACTTTTAATTATCTGTGGAAGAAACTTACTTTTGAATGTCCTGTCTACATTGAACTCTGATTGCTGGCACTAGTGACAGCCTTGATGGATGCTGAAAACATTGCAGGTAACTTTCCCCTTATGTCATTTCTTGGACTCTAGTTTTGTTGTAGAGGAAGTGTGATATCTGATTCACTGGACTACAACTGGAGTACACAAAAGCATTTGGAAAAAAAATGGCAGATATGAAAAACATTCTTGTCATGGATGTCTTTTTTTTTTTTAATTTAAAAAACAGCGCTACATTGGGATTTGTGCACTAATACATTTTAAAATAACAGTTTGATAAATATTCTGAAATGTGTAGTTGTTTGTTCTCCAACAGCCAAAAAAAAAGATTCTTATAGGAATATATATTTAGGTCATTACAAGTGAGATTTTGAAAGATGTTCCAATCAGATATATATATCAGGCAGGTAAGGTGTCAGTCTACCACATTGCTGAAGTTCAAAGCTCTGCCATCTACCTCTTGTCTGCATAAGCTGTCATTGAGGAATAGCTGTTGCATTTTAAATTAATGAATTTTGTATTTATCAGAAGCTACCAAATTTAAACAAGTCCTTTTTAATAACTGAAACATCAAGATTTCCACATATTGATGTGTAACACCAACTTGGACAGTAATATACATCAGAACAAGATGAAGTGTAACAGGAATAAACTCAGATATTACCAAATCATGGAGCATTTTGTATTGTGTATGTCTTAAAATCCACAAATAGCAGGCAAGAACCTCACTTCCAATGTAGTTTACCTCCTCAGCAGTGAGGGCTGCTATGCACACTTGCTTTTTATGTTAGCTTTTGATAAAAGGTTGCCTCCAGTTCAAGGTCTTGCCCTTATCTTCAAGAGACTCCAGTCAGGATTCATCAGACCAGATGTAGACTCTACAACTGAGTGAATCACCACAGGCTCACTGTACTGTCAGCAAAGAGAAATAGGTGCTTGATAGCAGAAATCTTCTAATTCTGAGGTCAATGCCTAAAATAGTGTAGACAAATTTTAGCCAGCAGTGCTTATTTCTTTCTGTGGACTATATTTGGATAAAACGAATTCCACCCGCACACAACTGAACTCTCTGCAGCAAAGGCAAAAACTGGTCTGCTGACTCTAAATACCAACTGGATTATTATAGAAGACACTCAACTGCAAATATTTCTCCTGCTGGGATTGAGTGAACAGACAAGTGACAAACATGCTACAAGATCTAATGAATGTTGGAGGAGGTGTTGGTGATGGGGAGAACTGGATGAGAATGTGCACAGGACACGGCAGGAGATACAATTTGGTAATCTGCCATGCAGCCCTTATTTTATCTAAGTATAAATGTACTCCTGTTCAATGTAAAGATAATAGTTCATAAGTCAGTGACATCATCTTCCTACTCTTCTGGGAACAATTAGAATATTTCCTGTGAAATCAGTGCATATGTTGTTCCTGGTTATCTGAGATCTCCATAGGAGTTGAAAGTAAGTGCCTGGGACATTCAACTATTGCTTTCTACAGTGAAAAGTTTTGGTGGGGAGTGAGCATTTTCAAATGAAGACTATTGCTTTTAGCTATGGTTCAAGTCTAGCAGAGGGAGTTTTGTGACTTTCAGTGCGATGAAAATGTGCTTACAGATTTTTGATTTTTTTTTTGTTTCCTGTTCAGTCTACTATCACTTGTCAAGAAGAGATGGATGTTTCTAGGTCTCCTCAGTGTAAAATTGAAAGCCAGTATAGAAGGAATTTCTTTCCTTATCTACACAACTTCTGGCTACAAAATAGGATATTACTATTCTTTCCACACAAGCTAGGGCCCTTTGCAAATTCATGCTGCTATTTATGAAAACATGCCTGTCAATCTAATAATTGAGCAGATATCAACCTTCATTCAGTCAATCCGAAATAATGTATTCATTATTTAATGCTATATTGTTTTGCAGACTGATTGAAACATGGTAGTTGATTCCAAACTGATTTCTTCATTATCATTAAAATAATATTCTGTTCTTATTTATTTATTTATTTATTTATTTATTTATTTATTTAGGTGGGGTAGTAATTGGTGCTTAGGGTTTATTACCATTGTTGTGCAATCTATGACAATACTAGGAATTCCATGGCTTTTTACCATTACACCAATCAGCAGTTTTGGATAAATTACACTTATTAGAATAAGCAGATTGTACAAATCAGTGTAAAGTGGTTTAATGGGAAATAATCCCACAGAGTTAAATAAGTTTCTTTGACCCAAAACTATTAAAGGGGAAGGGAGAACTGGGGTATTCTGAGGATACAATGATGTTACTGACACAGCTGTGTGTGATGCACCAATGCTGCCTGGGACAGCAGGTGAGTTATTTAACTGATCAAACGTAGGCTCACCTGATGGAGAACTGAATATTTCATTGGGCTCTCTAGCCAGAATTAACATGGATTAGAGAAGGTATGTAGACACTCTGATACCTATATCTAGTGCTCAGATTTAGATATCCACAGTCTGAACTCACCCTTCCTTAGAAGAGTAGAAGGCAATAAAGGCTTTGAAACCTGTTGGACCATGGCCCAAAACTCCATCTTTCTTTTTATGTTTCAGGAATGTAGTGGTTTGAAGATACTATCCTTTAAGTAACTGAAGGACATATCTTTCTGCAAGCCTTCACAGCAGACTGTCCTGTAATTCTGAATAGAGTGCCTTTGGCACTTTGCTACAGCTATAGTATTCGATAAGAATCTTGTAGCCATGTCACCTGAAAGATATCTTCTTTATTAATTTCTTTCAAGCTTTCCATTCTTTTTCCCTTGGAGGTGCAGGTTGGTAACACTGCAGAAATCAAGAAAACATACTTTTGCCAAAAAGCTTTCAGTAATGTGTTAATCCACCTTGCCAATGGTTAGCTTGAGAAGAAGAAGGCTGGAACATGATCTAGGACAAAAAGAAAATTTTACTCCAAGTTCTCCAGCCCATATCTCTCCTCAGCCAATGGGTAAACACAATTTAGTGTTGCAGTATATGGAAGGTAGGATATATATATAAGCAACAGTTCAGGTTTCTAGGAGCTAGACTCAATATTAATAACTCATCTTCTACAGTTCCTTTTGACATAGGATGGGCAGAATCACAGAATCATGGAATGGTTTGGGTTGGAAAGGACCTTGAAGACCACTTAGTTCTACTGTTCCTGCCATGGGCAGGGACACCTCCCAGTAGATCATGTTGCTCAGAGACCCATCCAATCTGGTCTTGAACACTTCCAGGGGCATCTATTTTACTTTTTGAAGGTAGGAACATCAGAAAAATAGGCACTTGAATAAAAATGTGATTATAACTTTCATAAAATATAATTCCACATAAAATATGTGGAAGCAGTCTGGAGATGAATGCCATAGGACAGGAGACTTGCAAGTATGTTAGGCTGGTTTCCATATCCTTAAAAAAAAAAAAAAAGAACGACAACAACAAAAAAACTGAATTATTTTAGAGAGAAATATAATACAAAATAAGCATGCATATATTCCTCTGGACACCACTTTTTCTAATTAATCTTTGTGGTGCAGAAGACATTCTATAGCCTGTAACTGACTTCTAGGTAAGTTTGGAAAAGCCTAAGTAGTTGGCAAACATGGAATATGTGAAGGGTGAAAGTACATTATGGAAGGATGCCCTAGTAGGTGAAACAGCTAGAACTTGTATTGCTTTGGTGTGGTACAGGTATTGCATCTCAACACTCAGATAAAGCACACATCTCAGTCTTGCACTGATCAAACCCTTAAGCTAGAGGTATTTTTAACTCCTACATTTATAAACTTTCCACTGTGATTTGACTGCCTGTACTGGCAGGAAAAGATGGAGAGTGATGTGTCAGGCTAAATGGCTGTCACCAGATATTCCCATAGAGCTTCAGAAATAGATGGCGAACAGGTCTGACAATTTCCATACTTAGTCTCTGGATGGTTCCTTCTGCTGAGCTGCTCTGCTCATTCTTCAGTGGACATACGTCCATGGAGACTTGAATCCGTACCTCCTCATCCATCTCCTACCTTCTCACGGGAAAACACAAAAACTGCAATATCATGCTTGTAGATTTTAAACACCAGATTTGATTGCAAAGTGTTGGACATTTAAAACCTATGAACAGTAGTTCAGCTGTTACTGTAATAACAATTCCTCTTAGTAGAGAACAGTAAATTTTAATTTAATTCAGTATTAATTCATAGTAGCTGCAGATTCTGTTTTTTAAAAAAATATGCTGACAAACATTTTTTCTCCTACTTTGCAGCAAAAATATTGCAGCTTCTTTTGCCCATCTCTACCAAGGTGATGACATTTAGCCAGATCAGATGTGGACTTAGTATATCAAGAACCCATGCTAAATCCTACACAGCACATCAACAATAAAAGCATGATTTAAGCAGAATTGTAGCTATGATATCCAGTGTATCTCACCCAGCTGCTGTCAAGTCTGTCTGGTTGTAATGTTCTCCAGAAACCCATAATTCTACTTCTGTGAGTGTCCAGAACAGCCCTAGCAGAGCTCTTGTCCTTTGGAAGGTCTCCATATAGTAGGTGGAGGCACACAGAAATGACCAAACAACAAGTGAGCACATCTGGATGCTTGAAGAGGTCCAGCCACTGAACTCTACTCTACCCCGAGTTATATGGTTATATATATGGTTAATGACACTTCCTAAGAAGCAGACTTGATTTGTCTGGATAGTTTTATGTATTTATTTATTTATTTTAGTTAATGCTGGTGTGATGCTTTCCTTATCTTAACTAGCTTATTCTAAGCTAGAATCTTTGCTCAATAGAATGCTGTGACCTGTAGTCATAGTCTGGGATTTTTGCCCCTTGTTCCCAGAAGAACGTGATCAGCCGTGCTGAGTATAGAGTACTTTATGGAACCTAGTTGCAACTACTTTCCTCGGAAATAAGGTAAGTGATGGGGTCACTCCTGGATAAAAATATCTAGTCCTTAGAGCAAACAAAGCAATAAGACCTCTTTTTTACTTCTTCCCAAAAAAGGTTCCTAGACTTGACAGACTAAGGCCAGTATTCAGGTGGAAGAAAGGACATTGTGCAACAAATACTCAGTATTCATTGAAATTTTACATGAATACATTTCTTGGTCTACCTTTCCCTCCTGTGAACTGTTAATGGCTCCCTTTTCAGGTTGATGGCCACATTGAATACTCTTTTAAACCATCTGATCTCTTCCACACAACTCGGATTTCATCTACCTGAATCCATGCTCAACACTTTCTTGAGGAGCTTCTCTTGTGGGTGTCTTATTTAGTTATTCATCCTAACTATGGTGCTTCCATACTTCCAGCAGAATTAGTGGCTTACAAGGTGGTCAACATTTTGCTTGTGTATAGAAAGCTGCATCATTATGATGTATTCACCTTATGATGTCCTTGTTATTTGTGAAGAGACAAGAATGTCAAAATCTACTCAGATAAAACTTGCACTTTCTCTCACCTAAGATTAATAAAAGCAATTTATTTTATAAGTTTCAGTAAGCCTGCAAACTTCTGTCAGCTGCTTGTCTCCTTATTGCTGATCTTCAGTCAAAAGCATTGTGTGCGCAACATTTTAAGCATTGAGTTGAACCTAAAGTCTAATTGGAGAGAATTTTCTCAGCAGGTACAAAGGGGCACTGTCAACTGCCTTCAGTCATGTTAGCTTTCAGTGATAGAGACAGGTAAACTAATCTTTTCTTTCCAGCCAGTCTACTCTGAAAATAGGCCAGGTCCCACTGGGAACAAAAGATGCTCCTAGAAAAGTCTGTAATTAGACAACTTCAACTGCTCTGCAGAAATACCTCATTAAAGTTCCACTATGATCAAATCTGCTGATGCAGAAGACAGACATAAACATCTCAGCTGAAAGCTGTGTTTTCTTTGATTCATTCTCTGAAGCAAATATTGCAGAGTATTTCTCTCTTTAATCCAAGGAGATAGCTGGTTTTTCTTCATTGATAACTCAATCAAATATCTATTGTAGCTGACAGTGTATTTTTCAATAATTTAGATGGAACTGATAATTTGTATCAGGCCACGAAAAAGGCTAAAGCAGGTCCTGTAGAATAAATTCCTAGTAGCACTTCTTGCATTCAGCTCGGACAGTAACATAGCTTGAAGTTGTGCCCCGCCACTGACTCAGAGTGAATGTCAGCTACATCTCTATGCAAAGTTTATATCCATACATTGATGTTGAGTCTGATACTTTAGAAAGTAAGATCAGAATGAACATCCGATTTAGGATAAAGCAGAGGGGGAAGAAGAGCAAACATGGTAATTTATTTTTATTTTTATTTTTATTTGGAGAGTTAGGCATTGTCTGCCTTTTTGTGATACAGCTGTTTGTATATGAAACTCAAATTATCTCTTGTGAAATATAGATTATAGTGTTTAAGACAAAGCATTTTGCTTGCATTAGAATCTTAATCTTCAAGAACCACTGATTTTTGATTTAACTTACTCCCCTCCACAAAAAAGCCATACACTCAACCCAATCAATGGTTTCTGCTGGGCACAAGAGCACTAGGTAGTCCTGGTTAACTCTGCTGCTTCTGTGTGATTCACTGTCAGATTAAAAAAATCAATTCTTCCCTTTTAAGAGTGATGGTGTCAACTCCTGCCAGCATCTTGTAACTAGGCCGTGTGTCTTTCAGCTGGCAAAAGCAAGCAGAATAGCAATCCCTCTCCTTGCACTTTGGCTAAATAACCATAAATACTTGAGCAAGTTTGCTTTTCAAGAGAGAAGTACTTGGAGGCTAATGACAAGCCGTTGAGTGGGATGTAATTTGTTCATAGTATATTTTTTCCTAACTGATACAACACCTCTTTGGAAAACCTGGATCTAATTAAAATAATTTGTGAAAGACGGGAGGGAAAGGTGGAGATTGAAACTTAAAATCTGAAGGATCTTTTTTTAACATATCCAAAGAGAAAACATATGATTTGGATGTCAACTAATATAATTAAAGGAGATTTAGAGAGCAGGGATGAGTCTGCAACTGAAAAGGATGAACAGAAAAAAAAGGCTCTGAGTCTATGTTTTGCCTAGGAAAAAAATCTGTTTTATTTTTAAGACAGTTATTTGTACACTAGATGTTTCTAGGATTTTTCTTCTAGGGATTTAGCAAAGAGTTTTGATGTTCAAGACTTGTTTTGAAGCTCTCTGCACTGCAGTTTGCTGTTATAGATCCTGGGGACTGACAGATGCACTGATCCTTCTTGGTGCAATGCCAACTGTGGCAGCAGGTAGTGAACTACATCATGAGCTGCCAGCCCATATGGCGTGTCCACACATTAATTAGTTCTCGAGAGTCATTCCTTCTGAGCCCACCCACTTTTAGCTTTCATTGATTACTGCCTCATCCCATTAATCAATACTCACTCCTGCGAACTTCTGGTATAGCCAGTTAGCAGACCTGCAGCAAGTAATACTAGAAATGCAGCTTTTTGTAGCACTGAAATTCAAAAGTTAGCAGTCTGCAAAGCAAGGATGGCTTCCTAACTTTTACAGGCTTAGAAAATGATCATATGACATTGATGTGCTGAAACATGAGTATCAGAGGGAGGTCTGTCCTCCCAGACATGTTCCGTCTGTCCATCCTCATTGATGTTAGTTGGCACAGATTGAGTTCCTGTCATAATAGCTTGATCTGAGGTTTCAAGGCATGTCTTTCTCCTATGCAAGACTTTGGGGTGTGGAAGAAGTGACTGGTCATTTCACTCTTCTTTGGGCAAAAGAAGTGAGTGCTGTGAAAAACATTCTGTTAAATTTATCAGCTCCTTCTCACTGACTTTTTTGATTTAAATGTATCCAACTAAAATGCAATTTCCATTATCTGTTTTAAACTGAAAAGCACCTCCCAGACACCCTGTGCTCATATTTTTCTTTATGATCATTGATTGTTTCAAGATGCACTCCTTTCCCTTGGGGAATTTCACACAGGCAGGGTCATCTTTTTCCTTTCACATCGGCCTTTTGGCTTAGCATGTCCTGACCATTCCAAGTCCCCTGGAAGCTTTCTCTTCCTAGATCAAGTTGTGTTATATATTTCCAGAGAAGCCATTCTTAGGCTTGCGAACATCACTCCGGCCTGGTAGACACTTGGTTTTGTTTTCATCTGAACTAGATTGTTGTCATGTGCAGACAGGAGCTTTTTCAAGGCTTGGACATATAGTTTATATATAGTAGTAAATAAACCGATGAGATGGCAAGCAAAATAAGAATATATAATTTTATTGCTGGAGTTCCTTTTAGTTTTTAGTTCTTGAAGAAATACTTTCTCCACAGAGCTTGAGTCAGTTGCCTAAAACAGATTTTGAAGGCCAGCTGGGATGCCTTAGGCTATCCCACCTAACCTCCATCTCCAACCTAGGGACACCTACATCTCCTGTAGGTCCTGAGGCTATTCTGCCAGCCCTGTGTAGATCTTTGCTCACCAAGAACATCCAGCACAGCACTCTGTGAGGGCACATGACGTGGTACCTTGATGTCTCTAAATGCATTTCTCATGCATTTTCTCTTTGTTTGCTTGTTTATTTTCATCCCTACACCCTCAACCTCAACTCTTCATTCCTTTAATCTGATTTCTCTGGTGCTGATTTCTCCCATGCCACAGGAGATGGCCAGTTAGCCACAGGGTGTTTGGGAGCCCCATCTGCAGGCTGCACTCTTGCAGAGGGCTGATGAGGTAGAGAACATGGTCTTGTCTTACAGTGCCTCACTCAAAGTGGGATCCAGATTTGTTTCAATTTCTAAAGCAGAACACGGAACATACACGTGCATTTGCTCTGGCAAAGTCCAGAGGAGACCGTATCAGCCCATCAGTATAGTTCCCACACTGTCTGGAAGCCGTATCACCATGTGAACGGGGGGAGGGTATTATCTCAAGCACCGTGCAACCATCTCAGCTGTTACTTCCAGAGGGAAAGTGTACCACATCTATATGAGCCATGATTGTCCACCTCTACAGCAAAAGGTATCTGAAATATTAGGTCACATGGAGAAGGCCTTATGTGTAGCAATAACATGGAACCTCAGGTATATTTCGCATGACTACTATTTGATCTAAACACTATGTCTCTACACCCAGGTAATAGCAATGACATTCTCCTGTGCAGTAGCAGGCATAAGAAAAGGCCACCTTTAAAGAGAAATTGTCTGATGTTTATACAGGTCAGGGCATGCTTTCTTCCTCTCTCAGTGCCAGAAGGAAAGGCCAGGGAAAGGGGCATGATGTAAAACTGGAGTAGCCTTGAACCATTCTGACCCTTGGCTGCAGTTTGGCCCCTGGTTCCTCCAGATGGGAGGAACCTGCTGAGTGGGAGCAGCACTTGAAAGCTGAGTGGAAAATGAGAGCAGGTCTGTTAAGCAGCACAGGCATCAGCCCAACATACATCTGTACTAGGATTACAGCATATTCCAGGTATGAAGATATTTAAAGTCAGTATATTGCTCTGTACACTGAATTTGATTACATCCTTCAATATTTAGGTTACTTGGTATTTTAAACCTCCCCCTCCCAGTATGTAAAATATCCTATTTAAAAATATCTCTCATATATAAAAATCTAGCCTGTTTATAGATGGTTTGATTTCTAATAATAGCAAGTTTATAGATTTGATTGCTTTGGGAAACATTTTTCCAGGTTGTGTCACCCAGAATAATGTCTGCTTGCCCCTAAAGAAATATGTCCCCTCTGACATGAAGATGCAAGTTTCTTAAAAACAAATGGAAAACCTTACTAAAATACAGGAACTTATGAATTTGAAGTTCTGAGCCATGCATATGCAATCTTATCAGCATGTGAGATGAGACACACGCAGCTGAGAGACCAGAGAAGCCCAAGGCTTGGCTGCTGCTTGTGCCCAGCCTGGCAAATGTACACTTCTGTAGTTGCAGCACTGGCTCTGCACGGTGGAGTAAGGTGAATGCTCATATGATGTATTTCATGATAGAAATGTAAATCTAGTCAAAGTGAAATAGTTACAAGATATAGCTTAAAAATAATATCTCATAGTATTAAGATACAGGATTTTTTTTGTTTGTTTGTTTTTGAGGGTTGTTTTTTTTTGGATTTTTTTTTTTTGGTCATTCCAGATTTCAATACTCATTACATTTTTTCTTCAAAGGAAGTGCTTTGCTGGAATCCTATAGAATTTCATAGAATATATTTTCTTCTGTACTAACACTGCATAAACATTCTTGCTTACTCCTAGGCTAGTGTCGTTTTATCTAGTTAAAATTCTAGACATTTTAAGAGAACAATTAAACCCTAAAGATTTTTTTTGTCTTATTGTCAAATTAAAGGATTTTCTATACTCACAGTTTCTCTGCCTTCTAGTAAGACTTTTTGCCTGAAACTAAGGGATCTCTCCTCCTGTAGCTCTCAAAGACATAGCATAAACTCCCCAGAGGTAGAGCTTATGAAACAAAAAAAGCCATGGAGTAGATGATGAGAGAGAAAGGGCAAAAGTGGAGCAGAGGGGGGATAAAACTCCAGCGAGACTGTACATCTGTTCAGTAGGGAGGAGGGCATTGCATGATGGAAGGAAGCATGTCATAAACAGAAAAGAAGTAACTGTCAAGGTAGATAATTGCTATGATGTTTTGACAAATAAGTGGGTGTTGACAATAGCCTAAGGAGAGTGCAAGTGATTTTGCAGGTGGTCCTAGGAAATGGTCCTAGGAAACGGAAGAGAGCCTGGGGATGGTGGTCAGGGAAGCGGATGAACAGAATGATCTTTGTGGTCTGGGTAA
Organism: Anser brachyrhynchus; assembly: GCF_964034855.1. Lineage (NCBI taxonomy): Eukaryota > Metazoa > Chordata > Aves > Anseriformes > Anatidae > Anser > Anser brachyrhynchus. The sequence goes on from NC_137698.1 coordinate 68,353,611, forward strand.
ACATACAGGAATCTGAATCTGTTCAGGCTTCTTAAAGACAAATTCCACTTTACTGTGGTGATAGGCAACCACTATAGCCTAGGTATTCAGAGACACTCTTGTAAGGAAGATGATAGTTGAATGCTTTTGCAGTGCAGTGAGACCAGGTGGGGAATGGAGAATTTCCAGTCCAATGTTGATTTGTTCTAATAGGTAATTAACCTCACTAGAAAATCTCAAATTCTTGTTTCTGCCTTGAGTGTTCTGGACTACAGTTTCAGCTGCCAGCCAGGGAATTACACTGTGCTTTTAGCTGGCCTCATACAGACCCTCCTAGTACCACTGCATGGTCTTGGGTTGTTGTGAATTTGTTTGTTTGTATTTGTTGTTGTTGTTGTTGTTCCTTGTTGTTGTTATTCAAATTAGCCTCATGCAGTGGATGCCAGCAAGTTTTTCCTTCCTCAGTTCATTTTACATATGTTCTGGAATTTTCGCTACCCCTAAAAAGCTGTTTGTTTTTTTTTCTCTCTCCTAAAAATAAAAGGCTTTTATATATTTCTCAAAGGTGGACAGTTCTTCACTATAAAGTGGAGAGTCAGAAAGAAGGTGATTATAGGTGATTATTGTTTCATAGCATACACCACAAGAGAGTAGGTGCTGTAAAACTGGTGCTAAGGTTGGCCCCTTCACATTGGTTTGCTTCTGCTCCTCTGCCCCCCAAATCTGAACCTGATATTAAAAGCATCACATAAATTCAAACAAATAAGTGTTTATATCTCACCGTGCATTACAGCTCATGAACAAAATATAGACCACAATGTGAAAATGAAAACTTGTAAAATTCTGATTTAATCTGGATAGTTTTTGTACTTCAGGACAAAAGCTTGGTGAGCTGAGTGTATTTACTTGCTGAAAGCTGTCTGCTGAAAATGATTTGATGTTGAACTGTAATTCCAGGTTATTACCGCAAATTCTGCAAAGGAAGGAAGTGGGAATTGACTATGTATTTTTCAGCTGGTCTAGACTAAATGAGAATGGCAAGCACTGGGAACAGAAACACCATTTCAAACATGAGGCACTGTCTCATGGGAAAGAAGCAGAAATAATTGAGGTCTAAAAGTAAACTACTCATTAGGGTGGACATGTATATTAGAGAACCTGGGGATGAACAACAGGATTGACTTCAGTCAGATTTTTTTCTCGTTCTCAGTGTATAAAAATATCAGCCATGAATAAAATGGAACTGTACTGAAACCAACATCACAGGCCACCCCCTGGGTGAGATAATTTTGTACCCAAGTTTTCTTGGGAACTAAACCAAGGCAAGCTGCCAGAACTATTTTTGTCATTTCTCAGCCTGTCCCTCCAGTGGGACAAGACTGTTCACTGAGATAGAGGTAGGAATATAATCTTATTTTGCCAACCAGCATTGCTTTGTTCATTACAAACTTGGCTTTTTCTCTGACTATTGCTCTAAATCTGCCTCAGTTTTCTTCCGTGTTCTTTTGCATGGAGGTCAACATAGGCTGGGAGATAAGTCTGGGACCAAGATGTCCCCATGCCAGCCCCAAGTCCCAGCAACCAGACTGCAGGAGGGGATGGATGCTCTCTGGGCCCTTACAACACCTTTCCAATTGGTGATGGGGAGACCATCATGCTGATGGGAAGCCAACATAATCAATAAACTTTACTACTGCTTTAGGTCAAGGAAACAACGACAGCAAATCTGTGCAAGAGGTACAGCACTCAGCACCCACAAGTTTCTTTGGCACGTAAATATCTTGGCTTGTAAACTACAGAATTCGGAGGTTGTTCCCCAGATAAAATAGGTTTAGCTCTATCCTAGGTTTCCCCACAAAGTTGTTTGTTTGTTGGCTTCTGTTTGTTTGTTTGTTAGTTTTTTCTTATCATCTCCCCAACAAGGAAAATGATTCATTAATGCATTTATTTATTTATCTTCCCAGTCCTCCACATTAAGTATGTTGCTGTGGAAGGAAGAAGAGGCAGGTGTGGCACCTTACCTGTGTGCTCATAGCAGTGAGAACACCTAACCATAGTCTAGGTCAGGAACCTGAGATCATCTATGCCTTATCACAGCAGGTGACATCAATGCAGGATGCCCTACAAAGGGCGTCATACTTCTACTCATACTTCTACTGTCTCCTGTTCAGGGAAGGAGCTAAAGCATTTGTTTCATAGACACAAATTAAAACCCACACAACGTGGCAATTAAGCTAGTCATTTTAAGCAGAAACTTGTCTATAAACATCTGAATTTAAAAATGGCATACAACTACTCTTTTTAATGCTTTAGTTGCCTTCCCACTCACTTGCATTTTTGAAATCCAGGAAAAAATCTTGATCGTACACCTCAGGCAGTACAGATATAAGCTGGTCCTCCATATTTGAAAAGCTGTCATAAATGCACTATGCAGGTGGACAAACGAGCACTCTTAAAGATCTGTGATGGCTTTTTATTATTGTTCTAGGGAGTTTACATCTGCATAAAGATGGCAATTCATTCACTTCACTCTCCCTTTGTCTTTAGTTTCAGTAATCATTGCAATCAGATTTATTTTTGAACTTTTTGTGAATTAGGTATTAAGCAGCATGTGAATAGAATGTATCACTTTTGATTATTGCTCTGGAACCATTTTATGATGCCTTTAAGATTTTGATTTTAACTCAAAAGGATGATGGTATATATTCTTTGTGGACAAGACCATTACTTAAGGAAATCTCTTTTTCACCTCCCTAGATATGCACCAACAAATATAGATATGCTTTCTAAGTTGGTTTGTGTAAGGACAGCAGAAAGAGCTTAATTTAACTCTGAATTTTTTTTTTTTTGTAAGAAATTATGACATTTGGAAACTTGTTTTCCTTCTGAAGCAGAATAATTTGCAACTCCTGAAAAGGTCTGGGGCATCTTAAAAAGCATTATTCCACGTTTCTAAGAAATCTTGCACTGCATAATTGAAATGAAGTCATTTTAACAACAAAGTCAAAGTATCATTAACTTTTTGGTAATGTTTATTCTATGCAAATCACTGCTGAAAAGAGCAAACTTCCAGAGTCAGGCTGAGTGGTTTCTCTGCAACTTTCTTTTCTTGTGGTCCTCAAGGGGGGCTGTGGCACACTGAGGGAAGAGCGAGCATTGCAGCAACTGCTGCTTTTCCCTCCCACAAAAGTTTCTAGCATGGAGCTGGAGAAGTGTTAGCTTTTCCCATGATGATGAGGCTCGTTTTACTCCCTGCCTCTTGCAAGTGATGCTATCACAGAGTTGCTGTGCCATTGAAGTAGGTGTTGTGGACACTCAAAAAAAAAAAAAAAAGCAACTTTTGACAAACAAAAACAAAAACAAAAACAAAGCAAAACTGAGGAAGAAAAGGGGCTTGAAGTTAGTTGGGCATTTCTCTGGATTTATCATTTCAGGATTTCTCTGGATCCTTTCAAGAAACCCTGAACAACTTTGTTATTCTGCTGCTTTTGGGGAGAAACTGAATTCTCCAGAATTATTCTCACACCCTGAGTGACCATATATAAGGTATGTTGTAGTCTCTTACAGAAGCAGCCACTCTGAGATGTCTGCTTCTTGCCAAAAACATGTGAAAAACAGTGGCCGATTTCAGCCTGGTTTTGTTTCTCAAAGGAAATAGGGTTCTAGCAGATTTTGAAGAAGTGGGTAACAGGAGAGATGCTGAGGTCTTCAACATTCCCCAGTTCATTCCTATAAATTCTAATCATTGTTCTTATACCTTCTGATTCTCTTGACTTTTTTCTTTTTCTAAATCATGACTTTTCAAAAAAAGTATGTTACCTTTACTTTCATATGATATGAAAACACATAAGACAATGAAAATTTTGGTGACCAGTTCAAGGGACTGTCAGACTGTCAGAGAAGTTGCCTCAATGTTTGGATTTAAGCTAGAAAGAGTCATAAATCTATTTATGACAGGGGCTAAGACAGAAATCAGAATTTGGCATGCCCTTTGTGATCTCTCTGTATCTGATCTGGTGTGATGTAGGCTTCATGTGTAAAGAGGATCTTAGACTTGTGTTTTAGACTATTCTGATGTCAACCTTCAGTGCCTTCCAGCACAATATTCTCCACGGACACTTTTTTCCTTGTTTCCTCTAATCATCCTTAAATAAGCATGGCTGAAAATTATAGCTGAAAGTGCATTTGTACTGTTTCCAGTTCACGTGTCCCCAAAATCTGTTTTTCAGCACTTTTTATATGTCAAAAATGATTCTTTATAATTTTGGAATAAACCCATTCATATCTCACACCATAATCCACTTATTCTGGCATCTTGGCATCCTTCTTTATGTTTTCCTCCCCGCTCCCAACCCCCCCCCCAGGCTTAGACTAATCTTAAAAAATAAAAAAAAATCTCAAGTTTTCTTCTTCCCCTTCTTCCACAACTTTTAGTACTGTCATGTCAGGCTCCTGTCATGAAAACTGGTAATGAAAGTACTGCTTTAAAAAAAACAAACCTCCTTCATTAACCATGGTGATATATTAACTATTTAATGTAGGTCTTAATAAAGGCCTTTGGACATTTACAAATCTGTGATTTTAGAAGACCTAAAATGAAGCAATAGTATTTAAAAAATAAAAAAGAAAAGAAAAAGAAAAATTCAGCAGGGGCAAATTTAATGTTATGTAATCATTCCAAAAATAATCATTCTATACATGGAACAATATACTTTTTTAAAGTAAAAATCAAAACACACCAGAGAATTTACATATGAAAGCCTGGCTGCTTTCTAGGTAGGATGTCAGTTCTGTAATGAATCTTTATCATTCTGAGGGCCTTTTCTTTGCAGTCAGAAAGCCCTTTGAACAAAAGAGGAAAACACACTTGCTAAAATACCTTTTTTTTTTTTTTTTTTAAGGCAATATACATTGCTCCTTGCTAGTGGTCTCTTCACAGAATGTAATAAATCATATCAGTGACACTAATACTGTTATGATGCTCTGACTGCATGATGCCGTACCCAACATGTAGACCCATAGATGTTTAAAGGGTTTTGTGTTATTCAATTTGAATAAATATGGGGAGTTGAGTAATTGTTACTAGCACATGTGCGTACAAGGCTTTGAATCTCATGTGCAAATTGTCACTGTCATTAGGTGAAATTCCTTCTAATACATTTGATATGCAAATATAACAAGAAGTACTAAAATATTCTATGTCAACAGAGAAGCCCCTTATGCAGGGAAAAGACTGTAGTTGACAAACTGAAATAAACTATTTGAAAATAGTTGATTGATATGGAAATGTGGAACATCCAAAGCAGTCAAAAAAAAAAAACAAACCTAATGAAAAACAAATGTTCTAGAAGATTGGCTTTACAGGCATATACCTGAGGTGTCGCCTGGCATCATCCCATGCTATGAGCACTGAGTCCTCTTGTAAAGCTTCTCTGCTCACATGTACAGTGTTTGTTGTCCCTCTTTTTTTGGAGAAAGAAAAATACTTAATTTGACTGACTGTATATGCAGACATTTTTCAGACAACTATGCAATAGCAGTGCATAGGGGTAGTGGAAATGGATTGGTGACCTTCAGTCAGGGCGACTCACATGCAGGCTTGATAGAGTGGTTCCTTGCCTCTGCTGTACTTTTCTGTGCAGTCTGTGATACTTCTTCAGGTGTGTGTTGAAGAGTTCAGTATGGTATTACAAGTCAAATTAATTATTTATTCTGTGAGAGCCTGGAATTCATTACCTTATATTTCCACTGAGTACAAGGGTATGGCTACATGAATAAATTACTGTGAGATAAGGTTGGTTGTGCACTTAAAAAGTATCAGCTGCCCCATGGAACTTGTCTAATTGCATGCTTTTACTTTTGAAAATTCCAAGGAAATCTGAGATAACTTCATTTTCAAAGCACGTAAACTACCTTGCATTACCCTTGGAGCAAGAGAGTTCCTGGAACAGGTTACTATAAGGCAAATGACATGCCATATATCCATACTGTTTTTGGTGTTTTGATAACTGTGCAATGACACCCAGAATGTGGGAATGAGATCTGTACACTGTTCTTATCCTAATGAATGATGTTCTACTTAATTTACAGCTGATCCATCAAAGAACTGAAAGTTCTTTAGGAGTAGACATATTCTGGCAAATACTTAGGATGCTTACAATTGTCAAGCTTGTGTAAGTGTGGTTAACAAGGCTGAAAATGACCTCCAAAGGTCATTTAATCCATCTTCTACCCGAATATAAGATCAGCCATACATTTATCATTCTTTACAGATGTTTGTCTAACCTTTAAAATGACCTCTGGATTGGGAACTCTGTGACTTCCCCAAGCAATAAACTGAAATGCTCTGTAAATCAGTGCTTGCAATTAAAGAATTTTGCTAATGTCTTATCTGAATATTCACTGTCCTGTCTACCATAAATATGAAAAATACTTTATAACCTTCTATTTTTATTTTTTTTTCAAAAAGAACTTGAAAATTGTCCTGTGAGACTTTAAAATGTCTTCATAAACTCAAACAGTTGATGCTTCCCTGTCAGTTTTTCAACAACTTGGATTCCTTCAGTTGTTCCTCTCATGCAACCAGAGGCAATATTTTCCAGATATTTCAGTGTCATTGTTTTTCTCTGGACTTCCTCTCTTTCTGCACCCCTATTATGAAAGACATTTCTACAAAATGGCTACAAAATCAGTTGTTCCAATTCCTGTCCACTTGATTACTCCTCTTTATCTTTAGAACTTTGCACTTGGTGAATTTCACATGCTGAATTTCATCCCAGAGTTAGACCATTTCTCTAACTTGTCAAGATCATTATTCAGTTGTTATCCCATCCTACAGCCTCCGCACAGTCATTTCAGGCTTTGTACTATCTGCACTTTTAATAGGCATACTGACCATCCATCATCCAGATTATAAATTAAAATATTGTACAGACATCTGGAGAGCCCTGCTTGACAGGGCTTTCAATTTTGTCACTGAATCCAATGAATTACTCTGTGGAAATGAGTAGCTAAACTCTTCTAGCACATTTCCCTGGAAGTCTGTCCTATGGCAAAGTTAATAGGCTTACCAAAACCTAAATATGTGGTATCTACTTCATCTTTCCATCCACGAAGACTTATGATCCTGTTCTAAAAGAACTTTTTTTTTTTTTTAAGTACAGTCAGAAAAGATTATTCTTGCCAACTCTCTGTTATCTGCTCTTTCTTTCCTTGCTAAGAAATAGTTCACTAATCAATGTTCTCTTCAGTTGCTCTTCTTCCCCTTCTTTTTGAAGATAGGCATGGCCACTGCTTTATAGAGTATTTCAGTGCTATATCTATCCTTCCTGGAATCTTATAAACACCACTAGTGGTTCTGAAATTGCTTCAGCCAATTCTAACCAACAGGATGCTGTTCTGCACCTTGGAGAATGGAACACTAAACTTCTGCACTTCACTGACCAGCTTAGTAAATAACAGTCCTGATGATGAATTTGTTCCTCTTGATTTACATTGAACAAACTGGAAACACAAAATTTGTTTTCATTTGGGTGTATCCTTGACTCTGCGGATAAAAAAAAAAAAATTTACATAGGTGATAAAGAAAGCGTTATTCATTTTCAAGATAGGGCTAACATCAAACTAAAAATGAAAAATGTATTCTGCCCTTCCCAGGATGGCATTTTCTGTGGTAATGTCTTTTTTCTCTTGCATATGATTGATTGTTTTTATTCATTATTCACAGACTAGTTTGGCTTATTTCTTATACATACACAAAGAGATTCAATCCCCCATCAGAATATTTTGCAGTGGGTCTAGTCCACAGTTTACTGCATTAACCTTGTAGTAGAGTTGGGAACACGTAAGGAAGACACTTATAACCCCTGATTCTCAGGGCCAACCATAACTAAAAGTAGACTTCATATCCCCAGTGGCCTTTCTCTAAAGCGAGCAATTAATATTGGGTACTTTGTGTATCTGTTCAGTGACTTGTCTTCCACAGCACTCTTGGTCAGAAACTATAGACCATAAGAAACTATAGACCTGAGACTTGATTGTGGCGTACTAAGGTCGCTTCAGAGGTCAGTTTTGGTAATTGAACTCTGTGAGGGAAATTTGGATCTAAATAATGGCCTCTTTTAGATTCTTCTTAGTTTCAGCCTTAGAGCAGAGGCTGTTCTCACACACTGCTTTTGTCCTTTTTACTTAGCCATTACATTATCCTCTTGTCTTACTTCTTTCATATCTTTGGTAATTAGACTAAGTTAAAGGACAGTACTGCTAGCTCCATTTCATTAAAATTCTTGTTGGTTTCTTTTTTTTTTTTTTTTTTTTTTTCATCTTTTCTCTTTGATATGCCCCAGCATTTGAAATTCTCAAGTGGTTCTTTCAATGTATTTCAGTCCATGAAAACTCTTGTGCAGTTAACCTGTAAGTGTTACAAGTTGTTTGTTCTTTCATGGTGCATTGCCTTATTTCATCTGTGTTTGAGTGGTGAATATTCTTCCTTTGATCAGCCTCCTGTTCTGAAGTGTCAGAATTTCCTATAATGTTGGTTCCTCACATATCTTTTAAAATACCGAGAGCCCTCTCCCTCGGAGCTGTTTAAGATGACCCTCCTTATAGATAAGTCCCTCTATTTATGCTCCAAGGACTTTTTATTTGTCAGTGTGCTTGAA